>NC_084881.1:1785000-2495000 GCF_023558435.1 Drosophila sulfurigaster albostrigata
CTCAGAATTCGAACGATCTTGTTATCTGACCACGGAGCTTCCAACTGATCGATTAGAATTGATATACCCTCATAGAAACTATCGAAAGTCTCGCTGGTCTTTTGCTTCCTGTTTCGGATCAACTCTTCGATATCACAATCGTCTCTAGCGATGCGAAAATGCGACCGCAATGCTGAGCACAAGCTATCCCATCGAACTTCGCCAGTCGACTTATGGTATCGCCAATAAAACTCTAAGGCTTTGCCTTCAAAAAGCACACTGGCATTTCTGCAAAGAACAGCGAAGTTTCCTCCCAGAGTTTGATGAGTCAGCGCTTCCGCTCTGTAGATGAAATTTTCTACGGACACTCCAGTTCCTGAAAATTTCATTTTCCACCCATTCAGAATTTGAACCACTTTGTCGGGCCTGTTAAAAAGATCGGACATATGGGAGATGGGTGTGACTGATTGGTGCGACATGAAATCTGGGTTACTCTCAATTCTCCTACCGTCAACTAGTTGGCTTTCAACTCTTGGAGCGGCTTGCGTGGGAGTGAACCTATTTTCACTCTGGACGAGAGCCGCTATCAGTCTTTGCATGCTATCGACTACGGAACTTTGAATCAGTTCCGCCATTCTCTCCGTCAGAGTTGTGAGCAATCTTTGCTCCATCGAGAGCAAAGGAAATGGATCGGCCGCTTCAGCATTTCCCGAATCTCGGGTCTGCGACATTGCAACACCTTGTGATGTGCTAGGGCCATCATTTGATGTCGATTGGCTACCCTGCTCTTCCATTGTGCGACTTTTGGATTGAGAGCGAGTTTGTAAGCCTTGGCTGTTGGTCGGCTTATTTGCTGCTGGCCTACACACTGCTTGACAGACTGGACACTTCTCATTTGTCTTTAAATACGCTTCGATGCACTTTTTGTGAAAGTCATGGTCACAAGGTGTTTTCCATACATCTGCGACAGATCTGAACTCACTTTTGCAAAGCAGACAAGAGCTGGACTTTCCTAAAGCGCCTTTATTAGGCGAGTGAGAGACACTCATTTTAAGAAAAAAAAATCAATACGAACGGGGCCAACTATGAAGAACTGAACAGAGACCACGATCCCACCTAATATACCAACAAAAAAAAATATATAAAATATAACTATATTAATAAATAAAAAAATATATAATTAAATAAATAAATGAAATAAATAGATAAATAACCAAAAAACCACAACTCAAAAATCGTATTGTCACAACGACAAAAAGAGAAATTCAAAAATAATATGTAATCAGAGATATCATAAATATTTTTAGCCGATAACAAAGCCTGACAACCACATATCGTAGGGTAATTTCATTCACTATCAAAATTCTCAAAAAAAGAAAGAAATAGAAATAGTGTATTAAATGTATTTTCCATCAAAATTAGGCCTGATTTACGGACAACAAAGCAGTTTACAATACTTTTGTTGTATTCCAGCAAATCAGAGAAGCCTAATTCCTAAGAAGAGAATTTCAAATTTAGGTATTCCTCAGTCATTCGGGGTTGTAGCATTTTCCAATTGAAATGTCTACATTGTCTGTCTAAAGAACATTAAAATTTGAACCGTTTCACCAATAATGAGGAATAAATTAAACGGGCCAAATAACCAACCGTAGTTGAATTTATTTGTATTTCCTCATACAAATAAATTCCGCATTATTGGCAAATTCAATAATTAGAAACGAAAATTCGAAAGAAGAAGAATTCAATTTTGGATATTCTTCAGTCATTCGAAGTTGCAAAATTTTCTAAACAAAATATTTACACATTCCATTCGACTGACATGAAGAACATCAAAATTTGTGCTGTTTCACCAATACTGAAAATTAATGTAAATGGGCCAAAATAATCTACCGTAGTTGAATTATTTTGTATTTCCTCATAAAAATTAATACTCCGTTATTGGCAAGTACAAGAATTACAAGGGAAAATTCCTACACAACTTTTTCTTTTTGATCTGCTTCACCAATGATGAAAAATAATTTAAATGGGCCAAAATAATCTACCGTAGTTGAATTTATTTTGTATTCCTCATAAACATATATACTCCATCATTGGCAAATACAAAAATTAAAAGGGGAAAATTCCAATCCAACTTTTTCTTTGTGGCCAAAAAGGAACTGATTGTGTATTCTTGTAATCCAAAACAAATTTGAGATAAAGTCGAATTTTTGAAAAGAAAATGAATGAAAAAGAAAATGAATGAAAAGAAGATGAAAAGATTTTAGAGTACGATATTTGAATTTATCCGAGAGTCTTAATGAGTATTTACTGTACTCACTAAGGCCCTACACGTTGGGCGCCACTTTTCTTTATTAATAATAATTAATTATAACTGTAACGTGCAACGAGAAGAAGCACAAGGCGACAGGGCTATCGGCATTTGCGGGGCACGCTTTAGAGTCCGGCTCTAGCTCGTCGGCTTTGGGGGTGGTGGTCTTGCTTTTACCGATAGCCCTTTCTTCTCTGCTCATTATTATTAATATAAGATCCGAAATTGAGCGTGCTGCGACGAAGAAGGGATTGCTAGAAAACTAGTCGGAAAGAGAAGGAAGATCCAAAAATGTCTCAAAAAATAGAAAAAACAAAAGAGAAGAAGAAGAGAGAGAGAGAGAGAGAGAGAGAGAGAGAGAACGAGAGAGAAAGAGAGAGCGAGAATTGAGGCAGGCCATCACAGCTGTTGAGTGATGAAGTCCCCTCCCAACCTAAGATCACTGCCTCAGAGCATGGCTCTGGTGATCCCTTTTAACCCTACGACAGTGGTGTCGCTGGCTTGTTTCGACTAAATAAAAAGTAAATTATTTCATGGTTTATAATATTTAATTAATGAGAGATATTAAACAATAAGGCATTAAGAACAAAAATAGTACCGAATTATCAATAATAATAATATAAAAGGCTAGTTGCAATAATATTATAGTTTCTTTTTAAATATATAAATGTATTTTAATTTCAGTGCTGTGTATTATTTCATGTACCTAATTTTAAACTTGAATTTAATTTTGTAATTTATCTTCAAACATTTTTTTTTATATTATTTAATAGTTTGAATTTTTTCGTATGCTTTTCAATAAATTTATATTTCGTGTTTGTACAATGTAAATCGAGGTGAAAGTATAAAGTGTGTGTTTCGCAATAAAAAACTCACCAACAGAACTCCTGCGGCGGCGATCGATCTCCGGCGAAGTTGTGCTGGAACAGTGCTAAATTAAAAAAGAAAATATAACTTTCACCAAAACACTTCATATTGTACCTACGCGAAACTGGTACTAGTTATTCAATATAATTTGCATACGTTTTAATTTTTGTTTTAATTTTGCTATTTCTTAACTTGCACTGATTTTCATAACTTATTCGTTTAATTTAATTTAATATAATCATTTTCATTTAGGCATTTAGCCTTCGAAGCTTTTAGCTGTTTTGTTTTATATTTTAAATTTTTTTTGTAACTTGTGCACATCACATTCAACAATTGTTTTAAATTCTAAATTCCCATGGCTCTACAATTTCTTATTTAATTTCAACTATTTTATTTATTTTTTGTACATTTGTTTTGTTTAATTCTTGTAGCGCTTCACCTTTTTTAATTTGTTGTTTTACAATATTTTAGCGCTTTTATTTTTAATTGAAGGTGGCACAATACATGTTCTAATTTTAACTTTTTATTTTTTTTTTATATCAACAAAACAGCTGCGCTAATTCCTTTTGATTTTAAATCATTTTATCTTTTAACTTTTTAACTTAACTTTTAACTTTTATTTTTTGTGCAATTTAGAAATTCTGCAATTGCAGTAGCGCTTTAATATTAATTTGAAATTTTAACCATTTTTGTGAACGAAGGAACTTTTAATTTTTAAATAATTTTTCAACCTTTAACTTTTTATCGTATTCATTTTTTTTTTAAACAATTTTAATTAAATTTAATTAAATTATTTTTATTTTTAATATTTCTGTGCAATTTGCGATTTTTGCAATACTAAATTTTTCTCAACATGTTTTATTTTAACTTGTGCTGAGCGGCGCTACACTGTTGAGCTTTTAATCTATCATATTGTTTCACTATTTTTTAGTTTTAAACAATGTAGCGCATCATTTTTTGACTTTTTAAATTTGGTTTTAATTTCTCATAAAATCACTTTAACACACACACACTATTTGTATAAGCGATCTAGTCGCTGATGATCAGGACTAAAGATGAGATGAGATGATAAAGATGAGATGAAATGAGATGATGAAGAAGATGCTGGTGATGATGACTAAAGCTGAGATTAACGACGCAGATGCTGGCCAAGAAGACAATGCGCAGGGGTGCTGCGCTGGCGGCTCGAGAAAGATGCGCTCGCTGGTGCTTTGCTGGCCGCTAGTGCGGCAGCCAAGATGGCGCTCAGTGGCGCTCCGCTGGCCGCTGACGCGGTAGCCAAGAAGACGCGCACTGGCGCTCCGCTGGCCGCTATGCGGCGGCAAAGGTGGCGCTAAGGGCGCTCCGCTGGCCGCTATGCGCGCAAAGGTGGAGCTAAGGGCACTCCGCTAGCCGCTATGCGGCGGCAAAGGTGGCGCTAAGGGCGCTCCGCTGGCCGCTATGCGGCGGCAAAGGTGGCGCTAAGGGCGCTCCGCTGGCCGCTATGCGGCGGCAAAGGTGGCGCTAAGGGCGCTCCGCTGGCCGCTATGCGGCGGCAAAGGTGGCTCAGTATTGCTGAGGGAGGCACGGTTGCGCTCAAAATATCCGAATCCAAAAGCCAAGAAAACGACAACGACCTGCGAAAGCAACAATAATAAGACCAATACGCCTACCAGAATCTTTCACAGTTCTTACCAAGTCTTGACGCACTAAAAAAAATTTTCTACACAATTTCCACTATGCGTCTATGCTTGCTGCCGGTCACCAGAAAAGTGATTTGACCGGAACCGGCTCAGCTTAAGTTAACTGCACATGCGCGTGGTGACTCAAACGTCAAAGCTGAGCTTTCCAGTGCAACTCGCTAAACGTCAAACGTGAGCTTTTCAGTGCAGCTGATGCACAACTTAAAGCTCAGCTTTCCAGCGCAGCTGATGCACTTAAAGCTGCGCCCCTAGTTGAAATTAAACTTGCATACTTTTAGGATCCTTTTTTTTTAAGATTTTCCCCTTGCTAATAAAATGGCATACTTTTTTGATGGACTTTAGCTGACCAGAAAAATTGAATACTTTTAGGCCGTATCTAATTCGCATTAGCTTCAGGCGCCGTTACATTTACAATTCCCTGACCAATTCCTGATATATTGGTTTTTAAATTTTCATTTATTTCTGAGCTTAAGTTGTTATCTTTTAGAATTGATATATTTGCTCCAGTATCGACTAATAAAGTTAGTATATTGTTATTATGTATGTTATGTATTCTTATTACGCTGCTGAGATTTAGATTTATATTAAATATTTTTAAGATTGGATGCTCAAGGGGGCTTGAGCGTTTTCCGAGCTACCTTGTGTAACTCGTACTTGATTGTTATTATTGTGTCTTCTATTACCTCTATTTGAGCCGCCTCTAGAGTTATTAGAGTTATAATTACTACTGCCACCATTGTTGTAATACCTTTGGCCGCCTCTGTTGTAGTTACAGCCTCTGAAATTTCCGTACTTGACTCTACCTTATTTATAAGGTTTTCAGTGAAGTACAGTTGTGTAAGTATTTGCTTATTGCATTTGTTTCAATGCTCATAAAAAAAAATTATGTTTTACAATTGTTTTTCCTGCCTAATATTTCGTATGGCTTTATTGGGCCATACTTCTTGCCGGTCGACACAATTGTCGTCGGGCATTACAAAATGTACTTAACATAGTATTTACTTTAAATTTAATTTAAATATATTTTGCTGCAGTGTTGCACCTTGGTGTGCTGCCAGCATCTACGCTCTAAGTAGCGCTGTCGGTCTCTATGGTCAACTTGACGCGTTGACGCGTGCCGGCGCTGGTTGCGCAGGCTCTCCTTGGCCCGGTGGAGGGCGGTGCCGGTGATGGTTCACCGATGTTTGGTTTTTTCTTCTCTATTGATGCCCGAGGCAGGTGCCTAGGCAATGCGGGCTTCCCAGTGGTCCCTCACAGTCCGCAGGGCATCTTGGAGTAGGCTTTGGTAATTGCTTCGCTGAAGGACGGTGTGTGTTAGTTATGTTTTTCTGTATAGTTATGGTACAGGGTTGGTTTTTTGACTTTAAGAATTCCTCAAGCGCCCGTACCTCAGCGGTGAGAACATTTGCCTTTGCCCACGTGGGGTTTTTGGACTTATACAAAATCTGAACGAGTTCAGAAATTCGTTTTCTAGTTCTCTCCTTTAAACCGCTCCTTCGGGTTTTTCGCTTCTGAATTCCGCCCATACCCTGTACTCACTCAGAAATTTTGCCGCCTTCCCAATGCTCTTCTCTTTCGATTTTTTTTTTTTGTTGCAGATGTCAATGCCAATCCAGAGACGATGACTTGAGTCTTCGCTGATAATTTCAATCTTCTGCTTGGTCGTCGTCCAGTCCTCCAGGACTATGTCACGGTCGCCATGTGATATGTTATATTTTATTGGTGCCAAACTGTACCAAACTGTAGGCACGTGTCGAGAATAATTGACAAATGATAACACTGGCACGTCTGTGCCTTTTGATTTACTTTTTTATAATGATTTATTCCAAAAGTCTTAGCATGATCTTAGCCTAAGTACATAGTAAGAAAAAGCACGCGGCGAAGCCGGCAGCGAAGCAGCTGCATATCTATTTATTACGCTTTACATTATCTATGCTAAGAATATGCGACAAAGCATATTAGCGAGGGTGAGCGAGAGTCTTGCATATATGTACATACATACATATGCATGCACTCGAGTCGGAATGTAACTGTTACGAAAGCTTCGCTGCTTAACTGTTCATTTTCGTTACTCTCTCAATATATTCATACATATTACAGCTTATTATAAGTAACTGTCATTTACAGGCATGCTCCGGTTTTCACTTTTCGTTTTCGTTTTGGGACCAAAACCGAGATTTTCGTTTTTAGGTGCTCCGGTTTTCACACATTTTTGGTCATCGTTTTGCTATCGGAACGTTTCATTTTTTTACTGCTTAAACAGCTGACTTGTGTTTTGGTTAAAAGTAAACAACGCAAAAAAATGTCTTTTGTATGTCCAATTTCGTGCGTGGATTGAACTCACATAAAGATATTTTTATCCTGCATTGTTTATTTACGCTTCCCCTGAATAAAATATATTTGGCTTTTCTCTTTTTTGCAAAGAAAGATTTGATACTTTCTTTAAAAAAATCAGTTGAACGGCAATCAGCTGTTACCCACAAAAAATGGGGATGCCACCTTTTTAATGTATTTCATTCCGGTTATTCCAACAATTTTTTTTATAAAATTTTAACACATAAGTAATTAAATTAAATAAATTAATTTTTATAAAAAACATATTTTACCCAACTTCAACAAATTTATCGCCATCCGTTTGATTATACAAGTATTTTTAACTTGCTTTTTCATTCTATCAAAAGTATGGCAGCTTAGGCGATAAATCATGGTGTCGGACTTATCGGTCGCTCACCAAAACGAAAATTGTTGTTGCCGACGGCAAAATTTGATATCCAAATTTGAGGTGGGGTCAGAAATTACTCGTTTTAAAAATAATTACAAGCCTAATTGATCTTCTAGAGGTCTTAAAAGAACGACAATAAACCAAGGAGTCAAATACTTTTTTTCCTTTTGCAAATAAGACCCGATTTAATATAGAAAAAGGCATTTACTTTTCATTTCGGCAAGACAAATTTTTTCGTTTTGGAATTCGAAAAAATCTTGTGAAAGTGAAAACGGGAGCACCAATTTTGTGGTTTTCGTTTTCAAAACGAAAACGAAAACCGAAAGTGAAAACCGGAGCATGCCTGTTAGTGTATATATTTATATCTATATGTATATATGGAGGAGTGTGTGATATGCACACCGGTTGACATACAGCGATATTTTGGTTACAGTGCAACCTCGCTATATGTGCATACCACACGAGCATCTTCTCTGTAGATGCCCAGCGCAATCCCGACTCCGGTTGAAATACCTTAATTCGCCGTGCCACAACGATCTTCGGGACGTTTCACGGCTACCTCCTAAGATGCTGCTGGCTTTTGCCAAAAATGCATCCATACTGCGAGATTTCTGAGACGTAGATAAGCTACCGGTACAGCTACGGACTAGTCCACTGGTCTATGCTTTGCCCCGTACAGGGGCAGCCGGTCCTACCTAAACCTATTTTAGCAATTTTTCACTTTTAATTTAGTTAAAGCCTTTATATTTTGTATTCCCTTTTTGCCATTCACTGCAAAAATTGCGATTAATAGTTCACAATGAAATCGGAACTTGTATTGAACTCAATGGTTCAATTATATGAGCTACTTGAGTTCACTGACATCTTGAGTTAACAGAATTTCAAAAGTTCTCGGAAACAAGTGTTTTGTTATTATTATTTTTGAAATTAAAACAAAATGCCAAAAATATACAAACAACATTTTCGCGATGCTTGACTTAAAAACGAGGAGTTCAAGGAGTGGATTAGAAAGGATTGCACGGATTCAACAAAAGCGTTTTGCTCATACTGCAAATGCACAATAGGCGCAAAAGTTTTTGATATTCGTCACCAAGGAGTCTCAAAGAAGCACGTAACTGCGATAGGAGCACTGACGCAAAAAAAGACAACTAAAACGGAGGAGCAGGAAGCGGCAATATGTCTTCACATTGCTAAACACTCGGCGATAGCGACATGTGACCATTTGTCCAAGCTATGTGTGCAGCAGTTTTCAGCTTGCCAAGGTGCCGCAAACATAAAACTGGGCCAACATAAAACTGGGCAGAACCAAGATATTATTTTATTTTGATATTGTCGTTTATGTACCTGTATATGTAAATTTTCTTAAATCTTTAGGAGTCGCTATTAGCTATTAGCTGTCGACATTTTTAGGCCTCGAACAAGTTGAGACAGCAGATGCAGTTTCGATAGCAGAACATTGGCAATATGATTGGTATCGGCACAGATAACGCTAGTGTTATGACTGGCTCAAAAAAAGTGTTTACACCGAATTGAGAAAATCTGTACTGTCTCTCAATGTTTAAATGATGAGCAGATATATGTACATATGTACATATGAACACATGTATTAACAAAAATAATCAGAATTGTGATTGTCTGCTATTAATTTACTAACGATATATATATGTGATGAAGCTTACTTTTGTAGTAGGACGTGGTGCCTACACACACATACACACATATACATTAACTCGATGCTCTCTCGGCTATCCGAACTCTCTCTCTCTCGATATTGGCTCTCTTTATCATTTCTCTCTTTTCACATTCTATGTTATACATAATTAAGCTATACAGGCAGTCTTGATCGAGCAGCAGAATAAATCGGACGCTAAGCTACAATTCGTGTTGTTTTATTAACTACCACAATTTCAGGAGTGGGATCAGCCATGAAGAAAAAAAAAAAAAGCATGAACATGTCTACATTTGACAAATACGCTACGGCCCAGTTAAAAAAGTGGCTAACAGAGCTACATATGTTTGCCCACGACAGGCAGCAAAGCGAAATTAATAAAACGGTTGTTCGATGTTTCACCAGAGATGTTTAAAAAAGTACCAGCAGGAAGCAACGATTTATTAAGTTTGGCCAATATTTTGTCTGGCCAAGAAAAGGAATTGCACAGCAACAACGAGCGTCATGATCAGACTCAAAATGTTCGCGAAAATTCTGACAGAGGAGAGGGTGTTCACCAGGATTTGTTAAACACCATTGAAAAGCTGCAAGAAGAATTACGTTTAAGAAAAGAGGAATTGCGAAATTCGCAGAACAACGCAGCTGCACATCAGATGTCTACATCAGAAATAGACAACAACAACGGCGCCACACAGTTTTTGCGCGCAGCTGCACAGCGTTCGGCGCCAGAAGTCGCGAATTTGGGCGACAACAACAACGACGGCAACGGGATCGACACAAACAACAACGGCGCCACACACACTTACTCGATTTGTGCATAGCTGCACAGCGTTCGGCGCCAGAAGTCGCGAATTTGGGCGACGGCAACAACGACAACAACAACATCAGCAGTTCTCTATGTCAAGCTATGGGCAGCACTGGAAATGTAACGGGTAGTACGGGAGAAGAGAAGATTTGAGCTAAACGAAGTAAAAGGTGGATCAGCGGTCTTGCTCGCACTCGCAAAGGAAGCTACGCTGGAGTTCGACGGAAAATCATGTGCACGCATTTGGGAGAAGATCGCTTTATCACAATGCAACATCTGTTAGGAACATAGATTATTAGGCAACAACTGTTAGAAACATAGATTGTTGGGCAACAACTGTTAGGGACACAGACTGTTAACGATAACAGAACGAATAATGATAACAACTGTTAGGAAATAGTTATGGTAAATCACCAACTGTTACGAGATTGTTATGCTTAATCACAACTGTTACGAGATTGTTATGCTAAATCACAACTGTTACGAGATTGTTATGGTAAATCACAACTATTGAGAGACGATGATAGTGAATCACAACTGTTAGGAAATGTTTATGCTGAATCACAATTGTTAGAGGATCAATTTATTAAGGGCGATAGATTAGATAGATAGATAGATTAGCTGAAGCGGAAATTGTAAGAAGGAATCTAGGAGTTTCTTCGGATGAGAAAATAGTTAAGAACAACAAAGATTTATGAAATTAGTAAACTCAGCAACATTCACAAAATTAGATTTGAAAAATGGCTACTTCCATGTTTACGTGGAAGAAACTTTTCGATGATTTAATCAGGCAAGAATTAAATAATAAGTAAAAAATGTATAAAAATGGGTTACAGTACGAAATAATAGTAAAAGTATTAGATAAGATTTATTTTTATTTTATATAGACATACTTTGTAAAGTCAAGATCAGGAGATCTGGTTCGCAGGATGGCTGAGTTGTAGTAGGACGTGTGCCTACACACACATATACATTAACACGATGATCTCTCGGCTATCCGAACTCTCTCTCTCTCTCGATATTGGCTCTCTTTATCATTTCTCTCTTTTCACATTCTATGTTATACATAATTAAGCTATGCAGGCAGTCTTGATCGAGCAGCAGAATAAATCGGACGCTAAGCTATAATTCGTGTTGTTTTAGTAACTACCACACTTTATTGGTGTGTACCAGTTACATGTTATTTGCAAACATTTTCTGTATAAAATTTAATCAACTGTTTATTTATTATTATTTAGAATCCTTTGAAAATACCAAGAGTGTGCGACACAAGATGGCTGTCCATTGAGAATGCAGTTTCCCGAATCGCGGACCAGTGGACAGAACTAAAACTCCACTTTGAGTTAGCAGCCACTTCTGAGAAGTGTCATAAGGCACATATCCTCAATGAGCTCTATAAAGATGATATAAATTACCTTTATTTATTATTTTTGAGGCCTATATTAAAGGAGATGCAAGCCCTTAATAAAAACTTTCAAAGTAGAAATGGCAATCCAACCCAATCCAACTATATTCGGATGTCATAATGGCCATCAACTCTTTAAAAGTGAAAATTATACCACCTGATTGCGAAATCAATATTTTAAAGGATGACTTTAAAGACAAAGCAGATTCAAACATATATTTAGGGTATGCCTTTGAAAAAAAGATTAAAGAACTTAATTTTCAATCACAAGGATGGAAATTAGAACAATTTGTGTGGACTTTATAATTGAGTTAATAATCCAACTTCGAGAAAGGTAGTATAATGACTTTGATCTCAGTATTTAAAAGTTAACATTTTTATTTTTAGATTGCCAGAAAACATTTAAATAATGCAACACGTCAATTTGTTTTCTGTTCAAAATATGCTAAGACTCTCTAAATCTGAACATATTCTCGATGTCTTAGAATATTTTGAATGTCAAGACATTAAAATCCAAATGGATAAAATTAATTTTATTAAATGGGAATGTGTCGATGACATCATCAAATTTTGGACTGAAGTCCTGAATTATAAGGACGCTGGGGACCAAAATCCTTTTAAATGAATTAGCAGATTTTGCGCTCAAAATCTTTTCTCTGCCATGCACATTGGGATGAAATGCCTTTATTTTGGCCATAACCGTAATTTTAAAGCTAGAAAGTTGAAACTTGGAGAATTTGCTGCTTATATTATTTGTGAATTTCGGATTTTTTTTTATTTTTTTATTTTTTTTTTTTCTTAGTTTTTATTTTTTTTCTTTTTTGTTTTTAATCACCTCTAAATCGTTTTCCGGAAAATCATTTGGAATTACCCAGTCAAAAGAGGCCTTGACATTGTGATTTGTATCCAGCCAAATTTATAGTTAGTCACCCCGACGAAGAGAAACCTTGCTTGTATCTATTGAAATATTTAACCCCCCCCCGCAAATTCCCGCAAATTAATTAAATGCTACCTGAATATACACATAATAACTCATACTACCACATAAGTTGTTATTTGTAGTCTGTTGTATTTTGCTAGATATGCTCCACGAAACACAAATATTTTAAGGTTAGAACCAACAAAACTACTGCTTACGTATTTCATTAAAAACATGACAACACAAAAACAAATATAATTAAAAACTTATACAAATATTTTCTACATACCATGAAGAACATTTTCCAATTTAAGGTATTTTAATAAGTCAAACTGTTTAAAAATACGACAACGCCAAAATTAAGAAACTTGACTAGTCAGGAAGCATGCACGCACCACGTGGCAAGAACAGCTGACTTTAAACAGCTAGTGCAAGACGAGGGCTGCGCAATAAAATTCAAATTAATTATTTTCGATGTCCAGGGACATTTCTAAGCTTGAAATAATTGCAACATTATTGATATATTAACATGAACTTTTTAGGTTTTTGCCAAAATAAAGGCCTTTCATCCCAATGTGCCATGGTCGAACGCTGAAGTTAAGCGAATATTCTCTCAAATGAATATAGTAAAAAATAAGTTGCGCAACCGTATGAGCCTTAAGACATTAAATGGCGACATTACATATAAGGTTAGTTTTGAATTTGAATATTTTAAAATAAATGAAATATTAACTTGATATATGTATTTAAACAGGTATGGACTACATAGGCATGACAAATGTTGCCACAACTATGTACTTCCCTACGAGTACTTAGTTAAAATTTCAGCAAACGAGAAGTACACGGATAATAAGGAAGCAGATGAATTGGACGAAATTCTAACTATTTTGTAATGTTAAGAAAAGAAGATATAAAATTCTGTTTATTTCAATTTTTTTTATTTTTAATTTTAATATTTTATTTTCAAATTAATTAAAAATGTGCATACTGTTTGAAAAAGAACATTTACAAGATTTAGCAATTTTTTTTGGCAATTTTTTTATATACATATATTTTTTTTTTTTAGCAATTTTTGCCACTTTTTTTCTTAAATCTAGCAACTTTTACTCCGGAGAATCTGGCAGCACTGGCTCAGTTGCCTCTTCATCCGTGATTGATTTAACTACATCTCCTTGATGTTCCAATATACTTCATGCTGTACTATCCAGTAATCTTTGCTACTCAATTTCAGCATGAGATTCATCTACTGATATATTTTTACGGTATATCTTTTTTTTTTTGCATTTCCTATGGTTTGGCAGTGTATAAAATCCGTAAATTCCAGATTAATCCGCACTAATATTGTTCTTTGGAACTCGACGATTTCTCCTTAATTTATCCTTGTAGTGTATTAACATCCACGTTTCATATAGTTCCAAATGGTTTCCAAAATAAAACACTTTATTAATATCGTTTAGCAACTAACAGATACGACTTTATTGTTCGAGGAACCAAGTAGAAGAGAAAGAAGTATATAAAAATTATTATTGAAATGATGAATGATGTGATATTTCGATAATGATATTGTGATATTTCCAATGATGCGACATTTTGCTATTAACGAAATTCTTTATAAGCAACTTTGACTATTGAATATGGCGATCTCCATTATTAGGGAAATTACTTCAGTGAGATCTGCTTGCATTAACGGTTGTTGTTCTTGCTGATTTTCAATGCGCAAAGCAGAAACAATGGACTCATCCATTTCAATTAGCTGAGCTTTACCACGTCGTTTTGTTCTAGATGAAGACTCCGCAAAAACAACCTTTCGACGACCATGATGAGCACTTTCCGCTATTTGCTGATATGCATTTTTGGAGGACTTAAGGACAATTGACTCCTTTACATTTAGCCAATCATGTTATATTGTACAATTGACGATATTTTCTGATCATACCGAGTCCAAGAAGCAACAATTCTTTTACATATGTAGCAAATCGATTTACAAAGTTCGTTGAGTTCGAAATTGTAGCCGTTATTCTCAATATTATATTGAACATTTTCGATAACTTCCCGTAATTTCGAAGCGTCGGTACAATCTTTGGTGCACCATAAATTTAAAATATACACAACGATACGAATCTTCTTTTGAAATGCAAACATAAATTATAAAAAAATTAAAACGGAAAAATAATTAGATTTTTATGTAAAAGTAAAAAAATAATCCTCGTGAGGAAACTCTAGTAAAACTTTATAGCACACAAAAAAGGTAAAAAAAAAATGGATTTTACATTTTTGATTAGTTTTTATTAATTTCATATTAAGTTACTATAAATTAATTTTATAAAGTAAAATAAATACGTTGAACTCTAAAATCCATTTTAAACAATATAAATTTATAAACTTGAATAGTTACCAGCGCGATTTGAAGTGGGCTTTTGCTTCGAAATATTTCACCACAGCTCCGATGCGAACACAACGAACACGTGTTCATGCTTTAGATTCAATTTTGAGAAAGTACCGTTAGGTATCCAGCGAAAACCGGCTTGCAAATTGAAAACTTTGACATTTTAGAGACAAACTGTGTAAATTGAGTTAAAATATTTTGTTAAAAATATATATTGAGTTAAAATATTTTCTGAAGGTTCAATTCGACAAAGTAAGGCAATGCTGACTCTGGAAGTAAGACAAAGTAAGGCAGTAAGTAAGAAAATTAAGTTTTTTTGGTAGACAATTTTATATAAGTTAACATAAGTACATTGACTCCGGTAAAGCTTGCGTCAGCATTGGCCCATATTCTGGCCAGTGACTGCCGCGAGCAGCCCAAAGTGCTGACGAGCTGCTGATCAGGTTCCGGCTGCCCGCTAACGTAAACATGCGACCGGCCGAGAAGTGCTGATGCAGCACCTCGCTGCATGGGCTTTGGGGTATTATAAGTAGCATTCAAACTCTGTAAGGTTTAGTTTTAATCCACGCCCAAGCAAGAGCAGTCGCTCACAATAAACAAACATTCTATATATAACACACTAAGTGCCGTCGCATAAAGTGCCATTGAATAAGTTTGCCGTGAATAACTTCGCCGCAAAAATACCAAAAAAAACACACGTGCCATCGCATAAACTGACATTTCTTATAACTTTTACAACAAAAAACACAAGTGCCGTCGCACAAAGTGACATTTTTGATAACTATAACAACAAACAACAAGTGCCGTCGCGCTAAAAGCGATCAAAACAAAAAACCAGCAACAAACACCAGATCGTCCAACGAACAGCCACACACACACATAGAATATCTGGAACGTAGCCACGCATAAACATGCGAGTTAGGAGACGGACTATGAAAGACTTGTAAGTGAGGTGTTCATATTTTTCCAATTTAAAAACTTAAAAAGAAATAAATAAAGAAAAATAAGACAACAAAATAGATAGAAACAGCCATTATTACATTCATGCTAAGCGGAATAACTGTTTATTAATATTTTAATATTTTGTTTATAAATATTTAATTGTTTAATAATACTCTGTTTTGCCACATGCAAAACATTATACCCGAACAAAAAATCACGTGGCCTTGAAACTGTCCAGAACAGTCGCAGTAAGCGAGCGTCGTAACTTGACACACAAAGAATTCGCGACCGCAACATTGTTGCAGTTTATTTTTGTTTTTGTCCGTTTTGACTCGAACTGTTGCTGAGAGCTTTATATGTCAGATTTAAGTAGCGGAGAGGAAGAGGTAACTTTAGTATTCGAAGAAAAAAGAAAAAGAGATCAAGAAAGACAGAGAATAGACATGGTGCAACAACAAGATCAACACGTTGTCCATCTAATAGAGTCGGCTGTCAGAGCAGCGCTCGAACACCAGGCGAAAGAATTTGACGCCAAATTAAACGCGATAACAAAACAAATGCGCGAAATGCAAAGTACAGTGCCTGAAGTTGAGACGTATGAGAAAATTCGTATCGAGGGTAATGTTGAGTGCAACGAGCCACTTGACATAGTCAAGTCCATACCCGAATTCGATGGCAAACAAGAGAACTACGTTTCTTGGCGCCAAGCTGCTACAGCAGCATACGAAGTTTTTAGCCCATATGATGGCAGCTCACGCCACTACCAGGCTGTGGCTATCATAAGAAACAAGATCAGGGGCCCTGCTAATGCTACATTAGCATCTTTTAATACAGTTTTGAACTTTAAGGCAATCTTAGCCCGCCTAGACTTTACATATGCAGACAAAACTCCCGTACGCGTTATCCAACAAGAACTCAACCTAATGCGCCAAGGGGACAAAACGCTGCTAGAATACTATGATGAGGTAGAGAGGAAACTCACCTTACTAGTAAATAAGACAATCATGACCCATGACCAAGCCGCCGCTACAGTGCTCAATGATAAATTTAGATCAGATGCACTAGCTACTTTTATTTCGGGACTTAGGAAACCCCTGAAACAAGCGGTATTCCCCGCGCAACCATCAACCCTACCGACAGCGCTTGCTCAAGAAGCAGAAGCCAGCAATGAACGGTATCAGTTTGCGACGAACTACGCCAAAGCCAACGAAGAACGGGCCCAAAAGCAGACCCAAGGGCAGAGGCCACAAGTTCGTCAACGGAATGAAGATGATTCCTATCACGGAAGGAATCCTCATTTCGTAAGAGGTCAGGAAAAGCCAGGACCAAGCAATTATATTGCAAATACTTCTAGGCTGAGACCCCAGGCTACACAGTCGAAGCCAGAGCCCATGGAAATAGACCCCTCCATGTCACGCTTCAGGCAACCGACTAATTTTCGCCCAAATAGACCCTCCGGTCACAGCGGCCAGACCAATCAGAGTCACCAAAGAGTGAATCATACTACCCAAGACGTACACCAAGAAGAAGACAACGAATATGAAAGTAGAGCGGAAGGTGAGGCAGTTGCTGTGCAGGACGATATGTCAGATGATGGCTCAGAGTCCGACAACTGCAATTTTTTAAGAACAGGTCCCTACTACCGTACATCACACGAGTAGTAGGGGAAAGAGAGATAAAACTCCTGTTAGATACAGGAGCCTCAAAGAATTACGTCAAACCGTGGCCAGAGCTAGCACATTTCGTGCCGGTAGAAAAGCCATTCACAGTGACGTCAATTCATGGGCACACTAACATCGCCCAAAAATGCAAGATATCGCTTTTCGGAAGTAAAACATACTTCTTTGTTCTACACGAACTAAAGCACTTTGATGGCATAGTCGGATTGGATCTTCTAAAGAAGGTTAACGCTAAAATCGACTTGTCCAAAAACATTGTCACCTACGACAATGGCACAGAACCTATTCAGTTCGTGCAGTGCAAAAGTGTCAATCACATACAGATTGATGACACAGAGGTACCCCTAGCAGTTAAAGGGGACTTCAATACAATGATACGACAAACAGCGGGAGCATTTGCAGATCCCGATCAAGCTTTGCCGTACAACATTAATACCATTGCCACAATTCAAACGAATGGTGGGCCGGTATATTCAAAATTATACCCATACCCTATGGGTGTAGCTGACTTCGTGAACAACGAGGTCAAGGACTTACTTAGAGATGGCATAATAAGACCATCCAAGTCCCCTTATAACAACCCCATTTGGGTGGTTGATAAAAAAGGGACAGACAATATGGGACACAAAAAAAAGAGGGTAGTCATAGATTTTCGTAAGCTCAACGGCATTACGACAGATGACAAATACCCGATCCCATCAATTTCGACAATACTGTCAAATATGGGAAAGTCCCAATTCTTCAGCACTTTGGACTTAAAATCCGGATTCCACCAGATTATGTTGGCCGAAAAAGACCGCGAAAAGACGGCATTTTCAGTCAACAATGGGAAGTATGAATTTTGCAGACTCCCATTTGGGCTGAAAAACGCCCCCAGTATATTCCAAAGAGCTATCGATGATGTACTAAGAGAATTTATCGGTAAGATATGTTACGTCTATGTAGACGACGTAATAATATTCTCTGAAACCAAAGAGGCGCATGTGCTGCACATTGACTGCGTGTTAAAAAGTCTGTATGAAGCAGGAATGAGAGTTTCCCAAGAAAAATCAAAGTTTTTCCGGAAAAATGTCGAGTACCTATCCCAAGCGGGACGCCCTATCACCATGATATCACGGGCACTTAGGGGGAACGAAGAGAGTTTTGCGACAAATGAACGCGAACTCTTAGCAATTGTGTGGTCCTTGAAAACACTCCGGAATTACTTATACGGAGTACGTAACTTAAATATCTACACGGACCACCAACCACTGACTTTCACGGTCTCTGACCGCAGCCCGAATGCCAAGATCAAACGCTGGAAAGCTTTTATCGATGAGCATAATCCCAACATAGTCTACAAACCCGGCAAGGAAAATTTAGTGGCAGATGCGCTATCCCACCAACCTGTAAATGTGTTAGAAAACGATGTCGAATCAGACGTAGCTACGATTCACAGCGAGGAATCGTTGACTTACACAATCGAAACTACAGATAAACCTCTAAACTGTTTTCGGAATCAGATTGTGATTGAAGCAGCTCAATACCCTTCGACAAAAACCTATATACTGTTCAAAACAAAAACAAGGCATATAGTACAGTTTTCAGATGAAAGAAAACTTCTAGACACATTGCAAGATTTGGTAAAGGCGGATGTGGTAAATGCAATTCATTGCGAGCTTCCAGTGTTGGCTCAAATCCAGCACCGTCTTGTTGAATTGTTCCCTGCCACGACCTTCAGACACACTAAGCGTTGGGTTAATGACGTAATAGACCGAACGGAGCAGAGAGAAATTGCCACGGCAGAACATAATAGGGCACATAGGGCATCCCAAGAAAATGTCAATCAAATAATGCAGGACTATTTTTTCCCCAAAATGACAAGGTTAACACAGGAAATTGTAGCAAACTGTAAGGTTTGCTCGAGAGCCAAGTATGATAGGCACCCAAAGAAGCATGTGCTGGGAAATACACCAACACCCTCATATGTGGGAGAAACCTTGCACGTCGATATATTCTCGACAGATGGGAAATATTTCCTGACATGTATCGACAAATTCTCAAAATTTGCCGCAGTCTACCCTATACAGTCCAGAGCCCTGGTAGACATCAAAGCCTCCGTATTGCATTTGGTCAACCTATTCCCGAAAACGAAGGTCATTTATTGCGACAACGAAAAATCCCTAACAATTGGTACCATTCTGCGAAATAATTTCGACATCAGTATCGTGAATGCCCCACCTCTACACAGCATCTCCAATGGTCAAGTAGAACGGTTTCATAGCACTTTACTAGAAATAGCACGCTGCATGAAACAGGCGAAAATGATCGACGATACGGTTGACTTAATCCTACTGGCAACCTTCGCGTACAACAGATTATTCCATTCGGTCACAAAAGAAAAACCAATAGACCTAGTCCGACCAGTACAAGTGGACATGGAACTAGCTGTCAGAGAAAAGATAGAAAAAGCACAAAATCAAGTGCTTGAAAGGGAAAACGCGAAAAGACAAGACAGAACGTACCAAGTGGGTGAAAACGTCTTGGTAAAAACGAACAGAAGACTAGGGAACAAGCTTACCCCATTGTACAATGAAGAGTCTGTGGAAGCCGACCTCGGGACGACGGTCCAAATAAAAGGGAGGGTGGTCCATAAGGACAATATCCGCAAATAAAACAAAACAAGAAAAAAATTACAAAAAAAAAGAGAAACACAAACACAAAAACCTATAATAATAATAATAATAAAGGACAAGACAAAAAATTATATTCCAAACATCTTTTTAGACTTAAACTATTCATACTATAGACCCTGACGACAAATACGACAGAAACTGTGACAATGATGGACTACACCACGGCGGAATATATTCCGATATTGGACGGAGACGTTATAATTTGGGACGAATACAAATACATCGGACATTCAACAAACTTGACTTCATATGACATTTTTGTGAAAGAAACCAGGAATCAACTGAGCCTGGTTGAATTGGACCATTTAAGACAAGTACTAAACGAAGACCTAAGACATATTACATTACTTATTGACACACTGAGGGTCCATCACAGACAAGCGAGAAGCATTAATATCTTAGGTAAAGCACTCAAGGTGATTGCGGGCAACCCAGACTTTGATGACTGGGAACAGATCAGGTTTAGGCAGGAGCAATTGGTTGAGGCTGAACACGGTCAGATAGAAATAAATTCTAAATTCCAACAGAGAATAAACGAACTTACTGACGCTGTCAGAGCACTTTCACGGCCAAATGATATAGATACAGATGTCCCGTACCAGCTAATGCTGACAAAAAATAGAGCAGTTATTTCCGACTTGCAGGGACTAATAATGGCAGTTACTCTGGCTAAACTGAATTTAGTGGCCCCCACTATACTGAATGAGACAGATATTAAAAAAAATTCTCGATGAACACCTCACCGACATTAGCGTGACGGATCTATTTAGAGTTTCTGACGTTAAAATATTCCAAAATAACGATATCTTACACTTCCTAATTAAGTACCCTAAGCCTACCACCATTTGTAAAAAGATTAGCGTCTACCCAGTTCAAAAGAACAACAAGATTTTAGACCTCAAAGGTGGTGACGTGGTTGCGGACTGCAACAGACAAGTCATCGCTGTCAACACTTGCAACGAAACGGTGAGGACAACGTTCTGCAGGAGATACCAAGGCAACACCTGCGCTCAACAACTGGTTGCCGGCACTACAGCACACTGCACAGCACGAATAAGCTACCTAGAGCTATTGGCTAACGTAGGCGAAGGTCTAATCATCGTCAACAACGCAACCGCTGTCGTGAGTGGGAAGTCCACCCCAGAACAGACAGTATCGGGAACCATACTGGTGGCTTTTGATGACGAGGTAGTCATCAACGGTACCCGCTACAGCAATAAACGCGGTGTACTAGAACAAAGTCCAGTTGTCCCGGTGGTGTCAGGCGTCAATATCACCGAGCTCAAAAGGGAACTAAGCCTCCCACTTCTGCACCAAGTAGGTATTACCAACCTTAGGTACATCAGTGGCTTACAGAAGGAGGTTACTACTAAGCCGGTTCTGAGCGCTGTCGTCACCCTGATCATGGTCATAATTGTGCTGACCGTGTACGCTATCTGGCAAAGGAGGTCCAAGCAGAAAAGGCGAGCAGCAAGCGTCGCTTCCCTGCAGCAAGCCGAGGACGTCTCGCACTTAAGCAAGGGAGGAGTTAACATAAGTACATTGACTCCGGAAAAGCTTGCGTCAGCATTGGCCCATATTCTGGCCAGTGACTGCCGCGAGCAGCCCAAAGTGCTGACGAGCTGCTGATCAGGTTCCGGCTGCCCGCTAACGTAAGCATGCGACCGGCCGAGAAATGCTGATGCAGCACCTCGCTGCATGGGCTTTGGGGTATTATAAGTAGCATTCAAACTCTGTAAGGTTTAGTTTTAATCCACGCCCAAACAAGAGCAGTCGCTCACAATAAACAAACATTCTATATTCAAAGAACCTTTTTATTCTTAATTTATATACAGCAGAGGCTCTCACTCATCAAAGGTTAGGATGTGTAAGTATGCTAGCATACTATTCGAAAGCAAAGCCCTCGAATTCTATTGGCGTTATCATCATCCTTTTGGCAATAGATCAAAAAGTGTGTACTTGGGCTAGACCACATATGTACCCTTTCACCTGGATCTAGTGATAGTGATTTAAGATATAATATCTTAAATCGTACAGTGTATGGACTGCTGGATTCGGGGGCTTTTATTAGTTGTTGTGGAGAAGCATTAGACAAAAAGATTATTGAGGAAAATATTGCTCTTAAACCAATTAAGAAAAGCTCCACTACTGCGGTCGGATGTCATCAGGAAGTTGTAGGGCGAATGAAAGTTAAAGTAGAATACCTTAACCCTGCAAAAACTTTAGACTTTTATATTGTTCCATCCCTGAAACAAGATCTGTACTTAGGTATCGATTTTTGGAAGCTCTACAACCTTCTTCACAAAAATCTAGAAGTTGCTAGCGTAGAGGACTCACTAAAGTTGAAGGTAAATTGTCGAGTAGTGTTTCCCCTCATTTGCTCAAGAAGGATTAAGTAAGACAAATTTGATTTCGATTCAATAGAGGTGTGTGGCGCTAAGCCCATTAAGCAGCAAATTTGTTTAGAGTGTCACAAAGGTAACGGCTGGCTGGCAAAATCCTCTACTGAACCCTCCCCGAGGGTGCTGACTGGGTAGGATCTGCATTACCTCATTGTCATCGGGTAGCAGATCTCTACTATGCGCCGACGTTTCAGATACTTCCCATCCTAGCTGAGGGCTCTGCTCCTTGTACTTGTCTGGGCACTTGTCTGTCTGAAGATAAGAAGCAGAATTCATGGTACGAGATGTCTTGCGGTCAGACTGAAATCGCTATGGGGGGCTCCCAATAACAAAATTAACCAAAAATTTTCTCGGAATGGACACATCAAAACATTCAACCCGGACTGGGATGTCAGCCCAAACGTCGATGGAACGCGTGGCTGTTACCACCGTCGGGAACGGGGGGAAGAGATCCTCTCTGCGTGTCGCCAGCGGTCACACCTCTGAGGCGGCGGGAGCAGGCCGTATCAGTTGTAACAACACTGCCACCAAAAATTCGAGGTTGGTGCGCGCGGGTGCTGTGGTCTTAACCGACACGGACCAAAAGAGCGCTGCGCCAATTTCTACGGTGGAGGGGGAACGTCTTCCTCTTCAGTCACCCCTGCCTATCGCCAGCACCTCCAAGGTTGCGCAGCGGGGCACGGGGGGCTGAAGGAGAAGGCCAAAAATAAGACGGCGACCCGTATTCACGCAAGGCTTAGTGGCGTAGCTAACCTGTCCGTCAAGGACCAGCAGAGGCTTGCCTGGGCCAACACGTGGATGCGGGAAAACCAACTTAGCCCCCTTCCAAAAGACACTAAAGTGCAGACCGGTTCTACCGGCCCTGCCAACAACAAGGTGTAGTCCATGGCAAGCAAGCGCCAACGGTCCGCTGAGAGTCCCAAGCAAGGGGCCCCAGTGAGCAAGAGGCTGCGAGCACCTGGCTCCACCAACACGGACTCGAACAAGACGAGACAGAGAGCAACGGTTGCTGAAACTGCCAGGCGGCATCTCGCCGTTGCTCTCATAGACAGAGGGGACCCTAACGGGAAAATGTCTGCAGAGCGGTGGCGGTTGACCCATAGTAAGCTGGTCGACGCACTGTTTGTCAGGATGGAGAATGTCCCAGACAGTCCAATGCCTACATTCGAAGGCACTGGCTGGATGAATGGTGTCAAGATCCTGACATGCAAGGACGACCCAACGTTACAGTGGCTGCAAGCGACCGTACCCAAACTGGACGGACTGTGGGAGGGGGCCAAGCTGGACGTGGTGGATAGGAATAATATACCGTCCATGCCGAAGACGAAAGTCCTTTTCCCCATAGCTGTGCAGAGCGAGCGGGCGCTTCAGCTGCTCAAAAAGCAGAACCCGGCCATACAGACGAGTGATTGGTCCGTGCTGAAGGTTGATGAACCTTTACCCAGTGGTGGGCAGAACGTGATCATTCAGATCAATAAGGAGGCCGAGGAACTGCTATATAAACGCAACGGAAAGACGGCGTGGGGCTTAGGGAGCGTGTACCTTCGCCTCAAAAAAGTCATCCCAACGACAAGGACACACACACGCTGAGGTCAGGGGAGGTTGAGGCAGATCTCTGTCTTGAGAGCGTGACCGACGCCACCCAGCACCTCAGCTTGACTTATGAGACGGAGGAGGTGGGGGAGGAACTGTCCATGCAGACAGACCCCCCCCACCCCACGAGTTTGCTAACCACTAATGAGTGTGCTGCAACTCAACCTCCATAAATTTAAAACGGCTTTGGCGGAGCTACTCCTTGCCATGGAGGAAGTGTCCGCCAACGCGGCTTTGGTCCAAGAACCGTGGATAGCGTCGGGCAACACGGTTGCTGGGCTGAAGTCGCTTAATTACGATCTGTACGTCCCGACATTTGTAAGTAGATCGAGAACTGCCATCCTTGTAAAAAAGGGGCTAAAAGCTCATCTACTACCTAATTACAGCAATGACGATCTTACCGTGGTGGTGCTGGAGAGCCGTGAGGGATGTTTGCTGCTGGCATCCTGCTACATGGCCCACGACATGCCCACCTGACGAGCTGCGGAGGCTGGTGGAAATGGTCTGCTCCTCCAAAAAGCATCTTATAATCGGAATGGACGCCAACGCCCACCATAGAGTATGGAGAAGTCCCGACATTAACGACAGGGGTGAGTCAGTTCTTGATTTTATCCTTAACTATAAGCTTAGACTAGCCAACAAAGGTGAGGTATCTACCTATGTAGGTCCCACCTCTTGTAATGTGCTGGACTTAACGATTGCGACTGAGTGTACCAATGTAGAAGAGTGGAGGGTCCTGGATAGACCCTCCTTCTCGGATCATAAGTACATTCAGTTTACCATTCCTTTTAATAGGGTACCTGCGGCTCAGCCGTTTAGAAATCCTCGAAATACCAACTGGGCGAAATTCTCTAGCCTTGTTTACAAGTCTCTTGGTACGCCGGGTAACATCAACTCGGTACAGGATCTAGAAACAAATGTCAATGTCCTCTCAGCATGACTACTTTCCGCGTTTCGCCAATCCTGTAGGCTCTCAAGACCGACGAGAAGATCGAAGCCACCCTGGTGGAACCCAGATCTCTCTTCGCTTCGTGGGGAGCTTACTAGCATGTTTCAACTTGCTAAGAAGGCGGACAATGAATATGTCTGGGACGAGTACAGGTCTCTCCTAAAGTCTTACAAGAGGATGATCCGATCATCCAAAAGGTCTTTATGGAGAACCTTTTACTCTGACCTAGACAACATCAAAGACACCTCCAGACTGAGGAAGCTGCTGTCCAAGCAGGCTTCCAGTCCTAGTCTGCTCAAGTCGGGCGATGGAGCGTGGACGCATGGGGTCATATCCCCACTCTTTGGGGGACCTCGAAAGTCATTTTCCTGCCCAAGGCGGGTAAATGCAGTCATGTGCTTCCTAATGACTTCCGGCCTATCAGCCTAACCTCTTTCCTGCTTAAGACATTGGAAAAGCTACTTGATTTGCACATCAGAAGCAACTCAATGCATCTGTTGTCCCCAAATCAGCATGCGTACACAAAGGGCAAGTCCATTGAGACAGCTCTCCATGCTCTAGTAGCCTCCATCGAAAAAGCAGACCACTCTAAAGAATATGCCTTGGGTGCATTTCTTGACATTTCAGGCGCCTTCAATAACGTCACCACTGACGCTATTATGAAGGGCCTTACCTCAGTTAACACGGCACCAGCGATCCACAGGTGGGTCAACCGCATTCTTTGTAACAGGCGGTGGTGGCTACGTGGGGCGATGCGGCCATTACAAATGTAGTGCGAGGTGGCACTCCCCAGGGTGGGGTTCTCTCGCCTCTCCTTTGGAATTTGGTCGTAAATAGCCTACTTCAAAAAATTTACTAGACGGGCCCCCAAGTTAATTCCCTATGCCGACGACATAAGCATTTTGATAACTGGGAAATGCCCAACCACCCTTAGTTCCGTAATGGAACTTACTTTTCGGGAAGTTAAAGCATGGGCCGAATCAGTCGGGCTCAGCATTAACGCGGACAAAATGGACCTTATCCTCTTCACGAAGAGGTGTAAGGTACCTGCGTGGTCCCCCCCTAAAATAGGCTGAACCATACTAAAGCCGAGCCTAGCAGTAAAATACCTAGGTGTGGTCCTGGACAGCAAACTGTCATGGAAGCTTAACGTGCTAGAAAGGGTGAAGAAAGCCACCGGAGCCTTGTACATGGCGAAAAAGATGCTTAGTTGCACTTGGGGCCTATCTCCTAATCTAATGCGGTGGGTATACATCTCACCTATGGCGTTATAGTGTGGTGGCAGGCCACGGAAAAAAAGGACGTACCTATCCATCATGGAAAGGACACAGCGTCAAGCGCTACTGTGTATCACAGGCGCTATCAGGTCGACGCCAACTAAAGCCCTCGAGGTAATAGCTGGCGTCGAACCGTTAAACCTATACGCGCAATCCATAGCCGCGAAATCGTCCCTAAGGATTGCCGCAACAGGCAATCTGGGTCTGTTAGGCTATGGTCACAGCGCCATTGGTAGGGAGACTAGTAGAGACTTAGACTATACTATCCCCCTTACCAGTACCGACCATATTAAAACAATATTCTTGGAGCCGGACTGCTGGCGGGAAGGGTTAGGCATTCCCGAAGCCCTCAACCTCTTCACCGACGGGTCGAAGATGGATGATGGTGTCAGAGCGGCCGTATACTGTCCAGACCCGGTCTCCAAACATTCCTATAAACTCCCAGACCACTGCAGCATCTTCCAGGCAGAAGTTTTTGCCATTGGCAAGGCTGCCGAATTGGCTCGGGGTTTACAGCGTAATCACAACTCAATTAACATCTTTGTTGACAGCCAGGCTGCAATAAGATCAATATACTCTGATGTGGTCAAGTCCAAAGTTGTCCTGGACAGCAGAAGAGCAATAGAGTCGCTGAACGCATCTGCGGTCGTGCGTATCTATTGGATCCCAGGCCACCAGGGCATCGATGGCAACGAGATCGCAGACTCTCTAGCCAAAGAGGGAGTGGGGCTCGATGCCGGTAACATGTGCAATGTTCCGATATCCCTGCGAACTCTAGGCAGAGAAATTGAGGTGCGCTCTAGACTTCAGTGGGACGCTAGCTGGCGCAATGCCAACTCGTGCAAATCTGCAAGGCTGATGTGTGCCTCTACTAACAAAAACTTAACCAATTTCGTCATGCAGCTTTCAGGGGAAAGACTGCAGACTAATGCTAGGCATTTTATCTGGTCACTGTGTGTCGGCCGTCCATGCTGTAAAGCTGGGTATCACGAACAGTGATCAGTGCAGGAAATGCAACGAGCCCGGGGTTAAGGAAACACTCGAGCATCTGCTATGTAGATGCGCAGCGTTATCCCGACTCCGGTTGAAATACCTTAATTCGCCGTGCCACAACGATCTTCGGGGACGTTTCACGGCTACCTCCTAGGATGCTGCTGGCTTTTGCCAAAAATGCATCCATACTACGAGATTTCTGAGACGTAGATAAGCTACCGGTACAGCTACGGACCTCCACTGGTCTATGCTTTGCCCCGTACAGGGGCAGCCGGTCCTACCTAAACCTAAACCTAAATTCTGATTGGTTAGCAAAATTTGAATACATATGTATTGAAGAATCATTTAAATCAATGTTTTCCATTTTGATTTTTAAACTTTGGTAAAAGCGTAGCGAGTCGCCAATATCTCAGTTTTCGTTTTCCTCTTTACTGACGCTTCGAGAACAATTTCGCCACGCTCAGCCCGTATAGCCGTCTCGCTCGGACCTCGCCTTCACCATTCAACCATCCTTTTTCTTCATATTTTTATTTAGCGTTTCTTAACACTAACAATGTTCTTAACATGTACATTACTAATCTAATTATGCTAATTTAACAGTCATAGAAATTCAAACTTTACAATTTAACTGTCTGCTCCACGACACGGCCTTCCTGACTCTCACACGACCTTGCGTGAATTATCAAATATAAGCACCAAGTTTGGCACCATGTCTTATATCTCTTATTAAACTTCAATTTTTCTTTCTTTACTTATTCTTAGTCATGATAATTTGCAGAATATACAATCTAGTTTTATTTTACACTTCAAATGACAGTTTCAGTAGAAATTCGTCCATTTGGCTACCGATTTTATCATTACATGGTTCTCGGGCTCTTGCCGCCACTCTGCGACGCTGTGCACCTGCAGTGCCTTGACCTTTCACTTGATCAACCATACGCCACATGAACATAACATGAACATTGCTACTTGGACCAGCCCCCATGTAAGATGTTCCCTGCACCCTCGATGGCAGAGATGGTCAGATGATCTACGTCTTTTTCACCGCAGTCATCCCTGTCTGATGGCTTACGTCTCTTTCAACGTTGTCATCCTCTTCGTCAATCATCCGGCATTTTCCGCAAGCTTTCGTGCGCATACTTGTATGTACTTTTATTTATCAATGACTTCAGCAGATATCTGTCACCTTCCAACAACTCAATCCCCACAAATGGCCCTTTGAACTTTGGGTCGAGTTTAGTCTGATGCCGCTCTTCACATTTTAACAAGACATGATCGCCAACCTTGTGCTTCACAATTTTCGCCTTATTGAAATCAACTTTCCTTTTCTCGTACGCTGCATTTTTATCGATATTTTCTATGGTTCGCGCATCATTAAAATCAACTTCGCTCTCTTCATTTAAAGGTACCATACCTAGTGGTCTCGCCTCTTTGCCTATTAACAGTTCTAATGGGCTGAATTTTGTTACACGATTACTTGTGCAGTTCATGGCAAGCTGCACATCTTAAAAATGCATCCTGCCATGAACGCTCCCCTGTTTCTACAGCCGTCAACATTCTTTTCATCGTGCTCATGGCACGCTCCACCTGTCTATTAGCTCGACTAGCGCCTGTGGCTATTTAATGCAACTCGATTTTATTTGACATACAGAACTCACGAAATTTACTACTTGCAAAACTTCTGCCTTGGTCTGCAATTATGCGATTGGGTATTCCAAAAAGTGATATGCTTGATTTCACTGCTTTGATACAATTTTCTGTATCCAAATTAAGGGTATGATACAAATAAACAAACTTAGTAAATCCATCAATCTGTACTATCACATACTCTTTCATATCGTTTTTGCCGCTTAATTTACCGCTAATGTCTATATGTATAGTATGTCATGGAATTTTACTTTGCACCTTGCCTGACGTTGGCTGGAAATCTTACATGTTATGCTAATTTCAACAAACTTGGGTGTATTTCGACATATTTTTAAATCAATATTGTCTTCTGTCAATCAAGATGCAGTATGGTCTCGTAGACATTATTAATGACGGACCATCGAAAGGCGCGAGGAATAACAGGCAAACAGCGTGTTTTGCCATTTCTTTGTATATTGCGGTATAATAGTCCGCTTCTCATCTCGTAAGTTCTTGCTAAATCATCTGACATTTCACCTGAATTTAGCTGTGCCACAATACCAACTATATCTTGATCGCGTTGTTGTTCAGCGATTAGCCAATTGTCTGTAATTTCGGCTAAGTCTACTCGCACCTCAGTTACTTTATTTACGTCAATAGATTTACTTGGAATTGGATTACGGGACAGGAAATCTACATGTGCCATCTGGCTTCCATTGCGGTACTCAACATCGAAATCAAATGATTGTAAATAAACCCACCAACGGTGTACTCCGGGCGTTAATTCGATTTTGGTGCGACTTGCCTTTAGTGAGTTACAATCTGTATGGACTACAAATTTCCTACAATGCAGATAGTGGCGGAAATGTTTAACAGCATTGTACACCGCCAGCGTTTCCAACTCATGAGAATCATATTTGGATTCAGCTGCAGTAGTACACTTACTGTAATACTCTACCACCCTGCACTTGCCATCAATTTTATGCACCAGCATCGCACCATATCCATCTGCACTAGCATCAGTGTGAAGTTCTATTGGGTAGTTTGGATCAAATATAACCAGTATTGGTTCTCTGGTCAATGCTTCAATGATATTTTGGCGTATCTGTTCATACTCCTTGTTCCAAATGAAATTACTATTTTTAGATGTTAACTTATATAACGGTTTCATTTGCTCAGAGAAACGCGATACGAACTGCCGGAAGTAAGATGCTAGACCTATAAATTGTTTGATTTGGGTAACTGAATTTGGCTTAGATAATGCTAATAAGGCTTCTATTTTTCTAGCGTTGGGTTTAATTTCACCATTTTTGATAAAATACACAAGATTTTCAATTCCGGTTTGGGGAAATGAACACTTTTTAATATTGAAAGAAAACCCTGCACTTGATATGTAGCGGCGACTGAAGAGGTAAAATAAAACAACTATGAAATACCATTGCAATATCAGCTGCTTCATGGACGCTTAGGGATTGCAATATCAGATGTAGCAGGGTTGCTTAGAAATGCAAGATCAGCTGTAGCAGAAATGTTTTAGAAATTGCAATATCAGCTGCATCAGGGCTGCTTAGAAATTGCAAGATCAGCTGTTGCAGGGATGTTTTAGAAATTACAATCCCAGCTGCAGCAGGGCTGCTTAGAAATTGCAAGATCAACTGCATCAGGGATGTTTCGAGGAATTGCAAGAACAGCTGCATCAGGGATGCTTAGAAAAGCTACAAGGTCAGCTGCATCAGAGATGCTCAGGAAAGCTGTAATATCATCTGTTTTGCATTTCCTGTAACCTAGATGGAATGTTAATTGGCTCACATTCTTTTCGTTCGAAACCGTCGTAGAGTGCAGACGCGCATATAGTTACGTTCCGTGGGAAAAGTTTTTTTTGTGCCTGCAAAGGCGGCAAGTGCTAAGTCGAGTTGGTTATTAAAAAAATAAATAAATAAAATCCCCGTAAGTTTCCGAATATCCGGATGTGTCGGATTTATTTAATTTATTCTTATACACAAATCTAGGATATTTGTTTTGTGCGAAACGGCGAGTGCGTACGGAAAAAAAAGAGCGAAAAGAGACAGCCTAATTGGAGTCCCTTTGCTGGCTGCTAAACGCAGGCGAAACTATTTTTTTCCAAATTTTTTTTCTGTGTCGCACTGAAAGTTGGCAGGTGATTATGGGAAAATTTTTGCTTTGTGTCCAGGGTACTTATTGTGGCGGTTTAAATAGGCAGTTCGTTGGCGGCCCACACCACCTCATCTAGTTTTTAGTTTTAATTGCCCTTCTAGAAAAGACAAAATAGTGAATACAAAATAATCTGAAGTGTATACCTTTAAAAAAAGAGAAAATATGCAAGAAAAGTGAAGTGAAAACGAGAAAAACTGAATTGGTATGAATATAAAAGAAATTTTTTTTATTTTTCTTCTATTTTTTTTGTGTGAAAAGCTTCTCTAAACAATTGGCCATCAATTTATTTAAATTACCATTCTCGTATAAAGGTCAGATTCTATGAAATACTATGGTGACAAATTCTTTTACAGCAAACCTAAGCAGAGATCGATCTTTCCCCGATGGATATGCCGTGAGTGGTTTATTTGTACATTTATATAACAATTTTCATTAATTTATATGTCCATCTATGTATGTCTACGTACATCTCCGCTACTAATTGAACCAATCAAAACCGACCTAACAAGAATTTCTATTTAAATAATTTATTAAAGCTAAATTTTTTTATACCTAACGTAACACGCAAATTTGTAATATCCCAAAATTCAACTCCATAACAAATCATTTTTGGATTACGGTATGATTTCATATATTTTGTATTTTTTTTTTTATATTCTTGTTGATTTTTGGTTCCACGCTTTCACTAACTCACAAATTATAAAAATTGTTAATTTAAATAAGTTTTAATACCACCCAAACACATGCATCGCTTACCATAATCTTGTAATTTAGAATTTTTATTAACTTTAATTTTTACCCACCTTGTTATTATAATAATCTTTGCCAATTTTAAGTATAGAATTATATATTGAATTAATTGAAATATTGGTCTACTTTCGCTCACTGACCAATACGTCCGCCTGAAAATTACCTAAACATTTCGCTTATATAACCAATCGGGTTGCTTGAAACTCCGAAACGGGAAATCATGTTAAAAAATCGTATTAATTTTAGTCAAATTTTTGTTTTCACTAAGTATGAATTAAATTGAATCATGAAATGCTAATCTTTCTGTTTGAACTAAGTTGATGTCTACCCGGTTATAGGGGGTCAAAGGGATCACCAGAGCAATGCTCTAGTGGCCGGTGATCATAGGTAGGGTGGGCAACTCACAAGCACAACAACATCTGGGTCTTGTTTAAAATTTTAGTCTTCTATCTGTCTGTCCGCATTTCTTCTTTTCCGAATTTATTTTTCCGAATTCTTCCGGTCTAGTTATCTGTTCCTTCTATTGGTCGCAAGCACGCTCAATTCTGGAATTAATAATAGTAATGTGTGGTAAGTGATAAGATTCAGTCCAAGCAAGACCACCACCCCCAAAGCCGACGAGCAGAAGCCGGACCCTATAGCGTGCCCCGCTAGAACAGACTCTCCGATCTTTGAACATTTCGTATCGTTACACACTACAGATAGAGCCTTTGATCTTCCAACAATCAAACCGTCATCTATGTAAATTACCGCGTATGAATATGCAAATTCACCTAATTCTTGTATAATTGATCGCTGAAAAACTGAGGAAGCATTTTTCAGCCCAAATGGCATGGCAAGGAACTCAATTTGTCCATCTGGTGTCACAAACGCAGTTCTTTCAATTGATTCAGCCTTTATAGGTATTTGATGAAAGCCACTAGCTATATCTAGGCTCAAAAAGAATTTGCCATCACGCAGTCTGTTAATTTGGTCTTAAATTAGTGGCAATGGATATTTGTCTGACACTGTGTTAGCATTTAGCTCCCTGTAGTCTATACAAAGTCTATCACTGCCATCTTTCATTTTTACTAGAGGCATTGGACTAGCAAAAGGCTAACATCTGCCTTATTTTTACTCTGACAAGCTTCTTTTCATCGTCACTTAGTTTGTACGAGCGTCTCTGAACTGTCTTATTGTTATCTAATAAACGGATTTTTAATGTGCCAGTTGTGACTTTGTGGTATTTCATCTATAAAATGATCAGAATATTGTTCCAGTATATTCATAAAAGTTAGCTTTTCCTGCTCATTTAAATCAACGTTGTTATTAATAGACTTAACCATAGTGTCTGCTGTGGATTTGTGAACTACACTAACAGTTTTAGTTTTAAATAAACTTAGCTTATCTGAATCTATTGTAATGCCAAAATCATTTTGTAATATTTCCCGACCAATCATTATGTCATATTTAAGATAGTCATTGCTTACAACATGAAGTAATATCTCTAGATAAAATTCAGAAATTTTAACTGTGGCTAGAATTTGCACGTTACTTTTAATAATATTTTCTCCTATGCCTCTTAAGATTACCATATTATTAATTCTTTTGCCAGCAATCCTGTTACTTAATTTATCCTTAATCAATGAGCATTCTGCTCCTGAATCGAAGAAAAATTGTAACGGCTCACCATTTTGAGCCTGCGGGTTTGACACAGCACATACGTCGACTCTCTTAACGCTACTGTCATTTGCTGTAGCTACATAATTGATACATGTAGATGCAATGTGTCCTACATTGCCACATTTGAAGCAGGTAACGCCTGAAATGTCGCGTCCAGTCAACGGTTTGCCATATGGTTGTTTGGCTTTAGTTTCGGTTTTCTCTTCTGCGATCCTCTTACGACATTCTCGCATCTTGTGCCCAGGCTTGCCACAATGATGACATTTAACTCGAGTTTGCATTTTCTGCTTCTTTGACTCTGGTCCAAGATCCGCACCTGAATATTCGATTCGCTTTCCGAATGTATAAGCCTGTAATTGCTGCTGCAATTCGCTGCGCGTTATAATGATCTTGGTGTACAGGAGACTCTGTAGTCTTGTGTCAATTTGCGATGCGTGTGCCATCACGAGCAGCACTGCGACTTCTTCAGCTGTCATCGAGCTCCATTTCGTCATCAAAGACGTCACAAGGCGGCTACAGTAGACAGATAAGCACTCGTTTGCATTCAGGCGTCCCTTTAACATGTTAAACAAAATGGCGGCTGGCGTCTCTACGCTTTCATATCTCTGCATGAATAGTTCTTCAAATTGTGACCAAGTCATTACCGCAAAGCAAATTTGCGACAGCCATTGTGACGCACTTCCAATAAGAGATTTACTTAGAGCCATCACCAATGCACTGCCCTTTAATGGATGCTCAGTCAGGATCATATTCGCAGTTTTGCACCACGCTGCCGCGTCAGCACCAGCAGCTTCGGGGTTAAACGTAGGCAGCGTCACATAAGTTTGGTGCACTGTTGTTGTAGTGTTAACCGGCGTCTGCATGGCCTTCAGCAATTCCAAATCAAGCATATCACTTGAACAATCGCGCCACGCTCAGCCCGTATAGCCGTCTCGCTCGGACCTCGCCTTCACCATTCAACCATCCTTTTTCTTCATATTTTTATTTAGCGTTTCTTAACACTAACAATGTTCTTAACATTTATGTACATTACTAATCTAATTATGCTAATTTAACAGCCATAGGAATTCAAACTTTACAATTTAACTGTCTGTTCCACGACATATGTTTAAGTCAATCCTGGAAATCATCTAATTGAGGACGTCAAAAATTAAGTCTAGCAGAGTGCTCAGAAAGAACGAAGCGCCGACGGATAGCAGAAATAGCAGAGATCAATCAGTCCGCTGCGAACTAATGTACGTTGGGTTTGCAGGCAACCGAATCCTTAGATTGTTCCAGCAAAGCAATGTGAAGCTAATTTGACAAAACATCAATATGAACTCATCAAAAGCTTCGATAACAGTAAAATTAATGCAAACTCTTTTTCCTGTTATAATAATATTTTAAAGGAAAAACAGGAAAGAAAACCTAATAAGCTTTACAGAATCTGACATTGAAGTTTCGCTACAAATTTATTGGACTGTGTCTCGCATTTTAAAGTTATCTTACGATGTGACAGATAATTACCACACTTTAATAGGAAATGGGGCTTCGATGACAGTTCTGGACACAGCCAATATAAGCAAAAATTTGATAATAATAATTTGGAAGACAGTTGCTTATTTGTGACATCATATGTTCCTCTTCAACTATTAGTAAAATCTGATAATGATAAGGAACAAAAAATTATTTGGAAAAACCCACGACCATCGTCTACCCGTTATTGCCGTCCGATTCGCATTCAATTTCAAAACGAATCAGTAAATTTTATTTAAAAATAAAGAACTGTATTTTAAAAACAAAATTCAACAACTAACTTCCACTGAAGTTAAAGCGGCTACCAACCGGAAATTCGATGTTGATAACATCCTTCAACTCACAATGGTGGATAGCAAAATGTGCAATGAATAAGTGAAGCACCATCTTCAAAGTGCTAGATATGCACCTTCTTCATTTCTTCATGTATCACATAAACTTGAAATAAGAGGGAAAAAAAATAAAGAACTATTTCATAGAAGGACACAAAATATTCAGTCTGAATTTCGTGAAAAAATGGGTCTTATTGTCTTAAACCAAGAACAGGTGACAGTGGAAATTCAAATGATGGCAACACTGCAAAAACATTTTTAATAATTCTCATTTATCGACTGAAATAACAGGCATTCAACAACATTTAATTGAAAATTGTGCAACATTACTGCAAGCCTTGTCGTCTGGATATAAAATCAATGTAGAAAAATTTCGAAAATTAGCACTAGATACTGCAAAAGAACTAAGATCAAAGTATTCCTTTTATTATTTGCCTTCATATTGATGTTATTCAATATGAATATTGACTCAATCATACACGTAAAACCTCACGTTTAGCCACTAATAAGGACATTATAAATCGGTTGTTATTAACTTCAGATCCTTTCATAGCCGGGCATCGAAATTTACCCTCCAAATGTAGAACGATTCTTTCGAAAAGTGTTTTTGATATGTTAGAATAATTTTTTGAATAATATATTTTTTTTGCTTTGTTTTATTTAATTTAGCATGTTATATTAATTATTATTATATTATATTTTAAAACAACCTTTTTATACCCGCTACCCCTAGGGTAGAAGAGTATTATAACTTTGTGCCGACAGGAAATGTATGTAACAGGTAGAAGGAGGCATCTCCGACCCTATAAAGTATATATATTCTTGATCAGCGTCAACAGCCGAGACGATCTAGACATGTCCGTCTGTCCGTATGAACACCTAGATCTCAGAGACTACAAGAGATAGAGCTAAAATTTTTTTTCAACAGAATTTGTTATGTTTGCACGCAGATCAAGTGTATTTCAAATTTTTGCCATGCCCACTTCCGCTCCCGCAAATCAAAAAAAAAAATCGAATAACAAGCGTAATTTTAAAGCTAGAGTTGCTAATTTTGGTATATACAATAATAACTGTAGTAGTTATGATTCCTGAATATTTGGTTGCGATCAGTTAAAAATTGTTGCTTTGCCTGACAATCTGGTATATTGTGCCATCTATGGTATATTTCGAATGCGGTACTTTATCGATATACCACATATACCATTTAGTAAAATGTTAGTATTTTGCAGTATATTTGGTATATTTTGAGAATAATACCGCAAAATATATTGCTTTTACTCAAAATGGGTAGCGGGTATCTCACAGTCGAGTACACTCGACTGTAGCTTTCTTACTTGTTTTTATTTTATTTTGTATATTGATAATAAAATTAAAATAAAACATATTTAATTAATAAGGAATTTCCGTAGCCTGAAAGTAAGAGAGCGCAGCGTCAACCTCTACGGTGGAGGAGGAACGTTTTCTTCAGTCGCCGCGGCCTATCGCCAGTACCTGCATGGTTGCGCAGCGGGGCACGGGGGGCTGAAATAGAGGGCCAAAAATAAAGCGACGGCCCGCATTCATGCAAGGCTCAGTGGCGTAGTAAACTTGTCCGCCCAGGACAAGGACAGGCTTGCCTGGGCCAACTAATGGATGCGTGACAACCAAAATAGCCCCCCTCCCAAAAGGCAATTAGGTGGAGACCGGCTCTGCCAACCCGAAGGTGGAGTCCATGGCAAGCATGCGCCAACAGTCTACTGAGAGTCTTAAGCAAGGGGCTTCAGTGAGCTAGAGACTGCGAGCACCTGGCTCTACTAACAAAAACCACACGGACAGCAACAGACAACGACAGGGAGCTGTAACTAACAGGCGGCATCTCGCCGTTACTCTCATTGGCAGGGAAGACCCTAAAGGGAAAATGTCCGCAGAGCGGTGGCGGCTGAACCATAGCAAGCTGGTCGACGCACTGTTTGTTAGGATGCGGAGTGCCCCAGACAGCCCAATGCCTACTTTTGAAGGCATTGGCTGGATGAATGACATCAACATCCTAAAATGCAAGGACGACCCAAACTGGGCGGCTTGTGGGAGGGGGAACGAGCGCTTCAACAGCTTAGGAAGCAGAACCCGGCCATTCCGACCAGGGGTGAGTCAGTTCTTGATTTTATCCTAAATTATACGCTGAGACTAGCCAACAGAGGTGAGGAATCTACCTTTGTAGGTCCCACCTCTCGTAACGTGCTGGACTTAACCATTGCGACTAAATGTACTGATGTAGGAGAGTGGAAAGTCCTTGATAGACCCTCCGTCTCCGATCATAAGTACATCCAGTTTAACATTCAATTAAACAGGGTATCTACGGCTGTGCCGTTCAGAAATACCCATAACACGAACTGGGTGAAATTCTCCAGTCTCGTTTCCAATTCTTTTGGTCCGCCGAGCACTATCAACTCGGTACAGGACCTAGAAACATCTGTTAATGTGCTCTCAGAAGGGCTACTTTCCGCGTTTCGCCAATCCAAGACGATCGAAGCTACCTTGGTGGAACCCAGATCTCTCATCGCTTCGGAGCGAGCTCACTAGCATGTTCCAACTTGCTAAGAATGCGGACAACGTCTATGACTGGGACGAGTATAAGTCTCTCATCGCTAAAACTAAACTAAAACGCTAAAACCGATCCGAGCAGTAAAATACCTAGGTGTGCTCCTGGACAGCAAACTGACATGAAAACTCAACGTGTTAGAAAGGGTGAAAAAGGCCAGCGGAGCCTTGTATATGGCGAAAAAGATGCTTAGCTGCACTTGGGGTCTCTCTCCTCAACTCATGCGGTGGATATACATCTCTGTTGTTCGCCTTATCTTCACCTATGGTATTCTAGTGTGATAGCAGGCCACGGAAAACAATACGTACCTATCCATCAAGGGAACAGCTTCAAGCGCTACTGTGTATCACAGGCGCTATCAGGTCAACGCCTACTAAAGCCCTCGAGATAATAACTGGCGTCGAACAATTAAACCTACACGCGCAATCCATATCCGCAAAATCGGCCCTTAGGATTGGTGCAACAGGCAATCTGGGCCTACTGGGCTATGGTCACAGCGGCATTGGTAGGGAGACTAGTATTGACTCGGACTCTGTCTGTCCGTCTGTCTGTCTGTGTGTCCGTCCGTATGAAACACTGGATCTCAGAGACTATAAGAGATAGAGCTATAATTTTTTTTTTCGACAGCATTTATGTTTGCACGCAGTTCAAATTTTTTACCACGCCCACTTTCGCAGATGCGTATTTTAGTATATATAATAATAACTATAGTATTTATGAGTTCTAAAAATTTGATTGCGATCAAATAAAAATTGTCGAAGTTATTAAAGAAATAGCTTTGTATGGGCAAAAACGCCTACTTACTAGGGGTCTTAGTTGCTTTGGCCGACAATCTGGTATATTGTGCTGTCTATGGTATATTTGGAATTATAAATGTGTAGATGTAGAATGTGATAGATATAACAAATATACCGTTTGGTATATTTGTAGTATTTTTGGTATATGTTGGGAATAATACCGCAAAATATATTGATTTTATTCAAAATGGGTGGCGGGTATCTCACAGTCGAGCACACTCAAATGTAGCTTTCTTACTTGTTTATTTATATGAACAAATTTTCCTTGTACTTTTGAATATGTTTCACAACATACCCAAATTTCATTCATTTAGCCCTGTTGATGCCAGATGACTGCAGGTGTGACCACTCAGGCCAGCTGACAGTGTGGTCGCGATCGCAAGTTATCGATAGCGACAAAAGCTGGTATACTGTGTGTGTGACCGTGTCATACGCGCAGCCACACTGATCTAGGTTTCCGCTAGAGATGGTCACCCTGCCCTTTTTAGTGCTTTTTGCTATTCCTCCTCTTACATTTGCTCAAATTTTCTCAAGCACATGACAAGTATTTCTACAAGTATTTTCTCAATAAAAGTTCTGAAAAGTTACTACAAGTTCTACAATTAAAAGTGAAAGTGTTTTTATTTTGATTGGCAATCATCCCCCCTACAGATATTTGGTCCTTCAAGCCGGATATTTTGGATAGCTCGACCCCAGCAGCAGCGTTGGTTGTTTTGTTCCATCCATACATTTTGTGCAAGTGTCGTGTTCGCGCCATATTCTTTTTCCTTGTACCTTATATATATGTGACACAGCATATATAAGTTAACAACAAAGTTGACACATCAGAAGGTGGCTAAGTGCATCGACACCTGAAATGCACTCAGCCAATTCTGCAAGCTCTGCAAAGTCTGCAGAACATCCGCCACATGCCCTGGGTCAGCACATCGATCGTGGGACACTTGCGCAACGCTGGATCGCAAGCAGCAGCGAGTGCCACATGCCCTGTGTCAGCACAATATCCATCGTGGGACACTTGCGCAACCAGCGCCAACGCGGGATCGTCAGCAGCGACGGCAGCAGCGGTAGCGGCAGCGAGTTTTCATTATAAGAATTAGAATTGTCATAAGTTGGTTCCATTTTGGCAACCAAATAAAGCAATCGCTTTTTTTTTTTTAAACAAACTTAACGTTTTGTTAATTGGCGCTCGAGCAGGGACCAAGTGAAATAAAACAAGTAAGAAAGTTACAGTCGAGTGTGCTCGACTGTGAGATACCCGCTACCCATTTTTAATAAAGGCAAAATATTGCGGTATCATTTTCAAAATATACCGAAAATACTAAAAAAATACTAAAAATATACCAAATGGTATGTTTGGTATATCGATACAGCACACCATTCAAAATATACCATAAATGGCTCAATATACCAGATTGTCAGCCAAAACAACCCAGACCCCTAGTAAGTAGGCGTTTTTGCCCATACAAAAGTATTTCTTTAATAACTTCCACAATTTTTATCTGATCGCAACCAAATTTTCAGGAATCATAACTACTATAGTTATTATTATATATACCAAAATTCGCAACTCTAGCTTTAAAATTACGCTTGTTATTCGATTTTTTTTTGATTTGCGGGGGCGGAAGTGGGCGTGGCAAAAATTTGAAACAAACTTGATCTGCGTGCAAACATAACAAATGCTGTCGAAAAAAAATTATAGCTCTATCTCTCGTAGTCTCTGAGATCTAGGTGTTCATACGGACAGACGGACGGACACACAGACACACAGACACACAGACACACAGACGCACAGACGGACAGACGGACATGGCTATATCGTCTCGGCTGTTGACGCTGATCAAGAATATATATACTTTATAGGGTCGGAGATGCCTCCTTCTACCTGTTACATACATTTCCTGCCGGCACAAAGTTATAATACCCTTCTACCCTATGGGTAGCGGGTATAAAAAACAGAAGACTTTCGCGTCGCGTACCAGTGCCTTAAGTAGCCACACAGTGTAACTCGCTATAAGTGCCTTTATAAAAGCCACGACGTGAGTGCGATTTATAAGGAATAAAATCTATTCCTCGCGATTGAACTGTACGATTTCGCTTGGTCAAAAATAACCGCCGACAAAGTCTGTAGTACCCGTTCGCAGACAACCGCGCAATTCAAAGTGTCACTAAGGATCCCCAGTAGCCGTTGCACCGCCTCGCCGCCGCACAGCAATCGGAGGAAATGGAGCCATCCGAAGGACCAGCGTGGGATAGATTCGCCGGATGTATCTTATCTTGTAAGCGCAGAATTTAGGCAATTAAAGCCCATTGAAAATCAAGAAAGTGAAAATAATTAAACAAATATTAAAAATTTAAACAAACACAGTAAAAGTGAAAACAAAAATCATACAAACATAGAAATCTAAGCCAATTTATATGAAAAAAGTAAAACTATAACAAAAAAACCTCTAAGATAGAAGGAACAAACCAGCTACTGGTTTAAAAAAAAACAAAAACAAAATTAGAAAGTGAATTCAGAAAAAATTGATAAGAAATATTAAAGAGTTTTTAAAAAAAATTTCTATATCGCTTAAAATTTTGCCGTTCGAATTTCAAATTCAAACACAAAATAATCTTTAAAAAAGTGGTCCGCTTAAAATCAACCAGTGTTTTGCATTGTCCGAATTGAAAAACCTTATTCAATAGACAATGCCTGATTCTTTAACAACAGCCATGAATAACCTCGCTTTAGCCGGTAGTTCCCGATCAGGAAAAAACGAACCAACCGCCACCAGCACTCCGGTAGCTAGTCCAGAATTAAGAGAAGTTATACTCGCAATGATCAAAGAAACACTCCCATCAGAATCAACAGCTCCTGGCCATGATTACTTTAGTGACATACCTTATGTGAGCCCTGTAGCAGGCCATGACCAAGACAAAGTCCCAGATGTTTGTAAATTGATTAAAGAGTTTTCAGGAGATAGAGCCACGTTCAACTCTTGGAAAAAAGAATGTTGATCGAATAATAGGCATGTTCGAGGGGGCAAGAAAATTCACACAGATTTTTATCCAAGGTAGTTGGCGAAGCCGAAACTGTCCTTGAATCTTATAACACCCCACTAAACTGGAAGGCAATTTCGAAATGCCTTACATCACATTATGCAGACAAAAGAGACTTGAAGACTCTTGAGTATCAGATGTCCTCATTGAAGCAGGGATATTTGACCATTCATGAATTTTACCAGGCAATTTATCACAATCTGTCACTGATCTTGAATCAGATCGGAGCAACGGAGAAATCTCCGGAAGCAATAAGAGCATTAACAAGCGTGTATCGCGGAAAAGCTCTAGACATTTTTGTGAGAGGTCTCAATGGAGATTTACCAAGACATCTTGGTATTAAGGAACCAAGAGATCTAAGCCATGCCCTACATCTCTGTACTTTACTCGAAAACCAAGAGCATAGAAATATGTTCGCACCTAGATCTAGACAAATGCCACCAAGTCTACCACCAAGACAATCTTTACCAACTAGCCACAAAATATCCAATAACAATCAAACCAATTGGAAGAGCTTTGACCCTAGACTTTATTACCATCCAAGTGGTAAACCCACCATGAGTAACCCTACTCCACCACATTTATATCAGACATATAGGCAACAACCACATATGGGACAAGGGCCTTATCAGACACAGCGCCCGCTTCAAGTCACCAATCCGATTCCACCTCCTCGTCCAACTGGACCAAAGCCAGAGCCTAAGCCAGTACCAATGGACGTAGATCCATCCATTAGGTCGAATAGGATAAATTTTATGAATCGTCCAAATAATAACTTTGCGGGAAAAAGACCACCGCCGCTTTCACAAGCAAACCAGCCTCCCAAGTACCAAAGGCAATTCCATGTATCCACTGGAGAAGCCGAACAATTCGCGGATAATGAGTATCCGTCTCCTTATCCAGAAGAGACATCCGAACAAGACTACTACGAAGCTTGGGAGCAAAATGGATTAACTAATTCATATGAAGAGGACGATCAGACCAATGAGGGCCACGTTTTAGAGACAGTCGATACTTCCGATATCCATTTTTTAGATTGAACAGTTCTTCGTTGCCTTAAAATTTTCAAATTTTTAATTGACACCGGTTCTAACCAAAACTATATTCAGACAAATCTAATACAGAATCCGAAACTTAACGAAAAGCCATTTTTTGCAAATTTCGTTGGAGGGCAAACTAAGATTACCCACCACACTCACATTAGTCTATTTAATTGTCCTGATCACCCAATTAAATTCTTCTTATTACCCACTCTTAAAACATTCAATGGTATCTTGGGTAATGATACACTAAAAAAACTCGATGCGGTGATCGATGTAAAGAATGATATTCTGGTTATAAAAGGTAATTATAAAGTAAAGATAAAGCAATTGGCAACCCAGACAGTAAATCATATTAAAATCCGAACAGAACACATGACAGTATGTCAAAAAGACATACTCAATCAAATAGTTCAAAAACATACTGAACTATTTTCGGAACCTGACGAAAAATTAACGTACACCACCGCGGTACAAGGACAAATTAGAACAAATACAGATTTACCAGCCCATAGCAGACATTATCCATACCCAACCTCTCTAAGACCATAAGTCGAGAAACAAATCAATCAGTTGCTCGATGATGGCATAATAAGACCTTCACGGTCACCTTATAATGCCCCAGTATGGATAGTACCAAAAAAAAGCAGATTCATCTGGTGAAAAGAAATATAGACTTGTTATAGATTATAGAAAACTTAATGCTATAACAATATCAGATCGATACCCAATTCCAGAGATTGGCGAAATCATCGCTCAATTGGGTAGAAATAAATATTTTACAGTGCTCGATCTGAAAAGCGGTTTTCACCAGATCCCGCTCAATTCAAAGGATATAGAGAAGACAGCGTTTTCAGTAAACGGTGGAAAGTTCGAATTCACCAGACTGCCGTTTGGCTTAAAGAACTCCTCATCTATCTTCCAAAGAGCTCTCGATGACATCTTACGAGAACATATCGGAACAAGATGCTATGTCTATATCGACGATATCATAATTTTTAGCAAATCTGAAGATGAACACACCCAAGATCTCGATAAAGTATTCTCCACTTTAGCCAAAGCAAATATGAAGGTACAAATCGATAAGTGAGAATTCTTTAGAAATGAAGTTGATTTTCTCGGCTTCACTATTTCTAATAACGGGGTAAAAACAAACAAAGAAAAAGTCAAGGCTATTAATAATTTTCCGGTACCAAAGACCTTAAAGGATTTGAGATCCTTTCTAAAGCTATCAAGTTATTACAGACGTTTTATTCGTGACTACGCCAAATTAGCAAAGCCACTCACAACCCTACTCAGAGGAGTTAATGGTCGTTCTACAAAAAAAATCTCTTATAAAGTAAACATAGTCTTTGACCAGAATTGTAAAAATGCATTTGAAAAAATTAAGAATAATTTAGTTTCGCAAGATGTGATTCTTGCATACCCAGATTTCACAAAAAAATTTCAGCTCACAACAGATGCTTCAAATTACGCAATAGGAGCAGTACTAGAGCAGAATGGCAGACCGATCACTTTTATTTCGCGTACACTAACTAGCACTGAAGAAAACTATGCCACGAACGAATACATCGTAACCGTCGTCGCATGCAGACGTGTATTTATTGTGCTCCGGGAAAAAAATATTCAATAAGATCACATAAGTGCAGTGACTGGTTTAAAAAATCTACAATATCGCGAAAAGACGCTCTTTGCGATGAAATCGCTAATGTTTATATTGATTGATTAATTAATTAATATAAATCATAACAATTAAAACTCTAATTAATCAATCTCGATTACAATGAGTCAAAACGACATTCGTGCACAACGTCACCGTGAGCAAGACGAGAGACGGCTCTCACAACAACGAAACAACGCGTACTTCTCTTTTAAAGCGACCGAATATAATGCAAGCTCTGATCAAGTGCGGTCAATTACCCCCAACTCGACCGAATTCTTAAACGTAGAGAGTAATAGAGCTCGCTCATGCTCTCCCTCGCTACCATCGATGTCTCTGCAGCCTAAGAGCGCAGTAACCAGCACCGCAATTTCGCTGACAACGTCAACCGTAACAACAACAACAACCGCAACTGTATCGACAGCGCGTTTAACGACATCATCAGCTAGCAGCGCAAACATTACTACGTCTGTCGCTGCGCTGCCCGAAAAAAAAGAACAAAAACAATGAACCCATTAAGCCGGCTCTGCAGACTGGTACGGATCGCTACATTCAAATTAAAAGATGAGCCCTCTAAATTCTCAACGCAAAATAACCCGTGGCAATGCTAGCCTAGCTGCAATGGAAACGGACATGAACTCGAACCGATTCAAAATCTTGGCAGACGCCTATGAGGTTGAGGCGGCCGAATCTACTGAAGTCGAGAAAAGGAAGCCAAAGCCTCCGCCTATTTATATACGAGAAAAAAGTTCCAATGTTCTCGTCAACAAAATTATTGAGCTTATTGGCAAGGATAACTTCCACATAATACCCCTTGTAAAGGGCAACATTCACGAAACAAAAGTTCAAATGAAGTCTGAAGATAATTACAGAGTATTATCGAAATATCTTACCGATAATAAAAAGAACTTTTACACGTATCAGCTAAAAGCAGCAAGGGTTTGCAAGTCGTACTCAAGGGCATAGAATCTGAAGTAACGCCTGCAGAGATAACAAAGGCACTACAAGAGAAGGGATTTAGCGCAAAGACAGTCTTCAATATCCTTAACAGGGATAGAAAGCCGCAGCCACTCTTTAAGGTTGAGCTCGAGCCAGAAAATAAGCCCCTGAAGAAATACGAAGTGCACCCTATATACAATCTTCAGTTTCTGCTGCATCGCCGAATTACAGTTGAGGAACCGCACAAACGCAATGGTCCGGTACAATGTGCGAACTGCCAAGAATATGGTCATACAAGGTCATACTGTAAACTGCGCCCGGTGTGTGTAGTTTGTGGAGAGCTTCATGACTCCGCACACTGCCCAGCGAGCAAAGATGACTGCAACTCGAAAAAGTGCAGCAACTGCGGTGGCAATCACACTGCTAACTATAGAGGTTGCCCAGTTTATAAGGATCTGAAAAGCCGCATTCATCAAAAAGGAATTACCGCCCGCACCCAAAATAAAACGTTGAAAGTCTCCAGATCAAACCCTGAAGTCTTCTTCTCGACTGCAGCCAGATCCTCACTAGGACCTATTAACTCTGACAAAAGTGTGACATACGCAAGCGCTTTAAAATTAGGACCGGCTATCCCTGCCTCAAAAAGTTCATTTCTGCAATCAACATACCAAGAACCGAACATGGCTCAGCAACATCAATCGCCGGAGCAGTCAAAAAGCAAGCTATGATATGCAGCTTACAACAAAGCCTTACAGAATTTATGTCATTTATGCGCACAACTATGCAAGATTTAATGCGAAACCAAAATCTATTGATTGAAATGCTGGTTTCACAACAATCCAAATAATGACTCCCTACGGATCTCTACGTGGAACGCAAACGGCGTTTCACAGCATAAACTTGAGTTAGCTCAATTCCTACTCGACAATCAAATGGACGTAATGCTGCTTTCAGAAACACACCTTACAAACAAATACAATTTTCAACTACGAGGATATACTTTCTACGGAACAAATCATCCAGACGGTAAAGCACATGGTGGGACTGGAATTCTAATCAGAAGCCGTATTAAGCACTACTATCATAACAAATTTGCTAAAAACTACCTACAGGCCACATCTATAAATATAAAACTAAATACCGGCAACGAACTTACACTAGCCGCCGTATACTGCCCCCCTCGCTTCACTATAGCTGAAGATGAGTTTATGCAGTTTTTCAACTCACTAGGAGACCACTTCATAGCAGCAGGAGACTACAATGCCAAGCACACACACTGGGGATCTCGTCTCGTGACTCCAAAAGCAGCTCTACAATGCCATTATCAACGCCAAGAACAAGCTCGACTATGTTTCTCCTGGCACACCAACATACTGGCCGGCAGACCCAAAGAAACTGCCCGATTTAATAGACTTTGCGATTACCAAAAACATTCAAAAAATCTGATAAGCGCCGAATGCCTTTCGGATCTTTCATCTGACCACTCGCCTATACTGTTTATTCTACTCCGGCATCCAGGAACATTGGAACAATCACTAAAATTGACCTCACAGAAAACCAACTGGATTAAGTACAGAAAGTATATTAGCTCACACATTGAGCTAAGTCCCCATCTCAACAATGAAGCCGACGTAGACAGTTTTGTTAATTCACTGGAGTCTGTACTTGTCTCTGCAGCCCAAGCTTCAACACCTCAAACCATAAATACACAAAGCAATCGAAAGAAGACAAATCTACAAATCGAGCAGCTCGTCCTCGAAAAGCGACGCTTACGTCGAGAGTGGCAATTCCACAGATCGCCATCTTCTAAGCAACGTTTAAGACATGCCTCACGTGAACTTACTAAAGCTCTACAGCAAGAAGAAGCATACGTCCAACGCCACTACATAGAGCAATTGTGTACTTCTAGTACGAAAAACTCACTATGGAGAGCTCACCCTACTCTGAGCTCACCGAAAGAAACCGTGATGCCTATAAGAAATCCCACAGGAGGCTGGGCGCGTAGCGATGCAGACAGAGCCAGCACGTTTGCCAACCACCTTAAAAATGTATTCCAACCAAATCCTGCCACGAGTGCGTTTACTCTGCCGACTTTATCAAACGAGCCTCAGCTTCAACGTGAGCCAATCGAATTTCGCCCAAATAAAATCGTTAGCATCATCAAAAATCAACTGAATCCGAAAAATCCCGGGATGCGACCTCATAACTCCCAAAATGATCATCGATCTCCCATATTGCGCCGTTTGCACTATCACCCAGCTTTTCAACACCATTGCAAAACTTGGCTACTATCCAGTGAGATGGAAGAAGTCAATTATAATAATGATAGCAAAGCCGGGAAAAGACCACACAGTCCCCACGTCGCATAGACCTATAAGCCTACTTTCATGCTTATCTAAACTCTTTGAAAAATGCGTTTTGATTCGGATAAACACGTACCTAAGACTCCAGGAAGGAATCCCGTCACATCAATTTGGGTTTCGTGAAAAGCACGGAACAATTGAGCAGGTCAACCGGATAACATCAGAAATTCGGAACGCGTTCGAAAAACGAGAGTACTGTACTGCCATATTTTTAGATGTCTCTCAAGCATTTGACAGTCTGGCTAGAAGGTCTAATGTACAAGATCAAGACAATGCTCCCTAGCAACACCCATAAGCTTTTAGAGTCTTACCTTAACGACAGAAAATTTGTTGTGAGATGCAACTCTGCTATATCTGATGTTTTCACTGTTGGAGCTGGAGTTCCTCAAGGTAGTGTGCTAGGGCCAACACTATACGTCCTCTACACAGCAGACATCCCGACAAGCACACGAATAACAACATCTACGTTTGCTGATGATACAGCTATTCTTAGCCGCTCAAAATGCCCGAGGCAAGCAACTGCGCAGCTAGCTCTTCATATGGTCGATGTTGAAAAATGGCTATCAGATTGGCGAATTAGAGTGAACGAACAAAAATGCAAGCACGTTACATTCACCCTGAACAGACAACACTGCCCGCCGCTAACGTTAAACAACACTCTACTCCCGCAAGCAAACGAAGTGACATATCTAGGAGTACACCTCGACAGAAGACTCACATGGCGCCGGCACATTGAAGCCAAAAGAACACACCTAAAGCTAAAAGCCAGCAGCCTTCATTGGCTTATCAACGCTCGGTCTCCCCTTAGCCTTGAATATAAAGTCCTGCTGTATAACTCGGTACTAAAACCTATATGGATGTACGGCTCCCAATTATGGGGGAGTGCCAGCAATAGTAATATTGACATAGTCCAGCGAGCTCAGTCGAAGATCTTGAGAACCATCACCGGGGCACCGTGGTACGTTCGCAACGAAAACATACAACGCGACTTAAACCAGTCAAAGAAGTGATCGCAGAAGAGAAGGAAAAGTACTTTACCAAGCTACTGTTGCACCCTAACCACCTGGCGAGAGGTCTAACAAGGTTGAGCAACCAATCACGTCTTCGTCGTAATGACTTACCTACCCAGCGACCGACCTGAGGGACGCGCAACCAGAATGCAGTTTTAACACACTGTTAACTAAATTTTAATGTTAAGATTCGTAAACGTATTGTTAGTCTCAAAATCTAGAGAAGATTCAATAAATAAAAGCAAAGTCCTCAAAAAAAAAAAAAAAAACGAATGAAAAAGAAATGTTGGCCATAGTATGGGCTCTTCAAAGTCTACGCATGTACCTTTACGGTACTTCTAAAGTTATAATAAACACTGATCATCAACCATTAACTTTTGCATTAAGCAACAAAAATCATAATGGTAAACTCAAAAGGTGGAAAAGCTACCTCGAAGAGTACAATCACGAACTCGGATACAAACCAGGAACCTCCAACGTAGTGGCAGATGCCCTATCTAGAAATCCTCCAGGTGCTCAGATAAATAGCACCACAGCTACCATTCATAGCGACGAGAGTTCATCCCACAATCTTATACCTTGTGCAAACATTCCAATTAACGTATTCAAAAACCAATTATTATTACTGACTTCAGATAAGGAATCTTACGAATTCGAATTACCATTTCCACAGTATCATCGTCATACAATAAAGAAAAGAGAGTACTCTGAAGAAGACCTGATAGAAATCTTAAAAGAAAGGCTTGACCCAAAGATTGTAAACGGTTTGCTTACTTCTGAAAGAATAATGGGAAAAATTCAAAATATTTACCCTTTTCATTTCAGTAGTTATAAAGTAAGATACACACAAACTCAAGTAGAGGATATTCCTTTAGAAACTGACCACAATGAGATCATCGTCAAGAGCATGTTCGAGCTCATAGAAACCCAATCGAAAACAAAATCCAAATTCTTAGCAAATTTTTTTTCCCAGGTTTAACAAAAAAAGTAATGGCTATTGCCAAGCAGTGCGAAACTTGCAAACTTTCTAAGTATGATAGGCATCCTCAACATGGGGAAATCCAACCAACTCCAATACCTACTTACCCTGGAGAAATTATCCATATAGATCTACACACTACACACAAAACTTTAGTACTTACTGCCATAGATAAAATTTCAAAATATGCTCAGATTAAAATAGTAAAATCAAGAGCTGCTGAAGATCTAAAAACGCCTCTTCGGGAGGTAATGATGGCATTTGGCATGCCAAAGTTAGTCGTCATGGACAACGAAAAGGCTCTAAACGCAGCGTCAATCAAGTTCTTATTAAAAGAACAACTTAAAGTAGAAGTCTTCACGACCCCACCGTATGCTTCCACAAGCAACGGTCAAATAGAAAGATTTCATTCAACTATGACCGAAATCTTGAGGTGTCTTAAACGAGACGAGTCGACAGCCACTTTTGAGGACTTGATCTTTAAAACAGTAAAAGAATATAACCACTCAATACACTCAGCAACAAAAAAGAAACCTATAGAAATATTTTTTGGCAATCAATTTAATTCAAACCCAATAGAACTCGAACGCTTAAGAAATCAGATTAGTAATAACATCAGCAAAAAACAGGAAGAGGATATCTCTTATCACAACCAGAAACGAAACCCTATAAGAAAATATGAAAAAGGCGAAACCATATTTATTAAAATTGACAAAAGACTAGGGTCCAAAATAACCCCTTGATATCGAAAAGAAATCGTAGCTAAAGACAACAATACAACAGTGAAAACTCAATCAAGAAGAATTGTTCATAAAAATAATATAAAAACGTAATTTTGTCCACAGGTTTTTTTTGCCATTATGCTACGGATTGGCAACCGTATTAGATTACTCACACTCACAGCTAATCCCGATAAAAACAGGAATCGCCGCAATCCAGGAAAGCACATTCAAAATAATCCATGTTTTTGACATAAAAGAATACGAAGAAATGACCTCAAAACTAGAAGACTCATTCAAGAACGTTAGCTATTCTCACCAATTATATCCATACTTAGAATACGAACTAAATATAATTAAAAACAAGTAAGAAAGTTACAGTCGAGTGTGCTCGACTGTGAGATACCCGCTACCCATTTTTAATAAGGGCAAAATATTGTGGTATTATTTTCAAAATATACCGAAAATACTAAAAAAATACTAAAAATATACCAAATGGTATGTTTGGTATACCGATACAGCACACCATTCAAAATATACCATAGACGGCACAATGTACCAGATTGTCGGCCAAAGCAACTAAGAGCCCTAGTAAGTGGGCGTTTTTGCCCATACAAAAGTATTTCTTTAATAACTTCCACAATTTTTATCTGATCGCAACCAAATTTTCAGGAATCATAACTACTATAGTAATTATACTATATACCAAAATTCACAGCTCTAGCTTTAAATTTACGCTTGTTTTTCGATTTTTTTGGTTTGCGGGGGCGGAAGTGGGCGTGGCAAAAATTTGAAACAAACTTGATCTGCGTGCAAACATAACAAATACTGTCGAAAAAAAATTATAGCTCTATCTCTTATAGTCTCTGAGATCTAGGTGTTCATACGGACAGACGGACGGACACACAGACGGACAGACGGACAGACACACAGACGGACAGACGGACATGGCTAGATCGTCTCGGCTGTTGACGCTGATCAAGAATATATATACTTTATAGGGTCGGAGATGCCTCCTTCTGCCTGTTACATACATTTCCTGCCGGCACAAAGTTATAATACCCTTCTACCCTATGGGTAGCGGGTATAATGAGTTACTTAGGTTAAGACCAAGCAAACGAAAGATTAGATCCATCGATGCTTTAGGAACAGCGTGGAAATGGCTGGCCGGTACACCGGACAGAAGTGATCATGAAATTCTAATAGAAAAATTGAACGAACAATTAGAAAATAACAATAGACAGGTAATAATCAATAAAAAATTAACTGCAGGAATAAATGAAATGAGTCGCGTAACAAACGCAATATTAAAACACACTATAGACACTAATGATATTAAAGAAAATTTTGTATCAATTTTAAAGTACAAACTTCAACTTCTAAAAAAATGACTTAAACAATCTAGTAAATGCAATAAGCTGGGCAAAAACCAATACTGTAAACTCAATTTTATTATCAGAAATCGAAGTAAATAAAATAGAAGAAATATTAAGTAATGAAGAAGGAATGTTTATCAATATAGAAGAACTACTTGAATTTGCTAAAATAAAGATAACAACAAACGGCAATAGTATGCTCTATATGGTGAACGTACCCCCTAGTAGGAACACAACCATGTAACTCTATGATAATTAAAGCAGTTAAGCAAGACAATGTAATAAAAGACATAAAATATGAAAACATAATAATTTGTAACAAAACTATTTACGCTATAATACAATAATGTGAAACATTTAGTGATGAGACAATTTGTAATAAAAATAATGTTATTAATCTTAGTAACGACTCCTGCATAGCACCGCTACTTCAAAATAGAAAACCACATAGCAAAGCCATCAACAATCAACACATCCCAAATCATCAGGAGATAACCGGCACCATCCTTCTCAACAGCTTCAAAGACAACATTAAAATCGACAAAGAAGAAATGGAGCTAGAAGGAACTTATCTAATACAGTTCCAAAACTCTACAGTCTACATCAACGAAGACAAGTACGAGTCAATAGAAGCAAAATACGCAGAAGCAACCCCCCCACAGCAGCAATCACACCGAGTAATAAAGATTCACGCTGCTGTTTGTGTTTTATTTAAACAATTTTGTTTTTTCCAACAGCGATTTTTTTTTTCCTCCTCATCTGTTTTCTTGTGTCGGCCTTGCTCGCTATCCTGTGACAGCCGAATTTCCTCTTCATTTTGTGCTTGCTTTCGGCGTCGTGAGTCTTTGTTGAGAAAAAGACTCTAAAGTGACTGCCGAAGCATAGTATGTCCAAGAGCCAAAAGAGTGAAAAAGACTCTAAACTTTCCTTAAAGCTTCCGACCACAGCTCGTCGCCTGTTGTCCGCTTCGCCCGTTCCTTCGGGGTCCAAATCCGCCACTCCTGCCGCCCAACTCCGAGTCAAGGTCGATCGTCCGTCGCCGTCTGCTTCTGCAAAGACTCCGCCGTTGCCTAAATCTTCAACTGCTCCACGTAGTCAGGCAACTACCCATTCCATCCAAGCTAAACTTAGCGAAACCCGTGCGATGGCTCTCAGCAACTTCGTCAGCGTCTCTGACAGACTGGTGCACTTCGAGAGTCGGGTCAGAGGGCCTGCAGCCGAAGACGACAATGTACACACGTACGAGATCCGTCGTGACCGGCTGCAAGCCCTCTGGGACAGTGTCGAGGCCGCCTATTCCACATGCGCTGATGCACTGCATCTAGACGGCGACAATGAAGGCATACAGGCCATGAAGGCGATATACGATCACTGCTATGCAGTCTATGAGCGGTGTCTCGCCCATGTTAAGGGGCAAATTACTCAAGTTTCCGGGTCCACCAGGAGTGGAGCATCCGCTCCTCCTGTGTACTCCAGTGGCTGCCGGCTAACTCCAGTCGACACCGAAGTCTTTCGTGGGGATTACTTGCGGTGGCCGACCTTCCGTGACCTTTTCACGGCCATCTTTGTCAACAATCCCAGGTTGACTCCGGTTGAGAAGCTTTTCCATTTGAATTGAAAGACCGCAGGCCAATGAAATCGTAGTCAAATTTCCGGTAACGAACGATGGTTTCGCGTCGGCTTTAGGTGCTCTCTGCGAACGTTTTGAAAATAAGCGCTTGTTAATAAGAAGCCAGTTAAAAATCCTGTTCAACCTGTCCACGGTTACCCAAGAGTCGGGGGCAGCTATCAAGGAGCTGCAGAACACGATTCAGCGTTGCTTGACCGCTCTTGAGCATTCAGACATTTCCGTCTGTAGCCCGTTCGCAGATTGCATCCTCGTATTCCTCTGCTCGTCCAAATTCCCCAAGCACACACTCTCGTTGTGGGAGCAATCTTTGGTGGACAAAGCGAAAATTCCCGCATGGCAGGATATGAGCACGTTTCTCAATGAACGCTATCGTACGCTCGAAGCGATTGAGGACGTGAGACAGACTGCCAACTCACAGAACGCGACTGCAGGACCATCCCGTCCGCAGAATTCCAAGCGGGTCAACTCCTTTGAGGCCCGAGTCACTCCGAAAGGCAAATCGTGTGATTTGTGCTTGAAGGAGAATCACCCTGTCCGGGTGTGTCCGCGTTTTTTGCAAATGCCGGTCAATGAGAGAATGACCTACATCAAACAGAACGGTCTCTGTTTAAACTGTTTTGCGAGAGTGTACGAGTGCGCACAATTGCTTTACATGCAAAGGGCGGCACAACACTCTTCTCCATCGGGGCGACAGTGCCCATAATGGTGCCTCTTCATCTTCCAATATACAGTCCACTCCAAATCCAACGGCAACTAATGTCCAATTCCAGACACGAGTGAAGCTCCAGTACCACGTATTTTGTGATGCTTCAGAAAGGGCGTATGGAACGGCGATCTATGTCCGTGTGGAGACGGCGAACAAGGTTTCACACATCTCCTCACTGCGAAGACAAAGGTGGCTCCTGTCAAGTCTCTATCAGTGCCACGTTTGGAACTTTGTGGCGCAGTCCTGTTGGCTGAGTTATCTGCAGCCCTCCTCCTCAATCTGCCAGCAGAAAGTTTCCAGACTTTCTTTTGGACTGATTCAACAATTGTTCTCGCCTGGTTGAACAAGCCACCCTGCCGATGGACAACCTTTGTGGCCAATCGTGTGGCCAAAATCGTCCAAGCCAGCGACGCCAAGAACTGGTCGCATGTGCGATCCGAGCACAATCCGGCAGATCTTGCAAGCCGAGGTGTCCTGCCACAAGAATTGATTCGTAATCCTTTGTGGTGCGGATGAGCTGTCACGGATCCAAGAGCGGTTAATCGTCATGACTCAACGACAAACTTTTTCACAAGAATACCACTGTCTGCAGTCCAAGCAGCAGGTTCCTTCTTCAAGTTCAATCCGAAACTTGAACCCTTTTCTCGATGGCAGGGGGATTCTCCGGGCCTGTGGGCGTCTGAGGGCGTTCCACTCGCTGCGTTATGATTAGAGTCATCCAATCATACTCTCGTATTCCTCGTTCATTTGCACGACTATTGGTTCATTTCACCCATCGTATATCCTTACATGGGGGTAACCAAGTCGTCATGCGGCTGATCCGTTCCAGATTCTGGATTCCAAAATTTAAGATCCTCGTCAAATCCACCATCAACTCTTGCAAGGTTTGCGTGATCTATAAGAAGAGATTGCAGATCCAAATGATGGGGGACTTGCCCAAGGAAAGGGCGTCCTACTCGAGACCTTTCACGCACACTGGAGTCGACTTCGCCGGCCCATTCGAAGTAAAAAATTACACTTGTCGAGCCTGCCTCATCACCAAAGGGTATGTCTGCGTCTTCGTGTGCTTCAGCACAAAGACAATCCACTTGGAGGCAACATCGGATCTCACGACGGAGAAATTCCTCGCCGCATTCTCCCGCTTCATCGCACGGCGCGGGTGTCCACACCAAATGCACTCGGACAACGGGAAAACTTTCGTAGGCGCTGACAAGGTGATCTCCAACGACTTCTTGGAAGCGACGAGGGAGTGCATCATCGCACAACACGCCCACAAGAGCCTATCCTGGCACTTCAACCCGCCGGGCGCCCCGCATATGGGTGGATTATGGGAAGCCGGCGTAAAGAGTTTTAAGGCACTCTTTTACAAGGCGACCTCCAGCGCGAAGTATACGTTCGAAAAGTTGTCCACTCTTCTCGCTAAGATCGAAGCCTGCCTGAACTCAAGGCCGATTTCTCCTATGTCCGAGGACCCTTCGGACTTACTAGCGCTCACTCCTGGCCATTTCGTCGTAGGTGGCCCACTTATTTCTGTGTTGGAACCATCAATTAACCAACCGGCCTCCTCCATCCTCAATCGATGGCAGCGACTGAAGGCTCTTCACCAACAATTTTGTTTCTGTTGGAAAGATGAGTACCTGAAGGAGCTGCACAAACGGACGAAATGGCAATCCCCCTACATGGAACCTTCGGATCGGTGACATGGTCGTCATAAAAGAAGACAACCTTCCCTCAAACGAGTGGCGCCTAGGAAGGGTGCTGTCGACGTGTCCAGGCACCGATACCAAGGTCCGAGTTGTAGATGTGCTCACGGCGCGGGGTACTATCCGAAGACCCGTTGCAAAACTCATTTTACTCCCGATGGACAGCACCCTCCACGTCAGAAGGACTGAAGGACGAATAACCTCCTGTTCCGTATTCCGTTTCGTCGTCCTGTGTTGTCCTATGCTGTCCTGTTCCGTGTGTCATTGACAATGCAAAAAGGCTACTACAATAATCATTTGTTTCTTTTGTTTCATTTCATGTAAGTACAATAGTATGCCATCACATACATTCACCCACCAGAACCGCCCCGCTGCCACCAACTCTTTCCGGTGTCGCGTGTGACACCCTGTTTTGCTTTTATTGAAAATGGGTAGCGTATATCTTACAGTTGAGCACACTCGATTGTACCTTTCTTGTTTGTTTTGTAATCTGTAGTTAAAAAACATACCGGAAACTGAATGAACATCATTATTTTCTCGATTACATAGTAAGGTAGAGAGTTAAATTTTGTATCTGAGCAAAATAAACAATAATATTAATCTCTACTTTTCCCAACGTCCCTTAACACTTATTATTTTGAGTTTATTTACCAGTATTTTCTACTTATTTAAGTCAAATGCTTTGAGTTTGGTAAATTAGAAAAATATATTACTCTCTTGAATTCATTAGTTGAAGAAGGAAATGTATTTACATTCACATTTGTCATGCAATCTCATTCTTGGACTGCTTGGGGAAGTTTTAATCGAGGCAACAAGTGCTGAATTTTGGACTGAGCATTGACTGAGCCGGGAAGAAACTGGTTGTCAATAAGGCAATGGAGCATTGGAGCTTTGAAGCACTGAAGCAATACAGATATAGAAATATTTGAGGGAATAACTCATGCAGAAAGCTGTGCTGGAGAGCAGCGCAGGCGGCAAATGAAAGACCCACAAATGAAGTACGAGAAAATATAATTGATAAACATGGGTGACTTCTAATTGTGGAGCTTTATCAGGCGAAGCCATTGAAAGGTGGCCTCTGATTCGGAATCGATGAGAGCCGGATCTGTATATCAAATGTCGTGACATTAGCTGACGGGGAAGAAGTGGACTGTATGGTAGTTGGAGTTGGATTATTGACTATCGGTGTCGGGTTGACTCGATGCAAGAGTGTATGATGACGACCCTTGCCCGTAAGACAGCTTTACGGACTTGTGCACTCAGCCAAGACATGGCGTAATGCGAAACAATTCCAGCACAGCTTCTGTTACATAATGTGGTTGACCCTTTCGTTGACACCCATTGTAACGCCTATGCTAGGACGTTCAATTAAATCGCTGTTTCTCGACCCAGTAATGAATGTTTTCCATTTTCAATTATATAAAAGGAAGCAATGATCTCCTTATCTGAGCCTGTTGATATGGGAGCCTGGAACACACAAATTACGTTAAGCAATTGGTTCGAAGCATAACCCCGAAATTATCTCTCCGAGTTGAATCTGATATTGAAAACAATGGATTTGTTTACTTTCATTGATACCCTGTCAGCTTAGAGGTCGAAACCATTGATGGTTCGTAGCTACTGCGATGGTGCGAACAAATTGTAAGTAAATTCATTTCTTAATTTTTTTCTAACAACTAACAAAATTGTTGATAATATTCAGGATGGTGGTGTTGGTGGACGTTGATAAATGACGAAGGCAAGATGGAGAATTACCTGAAAAGTAAGTTATATATCTTCTTTACAAGCCCACGCTTCCCTTAGATATGTGTGCATGTATGTGTATGTACACACATACATTCATAAATTAGCGAAAAATAACTAATGCCGCAAAAACTTGCCGCAAGCCTTAAAATAAAGTAGCTGTTATTTGACTATGTTGTTTAGTGAATATTTTAAATTACATACAGTTTAGTAACATCCTTTTTTATTTATTGGTGTAATAGGAGCGGAACCGACAGAGGAAGTGGTGGAGTGATGGATATGATTTCCAAAAACGTGCGTCCGTTTAGTTGCGCTCAAGACGAAGGATTTGTCGAATTCATGCAAGAAGCGGTCCCGCGCTACAAGTTGCCGAGCAGAACGTATTTTCGTGATGTGATGCTTCCAACGGAATATGATCAGCTAAGCCTTAAGTTGCGTGCAGCAACAATTCCTTGCATCGCTACTCTCGTTGATCCCCGCTTCAAAAAAGATGGCTTTCTCAGACCTTCAAATTCAGTTCAAGCAGCCAAAGCATTGGAGCTGGAATTGCTCTCGTTTAAGTCCACAACTCCACGACGTCTACCAACACCACCAGAACCAACCATTTTTGCAAAACAAATCAAAAGTGAAGTCCACACGAGCCGATGTCATTATTACCACAAGGCAATTTATGGAAAAGGAACACTCCTGTATGATTTTCAAATAATTATGACAAACATGTTAAATAAGAAATACTTTTTACGATCTGTAATTGGTTTCGCAAAAATATTTCTGTGTACAAGCCTCGTCCTGTGAGTCTGAAAGGGTGTTCAGCAAAGCTGGACAAACTGTATCTGATCGCAGAACAAGGCTTAAATCTGAAGTTGTTGATCAACTTCTTTTTCTCAACAAAAATAGACACTTTAAATGATCTCAAATAAACCTCATTGTTATCGTTTGTACTGTTTTGCCTTTTCTATGTTTTTTTTTAAACATCGATGTTTCACTCGATGTTTTTTTGAAAACATCGAAAACATCGATGGGCACGAACATCGATGTTTCTGCTGACAGTCAGCTTGGCTAATCATATTAAAACGGGAGCCTGAGTCGATGATAAGAGCTGCCCATCTATTAAAAACTCTGCCAGTTCATCACTTTCTTCATCGCTGCAAATCCAAAAACATTCTTCCTTGTTCGGTTTCGTTTCGGGAGGAGTGCATTCATCTTGCAGTCACCGCACAGCCACCGTTGTTGAGATGTGTGGACTGGTGCTAGATTTTCGTTCTGCACTTGCGAGCGAAGTGCCTTCTCTACCCTATACGTAGAGATGTTGAGTCTACGACAAACTCGAAGAGGCACGATCCAACTGGACACAATCGGGAACTACCGTTATAAAAACGACAAAGAGAAGACAGAATCGCGAATGAAACGTGTATACGACAACAAATATCTTATATTCTTCGAAACTATCGCACAACTGTTTCATATCTCTCCTATGAATAAACCTTCGTCATCTGGGTTGAGGACCATCATAGATACTGTTTCGTCAATTTTTGAAAATTCTCATACACATTGTATTGTCAAAGGTTGACTATACCACCAAGTCAAAGTATGAAGAACAGCTCGATTATAACAGGCTTCCACAATGGTCTGATTGTGTAGATGTTTTGAATAGGCGCTACCAGCATATTTCAGCTGAGGAAAGCTCGAAATATAGAATCCGATATGGATAGATAGATATAGAGCCCGAAGCCAGAATCGAGTCCCAAACGGACTACCAAAGCGTCGTACTCAGCGTCTAAGTCCAGCAATCCTAGTTGCCAGGTCTGTAACGCGAATCATTTTATAAGCAGTTGCCAAGGCTTTAGTGCACTGCGGTTACAGAACGATTCAGTTTCACCAAGACCCAGAACCTTTGTTCTGAACTACTTACAGTCTGGGCACGTCAAATTTGGTAGCTCGATATGAAGTGCCCACAATGATATCATTTCGTGTTAACAAACATCAATTTGACGCCGATTTTTGGGTGCTAAAATCAATTTCGAACCAGCAGCCAGACAGGTTGATTCCAGTTAGGCAGTTACAAATACCGGCTAACGTGGAACTGGCTGATCCTTATTTCTACAAGCCGCAGAGAATCGACTTGCTATTAGGAGCCGATTCCTTTTTCGACCTTTTGTGCACAGGCCAAATTAAATTGAACGAGAGTGGCCCTCTGTTACAAAAACTCTGCTAGGGTGGATTGTCAGTGTCAGGGCGTTGCAAAGGTACTCCGAGTCAGAACCCATTATGTGGTGCAACGACGTACTCATCGGAAGATGTAAAACTTGACTCGCTGGTAGAAAACCTATGGGACTTAGAAAAAGTTCCAGACTTATTAAACGTCGCTAAATATTCGTCAGAGCAAAGAGCCTGTGAACAGGTCTTTAATGACCAAGTGACAACATTATCGACAGGGCGAATAAAAGTTAATCTTCCGTTTAAAACTGACCCAAAAATACTTGGTTCGTACTTCGAAACGGCAAAACGTCGGTTTCTTTCGCTTGAACGCAAGGTTTCAAGAAACGCAACATTAAAGGAAATTTATGTCAGTTTCATGAAAGAATATATAGAACTTGGTCATATGTCTCCCGTTGATTTTCCACCAGGTCCACACTATTTTATACCACATCAGTGCATCCTGAGGCCTGATAGTGCCACCACTAAACTTCGAGTTGTTTTCGACGCTTCGTGCAAAACGACGTCTAATTATTCATTGAATGATATTCTAATGGTGGGGCCAACTATATAGGAGGAACTCTTCTCGTCGCTAATTCGCTTTCGACTGTTTGCCCTCACGGCAGATATTACTAAAATGTATAGACATGAAAGCATGTCTCCAAAGGATCGGATATTGTCTGGCGTGAAAATCCGTCAGAAAAGCTTCAAATTTATCAACTAAATACAGTTACTTATGGCACTGCGTATGCTCCTTTTCTGGCCATACGAAGCCTTCACGAACTTGGTGTTCGCCATAAGGAAACACATCCTCTTGGAGCTAAAGTCGTCTGCAATGACTTCTACGTCGATGAGGTGCTTACTGGAGCTGACGATGCTGACACTCTGAAGGAGATTTGTGTCCAACTGTCAGATATCCTAAGCTCCGGTGGTCTTCAATTGGCCAAATGGTACTCCAACCACCCTTCTTTAATCAATGGGAATGAAACTGATAAAGTTCTCAGTTTCAACGACACAGATTCGACCAAAACATTGGGCATGCGGTGGACGCCAAAATCTGATATATTTCGATATCATTTGGACTCCAGCTTCACCGATCTTAGCCCAACAAAACGCAATGTTTTGTCTGTGACAGCTCGTATGTTTGACTCACTTGGCTTGCTGAGCCCCATCAGTATTAAAGCCAGAATCTTACTGCAAAAGCTCTGGCAAAATCATCTGGCATGGGACGAAACCATCCCTATGCACATGCATACGAGATGGGAGAGATTTAAAGAAAATCTACTAAACCATGACAAAGTATCCATTCCACGATTCACCAATTCCAGCAAAGCCAATATCCAAATTCATGGATTTGCAGACGCTTCCAGCCATGCTTATGGCTGCTGTTTATATATACGAGCTAATCAAAATTGCTTACATCAAAAGCAAAAGTTGCGCCATAATTGATTGATCGATAAAATAAGAGCTCCAACTTAGATATGTGAACTTGATGTTGGGTCTTCTGATACACATGATAAACAACCAAAATTTCATAAATTATCTGTACAAGAAGAAAAAAGTCTTCAGGCCATGACAGGTATGGGGGAAAACGACTATGTACTACGTGTTTTAAATGCTTTGGCATATTTTGTACTCTCTTATGTGTTATGGATTATTTTGAATGTAGTACTGAATAAATATAAAAATTGTAGCCTTTAGTAATTTTTTTTAGTAATTAATACCGCTCTGTTCTGCTTTAACTACAAATGGGTAGCGGATATCCCAAAATACGGACGCCATAACCTTACCCGCCGATATTTGTGTTTTGGCACGCTTCGGACGGCTTTTACCGGGTACCACCCACTCAGAAGACCGCCAACTGGATTCTGGAGTCTAGCGGTGTATCCATGTTTCGTCCATGGTTAACGGCGAAAAAATCGGTCCTCTTGTGCTTCAACATGCTTAAACACACCTCGGAACCATCGATGCGTTGTTGCTCGGTCCGATGTTAGCAATCGCGCCACCCACTTTGAGCAGAGCTTCCTCGTATGCAAATGTTTATGCAATATCGTAAACACACTGCCTTCTGATTTCTTTGAGGCATCAGCTATCTTCTTTAATTTCAATTTGCGGTTTGCCAATACCATTTATCGGATTTTTGCGATATTTTCTGGCGTAACTGCTGTTTTTGGGCGACCGCTACGCTCAGCGTCTTCAGTGTCGACACGACCACGTTTAAATTCATTGTACCAATCCTTAATGGTTGATTTTCCTGGAGAAGAATCCGGGTAATGCTTATCAAGCCGTATTTTTTCCAATAAAAAAACAATGTTTAATTTGGACATGAAATTTCTTTTTTTTCCATATTGTAGAAAAACTCAAAGGTTGTTTCACTTTAAAATTTATAACTTACTGGTCGCAGAGTTGTAAAATTTGTACACAGAGCTTATGATAATCGACACTATCGATAAAAATATCGATGTCTGCCCGGCCCCCTATGTCGGGCCTTGAACTAATTGAGTGGTGTAGATATCCAGTTTTCAAAAACGATTATAAAACATAGTATGTTTTGATGTTTACATCTATTTTTTTGTTTTTCTTAAATCACGTTAATATATTAGTAAGCGCATTGTACATAAAAGCATTCAGAATGTCTGAGGTATTTTTACATGTTTTTTTTTGTGTTATTTATATATGTATACATTTTTTTTAAGTAATATAATTTATTTTTATTTCAGAAAAAAATTAAATTTCCAATTCATGACACTCATCTGAATAAAATTTATGGAAATTTGCGGAATGCTTGTATTCTAGCTGTTTTGGCACCACTCTGCTTTTATGCCATGTACAATTTGCCCCATATGAATAAATATAAGAGTTTTTATTCTAATTATGATCCAATGGATTCCTTTGATCGTATGCAGACTGGAGGTTACCTGTCTTCGTGCCCAAAAGAAAAAGATGACAAAAAAAAATAAAATACAAGATATATAACATACACGAAAAATGTAAGGTTGCGTAAATGTCAGTTCCAGTAGGTGAAAGAAAATCCAAATAAATGAAGCATTATTGCCGAAAATAATAACGTTATATTTTTATAACAATAATAATATAATGACTGGTTTAATAAATCAACAATTACGCGAAAAGACGCTCTCTGCGATGAAATCGTATTGATTGATTAATTAATGTAGAACATAATAATTAAAATCAATCTCGATTACAATGGGTCAAAACGACATTCGTGCACAACGTCACCGTGAGTAAGACGAGAGACGGCTCTCACAACAAAGAAACAACGCGTACTTATCTTTTAAAGCGACCGAAAATAATGCAAGCTCTGATCAAATGCGGTCAATTACCCCCAACTTGACCGAATTCTTAAACGTAAAGAGTAATAAAGCGCGCTCTCCCTCGCTACCATCGATGTTTCTGCAGCCTAAGAGCGCAGTAACCAGTACCGACCGAAAATAATGCAAGCTCTGATCAAATGCGGTCAATTACCCCCAACTTGACCGAATTCTTAAACGTAAAGAACAATAAAGCGCGCTCTCCCTCGCTACCATCGATGTTTCTGCAGCCTAAGAGCGCAGTAACCAGCACCGCAATTTCGTTGACAACGTCAACCGTAACAACAACAGCAACTGTATCGACAGCGCGTTTAACAACATCATCAGCTAGCAGCGCAAACATTACTACGCCTGCCACTGCGCTGCCTGAAAAACAGAATAAAAACCATGAACATATTAAGCCGGCTGTGCAGACTGGTATGGATCGCTACATTCAAATCAAACGGAAGACGAGCCCCCCAAATTCTCAACGCAAAATAACCCGTGGCAATGCTAGCCTAACTGCAATAAAACGGACATGAACTCAAACCGATTTAAAACTTTGGCAGACGCCTATGAGGTTGAGGCGGCCGAATCTACTGAAGTCGAGAAAATGAAGCCAAAGCCTCCGCCTATTTATATACGAGAAAAAAGTTCCAATGGTCTTGTCAACAAAATTATTCAGCTTATTGGCAAGGATAACTTCTACATAATACCCCTTGTGAAGGGCAACATTCAGGAAACAAAAGTTCAAATTAAATCTGAAGATAATTACAAAGTATTATCAAAATATCTTACCGATAATAAAAAGAACTTTTACACGTATCAGCTAAAAAGCAGCAAGGGCCTGCAAGTCGTACTTAAGGGCATAGAATCCGAAGTGACGCCTGCAGAGATAACAAAGGCGCTACAAGACAAGGGATTTAGCGTAAAGACAGTCGTCAACATCCTTAACAGGGACAGAAAGCCGCAGCCACTCTTTAGGGTTGAGCTCGAGCCAGAAAATAAGCCCCTGAAGAAATACGAAGTGCACCCTTTATACAATCTTCAGTTCCTTCTGCACCGCCGAATTACAGTTGAGGAACCGCACAAACGCAATGGTCCGGTACAATGTGCGAACTGCCAAAAATATGGTCGTACAAGGTCATACTGTAAACTGCGCCCGGCGTGTGTAGTTTTGTGGAGAGCTCCATGACTCCGCACACTACCCAGCGACCAAAAATGACTGCAACTCGAAAAAGTGCGGCAACTGCGGTGGCAATCATTCTGCCAGTTTATAATGATCTGAAAAGCGGCATCTGTCAGAGAGGAATTACTGCCCTCACCCAAAATAAAACGTTGAAAGTTTCCAGATCAAACCCTGAAGTCTTCTTCTCCACTGCAGCCAGGTCCTCACTAGGACCTATTAACTGCCAAAAAATTGACAACGCAAGCGCTTTAAAATCAGGACCGGCTACAACTGCCTCAAAAAGTTCATTTCTGCAATCAGCATACTAAGAACCGAACATGTCTCAGCAGCATCAATCACCGGAGCAGCCAAAAACCAACTTCGAAGCTATGATATGCAGCCTACAACAAACTGTGCAATATTTAATGCGAAACCAAAATCTATTGATTCAAATGCTGGTTTCACAACAATCCAAATAATGACTTCCCTACGGATATCTACGTGGAACGCTAACGGCGTTTCGCAGCACAAACTTGAGTTAGCTCAATTCCTGCTCGACAATGAAATCGACGTTATGCTGCTTTCAGAAACACACCTTACAAACAAATACAATTTTCAACTACGAGGATATTCGTTCTACGGAACAAAACATCCAGATGTTAAAGCACATGGTGGGAATGGAATTCTAATCAAAAGCCGTATTAAGCACCACTATCATAACAAATTTGCTAAAAACTACCTACAGGCCACATCTATCAATATACAATTAAATACTGGCAACCAACTTACACTAGCCGCCGTATACGTATATGAGTTTATGCAGTTTTTCAACTCATTAGGAGACCACTTCATAGCAGCAGGAGACTACAATGCCAAGCACACACACACTGGGGATCTCGTCTCGTGACTCCAAAAGAAAAGCAGCTCTATAACGCAATTATCAACGCCAAGAACAAGCTCGACTGTTTCTTCTGGCACACCAACATACTGGCCGGCAGACCCAAAGAAACTACCCGATTTAATAGACTTTGCTATTACCAAAAACATTCCAAAAAATCGGATAAGCGCCGAATGCCTTTCGGATCTTTCCTCTGATCACTCGCCTATTCTGTTTATTCTACTCCGTCGTCCAGGAACATTGGAATAATCACTATTAATTGACCTCAAAGAAAATCTATTAGCTCACACATTGAGATAAGTCCTCATTTCAACAATGAAGCCGACGTAGACAGCTTTGTTAATTCACTGCAGTCTGTACCTGTCTCTGCAGCTCGAGCTTGCAACTGTAAATACACAACGCATTCAAAAGACACATCTACAAATCGAGCAGCTCGTCCTCGTCCGTTCAATATTTCTTCCAACCAAATCCTGCGACGAGTGCGTTTACATTGCCGACTTTCCCATATGAGCCTCAGCTTCAACATGAGCCAATGGAATTTCGCCCAAATGAAATCGTTAGCATCATCAAAAATCAACTGAATCCGAAAAAATCCCCGAGCTGCGACTACATAACTCCCAAAATGATCATCGAGCTCCCATATTGCGCCGTTTGCTTTTCAATGCCATCGCAAAACTCGGCCACTATCCAGTGAGATGGAAAAAGTCAATTATAATAATCATAGCAAAGCCGGGAAAAGACCACACAATCCCCACGTCGTATAGACTTATAAGCCTACTTTCATGCTTATCTAAACTCTTTGAAAAATGCGTTTTGGCTTGGATAAACACATACCTAAGACTCCATGAAGGAATCCCGTCACACCAATTTGGGTTTCGTGAAAAGCACGGAACAATTGAGCAAGTCAACCGGATAACATCAGAAATTCGGAACGCGATCGAAGAACGAGAGTACTGTACTGCCATAATTTTAGATGTCTCTCAAGCACTTGATAGAGTCTGGCTAGAAGGTCTAATGTACAAGATCAAGACAATGCTCCCCAACAACACCCACAAGTTTTTAGAGTCTTACCTTTACTACAGAAAATTTTGGTGTGAGATGCTGGAGTTCCCTAAGGGAGCGGGCTAGGGCCAACACTATACGACCTCTAAACAGCAGACCTCTCGACAAGCACACGAATAACAACATCTACGTTTGCTGATGATACAGCTATTCTCAGCCGCTCAAAATGCCCGAAGCAAGCAACTGCGCAGCTAGCTCTCCATGTGGTCGATGTTGAAAAATGGCTATCAGATTGGAGAATTAAAGTAAACGAACAAAAAATGCAAGCACGTTACATTTACCTTGAACAGGCAAAACTGCCTAACTAACGTTAAACAACACTCTACTCCCGCAAGCAAACGAAGTGACATATTTAGAACTACACCTCGACAGAAGACTCACATGGCGCCGGCACATTGAAGCCAAAAGAACACACCTAAAGCTAAAAGCCAGCAGCCTTCATTGGCTTATCAATGCTCGGTCTCCTCTTAGTCTAGAATATAAAGTCCTGCGATATAACACGGTACTAAAACCTATATGGATGTACGGCGAGCTCAATCAAAGATCTTGAGAACCATCAACGGGGCACCGTGGCACGTTCACAACGAAAACATACATTGCGACTTAAACATTCTACCAGTCAAAGATGTGATCGCAGAACAGAAGAAAAAGTACTTTACCAAGCTATTGTTGCACCCTAACCACCTGGCGAGAGGTCTAACAAGGTTGAGCAACCAATCACGTCCTCGACGCAATGACTTACCCACCCAGCGACTGACTTGAGGGACGCGCAACCAGAATGCAGTCTTAGCACACTGTTAGTTAAATTTTAATGTTAAGATTGTTAGTCTAAAAAATGATATACATTTCCTGCTAGCACAAGATAAAAACAGTTACACAAGTAAGTTTATAAATATCTTAATTTCTAGACAATACCTTCAACTTCACAATCCCTTACAAAAAAATTTGTTATTTGGAGAAGAAATAACTGAATCGACGACTCCAAAGTTCGGCTTTGTTGTGAAATATTCGCGATGCACTTCGCAAATGAACACGTGTTCACAACTTCAATTCTATTTTTTGAAAATACCGTTAGGTTTCCCAGAAAATTTTTAAATTTTTGTTTTGATTTATTACCGAAAGATATTAAAAACAGGAAATCCTATGTTTGCTATATCGATATCGATATACTATTACATTTAAGAAATACCATTGAGTACAAAATATGCCAGATTGTCAGCCAATGAAACTAATATCCAAGTCTAGCAGCCATTACCATATCAAATTAATTCTTAAATAATTTCCACAATTTTTATCTGATCGCAACAAAAACTTCAACAATCTTAATGAGTTTAGTTATCACAGACTATTTTCGACGCTTTAACGAACTTATTTTCTTAAATAATTAAAACCAGTGCCCCGAACTACCCCTTATCTCTATTCACTCCAAATTGTGTTTATTGGTGCGATGCATATCATTTTAATAAGCAAATAAGATTATTAGAGACATTTTTTTTAAAGGTTATACATTTTCAGTTTCGCTGTAGTTTAGACACTTGATCCAGAAGTTGTCAATGGTATTATACAAATGTGGCAGCGCATTGCCAATACTGTGGTTCTCATCAGTGTAAGTCTGCGCAAACAAAAAGGTTTATTAAATTTTTTCACCTAAACAATACTTTCCAACTCACCTGCTCATCAAATTGAATGTCGGCTTTTTGAAGAAGCTTGGCTAATAACAGTGAATGCTGATAATGGACATTATCATCACCAGAGCCATGCACCAGCAAGAAATCATGGGTCTTGAAGTTCTCCAAATGATGGAAGGCGTTACTCTCATTATACTTTTGAGCATTATCCTCCAAGGTAGGTAGTCCCATATAACGCTCCGTATAGATGGTATCTAGTCATATAATCGGATTCGAAATTTGAATTAAATTTGTTTGATTCGTAATTGCAAGCAAATACCGTAGTATAGCCACGAAGTCACAGGCGCCACTGAAACACCACATTGAAAGACGCGAGAATCGTCTTTTTCAATAGTTTTGGCTGTCATATAACCACCATAGCTCCATCCCCAAATCCCTGTGCGGTTTGGATCTATGAAAACTAAGTTATCTTGCAACCACTTAGTGACATACAATTGATCTTTGACCTCATAATCGCCCAAGTCATTGTTGACAGAAAACAATAGATCCTTGCCTTTGTTTCCAGTACCACGGCCGTCTATATATGCGTAAATGGTATCTCTTTTGGTTGTTACAAAGGCCTCATAACCCACAGTAAATGAGTTCGTTACTCGCACTGAATTGGGTCCACCATAGACTACAACAATCATTGGGTACTTCTTGGATTGATCAAAATTTGGTGGCAGTGCCAACTTAGCAATGCCCGTACTTCCATCGGCAAGAGCTACGTTAATAAATGAGTAACTAGGACGCAGCTTGCCCTCCAATGTCGTTCTATACTGGCTGTTCAGCTCCCAATCCTTCACCATTGTGTCACTAGCAACTTCATAGATTTTCGTGTAGATCGGATTGGGTCCAACACAGGAGAGAGTGTAGAAAGAAAAGGATTTGCTAAAAGTGGCGCTAGCTGATTTACATTCTTCATTGTCAACATCATAGCGATTGCAGCTAAGGCAGTCATCATTACTGTACACGTGATACACAGCTGGATTATTCCGTTGAGTAGCCTGATAGTAACTGCAAGAGACGGTGTTGTTTTTTCAATTCTTCCATTGTCATATTATTGTGAAACTGGAAAAACTTACAGCTTATCGTTGATTTCATCATAGCCATAGATATTGAGAACAGTGAAGTTTCCCCGAGATTTCCAGCTATTTACGCCCGTTTGTAGATTGAGGTTCCATACTTGATACCAGTTGTCTATGAAATAGCTAAACAAACAATTGAGACCGTCATTAATACACTTGGGTGTACTAATGGTAACCCAGCCGTTTGGTTCCTCAATACGCGTAACCTCAACACAGCTGCCATCGTGGCTGCAGCTCTGGATCGATGCCAGATTCTGGCGTCGGTTCATCCAAGTGATAAGTAAATGGCTGTTATTCGACCAAACCACATTCTGCAAAATGTGATCGCTGCTAACAATATCGATTGGAGCATTAATGCGCCGCATAATGGGATCATCATTACTAAGATCGTAGACTCGCAGATATACGATTGGATTAGGTGTGCCAGTTTTCGGATACTTTAACTCCTCTTCGTGTGGATATTGATAATACGAAGTAGAGTCATCGCCGTAAAGAAAATATTTAAAGGTTTCCACATTTGTATCATCGAAGAATCCTACAGAAAGTTTGCTGCCATCTGGCGACCACCACAAAGCGCTACCGCTACTCAGTACTTCCTCCTCATAAACCCAGTCAGGTACTCCATTATAGATAATGCCATCTGTGCCATCTTCCGTGATGGGAATCTCTAGATTCTCATTGAAATGTATGTACACATTGTTCAGGTATACATAAGCAAGTCGATCTTTTAGTGGCGACCAACCACAATATTGCAGCTTCTCACCCTTATGGATCTTAATAGACGAATTTGTTGCAATATCATATATATCGTACTGAGCTACATAAGAATGGCGAAACTTCTCGGTCAAGTTGTAGCGCACCAGAATTTTACTAAAGTCCTGCGAAAGTGTGAAGGTAGCACCACTGTAAGATTCCTGTAATGTTAAGCGTATATATTTAATAAGCTATTTTATAAGTAATTTTTAATAAAATTACCAGAAATGATGAGTTCACGAATATAGTATCTGTATTTGTTGCAGCATTGAATTTGTGAATAGATTTATCACTTGCCGTATAATAGAATTCCTCATCTGCAAGTAGTAAGAAGAAAGTAGCTTAAGATTAATTCTCCTCGTTATTTATAACATAAAATACTTGATTTATTTTGCAAATTTTTTGTTAACATTCTTTCATAATCTGACTATACAAAAAAGCACCGCCCAAAACAGCAAATTCTGGGAAGTTAATTCCTTTCCTTAAAACTAAAAGTATTTCGGGAAGAGCTGACTAGGAACCGGCTTTTCATAATTCGATCTGCACAGCCGAATGAGTGGCTTAGCTCAAGATCAAACTTCACTTTTAGTTTAATTTTAGTTTTTAATAGGAAAATCAATAAAGTTGAGCTATACAATAGGCGAGTGATCGAATTTACATACATTATTAACACTGCAGCAAACTTCAGTGACCAACACCATAGCATAAAAAGGGGCTGGCAAATTAAGAGCGCGATGTGATTTACAATCTCTTTACATTTACGTTGTCTCAAAGTTGTTTTAGCGGCTACTGCTTAACCAAACACTTAGTTTAGACTATTTAATAACTGAAGAGAACCGTTATTCTTATTTTATTTACATAAGTTTTTAGAAATCCATGTATTATAATTGTAGACGTATTAAGAAGCACTGCGCGAAATCCTCTACCTCAGTGTGACTAGGAAATTTGAAACGAATAAAATTGAATCATCTTTTACAGATACATTTTACGAAAATTACAAATTATTTATTATATTACCTAATGTTATAGTAATTATATGCTCAAATTGCAATTTTTTACACAACAATAAATGGTCATCGTAAGTCAATTTTATTTTAAATTATATTAAGTGACCACCCTCGATTGTGTACCCTAAAAAGAGTCATTAACAATAAAAACAAGTAAGAAAGTTACAGTCGAGTGTGCTCGACTGTGAGATACCCGTTACCCATTTTTAATAAAGGCAAAATATTGCGGTATCATCAAAATATACCGAAAATACTAAAACAAAAAATGCTAAAAAAAAATATACCAAATGGTATGTTCGGTATATCGATATAGTACACCATTCAAAATATACCACAGACTGCACAAAATATCAGATTGCCAGCCAAAGCAACTAAGACCCCTAGTAATTAGCCGTTTTTTGCACATACAAAAGTATTTCATTAATAATTTCCACAATTTTTATCTGATCGCAGCCAAATTTTCAGGAATCATAATTATCATTGTTATTATCGTATACACTATCCAGTGTTTCATACGGACAGACACACAGACATAATCGTTTTGGCTGCTGATGCTGATCAAGAATATATATACCTTATAGGGTCGGAGATGCCTCCTTCTACCTGTTACATACATACATTTGCTGTCGGCACAACGTTATATAAGTACGAATGAGTAAAAAACTAATTATAATTTCAGAAACCATCTGCTTGTTTTTCTGGTGCTTAAAATTAAAAATAAAATAAAAAGGCTAAAGTCGACTCTTTAATAATACTCGTAATACATATGTACATAAGTATGTATGCATAAACATGTAAATTTTCAATCAAATCATGGAAAGATTTTCGTTAATATAAACCTTTAACTATTCCATAAAACTCCGACTGCAGCAGCCGTTTTTTAAAACATTTTTCTCAAATAACTCCTAAAATTTTTTTCTGATTGCAACCAAATTTTCAGGAATCATAAAAACTGTAGGTATCGATTTTTTTAGATTTGCGATGGCGAAAGTCAGCGTGGCAAAACTCTAAAACAAAGATTATCTTCGTACAAACATTATTATAGCATTATGTCTTATAGTCTCTGAGTATAAGTGTTCATATGAACAGTCTATTGTCTATCGTCTCGGATTTGTTGCTAAACAAGAATATATATATATATATATATATATATATATATATATAGTGTTCATTGTCTCAATAGAACACAGTTCAATGAACTGTTCATATGAACACTTATACTCAGAGACTATAAGACATATATATATATATATATAGAGATGACTACTTCTGCCGCTTTGAACATTTTCTGCCGTACAAAAAGTCAATTCAGCTGAACCAGTTCTTAGTTGTTATCTTCCTTTCCCTAAAAATTTGTTTAGTTGACTTAATACGCTTTCCTCTCAGTGTACTCCTCAACTATTTCTCTAATTATACCACTATAAACCATTGACTCTGAGCCGATAAGCAACGACATACACAAATATATGAATGTAGGTAATAAGTCTCGCATTAAAGATAAGATTATAAGTGGTATATCAACATCTGTTAGATTATCAATATTTAGAGCCTCTCAATAATATTTATGAATATACGTACTACACCTTACGACTGAAGGGAAGTAAGGAATAAGTTGCAACAAATATCCAAAAACTTTTATAATACATAATATATACATATATAGTAATTATGTTCCAATTGGATCTTGATATGCAAATGCATACAAATGAAATTGTTCATTCAGTTCACACAGTTAGCTTGAAGACACATTGATAAGAATGTTCCTAGCTGGGAATTTTAAATTCGTATGGAGAGGGTAGTCACAGACTAGGGGACTTTGCGATCACCTCATACATTTAATGTCACAAGTCGAATCTTGTGACCGATCTTGCCAATAACGATGACTGACCTGTTATCCATGTGCCATTAAAGCTACGAAGACCTGCAGTGCCATAAATCGCATCTGTTAAGTTCCAGGGTGTCTTGCTACTGATCAAACGGTCAGTTGTTGGTTGTATTTTTATGATCGAGGTGTGTCCCAGGTAAAATTGACTAAGAAATAGCAGTAACAACTTAAATATAGGTAGCATGATTTCACTACTATTCGTGAATAATAACAATGGCAACTTCGAAAACGATTAAGCCAACCACAACTAGCACAAGTAGATGTCCAACAAACAGCACCGTTCCGCACAGGCCCACAACAAAACATCAACTGAATTCACAATCAGTTATAATCAGCAAATTAGCATCGCCGATACCGCCTGCGTGAACTCAAAATTGGAACAAAGCATTGAGTCACTGTAAAAATACCCTATGAACTAAATTAGAATTATCCCAAGCATTAGCAATGTAGGATGTCAACCAAAAGTTTACTCCTTAAAAAAAATCTGAAATACATATGTATGTATATATGGACAAATGTTTTGTTTCAATCTTGTAATTATAAAACAAAACAATTAAGAAAGCTACAGTTGAGTGTGCTCACCTGTGAGACACCTTTTATAAAAACCATATTCTAAACAAAAAAACCCGATTACATTACGCGTTTTTTTTTTCATACAATATTTTTTAAATAACATCTACAATAATTATCTGACTGCAACAAAACTTTGGATAAAATAAATACTGTAATAAAAATAACAAATGAAATCGAAAAAATATAACTTTATAGTATATTTTATAGTCTTTGAGATCCAGTGTTTCATATGGACAAATTTATAATGACTTCTTACCCTACGGGCTTGTATAAACATTTAATATTTTGTTGCCAAACAGATTTACTATCCGATCACTGTCAGCTGTTTGTGAATAGACCTATGTATGTATGGTCTGTGAATATTCGCTTGCTTACATCCATCCAAATTAGATAATTAAATTTGTAATTATGCATTTTTCGTAAGTGTTGCAATTCATTTGATTTAATGAAAAAGATCTGGTTAATGGAGGACATATTTTTCGATTTGCATAATTTCCGGGAATATGTTCTTCTGATGCATTCAACGATGTTTCCCAAAAAAAAAAACTAAACTAAACGCAACGTAATTCTACTTTAATTTTCTTGCGTGACATCTGTCTGCTTAATTTAGATATTCAAACATATATATAATAGAATTAGTTAATTAATGGTCAATAAATTGTCCACTACTAGAGCGGCAATTATGCGAATGAAAACAACTATTGTTTAAAGTATATTTAACATAAATAACAAGGGATATGAGGAGTTCAAGCCTCGAAATATTTCTAAATTAATGAATTCTTTTTGGGACACTGAGTCGAAACTACGAATCAAGCTCTACATTAATTTAATGCGATTTTGCGCTAATAATCAATTTTATTATGGTAAATAGTACAAATTCGATTACTGAAATAAGTTATACAATGTTGTTAGTTATTAAAGTATATTAAGTGTAGTACGGCTTTTTACGAGAATGCATAAATTAAAACATTGTTGATTAGAATTATACTTAGCAGTATAAATTGAGTTTATTATATTATGGTATTGATTACAACATATTAATTACGATCGTTAAAACAATTGAAAACGTGAAGGGCATTCATCGAAATCATAATTTCGTCAATTGCTGCTTACATACACATAGAAATTAAAACGATTTCTTTTTGATTGGCTTACGATCGCTAGTTTAAGGACTAATCACGCTATATTACTGGTGGTGATACATGAATTACGACGATTACTGTTGTGGAGGCGGCAGCGATGGCGACTGCAAGTGCTGTTGCAAGGATGGCAATTGCATGACTCGTGCTAGTATATGAGCTTGCTGTTCCAAGCATTTAGGGAAAAAAAGTTTGCATGAGCTCCACCTTTCGCTCTTCTAATTCCAGGCGTTGTCGTGAGATTTTCGTTTGCTCAGAGAGCAGTTGATTCTTCCGACGCACTTCTTCAATATATATCGACTCCAGTGAATCAGCAGCGGGGGGGGATTGCTTGAGCCAAACGGTCGACCCCGTTTCCGTGGAGTTGTGCTGATGGCATTGCTTGCGGCTCCTACTCCAACTGGAGGTTGCATTTGCACCGTCGCCGTTGGTTCGTCTTTGCTGTTGCTATTGTTGGTGGCTACGCTTATTGTATTATTACTGCTGTTAATGTAAGCGACAGCTGTGATAGCTTGATGATTAATAGACGATACAGAGGCGGAGTTATTGCTGCTGCTAGTGCTGTTGCTATTATATTGCTGTGGTTGTTGCTGCTGGGTCGATATCCCACTTGCAGCATAATTAACAACACTAGACTCGTACTCAGACTGGAAATGTTGCTGTTGATGTTGTTGTTTCTGCTGCTGTTGCTGGGGAGTTTGGAGTTCGAGTAACTGTGCAGGCTCCGCTGGTGAATACTGTTGCAATTGCTCCTGAAATGGCATTGATCGATAATCGTCCTCATCGTACTCGCGCTTTATATCGTCGTACTGATCTGTGAACAGTTCGGTATTGAAGCTCATTGTGTTATTATTATTGTTATTGACTTGAGCATGGCTGTTGCTGTTGTTGCTGTTGCTACTGTTGTTGTAAAAGTTGTTGCCCGTTGGCTCAGTGGTCAAATTAAGCACTGATTGGCATTGTTGCTGTTGTTGTGGCTGCTGTTTCTGTTGCTGTTCCTCTTCACGTGGCGGGGACACATCACGATTGTTGAGCAACACATCGGGTGGAATAGGTTCAGCATTCTTGGGCCTATGTATATTCTTAAGTATGCGATTGATTATGTCATATTTCTTCCAGCGCAAGGAGTAACTCGAGGGATCACTTTGAAGCTGTTTCTTTACTTGACTGCCAAACGAGAAAAAACAAATATAGTGTTATTCATGACTTTTAACAGTAACTCACCGAAACTTAGCACGTGTCTGGTTAACCTTCATTTGAATCTCTTCGGGCTTCACATCCACCGAGAAACGTTCGCGCAACTCCTCAGACCATTGACCAAAGAAAATTGTGTTCTTTCCATTACGTGTTAAACGCCAGTTGTCCCGACCCCAAATCTCATAGAGGCGCTCCTCCTCGCTGGGCGTCCAATAGCGCCGAGCTTTCTCCTTCGACTTCACTTCCAGCAAATCCTGACTGCCACACATATTCGCATCTGGAGCTTCCGGATCTATGGTTGGTTTTGAGTTTGTGACTCCTCCAATCAAGTCTGTCGCTTGGCTTCCATCGCCAAGATTAAATGATAAATTGTCGTAGTCCATGCGAGTGCAAGATTTGCTTTTATATGCGGATCAACAAAACAAAGTTATTCGTGTGTAGTATAAGTTTGAAAAACTTTTTCAAGCACCACAATGTCTCATTTTATATTAGCAAACCGAAGCTTCACTTTTTTTGCACAAAAATCAACAACTAGTGATGGAATGAAATATCGAATGCATTTTTTTAATCGATACATATTATTTCAACGAGAATATCGCCCCACAATTTTCGCCTTATTTTTTATCAGTGACGCGATGTTTCTCGTGTATTTTTATATTATTGTATATATTTAATTTCTTATTCATTGATTTGATGTATCAAATGCTTTCATTTTGCATTATATTAAATAAAGTCATTCTAAAATGATCAGCTCCTGCACAAAGTAGTGAATTTAATCGTGTTTGCGATCTTCTACCAACATTTTGTTATGTACCAGTTCATAGCCTTTTATTGTTGACTTTATTTCCTTTTTTAATTGCGAAGCAATATAATATAATTTTAAAATGATAAATTATGTAAATGCAGTAATCAGCTGTTTGCTATGGCTATCATAATTATTCAATATATAGCCAAGATACGGTCACATTTTTAGAATCACTGTAATTTCATTAATGATGCGGCTCTATCAGCCGACACTCTCTCACATATATCTGCTTATGGAATGATGCTACGTTAAAAAGAACCTTTGGCCGCATTATTCCTTAAGAGGCTGTGTGTAAAGCAGGCCATCCACAGGCGAGCATGTTGGCGAACATGCTCGCCAACTTGAATTTCATTTGCCCACCAACTAGTGCCAACATGCTCGCAAATATCATTTGTCGGCGAATTTTCAAGCAGCCAAAATGTCAACGGATGGATAACGACAGCGGCAGTGTAATTGCACTGATGCCAATACATATTTGCTTAGAAAAAAAGAAAAAAAAACTTTCTTCCAATGGACAGTTCTATATATGAAGAACTGTTAAATTTAGTAGTGGCCAAATTTATGAAAACCTGAAATTCTTAACAGGAATTTCTCCCCAGAGCCTTGGGCGCATAATAATTGAAATATAATAATATAATAATTGATTTTGCAGACAAAAAATGAATTCTTGTACACATTTTTTGCTCATTTTGCGCTTCGCAAACACGACTTCTCTCTACTAAATGATTTCACAAATGTTGTTCGTGCCAACGTTGCCATCCATTGGCAACCATGTTGGTGCAAACACACACAAAAAATAATAATTTTAATCCCATGCGAACATTTTGACGAACACGAAATTTGACGACGAACGCTACCATCCACGAGAAAAATTTCGTCGAGCACAACATATTCGCCAACATGCTCGCCAACTTGTATTTCATTTGCTCACCAACTAGTGCCAACATGCTCGCGAATATCATTTGTCGGCAAATTTTCAAGCAGTCAACATGTCAACGGATAACGACAGCGGCAGTATAATTGCACTGATGGCAATACATATTTGCTTAGAAAAAAAGGAAAAAAACTTTCTTCCAATGGACAGTTCTATATATGAAGAACTGTTAAATTTAGTAATGGCCAAAGTTATGAAGACCTAAAATTCTTAACAGGAATTTTCTCCCCAGAGCCTTGGGCGCATAATAATTGAAATAATATAATTGATTTTGCAGACAAAAAATGAATTCTTTCATACATTTTTTGCTCATTTTGCGCTGCGCAAATACATGCTCTCTCTACAAAACGATTGCGCAAATGATGTTCGTGCAAACGTTGCCATCCATTGGCGAACATGTTCGTGCAAACACAGACAAAATAGAATAATTTTAATCTCATGCGAACATTTTGACGAACACGAAATTTGACGACGAACGCTACCATCCACGAGAAAAATTTCGTCGAGCACAACATATTCGCGAACATGCTCGCCCGTGGATGGCCTGCTTAAGGGAGGGATGGCTAATTGAGCCGCATCATTGATTATGCTGCAACGATACTGAAAATGTAGAAGTATTTTGGCAAATTATGTATTTGGTACTTTTTGGAAAAAATTAGATGATTGATTGATGAAATCAAATGATTATATTATTTGCGAATTTTGGCTCCTTAAACTTATTTAAAATTGTTTTATTTATTTCTTTAAAAAAAAAGACTAAAGTCGAAAAAATTTTAGGAAATATACACAGAGGCATAAGAAAATGTCTAAGAAAATATCGCCAAGACGATTAATTTGACTTTTTGACCACGTATATAAATATTGTATTTGCAGAGCGAGTTGCTTATTATAAATAAAAACAAAATGTATATAAACTTATACTTTTTGAATGCCGTTAGTGTCACATATTTAATGAAATTGCTAATTTTCTGTTAATTTTTCTCTATTGCATTAAATATTCTTCCTTCCGAGTTTGTTATGTTTTTCAACCCTAATCAGCTGTTCGCGTGATGCAGTTTTGGGGTAAGCACTTGCATCACAGAACTGCATCTATGAAATAAATGTTTATTTAGGTTCTGCTGACAACTGAGCTTAAAATAAAAGACATTAAAATACAAATTTTTTGTTTAATAATTTTAATTTATATAATTACAAAAAAAGTGATTGCGATATACCATCGATAATCTTTTCGATAACAATGCCGAAACAGAACAATAGAACCATTCATAGTCCACACAAAAATACCAATAAAATAATTTTACTAAGCATTTGATATAAAATTCACGATTTCAGAAGTTGAATTCAGTTCGCATTTGTTTCAAATCAATATTGGTTAAATATTTATATTTATATTAAAAATACCTAAACAACACACATCGATGTTCTACATGCAAGTGCCACCTCTATTGAACATACCTCAAACCAATTACCTTAATATTTATGGAAAAAAATTTGCTTTGACAAGATGAGTGAAGTGGAAAACAAACGCGGTCCAAAACATATGCGGCTTCGCTACTACACATCATACGAGGAAGCCTCCGTGTTGAAACTGTGGCGCGAACATCTCAACGAAATCACATCTTACACCGAAAACTTACAAATTTTTCGCGAGATTGCATTTGGTTTACAGCAGCATCGAATCAGATTAAACAAACAAGAAGTTCGGCGTCGCATTAGTAGCTATAGGAACAAGTATTTGTAAGTACATATTTTATAGCACTTCGCTATTTATAAAATCTATTCTATTTTGTACTAGAATTGAGCGGAGTCGATTAGAGAGCGACCCGGAGTATAAGTCACATTGGCGCCTTTATCCGCTCATCAGCAGCCTCTTCCCTTCCACGACACAAGAATCCATAATTCTTCCGGAGTACAGCGCCTTGGGGGCCATAGAGGCAAAAGTGCGCAGCGAACTTCCCAGCCTTCCCCGCTTTCAGCGGCACGACTGCAAGACAATGAAGTTCGAACAAGATGTTGACGGATGTCCCTTTATGGTGGGTCAATTTATTAAATCGGAGATACTGCCGCAGTCCACGCCGTCGAAATTATTTTCTATTAAGACGGAGGAGAAAACCTGCGATGAAATAGAAGATATGCGGTCTTCGCCTGAGAAACGCATCCCGTTTTTGAGCACATTCGAATACGCTGGATCAGCTCGTCGAATCCGTCGTCGCAGTATAATGCCGCGCACTGGTCAGATAACTATGGCGCAAATCCAAATGTTGCGCCAGGAGAATGATTTACTAGTCGAGCAACGCGACGCTCATCTAGCGGACCTTCAACTAAAGGAACGTCAATATCAGAATTTAGAGCAGACATTTGATTTCTGGTTGCATCAGCAGGAAACCTGGATGATCTTCTTGGATGATTGGGATTTACAAAAGCCATAATTCATCATAAATTTAATTGGAAAATGAAAAGCTTTATTTTTTATATTTGTCAGTTACCCTTATCTATTAAGTAATCAAAGCAGAATTTGCTTGCTAGAAATCCTAATCACACACATCCAAATATATGTGGATTAATTTGATTAATAATACAATCTATACATTACGCTTCTAATTATAAAATGTAAGTTGATATAGTAAAAAGTTTAATATTAAAAATCAGTTCTTTATTAGTCAAAACAAACCGGGAACTGTGTTGTATACAAATTTCAACCTCCTTATTTTTACCGCTTGGACTGTGCATTATAAAATAGATTTAAGTACAAAACATGTGAATATAACTGAATGGAATACGCTTCAACAGTGCCAAAGTATTTTGGAATATGCACTTATTTCTCATTCAACTGTTAGAAATACTCAATCGTCGATGGTGAGTAGTTTAAGCCGGGAGGATATATATGTAATAGGTATAATAAGGCATCTCCGACCCTATAAAGTATATACACCTGGTCCTCGCTTAACTGGGACTCTTCTAGCACGAACTCGGTCTTACACGATTACAAATTTGCTACCGTCCCCTTTTAACACGCTAAAAACCTCGTTCTTACACGATTATTTTGATAAGGATCCATCAAAATGAGAAAACACGTTGAAACAAACTGGCTTAAACTATAAATGCCACCAAATGCATTTCAAATTTGATATGAATTGAAACATATAATCTTCTTACTTTTTAAGATTTTCAAGTTTCTATAAAGTTTAGCCTGTTAATTAATTATATGAAGCAACTTTTTTTAATTTAATACCAACTTTTAATTATGAAAATATGAATGTTATGCATTTATTTAACGCATATACATAATAACTTTTGGTTAATTTTGAACAAATATATGAGACTTTAATAGAAACAGACCAAATTTGAACAATAAAACATTTTTTTTTCTGCCAATTTTGAATTTTGCGAACGTAACCCCATATTTTGTACTGAATCCATGTTTCGCTTAACACTATTTCGCTTAACAAGAGGATTTCTAGGAACGTAACCCCCGTGTTAAGCGAGGGCCAAGTGAATATCCTTGATCAGCCGAAACGATCTCAGATCACTATAAGAGATTATTCAACAGCGTTTGTTATGTGTGCACGCAGTTCAAGTTTGTTTCAAATTTTTGCCACGCCCACATCCGCCTCCGCAAATCAACAAATATCAAATAAAAAACCGTAGAGCTACAATGTATACAATAATAACAATAGTAGTTATGATTCGCCTTCTTAATTGCTTTGGCTGACAATCTGATATATTGTGACATCTATGGTATATTTTGAATGTGCTACTACCAAATAGTTTATTTGGTATATTTTTAGTATTTTGGTATATTTTGAAAATAGTACCGCAATGTTTTACTTTTATTCAAAATGGGTAGCGGGTATCTAAGTCGAGCATACTCGACTGTAGCTTTCTGACTTGTTTTAGTTGGTGCAAGTTTTATAATAATAACATTTTCTAAAAATTGCATTTATAAATGCAAAATAATAACGATATTTAATATACTTAAGTCATATGCAGAAAGCCCTGGTCAACATCTCAGGAAATTTTCTGATAACAAAATATGAAAAAAAGAAATAACAGAAATTATAAATTTCTGCAGCAGTGTTAAATATTCGCTAACAACTGCAGCAGATTGTTAGATTAGTAATTAGATTCTTCTTCTAGGTACGCTGATTCTATGTCAACGCCTCCTTCTTTGAGGAGACCGACATCCATATGGGCATACCAGCCAAGATTTTTGTTTTTAATTTCCTAACCTCGTGGTTTTTTATGCCTAATTTATCATTATAAATATATTTTTGGTAATTAAAAATAACGTTTTAATCTAAAAACAAAGTGCTATACACGTGATGTGTGAATGAACTTTTAGAAAAATACTTTAAATGCTTATGTACATATGTATGCATACTAACAAAAATTTATCCGGCGGAAAGAGATCCAAACAAATGTGAACATTCTAAAATAATGAATCAATTAATTTTAACGAGCTGATGGGTGATTGATCTACATAAAATTTTCAAATTGCAACATGCAATTCTTTTATTAGACTAGTTTTGGAATTATTTTTATGTTTTAAGATAATTGCAAAAATGAATAGAAAAGTTCCTAACACCAATCTTAGCTCTAAATAAAGTGCTAATCCAGAGCTATAAGATTAACATTATCTTATTTCTAAAATTGTTTATTTTTGTTTTTATATCGCACGCCTAATTTTTCGTCAGAAAATTACCCATATTTAACAGTACTCTGCAATGCAGAGTCTGCATTTTTTTAAAGCTGATTAGATGGTTTCAAAAAATAATTTAAGTTTGTTGGGTACAGTATCATATACTATTAAATTTTATAATACTAAAATTTATTACTCTTCTGATCCAAGCCTCGGAACCCTAACCACACACTTTTCCACCTTCAATCGGCAAGAAAATTGATGGAAAGTATTATATATTCAGTTATACATACATACATATATGTATTTTATTTTATGTCTTTACAAAAATTACATGGGACGCAAATTCCTCTCATTTCCTTTTGCAATTGTATATGGACAGCATTGAAGGGCTTCGTAAAGTTCGAAAAAACACCCACTTTTACATTTGTTAATAAAAAATTATTATTCATTAAAAAAATATAAGCAACGGTAAATTTTGAGCGTGGCCGCTCTGACGCAAAACAGGTGACCAAAATGTAATATACCGAAAATTGGTATCCGACATTTTCACACTTCTCGCCCATGTATAAAAACTGTTGCACAAATTGTAGAGTGATCGTTTTTGACAGCCTTTATGACACATAACTTGGCACAAAAATAGTACAAAAAAAAAAATTATGGCCACCCCACTCAAACATTTGACTTTTAACTAGATGCAATAATTAAAAACCAAAAAAATTAAATCACATTCATTGACTATCGGAGTATCGATACGCTTCAACATTTTTTTGCTGGGAACTGCTGCATAAATTTAGCAAGACCGCTTTTTTTATATGGAGTTGAACGAAAAAATTACGATTTTGCCCATCTGAGAATAAGTTCTAGGGATTTTGCATGGGCACAAAAACTTTTACGCTGAAAGTGACATTATTTCTCGCAAAATATAGAGTATTAAATACAGATTGTAGTTTGGTCACACTGAAGAGAATTCATTCACAAACATTCTGAGTTAAGTTAAAGCATTTTTTTATTCAAAATGATTAATTGCACAATATTTAATGGAATGCGAATTCTGCGGCTTACTAACATAATTAAAACAAGCCAAACAAATTCACTAGCTTCTGTACGTCTTTATGGTAAGAGTTCCACTGATTTCTGAAACTGATTTCATAACAGTTGATTTTCAATAGCCACACATCCAAAACGATTCTATAAACAAACAAATGTGCTGTGCACAGATAACGGCTATGAGGTTACGTTAGATCACAGGAAGCTAAAGACACCCAAAGGAACACTGTTTACAGTGAAGAGTGAGCCGCTGGCAATTGCCGTGGCCACTGAGTTCGATAATCAGAAGGATCAAATAGAACGCTCTCGAATGCATATATCGGCACTTTGTTTCACAGTTCTGGACAATCCCAATAATCTGACGAAGCTCGACATAGTCAACTACTTATTAAACTTTGTGCCTACTGATACAGTTCTCTTTCAAAATGAGGTAAGTATGAGTTATTTAATTGGTTTGAATTTGGTTCAAGCTTTGTGTAATATATTTGGCAGACTGAAACGGCTTTGCAAGAGCTGCAATTGAATGAATGGGATCCGGTAATCAACTGGTTTAACAAACGTTTCGAGACAAATCTACAGAAGACTATGAGTATAACACCGCCTTATGTGACCGACGAAGATAAAATTAAAATCGCCAAGCATTTCCAGTCGTTCAGTCTAGATACATTGCATGGTAAAAAACCATCAAATCAATATACTAAATTCTGGATTTCCTTAGGATATACCTTTGCAGTGGATACGCTGAAATCGATTGTGTTAGCTTGCGCTGTCATTGAGCAGCAAATTAGTGTGGAGAAAGCCGTTACACTCTCACGTCTAGAAGAGGAATATCAACTAAAGTTTTGGGGACGAGTCGAGTGGTCTCATGACCTAAGTCAACAGGATCTACAAGCTCGCCTGGCCGCCTCAGTGTTATTTGTTCATTTCAATTGCTCAGAGCACCTTGTTCAAGAAAAACTCTTATTATAATATTAAAACGAACTTTCCTTTCTTTTGAAAATTGGCATTTAAATGATCAACCATACAAATTGCAATCACTTGGCGCCAATTTTAAATCACTTCAGCGCACGTCACCAACGGAAAAACATAAGCAGGCCGTGTGCTTTGTTCGCACCACATTTTGTTGACGTCTTGCTATGAGTTTATATTATGTGCTTTTCATTAAATCTCTTGCACATTGCACATGCACGCAAGCAGTATGTGTGTTTTATATGCACCTGACTTCATCAGAATACAAAGGCATACAGCTAGAAAATGCAAATGTAGCCGCTCGCCAGTGAAAGCCCGTCTGTTTGCAAGTCCTTTTCTGGTTTAGTATGTATATTTTGTACATATCCTAAATGATTAATTGATGATTAATTGAATTAGAAGCTATGGATAATATCGAAAAAAGGTTAAGAAATTAATACATACATATTCATATATATATACATATGTATTTAAAATCAAATGCAGAATTTGATTCATTGTACAAAATTGTGTGTCGCGCGGGTGAAGTAATGCTTACTTTATAGTCTTAGTTGTTGTAGGCATACATACATACATACATATGTATGTATTTATTAGTTCTGTTCACGAACGTATTCGTGTACATACATACATACATATATACATATATATATACATACATAGAATTTCGTCTATATAAAATGTCTGCACGAAATAAGCTGCGGCATACATTTTTATCTCAATGTTTTACTTTTGTAATAAGAAAATTTTTCTTATTAATTTCAAATCTACAAATTCTGCTTTACCAACCTTCATTTAAATTTTTGAAATATCTTTAGTGGTTTAGTAGCAGTGAAGGTTCAAACTTTCAGTTTGCGACTGCACGAAATAAGCTGCGATCCACTAGTTCTTAATAGTTTAATTTCTTAGTTGCTGTATGTGAAACGTGCTTGCACACGTCCCTGTTTACAATATACATACATAAGTGTACATGTATGTACACACATGCATACTTTAGGAGTTTAGTTGTACGGTTTGTTTGACTGTAAGTTTTATCAGTCGCTTATCTGTTGTTTGCTTTGATTTTATCGCCAACGCTAATTTGACAACTGTGACTCGCAGCTTCCCCTCTTGACAGGGATCATTTATAAGAAACACTTCCAGTTCACTTTTGAACGTTTTCTTGTGAAGGTGTCATTCAATTTTGTGTGTACATCGTTTTGTGTTCATCATTCATTTGGATTTTAGTTCACAATGTCGAGAAACGAAGATACTCCAATTGCGACGTAAGTGAGATACAAACATGCAACAGCATGAATCGAGGCTGTTAGAACATTTCAATTACAAAAATGCATTTATATACATATGTACATATGTATATATGTATATACAATGTATACATGTGCATGGTACTCTGTGAATAGATTGTAATAAATTAGCATAAATATGTAAAGGAAGTCCAGTGGCCAAATGATCTGCTAATTTATATTTAATAGGCGTGAAAGTAGCCAACTCTGAACCGTGAGTCCTAACAATTGGCGCGTGTGTAAAATGAATTTAAAGTTAAGTAGTTGTAACATGTACATATGCATGTATGTATGTATGTAGTATGTACATATGTAGATATTTTCGTTAATTTTTGTTGACCATTTTCTCTCTTTTTGTTGAAATTACTTTGCAAACTTGCAGAGCAAGTAGTTAAGCGTCATTTGCACTTTTCGTGGTAAAAAATTATGCCACCTCAGCCACTTTCCTTCTTCCCACATTACCAAAGTGTACGGGCTGAAGAACCAAACATCTCACACACACTTACGTTCACGCATGCACTCACGCACATCTGACTCACATAAAGTAAGAACATAGTATGTACTAAATACGTATATGTTCATATGTATGTACATATGTACATATAAATTTAAGCAGTGTAAACTTGCAACGGCTCTGTTCTCAAACTGTTGATGCGAGGACGCTTTTCGGCGTGCCATTAAGTAGTCGCCGTAGTTTTGGCTAAGTAACAAAACTTCAAATTGAATTTTTCCAGTTTTTTTTAGCACCATCAAAAAACTCTTCATACACTTTGTTCGCCTCAAAGTATTCCCCTTTCTACTGGAACATATATGTTCCAGATTTTCGGCAAGAGCTGCACCGCATATTTTCTACAAGAAACGTCGAGTACAAATTCCGCCAGCGCAGCCGAGGGAAATTTAAATTTCCCTCGGCCAGAATTTTTACAGTGAAGAGTGAGCCGCTGGCAATTGCCGTGGCCACTGAGTTCGATAATCAGAAGGATCAAATAGAACGCTCTCGAATGCATATATCGGCACTTTGTTTCACAGTTCTGGACAATCCCAATAATCTGACGAAGCTCGACATAGTCAACTACTTATTAAACTTTGTGCCTACTGATACAGTTCTCTTTCAAAATGAGGTAAGTATGAGTTATTTAATTGGTTTGAATTTGGTTCAAGCTTTGTGTAATATATTTGGCAGACTGAAACGGATTTTGCAAGAGCTGCAATTGAATGAATGGGATCCGGTAATCAACTGGTTTAACAAACGTTTCGAGACAAATCTACAGAAGACTATGAGTATAACACCGCCTTATGTGACCGACGAAGATAAAATTAAAATCGCCAAGCATTTCCAGTCGTTCAGTCTAGATACATTGCATGGTAAAAAAACCATCAAATCAATATACTAAATTCTGGATTTCCTTAGGATATACCTTTGCAGTGGATACGCTGAAATCGATTGTGTTAGCTTGCGCTGTCATTGAGCAGCAAATTAGTGTGGAGAAAGCCGTTACACTCTCACGTCTAGAAGAGGAATATCAACTAAAGTTTTGGGGACGAGTCGAGTGGTCTCATGACCTAAGTCAACAGGATCTACAAGCTCGCCTGGCCGCCTCAGTGTTATTTGTTCATTTCAATTGCTCAGAGCACCTTGTTCAAGAAAAACTCTTATTATAATATTAAAACGAACTTTCCTTTCTTTTGAAAATTGGCATTTAAATGATCAACCATACAAATTGCAATCACTTGGCGCCAATTTTAAATCACTTCAGCGCACGTCACCAACGGAAAAACATAAGCAGGCCGTGTGCTTTGTTCGCACCACATTTTGTTGACGTCTTGCTATGAGTTTATATTATGTGCTTTTCATTAAATCTCTTGCACATTGCACATGCACGCAAGCAGTATGTGTGTTTTATATGCACCTGACTTCATCAGAATACAAAGGCATACAGCTAGAAAATGCAAATGTAGCCGCTCGCCAGTGAAAGCCCGTCTGTTTGCAAGTCCTTTTCTGGTTTAGTATGTATATTTTGTACATATCCTAAATGATTAATTGATGATTAATTGAATTAGAAGCTATGGATAATATCGAAAAAAGGTTAAGAAATTAATACATACATATTCATATATATATACATATGTATTTAAAATCAAATGCAGAATTTGATTCATTGTACAAAATTGTGTGTCGCGCGGGTGAAGTAATGCTTACTTTATAGTCTTAGTTGTTGTAGGCATACATACATACATACATATGTATGTATTTATTAGTTCTGTTCACGAACGTATTCGTGTACATACATACATACATACATATATGCACATATATACACACATACATACATATGTATGTATATAATAGTTCTTAATAGTTTAATTTCTTAGTTGCTGTATGTGAAACGTGCTTGCACACGTCCCTGTTTACAATATACATACATAAGTGTACATGTATGTACACACATGCATACTTTAGGAGTTTAGTTGTACGGTTTGTTTGACTGTAAGTTTTATCAGTCGCTTATCTGTTGTTTGCTTTGATTTTATCGCCAACGCTAATTTGACAACTGTGACTCGCAGCTTCCCCCTCTTGACAGGGATCATTTATAAGAAACACTTCCAGTTCACTTTTGAACGTTTTCTTGTGAAGGTGTCATTCAATTTTGTGTGTACATCGTTTTGTGTTCATCATTCATTTGGATTTTAGTTCACAATGTCGAGAAACGAAGATACTCCAATTGCGACGTAAGTGAGATACAAACATGCAACAGCATGAATCGAGGCTGTTAGAACATTTCAATTACAAAAATGCATTTATATACATATGTACATATGTATATATGTATATACAATGTATACATGTGCATGGTACTCTGTGAATAGATTGTAATAAATTAGCATAAATATGTAAAGGAAGTCCAGTGGCCAAATGATCTGCTAATTTATATTTAATAGGCGTGAAAGTAGCCAACTCTGAACCGTGAGTCCTAACAATTGGCGCGTGTGTAAAATGAATTTAAAGTTAAGTAGTTGTAACATGTACATATGCATGTATGTATGTATGTAGTATGTACATATGTAGATATTTTCGTTAATTTTTTTGTTGACCATTTTCTCTCTTTTTTGTTGAAATTACTTTGCAAACTTGCAGAGCAAGTAGTTAAGCGTCATTTGCACTTTTCGTGGTAAAAAATTATGCCACCTCAGCCACTTTCCTTCTTCCCACATTACCAAAGTGTACGGGCTGAAGAACCAAACATCTCACACACACTTACGTTCACGCATGCACTCACGCACATCTGACTCACATAAAGTAAGAACATAGTATGTACTAAATACGTATATGTTCATATGTATGTACATATGTACATATAAATTTAAGCAGTGTAAACTTGCAACGGCTCTGTTCTCAAACTGTTGATGCGAGGACGCTTTTCGGCGTGCCATTAAGTAGTCGCCGTAGTTTTGGCTAAGTAACAAAACTTCAAATTGAATTTTTCCAGTTTTTTTTAGCACCATCAAAAAACTCTTCATACACTTTGTTCGCCTCAAAGTATTCCCCTTTCTACTGGAACATATATGTTCCAGATTTTCGGCAAGAGCTGCACCGCATATTTTCTACAAGAAACGTCGAGTACAAATTCCGCCAGCGCAGCCGAGGGAAATTTAAATTTCCCTCGGCCAGAATTTATACTCGACGGTTCTTGTAGATAATCAGTTCCGCATATACGGCAAACTGAAGTGATAAAGTCATTTCGCATCTTGTGTCTACACATGACGGAACTGGAAGAAAACTTGTATATTGTCTACGAATAAAACACAATCGGGTAGTCATACCTACATACATACATACTTACCTACATAAATATGTATACATTTATGTATACAGTGAGAGAATGCGAACACATGTGCAGTAAATGCTTTAAGTGGAAAATGCTTTCACATATACACAAGCAGGTAATTCTCTTTTGAGCTTGGTACTGATTTAACGTATCCATCTGGCATTCGTTAAAAAAAATCAAACAATTAAAGCTTTGAAGCATAAACGACACTTTACGCGAATTGATCACAACTTTCATACATATGTATGTATGCATGTACTTGTACATTTATTGCAGAAGATGCAACAATTACGGGACAACGCCAACGCCGCTTCTACAGCCAACAGACCGGAGCTGCAGTGGCGATAACAACAACACGCCACTTACAGTACCCTCACAGATTTTCTGTTTGCATGGTCGTTCAAATAACATTGAAGTTGAAGGTAAGACTCTTCATAATGTTCTAGAATATAGGGCATGTGAACTATGTAAGTATATCGTAAATATACCAAATAGGAAGTACACCTTAGAGTCAGTAAGTATATGTATGTACATATGTGTGTACAACGATCATAAACATACGTACATATTTATGTAAAATTCTTTCATTCTCTGATTCAACAACGCACAACGTGAACGGTAAATCCTTTTCTTAATTCTTTCTGCATCCGTTTTTTTTTTACCGTTTTTATTTTTAATCAATTGAATTTCAGCGCCAAATTCATAAGCTATATCAAACGGTTAAACACACTATACATATTTAACCTGGTGTTCGTGTTAATACATAGTCGAGTTTTGGCACTTCCCTTTACACACTAGTTATTGCTTAGATTTGCTCTTTGCTTTTATTGTATACATATGTATGCATATAAACATCGACTCGAATATGTGAGTGAGTCTCAATGTTGCTAGATTTCAGGCATGCAAGTAAGCTAGATCTGCTGAAAAAACATGCTAAATACTAAATGGTTTAAATATACCAAGTCATCTGTAAGAGCTTATTATAATTTGTTCAATTGCAACGTATTGCATTTATTGCGTCCATGGTAAGATAATAATTGTATTGCAAACAAAGTTACTTCTTCAAATGGATTTCTTGAGTCAAGGATTTTATCCTACTTTCTCGCACTACATTATCTACATACATTAAAATTGACTGTTTTTGAAGTTTTAAAATTATGGGACAGTCCAAATAAAAAAAACAAAGTAGGAAAGTTACAGTCGAGTGTGTTAGACTATGAAATACCTTCTACTAATTTAAACGAAAACTATATTTGGACGAGACGATAAAGGCATCCCCGACTGCCAGTCGTGCCTTTCCATATGAAACACTTGAGATCACGGTAATTGAAAAATTCGATTTTTGAGGGCGGAAGTGTGGAAAAAATCTAAAACAAACTGGATTACAAGGTGTTGCTGAAAACTGAATATTATAGCTCCATATAGTCTTTGAGATCCGGTGTTTCATACGGACATGGATATCTCGTCTTGACAGTTGACGCTGATACTACTGAATATATATACTTTATATTGCATACATTACGAGCAGGCAGAAAGTTAAACAGGCTTCTAAGAATATAAAATAATAATTACATATTAATAAAATACAAGTATTTATACAAGTCATTAAATTCAATTTAATTGATGTTAAGATGTTTTAAAAATTTGTAACTGATGTAATAAAAAATATAGCAGGTAATAGTTTGATAAAAATAAAAATATTTACATACATAGCTAGTTTTATATAATAAATATATTTAAGTAAAGCAATACCCGGGAAAAATGTTTTAAAATCATGTTTTTGTCTTAGTACTAAGAATTTTGGTCTCAAAAGTCCGTGAAAAATTATATATTTATTATTTTACCAATTTTTGATTTAAATAGCGCACTCATTCAGTTATTTATTCAGTTGTATGTTAATCACCTTACGAAATATTTATCAACTCTTAGAATTTGCCTCAGCCTCAAGAATTTGCTCAACAGCGATGAATTTACAAAAATATATAACATAACTAATTTTCACAATTTTAAACAAAGCATAAGCAGTTAGGACACGGCAATGTTTTTATTAGGTACGACTCGTACCGTACGAGTAATATAAATTATGCCTGTTTTTTTTTACAATTATGGAAAAAGAGATGGCAGTTTTTATACCCGTTACCCATAGGGTAGAAGGGTATTATAACTTTGTGCCGACAGGAAATGTATGTAACAGGCATCTTCGACCCTATAAAGTATATATATTCTTGATCAGCGTCAACAGCCGAGACGATCTAGTTTGTTTCAAATTTTTACCACGCCCACTTCCGCCCCCGCAAATCAAAAAAATTGAATAACAAGCGTAATTTTAAAGCTAATTTTGTTATATATAGTAATAACTATAGTAGTTATGATTCCAGAAAGTTTGGTTGCGATCAGATAAAAATTGTCGAAGTTATTAAAGATATACTTTTGTATGGGCAAAAACGCCTACTTACTAGGGGTCTTAGTTGCTTTGGCTGACAATCTGGTATATTGTGCCGTGTATGGTATATTTTGAATACGGCACTATGTCGATATACCAAATATATCATTAGGTATATTGTTAATATTTTTGCAGTATATTCGGTATATTTTGAGAATAATACCGCAAAATATATTGCTTTTAATCAAATTGGGTAGCGGGTATCTCACAGTCGAGTACACTCGACTGTAGCTTTCTTACTTGTTATATATAATATTTGACAAATGCGTTAGATCGTTAAGCATCGTATTAACTAAACTTCAAAAAATATATGTATGAATATGTATGTGTTCAGTTTGAAAATCGAAAATTATTCGCAATTTGTGTGTTATTACCCGGTAATGCACGCTATTTGACAGACGACTTGGAAATTGAAATGAGTGACGGCCGTGTTTATCGTCAAACGAGGCCACGACAATGATGGTGACAAATTCATTTTGTCTGGAGTTAACCCAGATGCATGGAGGAGACGGTGAGCAAATTTTCTCATTTCCATCACACTGCTGGTCGTTTCTACCCTACCTACAATTTCCCTACAACGAGAAGACTTTTTGTATTCGGTGTACACTTCGTCATCAATCAGTTAATGATTCCGAAGCTTGGTCGCAATTTTGTGGTAACTAGTAGAAGACACGAGGCATGAGGATTGCCACCAGCAGATGTGTAGCCTGGGTGTAATCACAATTTATGCTTGTACTATTGTCATCTGCTATAAATTGCGAGAATAGACTCATTATTTAGGTATGACAACGCAGTGTAATAAATGTTCCGCTTATTTCTCTACAACGAAAATTGGGAAAATGGACTACAAACTATGTAAAGAATATTCTCCTTCAAAGTCATCCAGCTGCTCTGTTTTAATTTCCTTTTCCGTAAGTGAAGCTTGAAAAATAAGTGCCAGTTCCTCTTTCCTTGTTGGAGTTATTGACGAACGAACTTAACGACATTACATCAGGTCTAGCCGGAGCTCGTTGTCGACTGTTGGCTAATATTCAATATTCCATCTACCTCAGCAGTTAAACAGTATTTTACGTTCTGTTACGTTCACGTAGACGTAGTCTATTCATGCTGGTGCAGATATACATACATATGTATACATATACGTGTATGTATATATGTATATGCATAAGTATATATATATGCATATGTACATATATGTATATGTATAAGTATAAGTATAAGTATAAGTATAAGTATATGTATATGTATATGTATATGTATATGTATATGTATATGTATATGTATATGTATATGTATATGTATATGTATATGTATATGTATATGTATATGTATATGTATATGTATATGTATATGTATATGTATATGTATATGTATATGTATATGTATATGTATATGTATATGTATATGTATATGTATATGTATATGTATATGTATATGTATATGTATATGTATATGTATATGTATATGTATATGTATATGTATATGTATATGTATATGTATATGTATATGTATATGTATATGTATATGTATATGTATATGTATATGTATATGTATATGTATATGTATATGTATATGTATATATATGTATATGTATATGTATATGTATATATATATGTATATGTATATGTATATGTATATGTATATGTATATGTATATGTATATGTATATGTATATGTATATGTATATGTATATGTATATATGTATTATATATATAATATATGTATATGTATATGTATATATATATGTATATGTATATATGTATAACTTGGTCTTATTTATTATTCTTAAGAAAAAGATTTAATTTCAACTACATACATATGTGCATAACTCCGTTGATTTTATAAATTTGTTTTTATATAATTAGTACTGTGTATGTGTGAAACTGATCTTAAATATTTCAGGGTGAGTACATATGTATGTGTCAGGCATTCGAGGAAGAGTGGGGCCTTCAATGAATAAATGTCAAGTAGTAGTGGGCAAACAGGGAAACGCCTTTCGAGTGTTATGACAAACTTGTACACACAGACGCAAGCAAACAGAACGACCAAGGCGACCAATTAAAGATGCAGATGAATTGGTGTTATTTAAATTGCAAGTATGGTGATTTTTATGCATCAGCTGCAGTGGTAACGTTAACGATGGAAATGAGGGCGTCCAGGTGGACTCACCCTGAACCAAGAGGCAACTAGCTGGTATGTGTGTGTGTGTGAAATACGCTGAGGCCATTGGGAATCCGTACCTGTATACTTGGGATATGCATTGGAATTTAATTTCGCTGCTGACATTGTGTTGGAGTATAAGACGCGTTTTTTTGGTTCGGGCAGGATGGCTAAGTCGACGTAAGAGTGAGGCTGAATTCAAATGAAGAAACCGCGCAACGTCGAGCTACTAGCCAAGCATATGCACATTCTGTATTTCTGCTATGAAATGTGTGATTCGTGCAGCTACAAATCCTTACTTCCCTGAACTCTGTTTCCAGGGAATAACAGAAACGGGCACAAAATGAACTTGGTAAGGGACAAGTAGGAAGAGAGCAAAGGAAAAGAGTGCAAAGAAAACGCAACGGAAATGACAAAGCATGATATACTGCTGCGACAAATGCAATAAAGAATTTAATAGACTGCTCCTGGCCGACCCCACGCGACCTGACCAGACTCGACCAGAGAAAACCCGTGGAAATGTTTTCGCTGACTCCAAATCATACATCCCCAGCTCCAGTCCAGTGTGAGCCCTTACAAAGTCGTGTATGAGATGGTCTTCCCAAGCATGACAACCAATGCAAACAGAGTTAATGGTCATAATTCACGTACCATGTTTAATAAAATTAAATGCCTGTTTCGGAAATATGTAATCGGCATAACACTTGGGCAAGAATGCTGCGAAGAAGTGAAGTAATAAAAACACAAACAAAGAGATAGGGGCAATTGGTCGAGATCAAGGAGTAGGTAATATTCCAGTGGTTTTGTTTTGTATACTCTATTTTTCCCTGTCCATATTAATGAGAACAGTAAAAAATGGATGTCCACAGTGGCCATGAACTACTGAGGATTTTGGAAACACTACAGCTTTCCTGTTTGCTGTTTAACCTTCTTAATATGGACATGAAAAAAGTAAGAAGCGTAAAGTCGAGTGAGCTAGACTCTAATCTAAAAATATACCAACTATTATGTTGTGTTTGGCATATCGATATAGTACTACATTCAAAATATAATATAGAGTACACCATATACATACCAGAAACAATATATCGGAGATGCCTTCTTCTGTCTGTTACATACATTTCCTTCAATACGCTTCTACCCTGGCGTAGCGGGTACAAAAATATATATACCCAAAAAATAGGGCGTAATTTAGTTGCAGCTTTAATTGCAGACATGTTTATTTTTTATTGAATTTACTACAATTGTTTATAATAAAAATATAATAATAATTCAACTTTTACTTTCAGTTCGGGACCATTGTCATCGGGCACGTAGCGAGGGTGTGGACTTAAATGCGCGTCGTAAGCTTATTATTGCTAGTATACTGTGTTTGGTGTTCATGATTGCGGAAATTGTAGGTGAGTTAAGTCACTTATCCTGGCCTAGTCCACAACTCATTAAAATCGGGAAGTTTTATGTATTGAATAATGAATGAAAAATGGATGAACAATTAAAAAAAAAAGAATACATAGTTGCAATGGGTGCCAGGTATATTGAATCAAGCATCTCTGACTCTTATACTCATGTTTGTTTATATTATATTTCCCATTTTTAAATGATTTTAAATTCCCAAACTGATATGATTCACCTAAGAAAAGGAAAAGTCAATCAATCAAACCGTAAGAAGGGAAGATGTCGAGACGATTAAGAACTGAGCACAGGAAGTGCAACAATATGGTCATCGGATGGGCTTACAGTCAGTCGTCGTAGCGCCAGTTTTTTTTCGTTTGATTTAATATTTAAGCTCCAGCACTGTGCCAGTGTTGTTATTGCCTTCACCCGCTATAGATGTTAATCGCATTGCCATTACCTACAATGTGCCATCTAAAGCACATTCCATGCCATACTCATTCGGTTTACATTCTGCATTTTACGATTTGTTCAAATTGAAATTGAAGGAATTGTCGATACGCTTGCTAAAATGAAAAGCTCCCCCTCTTTGGTGTTTTGGTAGCCAGGCGACTGCTGTTGGTGAATCTCGTTTTTGGATCTGCAGCTTAATTTTGTTGTATATTTATCTGTTCATGTGGCAGGAGGCGTCTTATCGAACAGCTTAGCCATTGCAACAGATGCCGCACACTTGCTCACCGATTTTGCTAGTTTTATGATCTCACTGTTTGCCATCTGGATAGCCGGACGTCCATCTACGCAACGGTAAGTGAAAAAAAATAAATAATGTGGGGAACATTTTGTCAACAAATATTCATTAAGTTTGTGACGACACTTTAAGTTCTCTATTCTTATAAATTTCGAAGTTTATTATTTAATAGTAATCAAATTTTCAGGAATCATAAAGACGTTAATTGTAATGTTATGAACGAAACAAACAAAATCTAGTTTTAAAATTACTTATGCTTTATGTTTGGTCCGCTTATTTGCATTTACCAATTTACAAATTCTTTTTTTGGTTTTTCAAATCATTTCTGTTTTATAATATTAGTACCATATGTATTTATTCACAGTTCTACCGTGATACTTATATAAAAATTGCATTTGCACCCGCAAATCAAGTATGCGTAAACCTCAAGATACAGTATAAATAATCGAAACCTTAGTCCTTATGATTCCTGAAAATTTGGTTAGTTAGATAAAAATTTTAGAAGTTATAAAAAAAAATGTAATATGGAAGAAAACGGCTGCTGCTGTCGTGTTTTAATTTTCTATAGTTGACATTTTTTTTATATTTTGTACCTTTTGAATTTAGTATTGAATCGATATAAGAAATATAACCTTAGGTATATGTATTTTTATGTTTGTCCTTATATGAATTTGGTATTTTTCTAAGTATCGCAATGTTTTGCTTTTATTGAGAATGGGTAGCAGGCTCGACTGTAGCTTTCCTGGTTACTATACATAAATTGAATCTTTCCATAGCGGACACTTCTATTAAGCGGACATATGAACTTATGTATGAATCTACATACTATACATATGTATATGAAGTTCTTTGTCGCAATTGGAGAATGACTATACAAACTTCAGGCTAAATGGCAATCGACTATCGCGAATATAAATATATGTATATCGCATATCAATGCCATCAACGAAATATTCGAATTGCTTTTTGCTTTCAGAATTTTGTTGTTTTCTGTAGCATCACTCAAAGTTTACAAAAGCCCACTAAAATATTGAAGAGAAGGACAAAGAAAACCGGGGTGTGATCATGATACAATAATACAAAGGTAGTCCCGTCCATGATACAATTATATAATGTATAATTATATAATGTATAATTGTATCATGGTCCCGTCGGCAAAAGCGCTCCCTGGGCTGTCTGGATGATATCGATATTCGAATTGCAAGCGTGGCCGCACAATGAATATCGATAGCGCTTTAAATACAAAATTGTAGAGCAGGAGCTTATACCTTAATTTAATTTTGAATTGGTTAATGCTTTTATTTGTATAAGTGCGACAGTGCTGTGTGTTTACAGATACACCGATTGCACATGCATTGTGTAAATAAGTTTGCTTCAGCGTAAAAATTTTAAATTAATATTTTAATAAGTTCATTAGATGCAATTAAAAGATCGAATTATGAAAAATTCAAATTAATTTTTAATGAAAATATTCATTTACTTATATTTACAGAATGAGAAACCTTTTAATTACGAATATACTCATACATATATACATATTTATACCCGCTACTTTTAAGGTTGAATAGTATTATAGTTTTGATTTTGTCTGACTTCGTCTCTGGCTAATTAGACGAAAAGCCTTTTTACCAAATTATTTCTTTCTTCTGTTCTTATTCTTTACTTCTATTCTTGCTGCAGCGCATACTACTTGTATTTGACCGTTGCACATTTTTCAATTGGTTTTTGGAAGCTGCGTTTCGTTAGTGGCGTTACATGAAGAAAAATTCTAAGGCGACCAACCCATCGTTGTGGGTTTTTCAACCATTTTGTTTGTATTCTCGTTCTCGTCCTCAACTGGGTCCGCATGGCACGTTCTGCTCATTCATGCAAAAATCTCACTCTGCGACTCGACTACAGCCACAAAGTGAATAATGAAAAACTTTTGCAATTTCAAGCGTGTTGCATGGTAATTTTGTAAATTTTCTGGTGCTGCCTCTCAGAGTTTCTGCATCTTCTTTTTTAGTATACTCGTTGCTGTTGCAGTTGCAGTTGCCATTGCCATTGCTTTTGGAGCATGTGAAACGTCTGGTTTTGAGGCTCAGTTTATTGTTGGACTCGCCTTTCTCTTCCACCCTTGCAGTACGCTCCTTAGTCTCGCAGCAACTACTTGCAAATGTTACAGCTCCTGCACCCATTCTGGTTCTATTCCCTTCTCTATTGCCGAGTTGACAAGCCTAATTTATCAAAACAAAACACATTTGCACAATTGCAAAGGCAAATTCAGAACACAAACGGAGCACTGCACATTGCACACTGCACACTGGTATATAAATGCTATCGAAGTAGTCGGGATCAACAGGGAATTAATGGTAACAAATAATGAAATCAATTGTCTTGAATAACTGTGTACTACTATGAAACGATGGCGGGAAATTAAACTACATGTGTATTCAGACAATTAGGAAATATTAATTAATGCTACATTACAGTATACTTCTTGTTATTTTTATTTAGAATACAGCCCAATGTGCCATGACACGACTGCCTGTATGAGGTGGCAACGTCGCTGGCGAGGCTCTCAACAGCAGTCGCCACGTTGTGCCTTTGGTTTCTTTGCAGTGACAGAAACTGAACCAAGGGGACCGGCAGGCGGTCATTAAGCAAATGGCTGCACTTTCAAGTTGAAAGGGAATCTATACTCGTACTTGCGACTACATAGGCATATTGTACATACATACATATAAATTATAATATAATATAATATAATATAATAAAAGGGGCAAAACGAATGTTTGCTGGAAATTAAATTGTATTGTTATGCCGAGGCCTTCGTTTTCGCATTTTGCGTTTTATGTAGGTACTGCCGGTGTCTAATTAGTTAGAAGGCAATGTGGCGGCTTGCCTAACAGCTAACTAGCAACCGCCAGATGGAGAGGCAAAATAGTTGGCATTTCCACTATTTCAATTTTATAACGAGAGTGGTGTCCTCTGTTGGATGGTGTTTTAATTGAACAAGCGCCGTCGTCATTCTTCAGGTGTTGACTGTGAACCCACAAAAAATGTCCGCACATGCAATGTGCTCATTACATTAAGGAACAACTAAACTAAGAACCCAACCCAAAATCGGGCACTCCCTGCATTAAGTAGAAATCCGAGACACTCAAATTAAAAAAAGCTTTTCCCATATTTTGTATATATTCATACGAGCATCTTAATATTTCCTCAATTTCCTCCTTGAAGAATTTTTAAGAATTCGCAGTATTGTGGTAAACAAAAATATTTCACTACTCAGAAACTAATTATTTTGAAATATATTCTCACACTGCCGTTATAGTTTATCAGGCATGCTCCGGTTTTCACTTTCGGTTTTCGTTTTGAAATCGAAATTGGACATACAAAAGACATTTTTTCGCGTTGTTTACTTTTAACCAAAACACAAGTCAGCTGTTTTAGCAGTAAAAAATGAAACGTTCCGATAGCAAAACGATGACCAAAAACGTGTGAAAACCGGAGCACCTAAAAACGAAACTCTCGGTTTTGGTCCCAAAACGAAAACGAAAAGTGAAAACCGGAGCATGCCTGTATAAGTCGAAAAATGTGTGTTTTTGGTAAAAATTTGGAATATTAATTTTAAAGTAAAACCTCAGAAGCTAAACAAATTCCAACCGAAAACAAACTTTGAGAGGTTTTAGATGCCACAGAACCGAGATGGAAGCGTTTTTCAAATCTCAATGCATAGAGATTTGCCCTAGTTCTGTAATATTTAACCTGTTGTGTAAAAGCTCAAAGTTGTTTCAAATGTTTGCCACGCCCACTTGCGCCCCGCAAATAAACGAAAATCGAAAAACAAGCGTAACTTTAGAGCTAGAGCTGTGAATGGTATGTACAATTTTAACTATAGTAATTGTGATTCCTGAAAATTTGATATGAAGAGAATATGGTGTCCAGGTTATGATATTAACGTTTTGACTCGAAATAAACGACTTTACTACTCGAGCGTTATGAATAGGAGCATTCTCTTGTTGAAAAATCCAAGGAATTGGTCCAGAGAGATCATTTAATTTTGGAAATACGGACTCAAACAATGTTTTGAAGCGATCGCCGTTCATGTTTTGATCGATACAAATCAAGTCAATTGTTCCATAAAACGTGATGGCAGCCCTCGCCATTACTTCACCTTCTCGGCTGTGGTGGCGACTTAAATATTAATATATTAATATTATATATTAATAATATATGTAGCTCATCTTTTTGCAAAACGTGATAATAATATTGAAAGCCATCGGGGCCATCTAAATTAAAACGTTTTTCATCAGTAAAAACAAACGCCAATCATTAAGCCGAGTGGCAGATTGAACATTCCACGTCTTATATTCTTTCGCGAATTGAAGCCGTTTTTCTTTGTGTATTGCATTCAGAGGAGGCTTTTTCTTGATTTTTCGACGCTTTAGGTGTTCTGAATTTTTAATTGTACGCTTGCTTTATTTCGGCTAAATCCTTAATCTTAGCTGCGGACTTAGTCGAATGCGATGCAATTCTAACAATTTTGTGTACTGTTTGTTCAGATAGTGCTCTTTTTTTTCTTCTGGATCTTTTAAATATCTATCACCAGTCCTGGAGCTGCGATTTATCTTGATTGGCATAGAAATTTCTAAAAACTTCGAATGTACAGTTATTTTTTCGCAAATCAACCAGCTATGAGCACATATTTTTCGAACAAGATTCGAACTCTGATAAGAAAAGATTTTTGGACAATCTTTGTAGAATAAGCATTATTATAAATATAGCATTTTATTTAAAATAAAAGTTGGTGCGTCAAAACCTAAGACCAGCAGTGTATACAAGCTCTCCATTTTCTTGGACTATTACTAAAGCAAATTATCTTCTACTTTTTTAATCAGGATGTCCTTTGGTTGGTATCGTGCAGAGGTTATTGGTGCCATTGCTTCCGTGTTTATGATCTGGGTGATTACTGGAATTCTGGTTTGGCTGGCCATCGGTCGTCTCATCAACGGTGACTATGAGGTGAATGCCAAGATCATGCTGATCACATCGGGCCTTGCAATTTTGGTTAATGTCATGTAAGTATAAAAGATTCGGAAACCTTGCAAATAAATTTTATGTCGAATGTCGCCTGATGCTGGCAGCTCCCTTGGGCAATTGTCCAATTGCAATTGGCGCAATCAACTAGCCGACTATTGGGTACCAAATGGGTCAACAATGTAACTGTGGCAACTCCGTTGGCAGGGCGACAATATGCAGCCATCCAACCAACCATTCCTCCTGTAAATTGGTAGTATCCACCTCTTATTGCGGCAAATTTCTCCACATTTTAGCGTCAACTTTTTCCGCAAGTTTCGAATTTTTTGCGGCAACAAAAGGCAAAAGCAACTACAACGTTCACTGCGACGACGATTTTGTTGTGTTTGTCTTGGCTAGTCCCAAGGTAGAATTTTGCTAGTGCTCTATTTTGAGGGTGAGTCCGTTGGCTTGGGCTTTTACTTTGTCAACTTATAGATAAACTTACCATCAATTAAAATTAACTTTAGTAACATTGAACACTCATTGAACTAGAATATGTGATTTTCGCGCATACTTTTCTTTAATAACTTCTAATCATACGTACATACATTAAAAACACATAATGAAATTGTTTAATTCATATGTAGTATGTATATAAGGGCTTTCGTAAAGAGTATTTGATATTCAACAGATAGATCTTTTAGATTTTATAAATTTTTTTTTCATTCTTTGTTTTGATTGCAACTCATGCAGCACCTGCAACTGTAGTTTTCAAATACTATTTCTTGCTACTCTTCCTACATCTTTTATTCCTACTACCCCTACCCGTAGCCGTTACCCGAATTGCCTTATAGCAGTAGCCTTTAGTGTCTGCTTGGTCACGTGACCGTCCAAGTATAGTTTTTGGCGAATAAATCGAAACGTTTCAATGCTTGACACATGCTCATATACATGCATGTCTGTGTGCCCGTGACGATGTTGTATGTGTATTCGTATAACGACCCCCCTTGTAACCTATTCCATTCCATTTTGTTCCGTTCCGTTCATATTGCTTGGAGTAGCGCAAATTTTCCAGTTGACGTTGGCGAATTCAGTGTTTGCCACTTGAATTGTTTGATTACGTGAATTGATTGTGAAAAACGTGCAACGGCAGCAACAATAACAGCGTCGACGATAACAACAGCAAAAGCATCATTTGAAAAACGCTTTTCTACGCGGTATGGTAGTGCTGTCCGGTTGCCGTTTTGGGCTATCTTCCGCCATCAGAGAACGGGAAAATCAAGTCAACGCTTTAAGCGTTACTTGCGTCAACGTGTTTCGCGGCACGTTGAATAATTAAATGAAATGGTCTCCTTTTTCAGTTCGTCCTGCACAAGTCGATGTTCTTGGTATTGTTATCTTTGGTTTTAATGTTGCTTTTGTGGTGGTTGCTTTCGCATTTGAAGGTTTCAAGGATTTACTTAGTAGCATTGAGAGGAGTTTAAATTCAATTAGCAAAAGCCATGGTAAGGCACAAACTTTGTTGAGTTTTGTTGGACTTGCCTATGTTTAGGTACAACAACGTAAAACGTGAAGTACGAACAACATTTACAGTAGTCGGGAGCAGCATAGAGAACTGGTTTTTGATGGAATAGCTGAAAATGAACAAAACGAAACATCGAAATATTAATTAGAAATATCAAATTTAAGTCGAGAAATCAAATTTTATATTTCTTATACGCAGTAATAAAATATAAAAAAATTGTTGGTGACCTTATCAACGCAGCGCAGTGTTTTCAGCAAGCCTTTTTTATACCCGCCTTCCATAGGATAGAAGGGTATTATAGCTTTGTACCGGCTGGCCCTTTTCCGACCCCGCAAATCGGCAAAACTCGAATAAAAAGCGTAAGTTTGAAGCTAGAGTCGCGGTATATGCAATAACATGTGTAGTATTTGTGACTCCCGAGAATTTGGTTGCGATCAGATAAAAATAATTTTAGTTATTAGAGAAAAACTTTTGTATGGACAAAAACGCCTACTTACAAGGGATCTTAGTTGCTTTGGCTGAAAATCTGGTATATTTTGCACTCTATCGTATATCGGTATATTTTAAGAATAATGTCGCCAAAATAATATGAAGGGTATGTTTCAAAATAATACTAATAAATAAGTAAATAGTACTACTAGGTGCTAAGATGGGCATTAAGAGGAGCGAATTTAAGGTGCCCGATACTTTTTCACTCACCGCGCTACCATCGTGAAATATATAGGGTGACAGTTTAACGAGCAACTCAGACGGCTGACATTCGCCAATATCATCCTCGAGTCCCAGTCACATACTATGCTAGATGGGAGAGGTGGTGCTAAAAGGGCGAACCAAGATATGTGCTAATATTTATGTTCCTGTCAATTAAATCAGGACATGTTGGTTGGCGCAAGTAGCAGAGGAGCTTGGGTTTGTTTTGTTGCCTTTCGCGATGGCTCGTTGGCTTGCCATCCTAGGCTCTGGTTGGCTCCGCTCAACAGCTCTGCTGTAGCTATAGGTAGCTAGTCCAGTCATCTCTGGTCTCTGTCCTGATGTTGGCGTTGTCATGGCTGCAATCATTTGTTGGCCTCTAACGAGGCGAGTAAAGATGCCGCAAAATCAAGGGGAATGCTTCATTGCGCGCTACAAATTTCAACGACGCAGTTGGAACAACAATGGGGCGCCAAATGACTACACAGCACAGCATATGGGGAGTAGCATATGGGGAGCGAGAGAATGAAAGAACGAAAGTGAGACATTGGGGTAGAAATTTTGCAGCAAAAGCATTGGCATTTTTTTCGCTTGAGGTCACACACGCAGTACTTAGTCGTCTCGTGTCAAGTTTTGGACGGGAAATGCCTTGAGTTCAAAGTCGAAACTCCTTGCCGGGAAATGGGCTAATCCCGACAACTAGTATAGGCGCAGTTACTAATTCCCAGTATAATTTGTTTGCTGCTCATCTTAAAGATATTAAATTAAAATAAATAAATCTTAATTGGAACATTGGTATACTACATTAAAATTATAGAAAAGGGTTAAAAATATACCAGATTGTCAATCAAAGTAATTAAGGTCCGACAGCAGCAGTCGTTTTTTGTCATGTATATTATTATTATTATCTTGAATAACTTATAAGATTTTTATCTGATCGCCACCAAATTTCTAGCTTTAAAATAATGATTGACTTTGATTGATTTAATTTTAATCGAACTGCGAGAACGCAAGTGAACGGGCCAAAAATCAAAAACACTTTCTACATGAAATAATAACAATATGCCTAAAATTGTCGGTATATTTGTTATAGTCTCTGAGATCTGGGGATATACAAACAAAGGAACATGGCTATAACATCTCTTCTGTTCAATAATGTGTACATATATATTTCTTACAAGCAGGCTTATACTAGTTTCATACTTTACTCCCAAAGTTATAATTACCCTAGGTAGTGTATATAAAAATTACACAAAGTAAAAATGTCGTTTAATAACGTTTCTGCATTTTAGCATCCTTCTGCTGACAGACAAAGGTATACGTAGTTAAGCATTGTGATAATAATTTTTATACCCGCTACCCATAGGGTAGAAGGGTATTATAACTTTGTGCCGGCAGGAAATGTATGTAACAGGTAGAAGGAGGCATCTCCGACCCTATAAAGTATATATATTCTTGATCAGCGTCAACAGCCGAGACGATATAGCCATGTCCGTCTGTCCGTCTGTGTGTCTGTCCGTCTGTCCGTCTGTCCGTCCGTCCGTATGAACACCTAGATCTCAGAGACTATAAGAGATAGAGCTATAATTTTTTTTCGACAGCATTTGTTATGTTTGCACGCAGATCAAGTTTGTTTCAAATTTTTGCCACGCCCACTTCCGCCCCCGCAAATCAAAAAAAACGAATAACAAGCGTAATTTTAAAGCTAGAGTTCCGAATTTTAGTATATAGTATAATTACTACAGTATTTATGATTCCTGAAAATTTGGTTGCGATCAGATAAAAATTGTGGAAGTTGTTAAAGAAATACTTTTGTATGGGCAAAAACGCCTACTTAGTAGGGGTCTTAGTTGCTTTGGCCGACAATCTGGTACATTGCGCCGTCTATGGTATATTTTGAATGGTGTGCTGTATCAATATACCAAACATACCATTTGGTATATTATTTAGTATTTTTTAGTATTTTCGGTATATTTTGAAAATAATACCGCAATATTTTGCCCCTATTAAAAAAGGGTAGCGGGTATCTCACAGTCGAGCACACTCGACTGTAACTTTCTTACTTGTTTTTTTTGGGGTGATTCCAAATGTTAGCACTTACTATGATTCAAGTAAAGTTCAGGGCAGAAAATTGTTGTCTTACACATGCAATTTTAGTAAATTGTAAGTTTTATATTTTGATTTCAGTAGTTTTAAAAATTTTCAAATACCTCGATGAATAAGACTCTTGATAAATCTATTTGTAGTTATAATGTTAAATGTAAAAAAAAAATATTTGCGCATTTGTTTAAAACCTTTTCTATTTGGAAATATTTGGATATGAAAACTTTCTTAATTACATCTAACGCTTAATTGCAATACAGTTGGGACTGGCTACGAATTAAAAAATCATAATTTTTGAATTTTTTCCCAGAAGAGATTTATTTAAATATCAATAACCCAATGTTTAATTAGCCACTGATATCTTTAAGTTAATGTCGCATTTGGTTTATTATTCGCAATCTATAACGTCCACATTTTTTTTTAGCTGTAACTGTTCGTAATTTATGCCAGTTTTCCAAATAGTAGATATATTGATGTCCAAATTGGAGTTGGAATGTTTTCAACAAGGAGCGAATAAATGCAGCCAGCGAACTTTCGGTAGCCACAACAGACCGGCATTTGGTCATGGCCCTTTTTTCCCAAAATAGAAAACCCATAAATCGTCGGCAAATTTAAAAATGAATACAAAGTCAATGTGCCAAGCTATTAACTGCCTGGTTCATGCTAAGCTTGTCAGGGGACCGAGGGAATAAGGGACAAGCATTGCTTTTTACTGTATAGTGGTACTGTGCAAGGATGTCAGCGAGGGGGGTGGCGAGAGAGTCACCACTTTCGACAATACATTTGTATTTGCATGCGGTGGGTGCATCTGGATCCACACACCACCGGGTCGACCGGCCGGACCTGGTTGCATGGGCGGTTGAGCGACTCGTTCACCTTCCGTTACACAAAACAAGCGCACAGTGTAACAAAAATAAGTTAATTAACAACAATTCTTGGTTGTTAAGCAAATGGGACCAAATGATGTCTGTTCAATTCCAAAGAGCTGAGCATATGCAATTTGATTGATATAAGAAACAAAAATTAAAAGTTGAAGATTTTTAATCAATTAAAAAAATGCAGTGCACTCATCGTGATCACCGATCTTACCATCTGAGCTCGCTTTTAAAATAATCGAAATTGACCCTTGTTATGTGGTTTGCAACACTGTGCGCTTTGTGTTTGTTTGTTTATTTGCTTGAGCGGCTGTTGGTGCATTAAAATGCTGAAATAAAATTCCGTACAATTGAGAAGCGTCGGCCGCATGGCAAAAAAGGCTTTTGTTTGCGTTGTTTTTGTTCTGTGGCTCAAGACTCGTGGCCGAATACCAGGAGTAGAGGATATAACAGGGTATTACGGGAGGTTCACAAAAGGGGAGCACACACAGGAGCCTGGGTACGGTGGCTTGCAACATTTTTAAGTATATTAAATTTTCAATTTCTCTTACCATTTTACCAGCATGGGCGTGCAGCTGCAGCATGGTCACTCCCACAGTCTAGGCGGTGGGCATGGTCACAGTCACAGTCACAACAGCACAAAGAAGACATCCAAATCGATAAAAGAGAATAAGATCACAGCTCATATGCATGCCACCTCAACACCATGTAGCGCCTCCCCTACCAAGCGTATCGAAGGTGGCGTCGCCTTTGATCCCGAGGATGCGGAATTGCCGGGCGCAGGACTGCCTAGTTACTCGTATCAAAATGCTAAGTTGGTGGATCCTAGCCTGGATCTGGAAATTGCTGCTGTCCTAGCAGAAACAGCTCCAGGCGCCCATCACCATGGGGGCAATGCGGGTCACGAGGCAGTCAACATGAATGTGAGGGCAGCCCTGATACACGTTATTGGTGATGTGATCCAAAGTGTTGGCGTCTTTGTGGCTGCCGGCGTCATCTATTTTTATCCCGAATATGCTATCGTTGACCCGATTTGTACATTTGTCTTTTCCATTATTGTTCTGTTCACAACGTTCACAATTATGAAGGATGCACTTTTGGTAAGTATATTCAAATTAAGTTTCTAAAAATTTGCTAGTATTTACAGCCTGGTTAAATGCATATTAGAATGCTCATATCAATCGCCTCTCAAATCTAAGTTATTATCCCGTACCCGTACGCGTAGTTTGTTCGGGCTAGCAAAATGTAAGTTCGGTATCGAAGAGTCATTTATATAATTAGCCTTTGATTTCATTAACATAGAAATGCACATTACTTACTTATGGTTTAGTTAAATTAACGCCATTATCATCTCTAGTTTGACCAACTGCCTATTTTAGCTGGAGTACGCGCCCTTGCAAGAAGTGCCGATGTGAACATTATTCGCAACTATTATTGAAGGGATATGCTATCTTTTTAGGCAGTCATGTAGTGATTCAATCAATGGTTTAATAAATAAAGAGAAACCCTGCTTAGGTGTCCGCACAGGATCAATACCGCAGGTGGTGGTTAATCAAAGGATATGAGGAAGGGTTAGACAAAAACTAAGACTAAGGCATTGCAGGTTGACAGAACATTATACCTACTTGGGCAAGACTATCAATTCTTATTATAAAGACTATCGATTCTGCGTCGAGCTAGAGCATCATAACCATCCTACTAGATATGTAAGTATTTTTATATCCGCTACCCATCGGGTAAAAGGGTATTATACCTTTGGGCCTGCAGGAAATGTATGTATCAGGCAGAAGGAGACTTCTCGCACCCTATAAAGTACATATATTTGTTATCCTTGTCAACAGCCGAGACGATATAGCAATGTCGCACTGTCCGTGTGAAACACTGGATTTCAGAGACTCTAAGAGAAAGAGCTTCGACAGCATTTTTTATATCTTAAGGTTTTAGTTGCTTTGGCTTTTGTATTCTACCGTATATTTAAAATATAGTTTTCTATCGATATACTAAACATAGCCTTCAGTATATTTTAGTATTTTTTAAAATTAATTTATAGAATCTAGTCTTAAAACAAACAAAAGGTTAACTTCTAGGATAAAAGCTCCGAATATTTTGATTTGGCGACATTTTTAAAGATTGGTTGGACGCTTGGTGATTACCTAAATCACTAGTATTTTTTGTGGTGCCCTTGATAACATGTAATACATTTATGTACAAGAAGAATTCTAGGTGAAAGTTGATGGAAATTTATTATCTCTTTCTGAACCCTGTCACACGAAAATTTTGTTATGGATTTTATGTGGATAATAAATTTACAATTTAATACTTGATTACAATTCATTACGAAATTTACAGGTACTGATGGAGGGCACTCCAAACTATATGCATTATGCCGAAGTTTTGCAGATATTCCAGCGTATTAACGGTGTCGAGCGTGTTCACAATTTGCGCATCTGGGCGCTGAGCATTAATAAAGTGGCGCTATCTGTACATTTGGCCATTGGTGAGTAACCTCGGGGAATCAACCAAACAACCTACTGGGATACCCCATAGGCGGAAGAGGGGGCTCCACATGTGTTCTGTCTGTCTGCCTGTTTCTGTGTTTGTGCTTCGTAATTATTTCAATGGATTCGGACCTGGTGTGTTGTTATGCTGATGGTCACGTCGTTGTGTTGCTTTTGGATGTGGTGGTGGCAGTGTTGTCCATTGGGTTTGGGGCATCACTTCATGTCCACGTACACAATTAGCTTAATTATTTTTTAAATTACTTTTTAAGCGCAACCAATTTGGATGCGACTCTCATCAAAGTTATCAGCGTTCATTTTGCTAATCGGTTTTGTTGTCTTGCTCTTTTTACTTTCCTTTTCCTTTACCCCTACAGCAACCAATGCGGATTCAAAACAAATTTTAGACGCAGCTACTTCGGCGGTTCATTTGAGATACAACTTTTTTGAGACAACCATTCAGATCGAGGACTATACCGCTCAAATGGAGAACTGCAACCAATGTACGGTGCCAGAAAACTAGACGATTTAAAAATTCCAATATTTCTTAGACTTACAAATTGTAAGTGTATCAGTTAATCTCCAGTCTAATATGACTAATAAATACTGCGCCGGTTTATCATAAAATTTTGGCGAGGTTGAAATCCTAAGCTTAAATCTGAACTTTGCATGGGGGAGCATGATATAAATTATTTTCCAACATATTGGTTCTGGGATAAGTTATAAATAAAACATTTGAACAGAAAAAGATTCTTATTTAAGTTCTTATCTTCATTTTAATAGTTAAGCATCCAATTCTTATAGACATTCTTCACAGTGCAGCGTGCATATTGTGTTTGCAATATCGATTCGACGATACGCAAAAACGCATAAAAGCTATTAAGCTGCCGCTGACGTTCCATAAAAATTGCATCAGCTAGTGAGCCGATCCATTGCCTCTTGGTCCATACGAAGAGCAGCCAGCAGTGGTGGGAAAGAATCCCCGGGCACTAATGCCAATTTATGAACTAAAGCCGCAAGCTGCAGTAAGCCTCCGCCAGCAGCAGCTTGTTGCCAGAATAACAGACAACTCTGACTCACCTGGGCGTTGTGCCCAAAACGCTTATGCATAATTTGACAGACGGCCATTGCGTAAGCGACAGATGTCAATGTGGACATCGAAGCTGACAGAGACATCGCACTGCTGGTGATTCTAATTATCTCAAAATTAATGACCAACGCTCCTCTAAGGGGCACATTTGACGTAAATGTGACGAAAATTGTAGTTGATGCAAAACTTCAGATAAAATTACTTTATCTATCTACCGCAATTGTCTTAAATCTTAGCCACCAAGTTTGCAGCTTGGAGGCATCTTCGTACAGCTCTGCCTACAGCCTCTCCAAGAACTGCAGCAATCATCATTTAGTTTTCGGACAGCAGCGGTATTATTTCAGGGATGCCAATTGCCAGCGCAGGCGCAGAAATTCATGTGCTAAATTGAGAGCCTAGGAGAGAGCCGGATTGTATTGCATTTTTAGCTCTTATTGCGACATTTTGCAAAGCGGTTACTTGACACCTATAGTCTACAATTGATACACATTTCATGCCAGAAATTCATTTTACTCAATTTTGACACAGAGCTCAGTTTTAGGATATTTAACTAGTTACTTTTACCACCACATATATGCAACACACAGTGTCCATGCAAGCACAGTTCGTAAGAAAATGTTAACCTTGACCCTTACTTTTGCGTAAAAGCCGCAACTGTTTGCACGGCATGAAATTAAATTATGTGGGTAACTATTCCCCGAATTGGTCGAATCCTAAACAAATATATTACTAAATTTACTTGACATCCAAGGAAAAAGGGAACATGTGATGCCCTATATATTGAAGTGGATCCTCGAAGAAATGAAGGTCCGTGAAATATAAAAGGTCCAGGACATTCAGTTTTTATTTTTGTAATTGATCCCGAGTAATTAAATTTCTTGTGCACGGCATTAACCCATCAGTTGAGTCGCTGCGGCTATTGAACCACATTTGCAATTCCATCATCTTAATTATTTGTATATATTTTGTATTAAATTAAAATAAATATTTGAAATAAATAAATTTAAGACTATTGTTCATATAACATTTAAATTTAACCAGCAATTTTATTCACTCACTCAGGGTTGCCACTAAAATCAAAACCAAGCAATTTCCTACCTAAAACAAACTTTTGGTGATTTTAGGTGCCACAAAGCCAAGATGGAGACGGATTGAGGCAATGAGGAAGTTATGAAATCTTTACAAGGTTTTGGTATCATTATGATGATTGGCTTTCTAAATCTCTTGTTAATACGGTCAATAGTAGGCAGATTGCTTGAACGCAACGGAAGGAAATTTTGATAAAAACTTTTGGTGAGATTGGATCGCAGCAGGGTATGAGTTGAGCGATATAAAGCTAAAGCACAAAGAGTAAGCCCAAAATGTGATATTTTTGACTCTGTTTGTTTTTTGCAGAAAAAAAACTATTATTAAAACATTTTGATTTCTTATATGATAGTTGTGTTATCATACTTTCGTGCAGGTTATATAACATTTCTTCCATTTTCGGAGTCGTTTGTTCATGTGGTTGTTTGACGGCTTCTGTTGTTGAAGTTTCATGGGATGGAGTGCTTTCCATACCCGATTTTAAAGCGTTTTCAAAGCTTACGGGGTGATAGTTTTAGATTACTTACATACTGTGTCCATTTCTTAGTAAAAACTTTTTTGAGCACCTTGTAAACTGGGAACCCTCTGTAGTTTGCGGTATGGTTACTGTCAAAGCTGCTACATTTTTATATATCATGTATATATAATCTTAGTAGTTTGTGCATTATATAGGACCTTGTCTTTTATAAGTTTATCCTACAGTGATTATGCCTTGCAATAAGTATTGAAGATTTTTAATGGGATGCACTTCGTTTTTTTTTAGAGCCTGAGTGTTAGTTCAAGCTTCACCTTAAACAGAGGTTGGTGCTTTTTTTCCATGTTTAATATATTGATTCCGTAGGGAAGAAGGGTATTATAACTTTGTGCCAGCAGGAAATGTATGTAACAGGTAGAAGGAGGCATCTCCGACTCCACAAAGTATACATATATATTATTGATCAGCTTCAACAGCCGAGACGATCTAGCCTTGTCCGTCTGTACGTCCGACCGTATGAAACACTGTATTTCAGAGACTATAAGAGATAGAGCTATAATTTTTTGACAGCATTTTTTATGTTTGCACGCAGATTAATAACATATACAATAACAACTATAGTAGTTGTGATTTCTGAAAATTTGGTTGATCAGATAAAAATTGTGGAAGTTATTAAAGAAATACTTTTGTATGGACAAAAACGCCTACTTTGGGGTCTTAGTTACTTTGGCTTTCAATCTGGTATATTGTGTCGTCTATGGTATATTTTGAATGTAGTACTATATCGATATACAATATATACAATTCGGTATATTTTTTTGTATTTTGCTATATTTTGAAAAAAATTACCGCAATATTTTGCTTTTATTCAATATGGGTAGCGGGTATCTCACAGTCGATCACACTCTGTAACTTTCTCGCGATTTATTGGAATTCTATAGGCTAAGTTTAAGGTTAATTTGTACGTAGTGATCCCATAAGAGTCTGTAAGGTCGAACCATTTTCAGCTTTTTGGTGCCACTGTAAATACTTGTTGCTGTAAATACTTGCATTCGGGCATATCCGTCGAATGGTCAACCATGACCGAAAAAAAATCTTCATAATCATCGTAACATATTTTGTTGAATAATTTCATAAAGAAATGTCGAAATTTTCATAATACGATGGATCAGTTGTTTTATATTTGCCTGAATACTGAAAAAATGTATTTTATTTATTTTTAGCTACTTTTAAATGCATTTTTATGTTTAAATATTTCCCAAGAAGACATAAGATATGTTTGCACTTTTTCTACCAAATCTCTTATTTGCAATCCTATAAGAAGAGAAAAATACAAAGAGCGAAAAAATGTTCAATTAACTGTCAATTTATATTTTGCTTCTTACCTACATATGTTCTAATCGTACGTTCGCGACTGAAAAAATAATTTTATTGTAATTGCTTCTCATTAAGTTTAAGCAGGTGGATGAAACTTCACGTGTTAAGTTATTTTGGTATAAATATTTTAAATATAAAAAATCGTTGAGGTTACTCCAACCAATCTGTTTAAATTGATTTTTAAAGTAACGTAACGTTCGCAACCGTATTTTTTTTAATTTATGCTTTTTATTAATACAATTGTTGAACAAATTAAATTCCAACATGGCAATTTTGAAAAAATATTGCTACTTTCGGACAGAAGTAGCTGCCAGTTTAAGAACAAATTTATTTTTTGGAGCTTTAGCCCATTTAAGGGCTGACTTCGGATGTAAATCCATTGAGTGGAATTAATTAGCAACTTCTCATGGGAAAGGGCAGTCGCGACTATTCAAAAAATCTCTGATCATTCATTCGAGGTACCCTTACAAAGCTTGTTTGATCACGCAGTTGCCAGATTATATACTGCTGAGAATAACAATATTCCTATTTCTATTCTGCAATATACATACATATATATATGGGGCTGTGATGGGAGTAGTGAGTAGTGAAAATGAGCATGCAACATATTCCCAAAATTTTAAAGACACAAATGCTTGTATGATTGATCAACATATGTTTTCGATGTGCTTTGGTACCACTACAAATAGTTCTTGGATCAACAATACTCTGGGAAAATATGAAACCTTCATCCGCAAGTAGGTAATTGCAGGCCAGTAAAATTGCTTCGTCTTAAAGAAATAGCAGATTTGGTACGTGATGAAGTGCACAAATTTTAAAGTCAAATAGCCGAAATACAGCCAACGAGAGTGTAAAAATATGAAGTACATCATAACTTTCATATGACCATGATAGATGGAAAAGCTTTCAGTGTTCTGACAGAATCATGATCCCTAGTGTGTGGAATATGTGGAACAACACCTAAAAAAATGAACGATCTTATTGATACACAAAATTTGCCGAGCAAAGAAAACCTGTATGAGTATGGCTCATCAAGTCTACACGCTTCGATTAGTTTTCTTAATTGGATTCTACATATTAGCTCTATATATTGTTTTGAAAAAAAAAGTGGCAAATTTTCAGATCGGGAGCAGCTGTAGATGTTTGAAAAAAGGAAATACAAGATGCCAAAATTACAGGAGTAAGCTCTGTATTAATTTATCGATTCAGCGTAATCTTACGCACTTTAACATGTAGATATGAAATTGCTACAGAAGTCTTTCAACAATCTGCATTGCAAACCGCAATAATATTTGTGAACTTGTATCCATGGTTTTACATGACTACATCTGTCCATACAATTTTAATGTATGGTGCAGAAATAATAAAACATTTTGCCCTTCCGATAGGTATGATGTCGGAAGAAGCTCTCGAGGCTAGAAATAAAGATTTGCAAAAATACATCACACTAGAAAAAAATTCGTGAATTCGGATTACTTTATTACCATGTTTTCCACTTAAAGGCAATGAAATAGTAGACAATTATGTTATCAGTCTTATTTTAAATAAAGACGTAGAAGTCTTCCTCTACATCTTTATTTAAAATAATGATTCCTCATCAAATACCGATTAAATATTAAAACCGAAAAATAAAAAAAAAATCAGCAAAAATCAGTCTCTAAATCTCTCCCACTGGAGTCGATGGCGTTGGTGCGGTTATAAAAGGAAAGGTTTGGTCACTAACTAAAACAAAGAACCTTCTTTTAAGTAACGCAGTAGACTGTGCCTAACAACACATTACTGGATTCAAACTGTTATAAATTGAAGCAGATACAATTAATAAGATGTCAACATCTTTAATTATGAAATGGAAGGATATGCCGAATATTCCAGGTATATGTTAAGAAAAACACATTGCGGTTATTTTGATAGTTAACTGCTCGAACGGCCTATTCAATAAAAAATATTATAAATATTTCTTATTATTACTTATTACTTTTTTTTCTTGCTATGAATAAATTTCTGTACAAATTTCAAATTTAATAAAAATGAATTTCTTGCTTTTAATGTTATTACCCACATTAAATTCAGTGAAATCGGTTTTTTTTTAAAATATGAAGTTATTTATCAAAAAAGTGGTGATGAAAAAATGAATAATAAATAATTAAGCATCATAAATTAGAATTAAGTAGATATTTTCTTGGGAATAGACTTGATAAAAGGCTGCATGAGTCTAGTTTAAAAGTAAAGTTATTGCTTTAGAATATTCCGTCCCAATTCACAGATCTTTTTTATTTTACTAGATTAAGACAAAATCGACTTCCATTTTGCGTATGTTCGCGACCACATGTTTTTTGCCAATATTATGAAAATTAAAACTCGATAAGCGCCACAATTTACACTAATTAAGGAGCTAAACAAATGCTATCGAAAAGCAAAAAAAAAATTTCAGAAAACGGTTGTGTTAAATTTCATTTTTTATTTAATGCGTACGAAAGTACGTTCGCGACCTGTAGAAATGCCCATTTAAAATTTATCAATTGACTCTACATAGTATTTTGGTTGTACATCATATTAAGCAACTCGCTCTGCAACAAACAAATTATTGTGCCACTGTCTATTTACTTTTATTTTGTCGACATATCTTAAATATGTACTTTGAAGGAGGCATTTGGAAGTGGAGTAGTCAGCTGATTTTCAACAAGATCGCACTTTTTCAATAAGTTTACCAAAATATTAGCCTAAATACGGCCACGATTTCAGAATCATTGCCGCATGATCAAGGGATGCGGCTTCATTAGCCGTCGGTCTCTTACACAGCCACTTATGGAATGATGCGGCGGAAGGTTTTACTTAAGGGAAATTTCAATCATGCACTTCAGACACAACAACCTATAATCATATTACAATTAATTAATTAATACTGAATAGAAAATAACAATAATGGAGGAGTAATTATTCTCTACCGTTGCTATAAATCTAAATTTCGATGGCGCATCCAAAATATTGTTTAGTAATTTTCGGTGCGATATAAAGGTTGATACAAATTTTCACCACTGGTTTTTGTGGAAAATATGCGCATAATATGAATTTTGTGTTTCCTAATATTTTAAGCAAAACTTTTTTGTTAATTTTAAGCATGAATTGAATTTTGATTTTAAGCGTCAAAATTTAAGAAATAAATTAAGTGATTTTTTTTGGTTAATTTTACGCATCTCAACTTGTTTCCGTTACAACATACAAATTTGTACATACAAACTACACACACAAACACATATTCGCAGGCAATTCTCGATCTGATTGCTTCACTCACAATCAAATCAAATGCAACTTGATCGATGTCTGAGCTTTCGTTTGCGTCGTTAGACTCGATCGTATTTTTCGGTACAATCATTTCCGATAATCAAACCGGTATGCAACAATCAGTTTGAATCAGTAAGCAGAGCAATCAAATCAATTGTACGATCTGTTCGTTTTGTACACAAAGATCGATCGAACAATTTTGTTGCGATCAACTTTTTGAGTTGTGACCGGTTTGAGCGAGGCTGATCGAACCGCATCGGATCATTCTCATTGCAGGTCTCTGGTGCATATATAGCGCAGTACAGCATAAAATAGTATCTGCGAACAGCTAGTGAAGTGAAAATATTGTTACATTTGATTGCCCGGAACAGACAGGCTTTCTTTTAAAATTAAAAAAATTACTTATATGTACATACATGTATGTTAAGAAAATATGAAATTTAAAACATTTGAAATTTAACACGTCGGATCGCAGAATCTCAAAATTCTGAAAAATTAAAAACAATGATATCCTAGATTTTCGTGATATTCTTCATTAATAATTATTTTTTTTTTGTAGGTTCTTAAAATATCATAAGTAATTATAATTTTGTGCTAAACTCTATTCATCTGGGATAATTATTCTAATTTTCGATTTGGCCTTCTAAAAATATTGAAAAATAATAACTAAAGGCGTTATATTTGCATGCAAAGTCCAAGAATATGTTATTTTTTTAGTATGTAAAGAGTTTCTTGACATACTGTATGTATGTATATTGGTTAGAGCCTTTAGTTGTTTTATAAGCAGGGGGTAGCGGCAAATATTTCCATAACATAAAAGCTTGTCGTTTACAAGCTGTATCTTTGTTTTTTTATTGATTTGAGAATTTGTCGATGGCGGAATGCTGTAAAAGAACCACACACAATGAAATCTATGTATTTAATTATACAGCGAAATCTCTATACTAGAGTTGGAAGCTATAGTTACCGAGATATAATATTTGCAATGCAATGCAATGCATGCAAATTTTGCATGATTTATTAATTATGCATGTTGCATTTAGAACAAGTAAAAATATTAAATAAATTTATTTACATATATCATTACACATATCATAAGTATATCATGGAGCTATGTGATACTGAATCCTTTTGTGAGATTAATGGAACAAAACTTAATATTAAATAAATTGGTTTTCCCATTAGCAAATATCAATGGAAGATAAACAAAAAAAGAATTTTTAAAAAAGTTATTTTTTTTTATAACTTTTGCTCAAGACCGCCTCTAGCCAGTTATTCGCTGTCCTTAGCAGTAAGGAAGAAATACATTTTGTCTTCGTTCTTTTTTTTGTAATTCAGGGGAGTCCAAAAATTATGTTCGTACGCAAAACATAAAATAAACAGAAAAGAGATTTCGTGAGTTTTTTATAATTGTATTATGGGCATGACAATGTATGTAAGCTTTCATGACTTTGCGATATGGATGTTGAAAAAAATTTTAATTCAATTGATTTTGATATTGATACGCGTGGAGTTGAAGAGAAAGATTTGACTGATCCTTACGAAGCCACATTTCCTGTTTCTTGAGGCATGTCTTCTGCCTGCAGACATTTGTGTAACTTCAAGTGGGAACTCCTACCTTTAGCCACCCTCAACTTCGATTGGAGACAAATTCTTTCAAACTGGCTCACTAGTTCTAGATGCGGCAGTAAATGTACATAGTTGTTGACTACGCCGTAATGTTGGGAACTATTTGCTTCAATAGCAAATATCGTGGGTATTCTACTGAATTTTGTGAATCTTCAATCAAATTTGTTGTACAAAAATATTTTGTAGTTTTGTAAATTAAAAGTTATTTTAGTTTTAATTGTTATTTATTGTTTTATGAGCCTTTCTTTATTTACTTTATAATAATAGATGAACAAATTAAAATTTTTCTATTGAACTTTTCTTGGCATCCTTTCTCAAAGCTGTTATGGGAATAAGCCTCCGTCCAAAGTTTTAGTCTTATAAAATTCGATCCGTTAAAAAAAAAAACTTTTAATTTTAAGACCCATAGAAACTGCCCGATTTAATAGACTTTGCGATTACAAAAAAACATTCCAAAAAATCTGATAAGCGCCGAATGCCTTTCGGATCTTTCATCTGATCACTCGCCTATACTGTTTATTCTACTCCGGCATCCAGGAACATTGGAACAATCATTAAAATTTACCTCACAGAAAACCAATTGGATTAAGTACAGAAAGTATATTAGCTCACACATTGAACCCGACGTAGACAGCTTTGTTAATTCACTGGAGTCTGTACTTGTCTCTGCAGCCCAAGCTTCCACACCTCAAACCATAAATGCACAAAGCAATCGAAAGAAGACAAATCTACAAATCGAGCAGCTCGTCCTCGAAAAGCGACGCTTACGTCGAGAGTGGCAATTCCACAGATCGCCATCTGCTAAGCAAAGTTTAAGACATGCCTCACGTGAACTTACTAAAGCTCTACAACAAGAAGAAGCATATGTCCAACGCCACTACATAGAGCAACTGTGTACTTCTAGTACAAAAAAAATCACTATGGAGAGCTTACCCAACTCTGAGCTCACCGAAAGAAACCGTGATGCCTATTAGAAATCCCACAGGAGGCTGGGCGCGCAGTGATGCAGACAGAGCCAGCACGTTTGCCAACCACCTTAAAAATGTATTCCAACCAAGTCCTGCCACAAGTGAGTTTACTTTGCCGACATTTGAGCCCCAGCTTTAACATGAGCCAATCGCCCAAATGAAATCGTTAGCATCATCAAAAATCAACTGAATCCGAAAAAATCTCCGGGCTGCGATCACATAACTCCCAAAATGATCATCAAACTCCCATATTGCGCCGTTTGCACTATCACCCAGATTTTCAATGCCATTGCAAAACTTGGCTACTATCCAGTGAGATGGAAAAAGTCAATTATAATAATGATAGCAAAGCCGGGAAAAGACCACACACTCCCCACGTCGTATAGACTTATAAGCCTACTTTCATGCTTATCTAAACTCTTTGAAAAATGCGTTTTGACTCGGATAAACATATACCTAAGACTCCAGGGAGGAATCCCGTCACACCAATTTGGGTTTCGCGAGAAGCACGGAACAATTGAGCAAGTCAACCGGATAACATCAGAAATTCGGAACGCGTTCGAAAAACGAGAGTACTGTACTGCCGTGTTTTTAGATGTCTCTCAAGCATTTGATAGAGTCTGGCTAGAAGGTCTAATGTACAAGATCAAGACAATGCTCCCCAGCAACACCCATAAGCTTTTAGAGTCTTACCTTTACGACAGAAAATTTGTTGTGAGATGCAACACTGCTATATCTGATGATTTCACTGTTGGAGCTGGAGTTCCTCAAGGTAGTGTGCTAGGGCCAACACTATACGTCCTCTACACAGCAGACCTCGCGACAAGCACACGAATAACAACATTTACGTTTGCTGACGATACAGCTATTCTTAGCCGCTCAAAATGCCCGAGGCAAGCAACTGCGCAGCTAGCTTTCCAAATGTCGATGTTGAAAAATGGCTATCAGATTGGCGAATTAGAGTGAACGAACAAAAATGCAAGCGCGTTACATTCACCCTAAACAGGCAGAACTGCCCACCGCTAACGCTAAACAACACTCTACTCCCGAAAGCAAACGAAGTGACATATCTAGGAGTACACTTCGACAGAAGACTCACATGGCGCCGGCACATTGAAGCCAAAAGAACACACCTAAAGCTAAAAGCCAGCAGCCTCCATTGGCTTATCAAAGCTCGGTCTCCCCTTAGCCTTGAATATAAAGTCCTGCTGTATAACTCGGTACTAAAACCTATATGGATGTACGGCACCCAGTTATGGGGGAATGCCAGCAACAGTAATATTGACATAGTCTAGCGAGCTCAGTTCGCAACGAAAACATACAACGCGACTTAAACATTCTACCAGTCAAAGATGTGATCGCAGAACAGAAGAAAAAGTACTTTACCAAGCTACTCTTGCACCCTAACCACCTGGCGAGAGGTCTAACAAGGTTGAGCAACCAATCACGTCTTCGTCGCAATGACTTACCTACCCAGCGACCGACTTGAGGGACGTGCAACCAGAATGCAGTCTTAACACACTGTTAGATAAATTTTAATGTTAAGATTCGTAAACTTATTGTTAGTCTTTCAATAAATTCAATAAATAAAACAAAGTTCTCAAAAAAAAAAAAAAAAATTTTAAGACGTAACGAACCCAAAAATAATTTTTGTGTACGATAAAAATTATTGGATTTTCAACTCACACGTATGTATGTGTGCCCCACCTGCACATGTATTGTACTCTAAAGTTAACGCACTTGCTTGTGATTTGTATTCCTACATTTAACTAATTGACTTGAAAACTTTAACTAGACTTTTGCAAATCGGTTTATGAAAATCAGCTATTAAATGGTACGGTTTTTATTTTCAATTATAGTGAAAGAATGAACTTCCTAGAAATTGTCGTTTGGGATGTACAGTCACGGATCACTTGTTAGCTGCTATGTGTACCAAATGCAGTCCGCAGTTCCCGGTCGCGATTTTTTGCCTTTTATATACTCACTACCCTACCCGAAAGGAAGAAGGGTATTATAACTTTGTCCTGGCAGGAAAAGTAAAAAGTAAAGCACATACATATGTATAAATATTCAAGATCAGAGCCTATAACTGAGATGATATAGCCATGTCCGCTATCACTAGATAGCACTTGTAATGTTTGCAAGTTTGCAAATACAAAAAAATCAAGCGTAATTTTGAATCTAGCGTAAATACATTAGTGCAATATCTTTGAGTATATTTCGGTATATTTTAATAATAATTCCGCACTTATTTGCTTATATTAAAAATAGAAAGTGGGTATCTCACAGTCGAGCCCACTTTAGAGCAGCTTCCTTACTTGTTTTTGCTTGTTTAAAGCCTCTTGGGCCAGAGGGTAGAGAACGGTCTTCCTAGCGTATGTAAATGTCGTAGCTTCCTCTATACGATTATTTTATTTTTGCTGATGTTCATGTTGCTGCTGTCGATTTCGGCGTTGTTGTTGATATTATTGTTTTATTTCACGCCGGTGGTCAGTTACGGTTTTGCCAGTGTTCCATGACAATGCTTTCAGTTATATTGAAAAATTTGAGTGCTAGTAAAAACTTTTAATTGTTGCTGGTCAACGAAAATGTCATGTTGGCCGGCGCATTTAAAAGCTGCCTTTGCTTGTTATTGTTATCAATATTTTTGATAAAATTTTCCCTTGATTAAAATATGCAATTCAATGTTTTCCGGAGTGTCCTTCTATTGTATTTATATTTGTATGTACATATACATACATATATGTATGTATATATGACTTTTATTTGTATACTATTTTACATTTCAGAACTGAAATTAAATCTTTTACTTCGAATTTTAAGAAGTTGTATCAATCATATTATTTAAAGTTGGGAATCTTTTTGTAATAGGGGTATTTTTTCTATTCTCATGCTAAGATGGTTAGATCCTTCTATTCTATTTTATTGGATCGAGAGAACCAACGAAATCAGAAGATACCCTGCAGTTCTGAGCGCTAGTTCGTTGCTGGTGAAATAAGCGCTTACCAGGAGCCAGTCACTACTTACAAAGTGGCGTCTAGCCATGCGTTTCTTAATTTCCGTTTTTGTATGAAATGTCCGCAAATAGGGTCAATCGCCACCGCCTCGATTACCACGAACTAGTGAAATAGTGCAACATATTAGGGTCAGTAAAATAAGTGCTTACATTAGACCCCATGGAACGGCCGGTAAAATAAGTGCTTACATGGGACCCCATGGAACGGCCGGTAAAATAAGTGCTTACATGGGACCCCATTGAAGGGTCAGTAAAATAAGTGTTACATCGGACCCCATGAAGGGGTCGGCCATTATAAATTTAAAAAATTTACAATTACAATTACAGTTTTTATTTAATTTAAATTTTTCTTTATTTTAATAAGACGGATACTTTTATTACTTTAAGGCAACTTGAGTTTTAAAATATCGTTTTTTTTGGAGCTGCAAGGCCTTTCTATGGTCCTCAGTTATTGAATATGGAAATAAAGGATTAAAAAGTCTTAATAGATTAAAGTGGATAATGATTTTAAATAATTATCTTTTAAAATACTCACCGATCATAACACCAAAGAAATTGTCTTCTTTTTTAGGCCGCATTCCCCTGTCATTATTTCTATAACGTAGATTTTCTGTCATAATTTCCACTTCCTCTTCTTTAGGCACATTGTCGCTTTCCACTGTAGAACTATGCATTATACTAACTGCTTGATATTCTTTTATTATCTGCTTATTTAATATTTTACACATTAAACATATAATGCATACATAAATTATTTTTTAAGTAACTCACCTAATAATTGATCGCGGATCCGCTTTGCACTTCTCAACTCAAATGCTTGCAATAATTTCATCATCTAGTAGCACAAAATAAAACAAAGACGCGTAAACAAACAGCGATGTAAAGCATAATCGAAGTTTTCTCTTTAAACTTGTGTATACTTTTTCCACAAAATAACAAAAACAAAAGCGATGCTTGCCGTTATTTTGTACTTATGCTTTAATGCGCATATATTTATTAACTAGGTGGTTCGACGTTCGATTACTATAGGGTTAATCTAGTAAGTACCCATGTAGGGATCGACGAGGTAAGGACTTATCTAGGGCCAATACTCGAGTCGACTCGGTGGTTCGACGTTCGATTACTATAGGGTCACTTTAGTAAGTACCTATGTAGTGATCGACGAGGTAAGGACTTATCTAGGGCCAATCGCAAATTCGAGTCGACTAGGTGGTTCGACGTTCGATTACTATAGGGTCACTTTAGTAAGTACCCATGTAGTGATCGGCGAGGTAAGCACTTAAGGGCAATCGACACCTCCAGAACTGCAGGGTAGTTCAATAATAACTACATGTGGTAAAAAATATTTGAGTTCATTTCCGTGCATTACGTATGTATACGTATGTATATTAATATGCTCATGTATATTTGTATGTGTGGATGTGTGCATGTTTGTATGTATGTAGAAGGATGCGGTCAAACCTATGTACATATGCATATGTATTTTTGAGTTGTGGTTCTTAATAGAGGTGGAGAACTATCGATAGTCTGCGCCATCGATAGTGCTTGATAGTTTCCATCTATCGTCGTAGTTGTCGATAGTGCAGTAAATGAAAATAATTTAATTAGTTTTCGAAATAATTCATATTTATTTAAAATATGAGAGCATGAAATTGGTTTTTCAAATTTTATCTGATAATAATAAATAATTATTATTCGAAACATATGATTTTATTTTGTAGGTTTACCCTACCGGCTATTTATATATTTATTTCAACCAATAATTTTGTATTTGAAGTGATTTGTCCTGCTTTGCTGAAGACCCTCTCCGACTCTATGGAGGTTTCGGGTATACAAAGATATTTTAAAAAATATCGCTATCGTTGATAGCGATTGACCACTATCGAAAGTACGTGCCAAAGTATAGAGCGTGTCGATAGTGGCCAACCATCGATAGTCCCGAAAGTGCCATCGATAGTTCTACAACTCTACTTCTTATTATTGTTGGTGAAAAACAAAGGCTCGACGTCGGCACAGAAAAATAGCAGCAAACTTTTACAAACTATACAATTGCATAAAATTGTATGAGTATGAGAATTTATACAGACTACATGTACTGAGGGTCTTGGAAAGGGCGGCTCGGTGGAGCAGTGTATAAAAATAGATGCGGCGAAGCCAAACATGTCACATCGTAGACTTGTGTAAGGATCGAATAGTAAGGTTATAATGTTAGGGAATTTTATTTTTGTTTAATTTAGTTTTCTTACATATCCCAGTAAAATTGATATTTGTGCAAAACTTATTTTTGACATAACGGTTATTCGAATAATTGTATTAATCTTTCGAATATACAGAACATGTGTTTCTATGTATTTAGTTATTTCTTAATCTATGGTCCCGTTAGGATTTTAAGGAAGACAAAGTCATGCGTTTAATAAAAAGTTGGTATTTGTGCAATGCTCTGCATTTAGATTTTGAGCTCGACACGTCAACTCCAGCTATAAGTTATTTATTTTTTAAGAAATTGTTTATTTCTTATATTGTTGCCATCACGAGTTTTTTAACAATATTGATTAAAAAAGCCACGTGCACTAGACTTAGGTGAAAGGGAGAAGACTCAAATTGAAACAATGGCAGAGTGTTGCGGTAAAGTTTGGCGAAATTGCCAATAGAATTAATAGACATCCCAATACAATTGGAAATTATTAAAAAAAAAAAACACAGAGAAATATGCGCAAACGAACCGCAAGGGAGCCGTTTCAAATACGCGCGCACTAATCGACATATTCGAGCCTTGGCAACAGCTAAGATAATGAGTTGTGAAGAAATAAATAATAAAGCGGAATTGCAATTGTCAATAAGCAGCCTGTTTTCAGCCTGTAGTACAGGTAGTAGGGTGCACTAACCAAAGCTCTTACCAAGACATAATAAGGCCAGGCTTGATTTTTATGAAAAGTATAAATTTTTGGGTAAATGAATTTGAAAAAGCGATTTTCAGCGATGAGAAAAAGTTTGATTTGAACGGCCCAGACGGTAACCAAGAGTATTGGAGGGATCCTAGGCATCCAAGACAGACTTGCCATAAACGAATTCACGGTGGTGGCTCACTTATGGTTTGGGCCGCATTTAGTGCTAAAGGAAAGTCCCCATGTGTTTTGTACCACGACGAATAAATGCGCAAATTTATACGTATCTCGTAGAAAGAGATCTTATACCATTTGTAGAAGAGGCGAAGACTGGGTATTTCAACAGGATAACGCTCCTGTGCACTTTGCGAGGTATACGAAAATATACCCCTATTGCAGTTTCCAACAATAAGTCCGGACTTGAACCCAATTGTGAACTTTTGGGACATCATGTCAGCAAAAGTCTACAAGGGTGGAAGAAAGTTTGAGTCAGTGAAGGGCTTGAAGAAAGCCATTGTTTAAGAATGGGTAGCCATCGGCACAAACACGCTCCAAAATTTGGTGAACTCAATGACCCGACGTTTGGAATTGGTCGTACAAAAAAACGAAGATTCTATATCACATTAAAATAATAATCTTAAGTCATTTTGTAAACAAATATTTCTTAGTTCCTTAACATTTTGCGCTCTTTCAATTCTGCACAAATATCGACATTCTCTGAAGAAATTTTTCAATTAAATTTTCTATGTATTAAACATTTTTTAGTTTAATAAAAATCATGTTTATCAAATTTCAATACCAACTACCTATTTAAAAAAAATATTGATAAAAAAATCGGCCAAGTAAAATTTAAATAATGAACCAACAAAATATGATGCACAAATATCAATTTTATTGAGGTACATAATATACTTAGTTTAAATTTAAACAGACAAGACTAAACTTTCTAAAAATAAATACCATATTTTAAAACCTCTACTTTATTTTTATACTCCCTCTCCATTAAAAATGGGAAAGTAAAATATTTGGTAATGTTGTTGAAGCCTATAAGGAATGTATATAGGTTCTTGTTTTAAAAAAAATTATAAAAGGTGTGCGTCCTTATAAGAGCTAAGAATATTTCTATAATCATCAATCAGAATTTTAAAATTTGAGATGTAAAAATTGTATAAAAAATAACCAAGAAGAAAGTAATAACTAGTAAGAAAGCTACAGTCGAGTGTGCTCGACTGTGAGATACCCGCTACCCATTTTGAATAAAAGCTAAATATTGCGGTATTATTTTCAAAATATACCAAAAAATACACAAATATACTAAAAATATACCGAATGGTATTTGGTAAATTGATATAGTACCATATTCAAATTAAATCAAACCAAATTCCAAAATGGGCACAATGTACCAGATTGTCGACCAAAGCAACTAACTTCTATAATTCTGAAAATCCACCATCTCAGGATTATGGAATTCATGATTTTTTTTGACACCATATGATGTGATCTCGGGTCTTAATCGGAAGTTCAAATTATAATTATTACTGAATATACTAAATTCACTGTTTTAGAAAGGGCATAGGTTACTTAATTTAATGCACGACTTGTTTTCTTCAGTGTAGTTTGATTAAATAATAAGATGAACAGGATTTACTGGGAACATATTGTCCACGCGGATACGGAAGATATCAGAGGCCTAAGTAAAGATGCTGATAAGAGTGCAACGCTGCTCTTATTTATATTGGACAAAATAACAGAAGTTAGTGTATGTCATCATTAATCATAATTTTCATGTATTTTTCGTTCTGTATCCGAAATGTTTACTTAAGCATCGAGAGAGCTGATAATTTACTTCTGGGGTATCTTTTCCTATGGTATTACGCTGTTATTACTCCCGCTACCCATAGAAAAGAAGGCTATTATAAGTTTGTACCGGCAGAAAACATATGTAACAGTCATTATTTTGTTTTTTAATATAAGATTGTCTATATTTTCTCATATTGCTAGTTGAACCACTTGTTAAGCAAATATATTGTAAGCAACACTAGAAGTATTCGAGTTTGCTTAAAGTTATGCAAGACTGCTCGTGGTTTCTACTTGTTTTTTTTTTTGCTTTTATAATGATTTTTATTTTTTGAGTCGACAAAAAATTATTCACTCACTTAACTTGAACCCGCCAGTTGCTCTTATCCATTCTACTCGATTCTCTTATATATGGCTGTGTGAATGAAAGCCCAATGAACTAAACGTTCAGTTGGTGCTTCCGCATCGCCCAGTTACAGATTTTTCATTTTTTATTGCCATTTTCTACCTCCAGCGCAGCATGTGATGAGATTGTGTTGTAACGGGGTTGGAGGTTACAAATCGTGGGCTCTTTAAAAATCGATTTCGCCTCTTTGAGTAGGCAAGGGCAATTTCTGTAGCTCCATCTCCACCTAAATAAATACAAATTTTACGTCGCTGATGTGGTGACCCAATATTGCTGCTTGTCCCCTAACTTCAAGAGGAAATGAAAGACTAGACGAAATCCAGAACTCCAACCCATTAAACGCAGGGTTCTCGTTAACAAACACCCTGGAGCCTGCTATTACTTCTCCAAGATGTTAGCTTACTACAGAGTAATATCAATATACGAGTATCTTTTAACGGTTCAATCTTTTGTTCTGAAGGTTGCGTACAGATCGCAAAATTGTACCCATTGAAGTCGATGGGAAATATTTGTAACATCTAGAAGAAGGCACCTCTGACCTTGTACTCTTTACATATGTTATTCTTAATCAGCGTTAATAGTCAAGTCGCTTGAGCATTGGAAATTCTTAGAGCTCAAAGGATATCAGAAAAATCTATAACTATTTCACATGTTCTACATACTAATAACTTTTGTTGTGAATTGTTGCTACATCCACATCCACGCCAATTAAAAAAAAAAAACAAGTAAGAAAGCTACAGTCGAGTGTGCTCGACTATGAGATACCCGCTACCCATTTTGAATAAAAGCAAAATATTGCAGTATTATTTTCAAAATATATTTAATATACTAAAAAATACTAAAAATATCAAACGGTATATTTGGTATATCGATATGATACCACATTCAAAATATACCATAGACGGCATAATATACCAGATTGCCAAAGTAACTAAGACCCCTAGGCGTATTTCTTTAATAACTTCCACAATTTTTATCTGATCGCAACCAGAAATCATAAATACTATTGTTGTTATGGTTACACCCAAATTCGCAGCTCTAGCTTTAAAATTACGTTTGTTATTTGATTATTTTGATTTGCGGGGGCGGAAGTTGACGTGGCAAAAATTTTGAAAAAAAAACTTCATCTGCGTGCAAACATAACAAATGCTGTCGAAAAAAAATTATAGCTCCATCTCTTATAGTCTCTGAGATCCAGTGTTTCATACGGACAGACGGACATGTCTAGATAGTCTCGGCTATTGATGCTGATCAAGAATATAAGTATATACTTTTAAGGGTCGGAGATGCCTTCTTACTCCTGCTACATACATTTCCTGCCGGCACAAAGTTATAATTCGCTTCTACCCTATGGGTAGCGGGTATAAAAATGCTATAAATACTGTTAAGGTGATAGGGAAGAATATATATTTAAGTAAAGGTTGCATAATCTTAAACGCACTCCGATTTTAGTATGGACAGTTATGCTGTTAAAGTGACAATTAGTGCGACAGCATGGAAATGGTTCAAAAGTGGGGATACACAGTGAGGCACAGTTAAATCACAGATGCAAATAGACAACCAAAAAGACGTCCCATCGCTTTAGCCAGTTACAGTTACATCAATTACACACGCATACACACACCTACACGGACGTCAAGTCTCAAAACAATGGACTAGAGACGTGTTAGTCAGACACAAACAGATTCAGTTGAATCGCTCAAACAAGACCAACCCGCTGGGGTTGCTGGATGGGAATCGGAGACACTTCGAATCCTTAGTTCGAGTCCAAATACTAGTCCTAGCTGAGTTCTGGATCTGGTAGCAAATGAAAATTATTATCGTTCTGCTGGCAGACACCATTCACACTTTGACATACACATTCTGTAGCTGCATTTGTGTACTGACACTTATACGAGAAGTCTTGTGTATCCACTTACACTTTCTCTATAATTGGGTACGATGCAACGCGTTGGCATGACTTATGTGTGTTTGCATGTTTATTACACAAACACAGTGACCATTTGAACTCTCCGAGACTTATTAATTAAATAATATATGATTTTTTACTTTTATTTTTATTATTCTTTAGTTCTACATGCATTTAAACCGGCTTCCGTGGATATATCTGCACTGCACATAGCGTATATTGTGTAGTGTGTGCTATATATGTATATAAACAGTATAATCAATTGCATAACGTTATTATCAAATCTGAATATGGTTGAATGAACCAATTTGTAAATATCTGCTTTGTGGCTTAAGTTAATTCTCTACCCTGCAAAAAAAATTAATTTTCGCAAGGGATACCTCTATGTTAAATATTCACTAAACAAGTAAGAAAGGTACTATCCACCTTTGACATTTTAAATAAAAAGAAAACAATGCGATATTATTCATTAAATACACTAAAGGATATACCAGTTTGTAACCCAAAGCAATTAGGATATAAATAAAATAAAAATTAGAGAAATTATTTAAGAAATAATGTTATATAGCAAAAAACGGATGCTGCATAAATTTCCACGAATAATTAGTTTTTTTTTTTTCAAATTGCGGGGCGAAAATGGGCGTGTCAATAATAGAAAACATATGCGTACTGCGTGCAAATTAATCGCGTGCAAAATTGGAGCCTATGTCATATATGTATGTTAGTCTATAGTCTAGGTGTTTATATGAACAGGCGGCATCTTGGCTATTGCGCTGATCAAGAGCATATCTACATTATGCCCTCGGAGATGTTACATACAATTGCTGGAGGTACAAAGTTATAATACCCTCCTAATCTACGGGTAGCGGGTATCAAAATAATTATTTGAAAAGGTATCTGAAAGCATTAAAAAAGGGACTGGTTGGTATTATAGCATACCGCCTGTAAAGATATTGGCCTGTCATATTTCCAAAATGAATAGCTCAAAATTCTTTCTGTTGCTAAATCCGTGATACAATATCATTTTAGGGATGGATAGTGGAAATTGCCCACAAAAAGAGGTCAGACTTTTAAAAAAAGATTGTTGAAAGACGATGCTGTTCCACAGAGAGAGCCTGAGCTCAGCATTACATAATTAGGCTACGCCGATTCGAGCACTCAAACAGAGTATATTCAACGTGTTACTATAAATCCAAACTTACAAGTAAACAAATTGCTTCAAAAATGACCAAGCATCTTAATGGCAAACTGAATTTTTTGTAAATCTAATAGAACTTTTGAAAAATAGAACGCAACGCGTGAAAACGTACTCAATTTTGCTCAATTCAAAACAAAATTGCATTTCAAAGTGGTCCAACATTCGCAAGAGATGTCCAAATTCGATCATTTAAAAAGAACTTTAAAGTTTAAGGTATTAATAAATTCTTCTTGTGAAATTAATTAGATTAATTTATTATTTATTGTGTATAATTGATTAATTATACTTTTTTTTATGTTTTATGTGTACGACATTTCCATGTTTAAATAGATTATTTAATATGTTGCCCCGCATCCCCTTTTAGTGTTATCTGTGTATTTGTCAATGTTTAAAGGGAATAGAAACGTTAAATGTAGCTGCTGATACTTTTAGATTTGTGTGTAATAATTAATAAACTCAGCTATCTTACTGTTATCAAGGTCAAGTTTGAGAAGAAGAAGGGTAGAAGGGTATTATAACTTTGTGCCGGCAGGAAATGTATGTAACAGGTAGAAGGAGGCATCTCCGACCCTATAAAATATATATATTCTTGATCAGCGTCAACAGCCGAGACGATCTAGCCATGTCCGTCTGTCCGTCTGTGTGTCTGTCCGTCTGTCCGTATGAACACCTAGATCTCAGAGACTATATGAGATAGAGCTATATTTTTTTTCGAGAGCATTTGTTATGTTTGCACGCAGATCAAGTTTGTTTCAAATTTTTGACACGCCCACTTCCGCCCCCGCAAATCAAAAAAATTGAAAAACAAGCGTAATTTTAAAGTAAGAAAGTTACAGTCGAGTGTGCTCGACTGTGAGATACCCCCTACCCATTTTCAATAAAAGCAAAATATTGCGGTATTTTTTACTATATATACAAAATATTATATATCTCAACGGGAAATATTTATGGCCGCGGTCCCAACCACTGTGCATCAGCTGGAGGAACATAAGCAGGTGGATATGTCTCTCAGCAAAATTTTCATGGAGATCAACATTCAAGTCTACAGAGATTTCTGCTCCGATTGACCATTGATCCAAATTAAATGATTTTAAATACTTCTAATTTCTCCAACGTATATTTATATTAAATTTGCTTATACCCACTACCCATAGTGTAAAAGGGTATTATAACTTTGTGCCGGCAGAAAATGTATAAGGCAGATCAAGTTTGTTTAAAATTTTTGCCACGCCCTCTTCCGTCTCATAAAGTGACAAAACTCCAATAACAAGCGTAGTTTTAAAGCTAGAGTCGCGAATTTTGGTATATACAATAATAACTATAGTATTTGTGATTCCTGAATGCGATTCCTTGGCTGCGATCAGATGAATATTGTCGAAGTTATTAAATATCTACGTTTGTAAATCGCCTACTTACTTGGGGTCTTATTTGCTTTGCCTGACAATCTGGTATATTTTGCACTCTATAGTACATCTTGAATGCAGTACCATATCAATATACAAAACACATAATTTGTGGTACATTATTTTGGTATATTTTGAGAATAACACCGCAATGTTTTGTTTTTTTTTTTCAAAATGGGTAGCGGTTATCTCACAGTCGAGCACTGTAACTTTCTTACTTGTTATAACTGAAACGCAGATTACAAAAAATGTAATAAAGCCTGATACACTCGGTCTAAATATACAAACCAGAAGACGTAGTGGGACACCAACAAAAATACGAACTAGTCACTGCACTATGGGAAAAAAATCCCGAATTGCGGCATTTTTACCATTTTTGAAGATAGAAACATAAAACTTTGTGCACATACCTAAAAAATAAAGATCGAATTTCGGATTTTTTCCTTTTTCAATTGCACCACGCATTTCTTCCCGCCCACCTTACCATGAGGTTATAATTTTCGATTTTTTTTCTAAACATTTGTTTTAAAATATTTTAATGTAATATAAAATTAAAGTAAATTTATTGAATTTATATATTTTTAGCAAATTCGTATTTTAAATTTGATTTGGATTAATGCAAAATTAAATCAAAAATTAATTAAAGCCCATAATTATGTTTTGTGACTCCATGCCTTGGTACCCAGTTAATAATTTATATTTCACAAAGCTCTTCCTCTAACTCCAGGGAACTTTGCCCGAAAATTTCGAGTTTATTATCTCCGCCTTCTTCTACCTGATTATCATTATTGTCTACACATGCCCATTGTTGTGGTGGCGCAGATAATTTCCAGATTTCCCTTTCCCGAAATTGAATAAAAACACTCGCGTTTTATATTTACTTAAATATATATTTAAACGTTCGGGTTGTTACAAAGAAACGTACAGAGTTCGGTTATTGGGGGTGACCGCTTGTCAACAAAAGTAAATCAAAACTGGAGAGGCCAAAATGCCGACGTCATTTTGCAGACCTAGCGCCGAGCCCTTGCAAAGCTCGGCTCTGCGGTGGAGAGTTCTGGGAGAGAAGTTGAGCGCACTGGATCTTGAGTGCTTTCTTTAGCGTGAGCGCATTGCGGGTGAGCGAAAAGCATCGAGTGCTTTTTGGTCGACGGAACGGATAGTGTACCACTCACAGCAACAATAGCATTGAATTTTCTGTTTCGTAGACTAGTTCAAATGGTAATTTTCACTTTAACCTTGGTCCTGCCTCAGTATACGTCAATCGTTTACGACCAGTCTTTTCGCGTGGAACATCATCTTAAGAAACTCAATTATGAACGAGGATGCAAGCCATTGCGCAGGCTTTTCTGTTGCATTTTCGTAAATTAGTGCTATTCAATCCGAAAAACTGAATAAGCTTATCTTTTATTAATATTTGCTGAACATTACTTAATTCATTTTCATCGATATTTTGCAAAACATACTGCTTCACAGCAGTTTGTTGCCGGGTGTTGTTGCTCCAAAAATCAAGCAACTGCGACATTAAGTTTTGTCGTAAATCGGGCAAAAATGTTAACCACTCTTTGATTGTTAACAGATTGGTTAATAACATTCAGCTTTAATATTGCCTCGACCGGCCTAGACGCACGAGTTACACTCCACAGAAACACAAATACATTTGTTACCAGGGACCTAAAAACATACCAACAACACATTGCACGATTGGACAATATATCACATGTACTAAAAATTTAGTGCTAATAATTAATATTAAATACCTTGACGATTAAATTCCATATTCAAGCTTTTTTGTTTGATTGTAGCTGTAGCTTTCTTACTTGTTTTTTTAGAGGGCCCAGACCATAGTTTTTAAAAATATGTTTCAGTATTATTGAAGAATTCTAATTCAAAAAATAAAGCCAATTTAATGATACCGAACACAAAAAAAAATGTAAAAATGCCGCACTTTGCGACTTTTTGCCCATAGTGCACTGGTAAAAGATGTTTTTTTTTTCGTTGTTGCTGTTTTATGATTTCAATTAATCGACCCGGTCGAAGTCCTTACAGAATGTTTGTTTTATCTTTGGACTTAACATATGTAGATACAAGATTTGAGTTCATAATTTTGTATCTGCTGGTTGCGTGGATTTTTGCACTGTTCTTCGTTTCCAATTGTGGCTATAGTCTGGCATACATCATTAGTTTGCTTAATGTAGCGTATATGGCCATGCCTATGATAGCTCTAGTATGTAGGTTAGGCGTCAGACAGTTTCAAAAAGTATTGTATCAATCATGTATCATTACGCACACCAACCGTCGCTTGTGTTGAGTGTGGCTAACAAAGGCAATAAACTTAACAGTATTAATGTTTCGTAGCAAATATTTGGCGATAATCGCCGCAAAAACTGCGCCACTTATGGGCCAACCATCTCATAGGCAGCAATCCCTTTCCCATTGCCATACCCCAAGCACGATGCCCATCTATTGGCTCGTTTCCTTCTAAATCTTTCGTATACATACACACATAACATCGTCGATTCTGTAACAACTCTCCACTGCATTGGCCTTTTGTATGTTTGACGTTTATGTTAACATATGTACATGATGTCTACCGATGCGTGTAGAATCTCTGTCTTAGTGACTATGTGCGTGTAGGCAATGGATATGTGTATGTATGTACGTCTTAGCATCTGTGGCGTGCCAGGATCCTGGTGGGATTATGATCCATCCGCCCGTTTGTGAGACTGTCTCTTATGTGGATGCCATGTTGTTGTCCCGGAATGCTGCACAGTGGGACGGTTTAAGTGGTAAAGTAGGCAAATTGTTAAAAGCTGACGTACATGAAAATTAAAATGTTATAAGATAAAATAACTCTTTCTGTATTCCTCTCAAACAAATAAGAAAGAAAAAGAAGATACCTGCTACCCAATAAGTGAATACTGGCATATATATATACCATATATAACAGTATTAAAAAATTATGATTTTTTTTTAAATGTATTTATTTTTCTACAATTGACCCTACTTAATTCCGTTTTACATCATAATAAGCAACTCGCTCTGCAACGATCATATTTATATATAAAGTGATTGATTTTCGTTAAACATTTTGTTATGCTTCCATCATATTCCATATATTCCATATTATTACTATTTTGTTTTAAATGGCAAAACAATTTGAAATAATTTTAAGGTCCAAAATTTGCAAGTGAATAGCCTTCTAATTTCCATCGATATCGCACTTTTCTCGGAAAATCTAAAAAAATAGTAGCCAAAATATGATAAATGATGCGGTTCCATTAGCCGTCCCTCTCGTACACACAGACAAAATTTCTATGTGCATCCCAGTCTAATCAGCGTATAAAACTCGAATGAAGCATCCGCTTCCAAATTTCCAGTAGTCATAACAACTTTAGCTATTATTGTACGAAATTATCGTAACCTTACGATTGTTGATTTGAAAGCAGCTCTTGTATGTACCGTTAACACTGATTATACAATATTCAAATTCTATACATATATGTAAACCCAAACAAGAACTTACAGTATTTACTTAAACAAAGCATTTAATCTTTTTGGAAAAATATATGAACACGGTTTTTTTACTGGGCACCACTGTAACTTTTGTTGGCGCTGAGCTTTGTTACCCTTGTTCTTGCTGTTGTCATTGTAGTCCCGTTTGGTCTGTGTAACAGGAGGGGTGGGGATAGTCACCCACCATAAAAAAGCGCTCGAGGTTGTTAAATTGACAACGTTAAACACTTTGTTTGGCATTTTCTGCATTATTAGGCGAAACTGCCGTCTGCCGCTGTAATTGATGCCCGGAAAGTTCCTTTCGTTTACACTGCTTGTTTCCCCATTGCCCAGTTTGCAGTTATCTCGAATCAAATGTCACAAACAAGCTCAAGCAGTGATTTAAATGGCTCAAAAGTTAAGTTATAGTAATAATAAATGGATTAGTCTCATATGGTTCGGATTCTTATGGCGGTTTTAGCTTTCACTTTAGGGACATATCTGAGGAGGAAGGAATAGAATGGGAAAGGTAAACACTTCAGTAAAAATCACTGTCAATCTGAAACGTCGTTGTGTAGGGGGGCGTCTTCAGATAAATAATGACACAATCACTTTGGAATTACTGTATATTTGTAAACTTTACAAAGTCTTTTATTGCACTTGGAAAAATGCACTTGTTGTGCAGGTCAGCGAATAGTAGGAACATATGTTGTAGGAAAAAGCACTAAAAGAGGGCAGGGTGACCAACGTGAGGATAAACTAGATCAGTGTGACTGCGCGTGTGACAAGGTCACACGCACAGTATACTAGCTTTGTCACTATCGATATCAATTGATCGCGACCACACTGTCAGCTGTTTTGAGTGGTCACACCTGCCATCATCTGGCATCGACATCCTCCCCCCCTTGCAATGAGTTGCAAACGGATTTATTGTCCACATGGACCGGACAGAAACCAACTCAATGTGGAGTTCTGGGCCATTGGCAAATCGTTGGTGCTCGGCAGGATACGAGGTTGAATGATGTGAGGATACACATCAGTGCCGAGCACCAGGGACACCATCGATGGCTGGAACCAGCATTCGAAAGCGTAATGCTGCGGAACTGCTCCAAGTTTTCACCATCGACAGGTCGGAGGGGGGACGGCGAACGGGAACATGGCCGTGCTGGTTGCGGAACAGCAACTGGAATTGTTGCGTAAAGGTGGCCACGAATTGCAACATTTGGAAGGTGGTCCGGTTCTTCTTTCACCAAATGAACTCCTGGTGCTGGGATCCCATGGCAGCAATCGAGCGAGTTGAGCAGGGCAAAGAAGGTGCTGTGGCCGCCTGGTGCAGACTTGAGGCCCATCCACACGGAGACGGGCATGCAACATGGAACGAAACAAGAACAAATGGTTATTACAGTAGCTTCTTTACATTGTCAATGACACATGGAACAGGACAGTATAGGACAGCACCAACGAAACGAAGTAGGATGTTATTCGTCTTTGTGTCGGTGCCTATCTGGTTTGAATGAATGATGAGGCAGATAAAAATTAGGAGTGGTGACGGGCTTCCGGAATGGAAGAGTCACCCGAGAACTGCCACATCTGCTGCGTGAAGTTGTGTTTTCGCAGCTAACCAGCTTCGACGGAATATCCTCCGCCTCCCAAACTTTGGAGTTTAGTCTGTCGAGTTTATCGTCTGCTTGGATAGCGACTCTTGTCGAAAACGCAGAGACAGTTGTCGACACATTCTGGGAGACGGGGCCGGTGAGAATCCAACCAAACACGGTTTGTTGGCCAAGGAGTGAGCCACAAATGTTTGGCCGGGAACCGCTCAGGATGACTGACGGAAGGATATCCGCGCCAATTAAGATGTCAATCTGAGCACTTTTGTAGAAGTTTGGATCTGCCAGTTCAATCGCTGGTAGATCCTTTAGGAAGCCTTTCGGCACACGGAATGATGGCACCTTGTCTGCCAGTTGTGGAATAACGAACGCTGAGGTCTCGATATGGAGCCTCGGCTTCGTTGGACAACCAATGCTGAAGTTGCATAACTTCTGCGGTTGGGCCGCAATTGCATGATTCAGCCCAGATACTTGGGCTTGAACGGATTGGAATGGCAACTTTATGCGCTGGAATAAACGCTCAGAAATGAAAGTCGCTTCGGACCCTGAGTCGATTAGTGCTCGTGCGGTGTATGTAGTACCTAGATGGGATACATTGACAACCGCCGTGCCGAGAAGGATGTTCTGAGCGTTAATGGCAAAGTAATTTTGCACATTTGTTGCCGATTGATTCGGAGTGGACTGTATGTTGGGAAGTGTGGATGGAGTGGAAGAGGAAGAGGTACCATTGTGGGCACTGTCGCCCCGATGGAGAAGAGTGTGGTGCCGCCCCTTGCATGTCAAGCAATTGTGCGCACTCGTACACTCTCGGAGTTGGTGACCTCTTGCGAAACAGTTTAAACAGAGACTTTTCTGTTTGATGTAGCTCATCCGATCATTGACCGACATTTCAAGGAAGCTTGGACAAACCCGGACAGGGTGATTCTCTTTTGAGCACAAGTCACACGATTTGCCTCTCTGAGTGACTCGGGCCTTGAAAGAGTTAATTCGCTTTGGATTCTGCTGTGGACGGGATGGTCCAGCGGTAGAGTTCTGCGAGGTTTTTTGCGTCACGTCCTCAACAGCCTCGAGCGTACGATAACGCTCGTTGAGGAATGTGCTCATGTCCTGCCATGCGGGAATCTTGGTCTTGTCCACCAATGATTGCTCCCATAGTGAGAGTGTAAGTTTGGGGAGCTTGGATGAGCAAAGAAAGACCAGGATGCAGTCGGCGAAAGGACTAGAGACTGAAATGTCTGAGTGGTCAAGAGCGGTCAAGCACCGCTGAATTGTGCCATGCAGCTCCTTAATCGCTGCTCCAGACTCTTGCGAAACCGTGGACAGGTTGAAGAGAATTTTAACTGGCTCGTTATTAACAAGCGCTTATTTTCGAATCGCTCGCAGAGAGCACTCCAAGCCGACGCGAAACCATCGTTCGTCAGCGGAAATTTGGCTACGATCTCATTGGCCTCATCTGCGGAATAGTTTCTCAACCGGAGTCAACCTCGGATTGTTGACGTAGATGGCCGTGAAAAGATCACGGAAGGTCGGCCACCGCAAGTAATCCCCACGGAATACTTCGATGTCGACTGGAGGGAGCCGGCAGCCACTGGAGTACACAGGAGGAGCGGATGCTTCACTCCTGGTTGATTCGGAAACTTGTGTAATTTGCCCCTTTACATGGGCGAGACACCGCTCATACACTGCATAGCAGTGGTCATATTTCGCCTCCATGGCCTGTATGCCTTCGTTGTCGCCGTCTCGATGCAGTGCATCAGCGCTCGTGGCATAAGCGGTCTCTACACTGTCCCAGAGGGCTTGCAGGCGGTCACGACGGATCTCGTACGTGTGTACATTGTCGTCTTCGGCTGCAGGCCCTCTGACCCGACTCTCAAAGTGCACCAGTCTGTCAGAGACGGCGACGAAGTTGCTGAGAGCCATCGCACGGGTGTTGCTAAGTTTAGCAGAAGAAGCAGACGGCGACGGACGATCAACTTTGACTCGGAGTTGAGCGGCAGGAGTGGCGGATTTGGATCCCGAAGGAGTGGGCGAAGCGGACGACAGTCGACGAGCTGTGGTCGGAAGCTTTAAAGAAAGTTTAGAGTCCTTTTCACTCTTTTGGCTTTTGGACATACTACGCTTCGGCAGCCGACAGCAAGCACAAAAAGTGGAAAGAAACTTCGGCTATCACAGGATAGTGAACAAAGCCGACACAATTATATACGGAGTGTATATTGAATATATACGGAGTGTATATGGAATATATACGGAGTGTATATTGAATATATACGGAGTGTATATTGAATATATACGGAGTGTATATGGAATATATACGGAGTGTATATGGAATATATACGGAGTGTATATGAAATATATACGGAGTGTATATGTGCTTAAGTGTCGTGTATGGAAATGTTCGTGTATGTATGTGTGTCGTATGTGGATGTATATGTGTCGTATGTATATGTATATATATATATATATGGAGTGTAGTGGATCTACGCGCGTTTGTTTTTAATAGAGTGCAACTTCCTTGTTATTTAGAGTCAAATAACACGAAGAGGTTGCATACACTGGAGTGTGTCAAAAAAGCAGACAAACGCGAAACGACAGAAATGTAACAAAGTACATACAACAGCGGCCAAATCGTAAAATATAAGCGAACTCTTTTAAACTGTATAGATACTTACACATACATATACATATAAGGATATATATATATATATATACTGCGCAAAGTATACACAAAGTAGAAAAGATAGCGGAAAGAAAGCCGGTAGAACGCTTATGTACTTATATATATGCTGTGTCACATATATATAATTTACAAGGAAAAAGAATATGGCGCGAACACGACACTAGCACAAAATGTATGGAGAATGTATGAAAGTGTGTTACTTATCTCGAAAAAACCAATGCTATTGCTGGGGTCGAGCGAATCCAATCATATATCCGGCTCGAAGGACCAAAATGTGTAGGGGGGCGTCTTCAGATAAATAATGACACAATCACTTTGGAATTACTGTATATTTGTAAACTTTACAAAGTCTTTTATTGCACTTGGAAAAATGCACTTGTTGTGCAGGTCAGCGAATAGTAGGAACATATGTTGTAGGAAAAAGCACTAAAAGAGGGCAGGGTGACCAACGTGAGGATAAACTAGATCAGTGTGACTGCGCGTGTGACAAGGTCACACGCACAGTATACTAGCTTTGTCACTATCGATATCAATTGATCGCGACCACACTGTCAGCTGTTTTGAGTGGTCACACCTGCCATCATCTGGCATCGACAGTCGTTATAATATCAAAAGTTTTAATCCTTTTAAGTAGCTGCTGACGACCGGAAGTGAAGTGAAGTCAACTGAAGTGAAATGAAGTAAATTGCTGTCCGCTGAATGTTTTATGCATAAATTCGATTAAATGCCAAAAGGTTAAATCTCAGTCTGACATCATGGGCGTATCCTGCAGCCCCTTCTACGTTCCATCCTGCCGACCAGCCTTAAATCTTTATCCTTAAATTAGGCACGAGCGCACGTAAAGTTGTTGAATGTCATGTCAAAGGGCACTCAAGATGAGCGCGCTCGTAAATTTCAGTATATACTCGAACTAGAACTCGTACTTTTGTATGTATGCTCTTATTTATATCCCCGTTACCCATAAGGTAGCAGGGTATTATAATTTTGTGCCCCTAGATTTATATAATATATAATAGGCAAAAACTCCGCCGTAATCTCCGCCTTTATAAAGTCAGCGTCAACAGCTCATGTCCCTCTGTCGGTCTGTACGAAATGCTGATTCTTAAAGATACTTTTGGTATATACTATGTTATAATAACTAATCTAAATAAAATATATATATATATGATTTTATATCGTTATCTGATATATAGCCTTCGGTATATTTTTAGTAATTTTTCGGTATATTTATTTGGTATATTGTAGCAAAATTACTGCAATGTTTCGCTTTTATTGAAAACGGGTATCTTAAAGTGGGCCACTTTCGACTGTAGCTTTCTTACTTGTTTTATTATTTTTTGTTTCGCCATCCCTAGTACTGTGAACTTTTTTATGACAAAGAAAAGGATTATTCAGTTGCCCTGCAAATCGCATAAAATGCAAAATGTATTAAAATTGACAATAAAGCGGCTTTTTATGTTTATATCCATGAACTGAACGTACTGGAGTCCTGGGACCGGAGAATTTTAGAGTCTACAAAGAGATTGTCAATTCGATTACATTTTTTAAAAGCATAACCACTTTAAAACCAGTTTTCGATTTTTTAGTGTCCTCAAGAGGGAGCTATGAATTTACTTTCTCTGAATGCGCCACAGTTTGTTAGAACGTGTTTGCAATTTACATCATCTTATATTTACTATTCGGCTGCTTGAATAGTTGTTTCGACTGAAGTACAAAATATCCGTACAGCAGCAGCTTAGAACTTTTCCGTTTCAGTTCCGTTTCCTGTTAAAGACCTCCACTTTTCCTACACAGAAAAAAAAAACTACAATTAAAATTTTCCATAGAGTACAAAATTTGTCAGATTGTCAACAAAAACAGCTAATACCCGAATGATTCTGCCGCTTTTTGGTAAATAAAATTATATATTGAATTACATACTCTAAGGTTTGTGTTTGATTCCAACCAATATCTTTGAAGCTACGTTTACTTGATCTGCGTGCAACAATAACAAGTGTGGCCTTCTATATTTTCTGTAGGTATAAAATTAAAATTAAAACGGTGTAAATGCAAATTGTGTTTCTATAATAATTTTTTTTCAGCAATAACAGATCTAATTTTTTTTTTTTTAATTTTAGCGCCGCGAATAATTGTGTAAGTGGGATCATCAAGTCCTCGGATTAATCTTCGGTTCGCTAAAATAAAAATAAAATAATAAAGGGTAAGCGTAGAATTGCGAAAAAAGTTTAACTAACAAGATAAATGTTTAATAATAGTATTTTACTCTTCGGGGTTTTGTCGCGATGTTTTAAGACGGTTTCGCTTTACAGGGTTTTTCTTCTTTTTTTTTTTTTGGTATGAGTTATACTAACTTTCAATGCATAAACATTTTGCACTACTCCAATGAAGCATAAAAAACTTATGTCTTCGCTATGGAGCATACACACAGTTCACCCCAAAATACATTAAAACGCATAAGGACTGCAGAGGAATGAGCTTTAGGTCGTGTAGCATTCATGTTGTTGGCGGCGTTGTGCTTTGTTTGTTTGTACCGGTAATATTTCCTTAAATCGAGTAAACAAGTGGAATTCAACAAAGCGGAAACGGAAGCACAATGCGTAGCTGAAAGTGTTGTGAGTTACCTACACACATACACGAACAAACATGAGAACACAGATACACACACATACGCGCATGTTGTCTCAAATATGGCGGCAAATATACTTCAGCTGATTCCCGGTTGCAGCAGCTGGCACTGGTTTTCTCACTCCTTTTTGTGCTTACTCTCACTCTCCCTCCGAGCTCCTCTCTTTTCCTTAGCGCGTATCAGTTCCTCGCTTGCATTAGTTGCTCTGTTGTTGTTGCAGCTGCTTCTCACGACTGCTTCTCTTGGCTTCCTTTTGTTTTTCTTGGAAATTGCTGTTAAAAATAACAAAGCTCCTAGCGAGTTTCTCGCTTTACGTTGCTTGCGAAGTTACTTTCTTCCTTTCCCTGCCTTCCCTTAACGTTTCTCCTTTTCGGTTAAGCTTTTTATGTTTGTCTTAGTTATGCCACTTCATTCAACCCCCGGACAGGAATTGAGACACCGCGCTTGGCAATTGTATTTATTTGCTCTGCTAAATGGCATCATCAAGGGGATTCGTATTCGGTCTCATCAGCTCGCATGATATCGTTCTCCATTTTTTTGTGGTACAAACATTCCAAAAAAAAATATCACCTTATTAGTAGTTGTACTTTAGTTGATATTTTAACACGTGGTAGAAGCATATAATAAAGTATGATTTGTATAATAACTCATGCAACTGTTTACGCATTAAAACAAAAAATCTAAAAAAATATTAAATTTGCGTAAATATTCAAAATTGATACATCGAAAAAATACCCAAATATACTGAGATTCATATATTTGAGTACAAAATATTCCAGATTTACAACCAAAGCAAAAGAGACCTGCCTATTGCAGTCGCTCAATAGTTTTTACCGGATCTCGACCATCATTTTTAGAAAAGTTAAAAACCTCGACTCTAGCTTACGCTTGCTATCAGCCAAACTTAATTATTTGTATTTCTTGACTTTTTTTACCTTTGATTTTAATTTTTCTAATTCGGAAAAGTCCAACAATTAGGTTCGTTGCATTGCAATGCATTGCAATTCATACCAGAGCTTGTGTTAATTGCTTAAAATTTGTGAGTTATTTTAATTTTGACATCAACACGGAATGGGAAGAAGAATTGGACGATGATTTGACTAATGTGGAGATTAAGAAATTTGAGTACATTGGGCTTAACATTGATACGGACGGAGAAGAAGAATCGTAGGACGATTTGTTTACGAGGCAGCGGTAAACAGGTTGATTACTGTATGGTATAATATATTATTAAGTACTTCAAATGCACTTGAACGTGTCAAGTGCTCATATGCTGCATTCCATTAATATAAAGGAAGTAAGAATGATACAGTCTAGTGGGCTCGACTGTGAGATACCCGCTAATCATTTTAAATATGTATAACCATATTCTATAAATATACGAAGTTAAATTGTCAGTCAAAACAACTAAGAAAAATGGAAAATTGTTGTGGATCCATAGTGAAGACGGAAAAATAGATCAAATGCCGAATCGGTGACACAGATCTGTCTTATTGCTTGTCTCTTGTCATAATCTCATCTGTCGAAATGGACCGTTTTGCAAGGAAACAAAGCTTCAGTTTGTAGTGTGCGGATCAAATTTCGAGCCGCATATCTTAGTAGATGGAGGCTCAGAAAGGATTGTCTTCTTCTTTGTTATTGGAAAAGGAAAATAATTGTTGCTGGATAGAGAAACGGCCACTAAGTTGAATGTGTAACGGACCGGACTTGTTAACCATATTAAGATAGATTCAGTTTTGCCAAAGTGGTTGGAAATAGGCAAAAAATTATCAGTCAATAATGGCATAAAACAAGTACAACAGCCAATGCGAAGAGTTCCTATTGCCAAGGTGAAGTGGAAAATTCAGGAACAATCAACTCAAGACACATTTGAACTAGTAAAGGTGCCCAGTTGTTCAAAATAACAAATAGTTCTCCAGTCTTTAAAGAAAGTGAGGATATTAGATTATGATTGCGCCCGGAAAAAAATCTATTCTTAGAGAGAATAAATCGCTGCTGTATTTTTATGCATTGCATCTCAAAATTGGACTTCGCCAGTCGGATATGAAAGAATATGATGTAGCGGTAAGGAGTTTGTGAAATCCTAATGGAGAATAACGCCTAAACGAAAACAAGTGTAACATATTCTTAGACACATATTAATGAGCCAGCGTATTGAAGAAGATTAATATCACCATATAATTTCGTCGTAATAAGAACAAAAAAAAAATCTAAATTTCTTGGGCATCATAACTTACGCCGGAAAATTCATCTCGGAACTGACAGGCTAAACTGATCAATTACGAAAACTGCTCGAAAACGACGTAAAATTCACATGAGGCGTTTAGAAACAGAAAGTACTTTAGAAATACAAAACAATTTTCTTGTAAAAATAATCGACATAGAACGCTGACTGACACAGAGAAGCGTTAAAAAAAGTTTGGCATTAGTAACAACAGAAACATTTTTGTTAATACCTGGTCGGCATAGAATTTCAACTGACGGATTGAAAGGCGGCTACTTCAATCAATCGTTTTAATTCAAAGTCAAATATAATACTGGGACCGAAAACAGGGTACTTATCTTTTAGGGAACAAATACATATAGTCTTTCGTAATGATAATATATACATATGTATAATTGGATGACATTAGTTAGATATAGTAGGGAATAAAGTGACTCGCTAGAAAGCGATCGGGATCCGAATAATTAAAATAAGGGAGATGAGTATGCTAGCTAAAGGAAAGAAGCAAGGAAAACAAGGAAGAAAACTGTAGTCGAGTGTGCTCGACTGTGAGATATCTGCTACACATTTTAGATAAAAGCAAAATATTGTCAAAATATATGAAAATAATATAACACAGAAATTAAAAAAATACCAAATGGTATGTTTGGTATATTGATGATACTACTTGTAAGATATACTGTAGAGTGCAAAATATACCACATTGTCAACCATAGCAACTACGACCCCTAAGCGTTTTGCCCATACAAAAAAATTTCTTTAATAACTTCGACAATTTTTATCTGATCGCAACCAAATCAGAAATCACAAAGACTATAGTTATTATTGTATATACCAATATTCGTGACTCTAGCTTCAAAATTACGCTTGTTATTGGAGTTTTGCCACTTTATGAGACGGAAGAGGGCGTGGCAAAAATTTTAAACAAACTTGATCTGCCTTATACATTTTCTGCCGGCACAAAGTTATAATACCCTTTTACACTATGGGTAGTGGGTATAAGCAAATTTAATATAAATATACGTTGGAGAAATTAGAAGTATTTAAAATCATTTAATTTGGATCAATGGTCAATCGGAGCAGAAATCTCTGTAGACTTGAATGTTGATCTCCATGAAAATTTTGCTGAGAGACATATCCACCTGCTTATGTTACTCCAGCTGCTGCACAGCAGCGTTGCCAATTTAGCTATTTCCCCGCTAGATCTGACGGTTTTCAAAAGCAAAATGCGGGATAAATTGAAAACTAGCGGCTAGCGGGAATTATAGCTATTTGCAAAACAAAACTGATAGAACTTTAGTTTTTTTTGTGTATTTTTATGTTTTACTATGACACACTTTAAAACCTTGCAGTATTTTTGCATTGCAATGGTAAAAAACATCGATATGCCAAAAGATCTTTGCATTTTTATCGATTTATAGTTTTTACTAGTTTTATCCTCTATATACATGACCATCTGGGTATTTCACAATTTCCAAAACGATCGTGTGGGGCAGTTAAAATGCCCAAGATTTATAAACAAAAAACCGCGTCACGCTTAGTTGCAAGACCCTTCTTTAAAATTGGTTGCCTCTAGATGCAGCCGATGATCCAAAATGCTTTTGAAAATATTGCAAATGCACCATTAATACGAAACTTTATGATTTGCACGCACATGCCAAGACAAACAACCATAAGTCTTCGTCATCTGCGTTTTCACAGACGAACCAAATAACGTTTGTTCCGACTGTCTCTGAAAAAAACTGCCAGCAAGAGGCGGCATTGTCTTTATACATATGTCCATATATTACGACGCATTCATTGGTCAGACCCATTGACCATTTGGGATTGTTGTGCGGGAACAAATTTCACAGAACAAACTGCACGAGAATAGAGCATGATTGACGAAGTTTACTAATCAAAGATACTTAATAAAAAAAAATTAAATTAATAAAAATATTCTTTTACTAACGTAGCTTTATATTTTGGCTATCATCCTAATTGTCTGGCGGTTTCCAGCGTTTTTCATATGTTACTTTAGCTATTTTATAAGCAGAAGAATTGGCAACACTGCTGCACAGTGGTTGGGCTTGTATGGAGCTGCGGCCATAAATATTTCCCGTTGAGATATCGTTATGAAATTTTCCTCCAAAAATCTAAAATAATATTTTGTATATAGTAAAAAAATTGGCTACATCGGAGGACTATATCCTATAGCTCCCATACAACCTTAGTATTGCTTATATGCCGATGCACTATCGGCAAAAAGTCCCGAATTGCGGCATTTTCACATTTTTTTTGTGTTCGGTATTATTAAATTGACTTTCTTTTTTGAATTAGAATACTTCAAGAATGCTGAAACACATTTTAAAAATATTTAGACATCGTTGGTAATTTGTTATTCGTCCATATTTAAAGACTATGATCTGGGCCCTCTAAAAAAAATTGCGGGGAAAATTTGTGATTTTTTCTGTGAGTTTTATATTCGAATATTAAATCAAACAAAAAAGCTTAAATATGGAATTTAATCGTCAAGGTATGTAATATTAATTATTAGCACAAAATTTTTAGTACATGTGATATATTCTCCAATCGTGCAATGTGTTGTTGGTATGTTTTTAGGTCCCTGCTAACCAATGTATCTGTGTTTCTGTGGAGTGTAACTTGTTAGTCTAGGCCAGTCGAGGCAATTTTTAAGCTGAATGTTATTAACTAATATGTTAACAATCAAATAGTGGTTAACATTTTTGCCCGATTTACGGTAAAACTCAATATTGCAGTTGTATTTACGTTTTGTTCCCTGGAGTTGGAGGAAGAGCTTTGTGAAAAATAAATTATTAACTGGGCATCAAGTTATGGAGTCACAAAACATAATATTGGGCTCTAACTAATTATACCCGCTACCCATAGGGTAGAAGGGTATTATAACTTTGTGCCGGCAGGAAATGTATGTAACAGGTAGAAGGAGGCATCTCCGACCCTATAAAATATACATATTCTTGATTATCATCAAAAGCCGAGACGATCTAGCCGTGTCCGTCTGTGTGTCTGTCCGTTTGAACACCTAGATCTCAGAGACTATAAGAGATAGATAATTTTTTTTTTCGACAGCATTTGTTATTTGCACGCAGATCAAGTTTGTTTCCGCCCCCGCACGAAAAAACTTATGTTTTTCTAAGAATTTAGTGACGATTAAAGAACGAAATCTTGTTTAAATCTGGAGTTCTAGTTTGCAAACACAACGAGCTTCATAAAGTAAATATATTCTTGATTAGCGTCAATAGCTGTGACAAAATAACCATGTCCTTATGAATATGTAGATATTATATGTTAAGAGATAGAGCTACAAAACTAAAAATAAGTGAATGTAATTATGTAGGAAATAATTTTGCCCATCTACATCTTAATTGCTTTGGTAGTAATTATAATCATTAAAAATACATACCAACAGCACGCACTTCACATTAATTGCAAATTATTTATGTTAGTTATGAATAAATAACCAAAGGTGCTATAACTTGCAAATAAATAATCAATACTTTGTGTAACTAACCAATTTCATTGATAAGAACTTAATGATAATAATGCTCATATTTTACTGCAACTTATTCAAAGAAACATAGTTTGAAAAAGCTAGCTTATTTTTACCATATGGTACTTATGGTCTAGTTGGTTATTACATTCTGCTTTTGGTGACAACTAACACTTCAAAGGTAAAAACTAAAACAAACATTTATTAAATTCCGACTTAGCTGTTGTTGGTTGCTGTTAATCTCATAAGAAGTAGCGACATATTCGAAAATTCTTCGCAAATTTTCGCGGCTCTATGTAAAGTTTTTCTTGCATATTCAAGATTTTTGTATCTTTGTTTTGAGTGAAAACTCTTTACATAGGCAAGAGCTCCAGGCTAAACAAAACTTCAAGCTACATTTTGGACAAGCTGTAACTTAAACGCTTTCAAAGACAAAACTTACGTACAAATTGTTGTCGTCAAATTATTTGCCCAGTTGTAGTCGACCCAGCCGGAAAAATATGCATCGTTAAAGTGTTGCTACCGGACATATTACGTTCTCTGCACCATTTAAGGTTGACTTCGGTTGAGGGTCCCTGCCTCAGAACCTGTTCCTTCCAGCCTCACTTATATGTAGCGACAGCTATAAAGTCTCTTTGGTAGTCCTTCAACTTTCTTACCCCGTCAACGAGTCGGACCAACCGCAACCAGATTGCTTCAGCAATACCCTTTTTTAATTTGCAACATGTCATTGACAGGAAGACAAGCAAAAAAGGAAGTGGCTTATCGATGAGGGATGGAGAGAGAGTGAGAGAGAGAGAGAGAGAGCTGGAAAACAACCAAGCTTGACATTGGACCACAATCAAGAACTAATAAGTGCTGTAGGTTTTGTTGATTCATTACTAGGTCTTCGTCCATTACCGAGTAGCCGAGTAACAATAAAAACTTTGAGATATTGGAGCAGCAGGAGTAATACCCAAAATCGAAGAAAACTGGAAAAAACTGAGTACAACTTAAGCAACCCATTGCAATGCTTTGCAACGTCAATATTGAGAGGTCAAGGGGGTGAGTCAATAATTCAAAGAAGTCAAGAGGAATATAACCTGGACAAACAGTTGACAAGGGCTAAAAATGTTCTCGCTATTTATACTACCTACTTAATGTTGAACTTTGCTATCAAAATATGAACAATAGGGCGGGTCAATTTGTTCCTGTCCAAAAAATCCTGAAAATCGTCCCCCATAATCGGAATCTACGAAGAATTCTAAGAAAATTTCACCATGAAACCATGTGTCTAAAATGAATTCCTAGTCCGCGCCGTGAAGCTTAAAGATTGCACTATGAGGTACATAAGGTATTTCCAGGTATTTAAGGCATTTTAATGTATTTAAAAAAAAATACGCATTTTCCAATTATGTTGGAGTCAATTCTGATTCATTTTTTTACAACAAATTTTATAATTTTTTTAAATTATTAAACTTATATTTTTTTTTAATTCGACAAAATGAGCCAAACTAGACATGTACTGAGCCTCATATAAGAAGGTAGGAGCAATGTGTCTGTAACTTTTTAACGAGGTAAGGTATCGTTCTGAAAATTGAAATATATATTCAAAGGCATTCAAAGGCAACTAAATTAAAGTAGGCGTGGCATGATAAAAGGCGGAATTTAATTTTATTTTTTATTATAAAGTTAATTTGCTTTCCAACAAGTAGGTAATTTTTGCATTTTGTTGACATGGAATATAACGTCATCTTATTATAATCTCAAGTCTTTCTTTGACTCGATTTGAGGAACTTTGGAACGACTTTCTAAATTAAATGACATAACAGCATCTCGATTCTGTGGCATAACTCGTCGTGAGACATGTGTTAACAACTGCACACATCATTCGGTGCCCTGAATGTGCGATGGAATTGCTGGATCTGGCAGTGGTATTTCAGCAGAATTTATGTATTCCAGCAAGTGATCGTGTGGGATGTTTGCAGTAAATGGTGGTTCAAATAATATGTCGTCAATATCCAAGTCAACTAAATGCATATAATCGGTGCAATCGAAATTAATCCGATTCTTTTTATAAGATCTAAGTTTAGTTGGGTCATATAATTTCTCGCGATAATACATAATTTTATTAATTGCATTTTCGCGAACTACTTTTCTTTCATCGAAAAGCATTGTTAACAATATATTTTCTGTATGGGCGAAGAATGCATTGTTTTGGATTGCTTTGTTTATAATTTCTCTCAGATTTTGTGGTAAAAATTGCGTTGATTGAATAAAATTAAATAAGAGTTTACTGCCATATACCACCGAATTAAAAAATTTCACATTAAAATACATCGGTATATGAAAGCATAATGAAATTAGCCAACATTTTTAAATTTGTCGAAGGTAAACTACTTGCGACATAAAGACGTAAAACTCTTTGCAAGCAAATAAACTTTATACTAAAAAATAAAATTAAATTCCGCCTTTTATCATGCCAAGCCTACTTTTATTTAGTTGCCTAAAATGCCTTTGAATATATATTTCAATTTTTAGACCGATACCTTACTTCGTTAAAAAGTTACAGACGCATTGCTCCTACTTTCTTATATGAGGCTCAGTACATGTCTAGTTTGGCTCATTTTGTCGAATTAAAAAAAAAAATATAAGTTTAATAAATTTAAAAAAAAAATTATAAAATTTGTTGTAAAAAAATGAATCAGAATTGACTCCAACATAATTGGAAAATGCGTATTTTTTTTTTAAATACATTAAAATGCCTTAAATACCTGGAAATACCTTATGTACCTCATAGTGCAATCTTTAAGCTTCACGGCGCGGACTAGGAATTCATTTTAGACACATGGTTTCATGGTGAAATTTTCTTAGAATTCTTCGTAGATTCCGATTATGGGGGACGATTTTTGCGAAAAGAAATTGACCCGCCCTAATGAACAAAGCGACTGAGATCGTAAAGCAGCATTGCAACTATAAAATATTTTGAAAAACGAGCATCTAACTCGTTGAGACTGATAAAGAAGATATGTATATTTAAGAGGTAACATCACATTTAAAAAATTTTTTTTTTATTTTTAAGATAGTTTAACTATCCCAAAATACGGTAAAAAAATTGTGCTGAACAAAACTTTTTTTTACCCTCAATTCGAGTTTTTTACAATAATAAAATGTATGTGTACTTCCAGTAAACAGTTCTTATAACTAAATAATTGTGGACACATTGTTTAGCAATGCTATTTATTTTTAATCTAGGCAAAACAGTGCCAAATTATTCTAAAAACATGCCAAATTGATATTCCGAAAAATGACAAAAATATGCAGCGCTATATATCATCAATATATCGTGGATGCAGAATATACCAGAGGTGAAATAAACTGTATTTAAAACTCGCGACTCTATGTAGTTTGAAGTGGGACGGAAGTGGGGCTGATAAAAATATAAAGGAAACTTGATCTGCGTGCAAGCATAGACATTTTGCACACGGACCAACACGAACCAACTATGTTTAAAAAAATAAATACTTTATGTAATCGGAGATGACTCCTGCCCATTGCTTTTGTTCTACCCCATGGGTGTGCACAAGAAGATGCGCATTTTTTTGATAAGAAGTAAGCAAGTTATTTAAATCAGTCATGATACAAATATAAATTATGGAAAATATACAGCAGTTATCTAAAATTTAATTGAATCTTTCTCACTTTATATGGAGCTTACAAAAAATAAGGCTGTTTAGTTTATTAAGAACTATATTTTAATATAAATACTGCCCTCGCTTATTCGAAGCGAATGAGATAGCGATGGAAACACAGTAGCATAGAGAAAGGTGGGATACAGGGAGCATTAAGAAAAAATACCCACCCCAATGTCACAGAAATGACCCATATTATATTTATGGTAAAGGAAGCATTCAAATTCAGTAGCTGGAGACATAATGGCAAACAAAACAAATCGCCGACGGTTGACAAAAAAAGAATATAAGTATACATACATTCGTATTCGGCGACCATTATTCAAGTATACATAGTAGATAGCACATACATACAAGGTAGAGTCTTAGGCCCATTTATGGAGTTTTGGGGGATGCATCAAAATCAGCTTAAAGGCGTTTTCTTTGAGCCAACTGGTTTTTGTTATCGTTGTCATTCTGTTAACTTTACCCAAATTGATTTATAATACTGTCCCAAATATATTTTTTCTTGCAAAGTTCTCGACTACATTACGCAATGACTTTAAGTTTTCCCTAGATATCTCTTTCCTGACTGCGAGTTTATGATTCCACAACCTTGGAGATTGTAATGACAATTTCCAATTACTTTGTAATTATGAGTAGCAATTAATAGACACAATGTGTACTGCGAAAGCGTAAGCATCCAGACTCTATTATGCGATGTGTTACGCATCATTCCGTTTTGTTTGTTAACCTGGTTTCTGCTCCTATCCTTGGACTAATTAAGAAACGTGAGACAAATGACAAGCTTTAAAATATTCTTAGCGAGTTCTAGACGAGAGCTAGCAAGTATCATGTCTGTATAGGTTTTACTTCAACTGAGTTCTTAACATTTGAAAACAGCTAATAAAGGAAGAATAAAGGAAGGAGAGCAAAGCGCGTTCATTGTAATTTGCGTACAGAAAATATTGTGTGAATCGAAAACCAAATTTATGAATGGAAAGTTATTTTTAAAGAGAAATAACGTAGTACAAATATTGCATTTTAGAAACAGCCAGGTCGATTATATGTAGGCATAAACTAATGTGTTCAACGCAAAAAAAAATAAATTTTATATCTGCTTATTAATTTGTGTCTAGTTCGTCTAGATGAATTATCGTCTGCTATTCTATTCAACATCGTTGCCACGCACTTACACAATTTCACTTACAATCACAACAGCTAATTGGCATTTAAAGCTCTTTGGGATATATGTATATCAGTTTACCATAGTCATTGAAGCAAAATCACTTTCTGCCTGACAGCAAAAATTTAAGTAAAGTCAGTAAATTGAACCTCAGCTAAGCGGCTTAACGGTGCCTGTCTGAAATAATCCTAGCAATTGTAAATTTAATAAGAGCATTGTCTTCCCTTTTAAATTGGTTCACGTGACGGTCTAGGACAAGTTTTACGAGTATTTTATGAAGAAATCAAGTAGCAATGAAAACGGGCAATAAAGCCATTAATTTTAGGGATAGATAGTAAGATATGTGGAATAAAGTAGCAGGCAGTTAAAACACTATGTGAAAATTAGAGAGAAAACATTCAAGTTGTATTTTGACGTGCGAATGAAAATTTTACTTGTTTGTTCAACAAATGAAAAATAGTTCTGTGGTAGCAAAACAATAACTGTACTGAATTATAACTTTTTTTTTTTTTTTATTTCTTGTAACAAGAAAATTTCTTGTTTATACATTTTTGAATGCATATTACATGGTATATTTTGCACTAGATATTATATATTGAGTGTAGTACCAAAATTATTACATTTGGTATATTTCTTGGTATATTTTGAGAATTACACGAAAATATTTTGCTTTTATTCAAAATGGGTAAAGGGTCGAGCAAACTCCACTGTTACTTGTTATACCCGCTACCCATAGGGTAGAAGGGTATTATAACTTTGTGCCGGCAGGAAATGTATGTAACTGGTAAAAGGAGGCATCTCCGACCCTATAAAGTATATATATTCTTGATCAGCGTCAACAGCCGAGATGATCTAGCCATGTCGGTCTGTGTGTCTGTCCGTCTGTCCATATGAACACCTAGATCTCAGAGACTATAAGAGATAGAGCTATAATTTTTTCTCGACAGCATTTGCTATGTTTGCACGCAGATCAAGTTTGTTTTAAATTTTTGCCACGCCCACTTCAGCCCACGTAAATAAAAAAATCGAATAGCAAGCGTAATTATAAAGCTAGAGTTGCGAATTGTGGTATATACAATATTTACTATAGTAGTTATGATTCCTGAAAATTGGTTTGGATCAGATAAAAATTGTGGAAGTTATTAAAGAAATACTTTTGTATGGGCAAAAACGCCTACTTTCTAGGGCTCTTAGTTGCTTTGGCCGACAATCTGATACATTGTCTATGGTATATTTTGAATGGTGTACTACATCGATATACCAAACATACCATTTGACATTTTTTAATATTTTCGGTATATTTCGAAAATAATACCGCAATATTTTGCCTTTATTAAAAATGGGTAGCGGGTATCACACAGTCGAGCAACTTTCTAACTTGTCTTTTATTGAGGGAGCTGCAAGCATCCGATCTATTCGAATTTCAAATTAGAACTCAATTACGAAAGTGAACTTAAGGTTGGTACGAAGCTTCTTAGATTTCATGAAAATGCAATTATGTTTATTTTGACAAACGCGTCTTAAAATTGTAGCTTTGGCTGTAGTTCCCATTATAATCTATGTAATAATCAAAATGTTTGGTTTGGTGAACTGGGTTATAAATTATATTTTTCTGCTTTTGCTTCGACTGCGACTTCTGATTTTTTCAGATGCAGAAGCAGAAGAAACTGTTCATTCTCAGAAGTCGCTCGCAGTCGAAGCAGTGAAAAGCAAAAATATTGCGACTTCTGCTACTTCGACTGCAGTTTTTTAAACACTGGTAATAATGATTATTCCATCTTATGAATCAATCTCTATTTCTTGATTTTGTGAATTATTATATTATTCAAAATATTGTTTGGCGGTTTCTGAAAATCCTATTATGTCGTCCACATAAATGTGTCATGTTTTACCGAATTAATCTCGTAAAATATTGTCATGGCACGTCCCAAAAAGTCAAACGAAATTCGTATATTACATTATCAATGGACAACACCGTTTTTTCAGTATCCTCGACTTTTATAGATTAGCTATGCCTGTAAAATCAGATATTGGGTACCTGCTGCGTGTTATCGTTTAGTATTATGACCGTAACTTAGAACTCATTCAAGAAAATGTTCATGTTCGCTTCAGATATTTTCTTTTAATAGCTAAGAATCGTGGTTCAAAAATTAAAGTTGATAAAACTATTGGCTATTTAATCCTACCTATCAAAAATGCGAGCATCGGGACACATTAGTTCCATTGCGTGACCATTTGTGAGAAGAGCGCACAACGTGCGAACAGCGGCATTGTAACTGTTCTGTAGCAGTTGAATTGTGGGCCAAGTATTACATTGCCACATAACATGCAGCAGGCACTGTTTGCTGTGGCAATGTTTTTCTCCAAGAAGAACGAGTACCACGAGAATATTGCGCAATAACTGGATGGGCAACTGAAGACGCAAGAGTTCGCAGATTGCATGCAGAGCACCACAATCGATGAAATAGTCCAAATAACATCGACAAAGATGCAGAGCTAGGCTGACAAGTGTCCAACCAGCAGCCAGACGCACTTGATCATTAGTCTCTTGCCTACTGGAACACATAACTATCTTTTTCAACAAGCCCAGCTCCACGAAGTGCTCCAATTTAATGCATCTATTGTCAATTATGCCACCCAACAACTGGAGCACTAATATGCGAATTTCTGAACGGCCGCCTAAAAGTAATCCATGGACATGCAGCAGAATGCTTTTGGGAAATCGAAAGAGCGCTAGAGACTGGCGATATTCCACGCAGACATTTGCCAATACAAATATCGCTTCCCGTTGCACTTCCTTCAATGGACTTAGCACAAAACGTGTCACACGATTCAGTAGCCTTATTTTAATCATAGCGGGCACCATGGCTGAGTGGTACTCGGAGATTAGGCGAGACAATTGTAATGCTGGCACAAGTATTTCTGTATCCAGCGAATGATTTAACAGCGTGAACACTGCTTGGGCAATTTTCTTAATGGCGTACAATGGTGGCCCTGGTACTTTATATCTTAGTACCTGATACAGCAGCCAGATTACTTGACCCTTCGTACATTTTTCAAACCTCTTCTGTCCCTGATGTGTTAGCAGGCGCAACAGTTCAGTGAGCAGCCCAGACTCTACGATGGCATCTCTTAGTCGCCAGCCACACACGAGTATGTTGCTCAGCAGACCCAGACAGCAACATTTGATGGTTCCCCGCACTCGGGACATGCTGAGAATTTGACGCAACAGGGACAAAAGATCTGTTGTCAGCGCCAGTCTTTTCACGTCCACTTTATTGCAATGTGTCGTCATCTCATGGAGCACCCGTATCGCTTTTATGCATTGTCGAGGATCGCGTTGTGAACTAGGTTCTCGAAGGTACCCAAGAAGACTTTGAACTAAACTGCCCTTCCACGAGACTTCCATATTGCTTACCAGCCAATGAGCATACTCCTTAGCCGAGTCCAACTGATTATCGAGACATTCAAAAATGATCAACTTTTCGAAAGCAATATGAAATTCAGAAGCTTTCCTCAATGATATATTGGAGATCATCACTATAACCGAAGAGTTACAGATTATTACTCTCATTTATGTTTTCGTCATTAGAATGATGCTTACCAAAGGAATATAATATTCTTATTTTTATCTTTATATTTTAAGATTCAAATTATTATTGTGCTTTACAGATTTTGTGTTTAGGACTTTGTGAATTCAATGAGAATGTTTAATAATATCTTATAGGAATAAATTTGACATTAATACACATGTGAAATTGGTGCTCCCGTTTTAACTTTCACTTGTTTCTTTCGATTTGCGAATCGCTCAAGATTTTCTTGTCGAAATGAAAAGTAAATGCCTTTTCTATATCAAATCTGATCTTATTTGCAAAAGAAAAAAAAAATGTTGGTTTATTGACCATATTCACACTGCCAGATTATCAGATCAATTATGCACGTAATTATTAGTAAAGCAACTTATTTCTGACTTCTCCTCGAATTCGGAAATAAAATTTGGCCGTCGACAACAATTCTTGTTTTGGTGAGTGAGCAACAAATATGTATATCGTAATGAGCTATCGCTTACATTGGGGGGAGACTGTGTAACATCTTTCAAATATACACTTATTGGTTTGATAAGTTTCGGTCAAACAAATTCTTCGATTTGATTTTTGCAATCGAAAACTCAGACTTACCCAAATGGGTTTAAGTTAATGTGAACTCAATTTTAGTACATACATATGTATGGATATTGTAAGTGGCCTTGGCAGCTATTGATACATACATATGTATATGTATTCATAGTAACTAATCGTTTATCCCTATCAACTGTATTTGTCATCCCTAGCATAGGTATAGATATTTACAGTTTATTCTATTTATTTATTTTGCAGCGATATTGGTTCTGCACTTGCCAGCACAAAATAAATAAAGTGTGCTGTTTCATAGACGAAAAATTAGCCAACCTATTTATTTGCACTGATATCGGCAAAACAAAGCACATGCAAAAATATGACATATAAGAAAGCTTAGACGACGATTAAAGCCAATCAGTGCGGTAATAATTTTCGAATATAGCACAAAAATACTAAAATAACGAAGGTTATATTCGGTATATTGATACTTTACTACATTTAAAATATATAATTGAGTGCAAAATATACAAGATTATCAAAGCCAAAAATCAAGAAAGACCTTCTTGCAGTATGCGGTTTTATCCATACAAAAGAATTTGTTGAATAACTCCTACATTTTTTAACTGATCGCTTCAAAATTACGCTTATTATTCGATTTTTGTCGATTTGAATGAAGTGGGCGTGGAAAAATTTGCATCAAACATCATCCGCGTGCAAACATAACAAGTGCTGTCAAAAAAATAATAGCTCCTTTTTAAATAGTCTCTGAGATCATACGGACAGATAGATAGATCGACATGGCTATATCGTTTTGACTGTTGACGCTTTTATTGTTGATGTGTCGTTTTTCTGCTGCACGTAGAATCACCTTTTAGATAGATATGATTTGATTAATAAATAGTACAGAGCAGGTCGCAAATTCTTTATCTTGTACAATAAACCATTGTGCCAGACTCGATCGATCGAGCGTATCTGAGATACGCAGCTAGAGATTCATTGCGTAAGTTCGACAACAGTTGTCTAAGCTCGGATACAGCCTTGTTGAACAATCTTTTGTCAGCTGGGTAGTAAGTTTCTTGCCAACGCTTACGCAGATTCCTTTTATTTATTTGTTGTCGGATTTAAGTTAAAAGGTTAGAATTGGTTTGGTTTTGATGATTAAGACTGCTCGCTTTATGAATTGTATATGGGAAAAGCTCCACAGCATTGTCTATCTCCTCTCTTGTTTTTTAACGATATGTCCAGGCTTATAGCTGAGTCTAAATAGCTTTTTAAATTTAAATTTTAATTATTTAAAAACAATTTTGTTTCCTAATGAATTTATCAACTACGCTACGGAAAATACCTACTAAATTAACGCCTTTGAAGCTGACTACCGAAAAATCAGCTGTAAGCTCACTCAACATATGCAGATATATATCTGCAAAAGATTTTAAACAAAAAAATGTTAAGTAATGGTTGTTAGAAGCTCATAAATATAATCTTGCATATATGTAACAGCGGGCATGAGAGGGTTAAAGGTTGACCGATATATATATATATAGTGTTCGGTGAAAGATGTCGCCAAAATTACCATTTCGACTGCACTTCCGTGAATGATGCAAACGATCTGATTTATAGGGTTCTGAAATTACTTATGACTTGCCCGTCAATGCCAGTAATTTTCTAAAATATTTTGGAATACTTGTGAATAAATAATCGGCATGCTTTACTGTCATTATTCGTACAGCCGAAACTTCTAGCGTTTGGTCTGTCAACCTTAAAAAAAATTGTTGCCAAAACTAATTTTGAATATACCTCTTTCTTTCTATAACACTTATTGTCGTTTGAACTGAATATTCTCTATTTTTTAAGATTGGACTTATTGAGTATGGAATAAATTACACCATGTGAATCCAGCAATGCAAAGGCCTTAAATCAAACTTCGATTTTTCCAAACCTGGTATAAAAAATTGTTAAACAAATTGGAGTGTATTGTTAAAAAAAAAAATGGACGCTTATTGAGTTTGTTCCAGTTAGTGCATCACACACTTTAGCATCAATTCGGTCATAAATAAATTGAAGTTTACATACACAAATTTGTCATTTTAATTAACAATTAATTGTAGTTCTTCTTTTAATTCAGTGTTTTCCGTTATTATGATCTCCTTGCACTCTTTTATTGAAGCCAACTCGATTGTTCCATACAATGCTTTCCGAAGTATATGCTTGCCTTAATGCTCAAAATCTGACCCTCTATAATAAACTAAATTATATTTATAATGTCTAATACACAGATATTAAGTAAAGAAAGCTACAATCGGGTGCGCTCGGTTGCGAGATAACCGCCACCCATTTTCAATCATATTCTTAAAATATACCAAACGAATTTACTGACAAAATACTAAAATATACCGAAGACCATTTTTTCAATACAATATTATTTGTTAAATGGCTTTAAATTTTCAGGAATTGTAAAAACTGTTATGATTTGTTTACGCTTGCTATTTGATTTTTTTCTGATTTGCGGTGCGGGAGTGAAACCTGGAGTGCGGGCAAGAAAGAAAGAAATGTCTCTATATTTTATAGTCGCTTAGATCTTGGTATTCATATGGACGGACGGACAGACAGACAGGCAAAACGGAGGGCAAACGGACTATTTCGTATCTGGCGTTGACGCCGCTATGGGTAACGAGTAAAAAAGTATACAATAAACAAAAGTTAAGAATTAAAAAAACGTTGCTTAAAAAATTTATCAGCTTTCTGGTACAGTAACTTTTTATAATTATTCCAGGATAAATTTTACCGAGATATATCAAATATAACTTGTAGTTTAGGTTATAAGAATGTATTTAAGCCAATTACATCTACATACATACATACATATATCAGCTCTGGATGTAAGCTATCAGTTGTCTCTCATCTCTAATCCCGCACACCTGAAATTTAAATTCGTATATTTGCTACGTGTACAAAACAAGTATGTATGCATGTGTATATGCATTAGAGAAGAGAGGGAGTTGTTGATTCCGATCCGATGCGAGTGATAGATGTATGCAAACGGTTTTGCCCATTTGCATACGCAGCGATTCGTAAAGCCATGATAGAGAGTAGAGGAGAAGTACAGTGGCTTCCTTTCGAATTACTCGTTGCGAAAATGAAATTTCAAGTTACCATATTCGACAAAGGATTTCATGTGATTCAATAAAACAAATTATCACCAAGACATTTATAAACATGTCTCAAAAACTTTCAAAGCTTTTCATCTAACATTTTTTTTTTTATTAAAGATATCAATGAATTCAATCAATTAATTTGCAAAAATCGAATTATTTTATAAATAGAAAATTTATATTGAAATTGAACGAATAATTTGTTTTTTATTAATTAGAGAAACTATTGAAAAAATGCAAATATCAAAAACATTGCCTCATTCGTGCTCTAAAAAAAAAAATTTTACGATTCCATATTAAAAAACGGCTGCAGTCGTCGGGCCTTATTTGCGCTGTGATTGACAATCTGATATATTTTGTATTCATTGGTATACTTTTAAAATATAACATTGAATACAAAATATATCAGATTGTCAACAACAGCAAATAAGACCCGACGACTGGGTCTTATTATAGGTACATAATTGAGAAATAAACATTTTTGGAACGTGTTTTGTGATTCTATCCACTGTGAGACGCTTAAAGAGAAGGAAAAGATAAGTTAAAACCAGCAAAATGATTTTCATTTCAATTATTTATTGATTGATTTGTAATTTATAACAGACCAAGAGCTGCACACCTGCACACACACACACATACAAATAGTATGTACGTATATATGTATGTATGTTCGTATCAATCGACTTTCCAAGGATTGATGGAGTGGGCGTTTGAAGGGCGTGACAAATAAATGTAAATATGTATATTGGTAAGTGTGTGTTTGTACAATGTACGCGTTTGTATATGTATGTATATGCGTGACGACTGTGCAGCTGTGTTGCGGCATTGCGCATATTTAATTGAAAATGTTACCGCATTTATGAAATTGTCAATAACCAACACAAGCATACACAATCTTACTTAAAATGGCACTCTGCATCACACACACCCACACAAGACCTCGCATCCACCCGTTTTACGCAGCTGTTGAAAACACACATCTGACATATTTACATACAATTAGTTTCTGAAATGTAAATTCAACACAACACACTACAAACACACAATAAAAACTTTGCCGAGGTAACAGAAAAAAAAAAAAAAATTGAATATTGCTGCGACAGCCATAAATTTGATCGTTACAGTTGACCACCGCGCATGCCACAACAACGACAAAGAACAATAATCAGGGTTACCAAAGAAATCAAATCCAACTAAATTCCAACCAACAAGGCTTTTACATCTGCATAGATCGAGTTTTGTTTTAGATTTTTTCCCATTTCCGTCCCCGCAAATCGAAAAAAACCCAATAGCAAGAGTAGTTTTGAAGCTATTTTTGGTAGTTACGATAATAATTACAATCTTAATGGTTGCTTAATTTAGTAACGATCTGATGAATGGTTGGTTGATAATTTAACATATTTTTGACACCGGATCCATGCATTTTCATCCACTTCAAAATAAAAACTTGTAGTTGAAATCTTCATTTTTTTTCAACTTTTAACTTTAATCACAATTAATTGCATCTGCTTGGACTGATAAACTAATCAAAAGTAAATCACGCTGCAGAAATTTGTAACTGCATTATTTCGATAAGCACTATTCGCTTATATGTAATGAATGACCAAAGCGCAACAAGTCGACTTCATATGAAAAGTATATACATATGTTTTATACCTGCTACCCATACGAGTTGTATTATAAAAATGAGACATCTCTGACACAATAAAGTTGATTCCTAATCAGAATTAACTGCGGAGAAGATATGGCCATGTCCGTCTGATCTCAGAGACCATCTATAGTAGTTTTATATATATGTATATAGTTTTTTTTACATACAAAAATAAGTAAGAAAGCTACAGACGAGTGTGCTCTACTGTGAGATACTCGTTACCCATTTTGAATAAAAGCCAAATATTGCGGTATTATTTCCAAATATATCCCGAAAATACTACAAAAATACTGCAAATATACCAAACTGTATATTCGGTATATCGATATAGTACCACATTCAAAGTATACCGTAGACGGCACAATATACCTAGTGATTTGGCGATTTTGTCCATACAAAAGTATGTCTTTATTAACTTCTACAATTTTATCTGATCGCAACCAAATTTTCATAAATATTATTGTTGTTACTGTATACACCAAAATTCGCAGCTCTAGCTTTAAAATTATCAAGAATATTTATACTTTATAGGGTCGGAGATGCCTCCTTCTACCTGTTACATACATTTACATAGTTATAAAAAAACAAACAAAATATTAAAACATACCGAGGGTTATATATGGTATGTCGATATATTATTACGTTCAAAATATATAGTATCATGGATTACAAAATATACCTGATTGCTAGTCAAAGCAACTAAAATTCAATTACAGAGCCTCGTTTTTTGTCATACAATATAGTATAAATAACTTTAACTATTTTTATCTGAGCAAATTACATATATATGGGTTGAGAGATTTATCCTTCTGACTGTTACATACAATTCCTGTGGGTATAAAAAAAAATCAGATCATTTTCAGTAGGCACATATCATACAGCTTAAATGACCAAAACATTACGCACTTGGTAAAGTGAATTGTTTAAAATCGTAGGTAGAAAACCTTTGTAATTATGGTTACGAATGCGTATAGTACACGTGCAAAGCTTTATTGAATTCATACGATTGTTAGGTGAGTTGGCTCCCGATGTTTGGCTTGTTTTTTGGGAGGGCGTATGTAAATGAAATATTTTGTGGTTTGGCAACATGCGTAGTGGCACGTACAATTCAAATGTGGTTGAAATCTGCATTAACTATTGCAATTAGTGCAAAATTTGGTATAAATTATGTATAGAATAGTTTTGAGGCAATTTTTTTCATGAACTACAATCGAAATGTTGGTGAAATCATTTTCTAAAATTGTTTCTCTATCCACACACAGAGACACAATTGGTTGCCACTAGCCACTTTCTAGCAGAATAATGCAGTTGAATTAAAAATTTAGTGACGATTGCCCAATTCGGGCAATACACATAGAATAAATACTTTTCTAAATTTACTTTAGTAGAAAATATTATTGTAATAAACAAACTTCCTTGAAAGCTTCATTAGCATTTATTTAAATTGTAATGTCAAATTGTCGATCAATTAACTATAAAGCCTTTTACATACTTCAACGAAGTAGACAAATACACTACAAATATATTTAAAAAAAAATATTTGCTTTCAGTAAATAACAGAATTTATTATAATACAACTTTGTGGTTCTTATTTAATATTTGGAAAAAAATATCTCTCCAATATTTTACATGAAGTTACAGGAAAATTCGTTTTCGGTGTATTCATGTGTGCATGTTATACGTGTTTACATTTATATGTACTTATATATTTATTGCGCCTGTTTGTTGTAAATTTCGTTTAGATGTGCAATTAAATTTTAATTAGCCTACCTCTTCAATTAGTATTTCTATTTCTATGTATGCATGTATGTACATATGTATCTGTTTCTACATGTAGTAGTATATTAGTGAACTGTGGGCAGCATATTTCTATTTAAAAACATTAAAAAATATATTTTATGAGATCTGTCGCCCTTGGGGTTGTGTTATACTCTTGATGTAACCTGCTTTCGATAAAAGGTTTAGTTTGCTCTAGAGGAGTTTGGCGTACCGTGCACTGTCCTGCTAAATGTTGGCAGGCCTCTCTTCCACATTTTTCCGTCACTTAACTGTAGTCAATTAAATCATTAATTTTTGTATTTTAGTTTATTGCATGATTAAGTAGTTTTCATTGTTAGTTAACCTTATTGCCTGGCAAAGTTGGACATGCCAGAGTTTTAAGATGCCACAGTAATAATATATGGGCTGAGTCACAAATTGAAGCAGACTTTGCTTGTGCAACATTGAAAATAACAGTACCATTAATTAATGGGAAATTATCGAAGGTTTTTGTGCGGTCACTGGTGTAATCTTAATAGTATTCTCAGATAATTCTCTACATTGTATTTTGTAATTGTGATAGTATTTTTTTAAGTTCATTATACAAATAAGTTGAATTTTTCCTATGTTACGTATGTATTTATACTTTCGTAAGCTCTACAAAGATAGATACAAGAGAATGGTGCGTAGATTTAGCCTACAAGGTGTTGGCCCAAAAACATGTATGAAACAAGTACGAAAGCCACCTTCGACTTAAGCGTACCTACTCGCTATTCAATTCCAATAAAAGCATAAATGCAAAGCGGTATTATTGATAAAGTATAATACAAAAATATAAAAAACAAACAACATTCTTCGAGTGTGCTTGATTTGGATTTTAAAGTTTTAAATTAAAATATTCAAATTTAAATTAATTATATGCAATTATTTTCAAAAATACCCCAAAATTTAGTACTTATATACATCAATGTTAACTTAAATATCACTACGAGAGCTAAAAATTGTCTCATATGTCCATGTTGTGGCCCTGCTATCCTTAATATTTGAGCACGCTCAATCAATATATATGTGACGATTGGTTGTAGACTTGTTTAAATCTAACAAAAACCTTAAACTATTAGCTGCCAAAAAAATCGAAAACTCCTCTATAACTACCAGATAGGCCCCGTATACTATACTACTGTTATCCAAAAACGGAAATCCCTGAAATAAATTCTTAAATTCAGTTTCAATTTTCAAGTTTTCAGGATATGTTCGACTTCTATACGTAATGAGGAATCCTAAAGACTTATATTTAAACACTATTGGAGTCAGAATAGTATCGTGCTTTTGAGCAGAGACTGAAATTCTCAAAAACTTCGTTTTTGCCTTTTTTGATTTGACTGAGTCAAGACCAGTAGAAATGGATAGCTCCGTAAGTATCGAATACCTACAGTGCTCAAAATATATGAATCCTCATTGTGCAAAAACAAATAATGGAAATGAATTGCATTATTCGAAAATTGGTCTAAGATCGAAACCTTACCGCTAACTTAAGTTTATGTCATTTGATCGGACGCCATGTTTTTAAGCGCTGGCATACATGCTTGATAGTCTCGTTGTCTCATAATCTCTGTGAGTTCAAAAACTTAAAAAATATCCCACAAAGCAGACCCAAATATAGCACTGTATGGTGCATGTAACGCAGTTGCCTGAGATCGCCAAAAACAATTACTGAAATGCCCCCAAATAGGGTTTCCCTGTTAGGAAAAATTTGCATAAGACGAGCATCTAAGTGAGATAACATTATGGCATCGACCATTGAGATGTCATCAAAAATAAATAGCTAAAGTCTGTAAACCCTGAGTAAAGTGTTCAGCAAATCTACATCTAAATCTTTAAAGGATGACACGGTCGAATAACTGGATTGGGGTTAACAGGGTTGAACCTTGAATTCCAAAAGCTGCTTTACTCGTGGGCGTACACAAAAGAATTTTGTTTGGTCACAACCTGGCCTACTGGCGCACGAAGTGATCTGGCGGAATCCCCATGCATATGCATCTAGATACTGGAGACGGAAGACCAGATGAAAAACGGATGGAAACGGAGTCGAGAGAACGAACGTACCTGAAGTTGTAGCGATTTCACACATGCTGTAGAGGATTTGTTCTTTCGCATCGAATTTTTGCAGAAACAGTGTCAATATTCCTGAAGAGGAGTGCTGCGCGGATTCCATTTTTGTTGGTGGGCAGAGCCAGAGAATGGTACTCGATGCATTTCTGACACTCCGTGGTGAACCGGCATAATAATTAAGTCGTTTTCGTCGGCGAAGGTTAACAAGGAAAGATATTATCATCGGTGGATAATATGCTGAGGCGATGGTGCCGAGAGCTTGTCAGCCATACGCGTCCATGGTCACTCTTGCTGCTCCTTCCAGTCCTGGAATGAGACAATTTGTCAGTGTCGTATGGCAACAAATTCGAGCAGATAGTTTTCTTCATGTGTCCCGATTTGAAACAGGAAGTTTATTTGGGAATCGATATCTGGAGAGCGTTCGGCATCGCTCCGAATTTGTTTGGGGACTTGGTCCATCGAGGGACACCCAAATGATGTGTCTGAAGTATCAACTGTCAAATTGGAATATTACCAGGGCGAGGATTATGTCGTGTCTAAGCCGGAAATGTGGGACCCGGAAAAGAAGAAAGCCACAGCCCATGGAGCAATAGAACAACGGTCGTCGTGAAGGCCGGCAAAAATCACTTTTGACTTTGCTCGGAAGCTGAATAGCGTGACGGCGAAAGATACGTGTCCTCTGCCATGCTCGTGAATCGACGAGTTGAATTTCATCTCATCGAATTGAAGTTTGCCGTCTGGCTGATCGAACTGGAGGAAACCAGCATAGCCTTTATAGCTTTCACGGTACCGGGACGACTGCTGTACCAATTTCGTCAGATGCCCTTCGGGTTATACAGCAACTTTACCGACTAATGGACAAAGTGATTCCAAAATTTCTGAGGTTCGATGTGTTTGTTTACTTGGATAAACATTTAAAATTAGTTGTAGCATGTTGAAGAAAGGCGAATTTCTCCATTGGCATGGGCAAATCCAAATTCTGTTTTCGAAACCTCAATTATTTAGGTTTCATCATAGGCACTCTACAAATAGACCCAAGCAGAGTGAAGGTGAAGAATTTCGCCGAAATCTCGGTACCACTGACAAATGCTCTAAGGAAAAGAGTGGGAAGTTCCGGTGTGGAGAAATTGAAGAAGGCACTTACCATAGCACCCGTGTTGGTGCACACCGATTTCAAAAAGCCTTTCTTCATTCAATGTGACGCATCGAATTTAGGAGTGTGAGCCGTTTTGTTTCAACTGAATGATGAACAGCAGAAGTGGCCGATCGAGTTCTCTTCGACCATACTGAACCGGCACCAAATCAACTATACAGGGACCGAAAAAGTGCTTGGCCGCGAAGTTGGTCATTCAGGCCGTATGTTAAGAAGGTCCCATTCACAGTGGTCACCGACACTGCAAGCATCCTATGGCTCATGAGTCTTAAAGACTTTACTAGGCTTTTCCGTTCATAATGCCGTTTATAAAGGGGACCGAGAATGTAGTTGCGGACACACTATCAAAAAGCGTAGAGGAGTTGGGTGCAACGTCGGAGGACCTTCTTGGGATCGTACGGGGATGTGCAACCTATGAGGAGATCAAATCCCAGAATTATTCAATACAAGTCGGCATCGGAAAAGAAGTACTCACCGATCGCCAATTACAGAAATTGTATGTCGACTTGGGGAAATATCCACGATCAAAATGTGGGCACTCTTGGAATTTCATAGTAATAGTTTTTCCAAATTTACATTTTTGAAGGCGATGAGAGACGGACGAAACGGCCGCAGACGTCGTCGACTTCCTGGTCCACGAGGTGTTCTTTAAATTCGGAGTGCCTGAGGGGTTACACTCCGACAACGAACGATAATTTATATACAAATGGTTTGAGTCGATGGTCAAAGCATTTGGGATCACCCACATGCGTACTCCTGTATATTCACCCCAGAGTATTGTCGCTGAACGCGTAAACCGGATTGTGATATCTGGGATAAGATCGTATTTAGAGAACGACCACCGGGAATGGGATGCTTACTTACCAGAGATCGAAGTAGCGATACGGAATGCCGTCCATAGCGCTACTGGAACATAATATCTCTGACTTAGAAGCCCAGGATAGAGTGGGCATCATCCGGAGTGAAGTGAAGGATCATCTCCACAAGGCGTATGAACGCAGGCGCCAACGGTATGATCAGCGCGCACGCCAACTTCTCTTAACACCAGGACAAGTATGGAGACGAGAAAAAAAAAAGAGGTATTCGGGTCCAGATATATATATATTTATTTATATAAATATATACATATATGTCGGAGTCTGTTCTACCGAAGTCTGTTTATTCATTATCGCGAAGCGAGTTTCGATGCTCTCACAGGCGATTGCATGAGCACACTGACCGCTCGATCCTTTTACTACCTACGCCATAGCCATCGAACCACACTCAGCGACAGCGTCTCGTCGCTGTCGCCCCGCAATAACTGTACTTGTCAAAGCGACAAAATGCGGACAACCAATAAAGCGCAAATAAAGAATGATGCAATCTAACATGCACACTCTTAATTACGCAGTGCTAATGTGCCGAAACGCACAAGCAACTACGCACTGTCAATGTGCCGATACGCACCTACAACTACGCATTGCCAATGTGCCGACACGATATGCTGCCTTACGCACTCTCCGACATATATATGCATATTTCATGGCATTACATTTGACATATCGCCTCTTTACTAACCCCGAGAGCTCTTGGGTAGGTCAAGGTAAAAAATTAAGTGACGTAGTTATTTATGCATATATAAACTAATATAAATACATATATACAAATCTCCCCAAATATATTCGACCCGATCTCCGCGCGGAGATTTGTCGTTTTTAGTTCGGCGGAGATATGTCGCAGGGGGATATGTCGCTATCCTGTTTTGCCTTGTTCTTTGGCATACGTGTCACAAAAAGTTAAAAGTTAAAATTTAAGTAAATAAATTAAATATTAATAAATAAGAAAAATGTAGAATAATATAGCTGTACTTGCAACGATTAAGTTGATCGTGTGAGTTTTTGATATGGAGGAGAGGCACTACGCCGGACGAGAAGCAGCCACTGAGGTGATGCACAACGCAAGGGAGATGGCGTCGATGTGGCCATCTCAGGCAGGGTGGGTACGCCAGAGTCCAGCCGTGGCCCTATTTCGACAAAAAAATGGATCACTTAATTGTTTTTTCTTACCGTCAATAGTTTTGGATCTCCTCTTGTTTAGCGCAACTTTAAAATTGTTTATTGTTGTTGAATTGTTTACCCCCTTTTATACCCCCTACCTAAAGGGTGGAAAGGTAAAGTTATAATTTTTTTTAGCATTTGGTATGTTTGCACGCAAATTAAATTTGTTTCAATTTTTTGCCAGGCCCACTTCCGCCCCCGCAAATCAAAAAAAATCGAATAACAAGCGTAATTTTAGAGCTAGAACGAATTTTGGTATATACAATAATAGCTATAATAATTGTGATTCCTGCAAATTTGGTAGCGATTATATACAAATTGTCAAAGTTATTAAATAATAACTTTACTTTACAAAAACCCCTGCTGTGCTTTCGTTTGTATGCGTATGTATGTATCTACATGCCTATATTGGTATGTGTATGCATGCGTAGTTTTGCAACAAAGATGAAGACGACAACAATTGCTCGCGGCTTAGATGTTAAGAGTTAAATAGCGCATAAGGACTGCGTTAGCTCTAAAGATAGTTTGCAAGCCCAACATGTTGTGGGGTGCGAGTTCATCTCCCGATAGACAATGCGTGCATATTTTTTTTATTTCTATAATAAACATACATATTATGCGAATATATTATATTTCTATATAACATTTGCATAAGTCTGTAATGTTAAATTTCCAAGCCAAATTTTATATCGTTTAGATTCATTTGTACTTGATGTAGAAATTGTTGCACAGTTGATTATGGCTGCCAGCGGTTTTTGTTGCGGTCAAAAAGTAAAGAACGCAATTTTCTAAAAAACAAAATACTTTTCTTATTTCTATTTTAAATATTTGGCGCACTCAGTTGTCAGCTTCATTATTTACTGTGGTTAGTGGGTATCTCACAGTCGAGCTCACTCAACTGTAGCTTTCTCACTTGTTCTACAAAAGAAAAAAATGACTGGTTTATTGACAATAATTTAAGAACTTTAGACGATCAATTAGGCATTGAAAATTTTTTAAAACAACTAATATCTGACAAAACAAAACAAAAATGTTCGTTTTCGTGAGCGACCGATAAATTAAATTTGGTAAAGTTGTATGAAATTTGTTTTCTAAAAATTAATCCGTTTGGTTTTATTACTTAAATGCTAAAAGCGCATAAAAAAATTGTTTAAATGGACCGGAATGAAATCGGTTAAAAAGATGGTAATCCTTTGTTGTGGAAAACAGCTGATAGCCGTATCAATGTTTTTTTCCAAATGTAAGTTAAAAATCTTAAAAAAATAAGAGAAGTTACTGTTTGCGCATTTGAGTAATAATAATTAAGAGCAAGAAGTAGTAAATGAAGTATCATGAAGTTGTTAGAATTAGGGCGAAGCGAGAGCGCAATAAAGCTTTCGTTTTGTTGCTCTCTGAGCGAATTCGCCTCGCTTCGCCGCTCTAGTTAAGTTAGGCTTAATGTAACTTAGCATAGAATTATAAAGACAGTTGAAATCGAACACTTATCAGCGCGTCATTTACTCCGTTTTCGTTTTCGTTGCTTTTCGTATTGTCACAACACCAATTAGGTCCAGTCTTTGTTCGCGAATAAAGCGGAATATTAATAATTGCAAAAACTCTTGTAATTTTTCATGGCGCCCCCGGGTGGACACTAATTGTTGTTAAACGCGAGTGATTGATTTAAACATAGAAAACAAAAACAAAACAAATTCGCGTCGGTCGTTTATAAAATATAAATAAACTATTGACTGTGCCAGTGTTGTGATTCGACTTGTGTTGTGTTGTCATCGCTGGATTCTTCGCATCATCGCTGGAGGATACCCTGCAACTGCAGAAGACACACAGAGGAAAGTGGCTGGGATCATTAAAGATCGCCAATTCCAGGTACTGTGCGAAAAATTGGAAGCGAACAACTGAATTGGTTGCCAAGTTGCAAAATTCTAGTGACGCTTTCAATTCTTGGCACATACATAATAGTAGAGCATTTGTTTTTAAATTTTATATTTTAATTTAAAAAGTGAACCGCTTAGGCAGAATATTGTTTTTGTTTTCTAAGTGAAAGTGACTAGGGGAAATTCTTATTTCCATTGCATCGAACTTCTTCTCTTAGTTCGTTGCAATTTTCGCTTTCGTCGCCCCCTTTGTCACCAGATTCGTAGCCGCTGTAAGTTGTGTGCTGTTGCTAAGCGCACATACGTATATACATACATATATACCCGCAAGCCAACACTGCACCGGTGCATTTCAGCTCCGTGTTGTTGTTGCTTGCAATTTCGTTTTCGTTTCGCGCGCTTAGAAACAGCGCACATACACACATACATACGTTAGCAAGCCAGCATCTGCACAGTGCATTGCGCTCTGTAGTCTGTGTTGTTGCTTGCACTTTTCGTTGTCGCGCGCTTTGCAGCGCTTAGAACTCGCTCCCTACATTCGTTGGTTGAGCATATCATTGCGATATCTCGTTTGCTCCCTCGAATTGTGTACTCCCTATTATTGTCCGAGAAAGCTTAGTGGTTAGCTTAGGACAATTTAAAATTAAGTAAAATAAAAAATAGTTCAAAATAATAATTAAAAAAAAAAATAATAAATTTTTTTTTTAATTTTCTTTTCGTTGTTGTTGTTGGAAGCAACAAGATTTATTTTGTATTTTATTTTTATATTTTTGTCGTCTCCTCTAATAACCTACATAAAAATGAATTCGAAAGAAACTCTTGAAGGGTCTAAAAAGAAACTTGCTATTTGCGTGAAGAGCATTTGCAGAGTTAATAATCAAATTCTCGATGACACGATCGGTCGAGATTTGACAGAGCTAGAGTGCAGGCTTGAGATGTTGTCGTCGCATATTGAAAATGCTCTCAAATATCAAAGCAGAATTGAGACATTTGACGAATATGACGATTACCGGTGCGAGTTAGAAGAGATTTGCATTACTGCAAAGGCAAGGCTGAAGGCGATGGTGAAATCGTTGACCGATACTTCATCCGCCAATATATCGATTCAGCCGATTGCCGCTCCTCGTACCCGTCTGCCTAAAAGCTCATTGTCAAAGTTCAGCGGAAAGTATTCCGAATTTAAAAATTTCATAAGCTTGTTTGAGACTCTTGTTGACAATGACCATTCAATTCCGCGCATTGAGAAATTCAATCATCTCATTTCTTGTCTCTCTGGTGAGGCTCTTGGAACGGTGAGAGCGTTTCAAGTCACCGAGGACAACTATGAGAAAGCAATGGCGAGTTTGAAAAGAGTATATGACAATGATTGTCTGATATTTAATGAAAATATCACTGCTCTTTTCAATTTGCCAAAGATTTCGCAGCCCTCCGCTTCAGCGTTGCGAAACTTGATTGACACTGTCTCTGCGATATACGGATCTTTGTTTGTCGATAGGTGATGATAAGAAGATTGCAAATGCAATCCTTATTCACCTGGTCATGCACAAAGTTGATGCAATGACAAAGAAGAAGTGGGATGAGCAGCTAGATTACACGAAAATTCCATTATGGAGTGAGTGTGAAACTGTGCTTAATCGTCGATATCAGCACTTGTCAGCTGAGAATTCGACAAAGTTCGATAGTCAAGCCGTTTCCACTAAACAGCTTAATAAAAGCTCGTTTTCGTGTACGACGCTCAAAGATAAGATTGATCAAAAGACCCAAATATGCGAATATTGCAATTCCGAAGATCATTCCATCGTGAGTTGCTCGATGTTTGCTGCCTTGGCAGTTAAACAGAGATTCGACTACGCGAAAACAACTGCATTATGCATAAATTGTCTTCGGAAGGGTCACACTGTCGCCAAATGTAAGGCAAAAAAGTGTCGTGTGTGCAGCCGTTCACATCATACGTTGCTGCACATATATTCTGCGACTACAAATAGTAGAGCGTTACCACTCCCTAGTCTCTCCGCTGTTGAGCCTGATCGTCCATCCACTTCACATGCGATGCATGCGACCGTGTCAGATAAAGTGATCCTGGCCACAGCAGTCATCAAAATAAAGAGAATTCAGGCGATTTCGTCTTAGCCCGAGCTTTGCTGGACTCTGGGTCACAAATTAATTTTTTGACTGAAGAACTAGCTCAGCGGCTCGTGCATCAGCTTGCTTGGCATTGGTGAATCCAATTCTCAAGTTAAGAAAAAGATACACACTGTGGTGAAGTCGCAAGTTGGCTGCAATGAATATGCGATCGATTTATGGATCCTCAAATCGATCTCAGGTTATCAGCCAGATCACACTGTAAATGTCAGTGGCTGGAAGATACCTGACAATATTCAGCTAGCGGATCCCTAGTTCTTCAAACCGCAGAAAATTGATCTTCTTATCGGCGCTGAAACATTCTTTGACCTATTGTCCGTTGGCCAAATCAAGCAAGGTCCAGAGTGTCCAATCCTCCAAAAGACAAGCCTTGTGTGGATTGTCTCGGGCGGTACACTCCTGGTGAAAAATCTCACCAGAAGATGACTCTCAATCTGAGCTATCAGGAAGAAAGTTTGAGCTCGATTGACAAGACCTTGCTGAAGTTTTGGACTGTCGAAGATGTGCGCTCTCCCTCCAAAGTCCTTTCCGCTGAACAACAAAGTTGTGAAGATCATTTCACAAATAATATGAGAAGATTGCCGTCTGGTCGTTTCGAAGTAAGACTGCCGTTCAAATCAGATTCGCACCAGCTTGGGTGCTCATTTGAAGTTGCTAAACGGCGGTTTTTGTCGCTTGAAAAACGCTTAACTCGAGATCCCGAGTTAAAGCGAATGTACTTGGAATTTATGGAAGAATATGTAGAAATGGGCCACATGTCCGAAGTGAGTCACATCCTTCCAAGTACACCACACTATGTTATTCCGCACCAATGTGTACTACGGCCCCAAAGCACTTCGACAAAGCTGAGGGTCGTATTTGATGCTTCGTGTCGCACTTCGACACATATGTAAGGCGTTGAATGACATTCTTATGGTCGGGCCGACCATTCAAGAAGAGCTGTTTTCGACTCTGCTTCGTTTTCGATTGCATAAATATGCATTAACGGCCGACATCAAAAAGATGACTGTGGTGATGACCGTCTTGGTCACCATGTGGGATGACTGTACTTGTCTCCAGTAGGCACGTGTCGAGAATATTAATTGAAACACTGGCACGTCTGTACCTTTTGGTTTTCGCTTTGATAATAATTTATTGGAAAAAATCAAAGCATGATCTAGCCTAAGTACATAATTAGTAAAGCACGCGGTGAAGCCGTCGATGCCGGCAGCGAAGCTGCTGCATAGTTATGTATTTACATTTTATATTATGTATTCTAAGAATATGCGACAAAGCATATTCGCAAGAGAGAGAGAGAGAGTCTTATGTGCATATACATACATGCATGCACTCGAGCCGGAATGTAAAGCGACAAATTATTGCAGTTAACTGTAACGAAAGCGTCGCTGATAACTGTTCATATTTTGGAACAGTGTTCCCTCGAGATGTGCGCATACTATGTAAAGCAACAAAGTGTTGCTGTTTAAATAATTTTATTCATTACAGTGTTCTCCCAATATATGCACATACTACATCTCCCTCCTTTTGAAAAATAGCGTAACAATGTGGAGCTATTTTACATAAATTTATTAATTACGTTTTTATTTTAAAGAATATATTTATATTTATATTTATATTTACACATCTTGTATAATTTCTTCAAAAAAATGGTTTTCTTTTTTTTCATATTTTTGGATAATTGGCTTAAAAATTACTTTTTTTTTTTCTTTTATGAATTAAAAATTTTTAACCTATCTTTATGGACTATTTGTTTTTTTTTCTAGTTTTTCCGGAAATTACTATATTATCATTCTTTTCTATATTTTCTATTTTATAGGGTCCTAAATAAGTTGGATCTAATTTATGTCCTGTTTCATTCTTAAGTAGGACTTTATCTCCTACCGATATATCTACGTTTATTACTTTTTTATCATATAATTCCTTATTTTTTCTCTTAGCTTCTTCTAACATAATTCTAGCTCTTTTATATGCTATTTTTAATCTATATTTGCTTTCCTTAGCATAATCATCTATATTATATAAAGGTTCTATATTATCTGTGCTATTAAAATGTTTTAGTAAACTGTTTGTTTTACCGAAAACAAGTTCATAAGGACAGTAGTCATGTGCCATAGATGGGGTTGTGTTGAAACAGTAAACGAAATATTGGATCCATACGTCCCAATCAGTTTTATCAACCGATATATATGAGCGTATGTATTCATTGAATGTTCTGTGACTTCTTTCGACTGTTCCAACTGTCTGGTGGTGGTGTGCAGTTGATGTTATGTTATTTATTTTTAAATACTTGCACAAATCATTTATTATGGAGTTTTTGTATTCTGTTCCCAAGTCCGTAATGAACGTCTTCATTGGACCGTACTTTAGAATAAAATTCTCAAAAATCGCTTTTGCTACTGTGTTAGCATTTTTGTTTGGAATTGGAATCGCGACTAGATATTTAGTCAGATCACAAATTAATGTTACTGCGTATTCATTTCCATTTTCAGACCTGGGTAGTGGACCGATCGTATCCACTATCACTCTGTCGAAAGCATGTATTGGCGTATCAGTTATTGTTAAAGGAGTTTTTATTTTTCTTGTCACTTTTGATTGTTGGCATTTTGGACATTTTCGAATGTACTCAGTAATATCTCGAGTCATACCTTTCCAATAATAATGTCTTTTGACCTTGGCCAAGGTTTTTGAGATGCCTGTGTGACCTCCTTGTATTGGATCATCATGGAATGTAGACAATAGAGCTTCTTTTTCTTTTATTGTTGCTATTTGGGTCACCGGGTTGAGTAGCGCTACTCTCAATGAAATTAATATTTTATTGCCCATATTTTTGAAATTATCAATTGAAACGTGTTCAAAGATATTTTCCCACGGTGCCAATTTGAGTTGGCTGATTTTATTTATACCGGCTTGCGTTTCAAGCCTTTGGAAAAATTGACCTAAGTCAAGAGTTCCATTGGTATATAAATCGCTAACATCATATCTTGCAATTATTTTCTTACCATGTTTAAAAAAACATAGCATATTTTTTACATGCAAGGTCACTACTTTTCGTACTTCGTCGTTGTTAATGACTTCATATACTTTGGGCTGAGAAGCTTTTTCAGTAGATTGCCTTGGCAATTCTATTTTTCTTTTCCTGCGCAGGGATTTTGTCTACTTTGATACCTGGTAGTGACTTTCAGGATTTTATTTTGTATGTTTTTTAGTTCTGTTATTGTTATCCGTGATAATGCATCGGCTACAAAATTATCTTTGCCTCTTAGGTACTCTACTGTAAAATTATATTCCTCCAATTCAAGTCTCATACGCGTTAATTTAGAACTAGGATTTGTCATTGAAAACAAAAATGTTAATGGTCTATGGTCTGTTTTTACTATGAAATGATTTCCGTAGATATAGGGTCTAAATTTGGTAATTGCCCAATGAATAGCTGTTAACTCTTGTTCCGTCGTGCTCTTATTACTTTCTCCTTTGGTAAATGCTTTCGATGCGTATGCTACTGAACGTTGAGTTCCATTGTGGGCTTGTGTTAGCACTGCCCCACAGGCTTGCTTACTAGCATCTGTAATTATACAAAATTCTTTTGTAAAATCTGGATATTGTAACAGAGTTGGCTTTATTAATTGAGCTTTAAGATATTCAAATGCATTTTGACATTCATCAGTCCACTCAAATGGAACATTCTTCTTATTCAATCTTGTTATGTGCCTAGAATAATCGGCAAAATTTTTGATGAATCGTCTGTAGTAATTACAAAATGCAATGAAACGTCTAGCGCTGTCAGAGTCATGTGGCACTGGATAATTTAATATGACATCGAACTTTTTGTCATCACGCAAGATTCCTTTATCTGTACATTTATGTCCCAAAAATGTGACTTTTCATGCATAAAAAATGAACATTTTTCAGGATGCAGTTTTAAGTTGTGTTTCCTACACATGTCAAAAACACTAATTAAATTATTGAGCATGTGTTTTTCGGAACAACCGATTACTATCAAATCATCCATATAAAGGAATGCTTGTGATGGTTCAAGTCCAGAGAATGCGATAGTCATCATTCTTTGGAAGGAATTTGGCGCTATTTTTAGTCCAAATGGCAATCGCGTGAAGCGATAAGAGCCATTGCTCGTTGAAAATGACGTTATATCTCTAGAGTTTTCATCCAGCTCAATCTGATGGAATCCTGACATTAAGTCAAGGCAAGAGAAATATGTTGCTCTTCCTAGTTGATCTAAGATATCATCGATCCTTGGAAGTGGAAATTTGTCTGATAGTAATTTTTTTATTAATTTGACGATAGTCAATTACTAATCGCCATTTCTTCTTTTCATTATCTATTGATTTCTTTGGTACTAGTAAAAGAGGACTGAAGGTTCAACTATTCTATCTTTAATTAATTTATCGACTTGAGCTTGAATTTCGTCTTTTTGACTATGAGGATTTCTATAATTTTTTATATATACTGGTTCATCGTCTTTTAACCTTAGTTTCTGCTTATAAAAATTATTGGTTGTTGTTCGGTATCAAGTCCAAATATATCTGTGTATTTACAGCAAAGTTCTTTTAATTGTTTATTAAATAGTTTAGGGAAATTTTTAGTTAATTTTGACATTACATTGTTCGTTCTAGTTTCGTTATTTATTTCAGATATATCGTAATTTGCTAATGGTTCATAATTCAACTTGTTTATATTAATCATTTGGTCGGTACTAGTTGTATTTAGTAAACGGACGAATGCATTTGCAGTTGTTACGACTGTGTTTGCTGCATATATACCAGGTTGAATTTCTTGGTTCGGAATTAAAATGCTATCTTCATTTGAAGCTAACTCGATTTTGCGGACGACTTCGGATCTTGCTGGTAGTACTATTGTATTGTTACCAGAGCTGTAATTTATTGGAACATATATAGGATAGTTTAGATTGTCTGGTCTTATTATGAGTAGATGTTTTGATGGTGTGAAATCTAACTGACAATTATATTTTTTAATAAAATCTATTCCTAAAATTCCATCACACGGTATAGAGAAAGTTGATTCGACAATATGAAAGTTGTGTGGAATTATATATTTAGTAGTTTGTATTTCTAAAGATGCCAGTCCTTTAGATTGAATTAGTCCTTGATTGATTCCCTGAATATTAATTTTGTTGTCAGTGTTTATATTATTAAAAGTGTCAGAATTGTCTTTTAACAAAGAAATATCTGCACCAGTATCTATCAAAAATATTAATTTATTGTCTGTTGCTACGTTTGTGAATTGTACGAATATATTTACACTAAGATTAATCGAATGAACCTTTTATAGTTTATTGTTGTGTACCTAAGGGCTGTTGTGCGTTTCCCGAAGCATTCTGTGCAATTCTCACATTATTATTATTGCCATTATTATTGTTGTGGCCCCTGTTTGAATTACCACGGCCTCTAGAGTTTCCTCTAAATTGGCCTCTATTTCTGTTATTGCCATTATTGTTATAATTATTGTTGTATCTATTTCCATTGTTTTGGTAATTTCCACGATAGTTTCCGCGGTTATACCCTCGACTGGATCCATATCTATGTTGCTGTGCAGCGTATAGGACCGTATTTGGATGTCCTACTGCGTCTGTGCAACTATCGACGAAAACAGTTGTAATTTCACTCATTGTATTGAAATTACGTGATTTCATTACAGATCTAACTTCGTCAATTGTGCTGTTTGCTGTAATTGATTTTACAGCAACTTGAAGGCTAAGTTCCTCGGCATATTCTTGCGGTACGCCGTGAATCATATGCGCTGATTGCAAAGCCCTTGTCAATTGTTCAACTTCTTGAATATATTGACTTGCTGACTTGTGCTTTTGCTGAAGATTAAATAATTTAGCAGATAATGCTTTAGCTGACTCGCCTTTTATACCGCTTTTTAATTTGTCGACTATGGTGATTATGGTTTGTTCATTGTTTATTAGATTTCGAACATGGCCTTTGAGTCTAGTTTTTATTAGACTGACTGCAATAGTTTCATGTGCTCTTTTTAGTGAATCCACTAAACTGAGAGCATCAAGGAAACTTTGAAGATTTTCAGACCTTCCGTCAAACTCTGGAATGAGTGAGGAGGCTAGTTTAAGGAATTCAACTTGTGTCATGGCCATATTTAGATTTTTTATATCAGTAATAGACTCAGATTCCGAATCGGATAGTTCGGCTAGTGTAATTACTGCTGGTATCGTAAGATCGCCTATAAAATATAAAAGAAGTCTTTTATATATTTATCTGAACCGCTCGCGATTTCAGATTCAATTATTGTCTCTAAGTCTGTATTTGTTTGTTCTTCACCTAACACTGGAGTATTCAAAATTGAAGGTATAGTTATATCTAACGAATATTTTGATTTAATACTGTTCAAGTTTGTATTTAATCTCTGAAAGAATCGTGAAACATACGACCAGTGACTAGAATCTAACTTTTCTTTATTTTCGTGTATAAGTGAACGAGCTTGATTAAAACATGCAACTAGTATTGTTGCGTGTCTACTTATTGTCTCCTTCGATATATTTCTGTTTTGTGCTAGACACTTGTATGACTTGTCGAAATTTTCTTTTATTTTTATTAATACGGCGTTAATATTTTGCCATTCCATTTCATTTTAAAAGAAATTATTCAGACGTGTATATATATATATAATTTTTAATTTTGTATTTTATTCATTTGCTTTTTTTTTAATTTTACATTATTTCCTGCCTAATTGTGTATGGTTTTCGGGCCATACTCTAATCGGGCAACTTTAATGTCGCTCAATTTTACAATTTTTCTTAATATTTATAAAAAAAAATATGCATCGTAGTGCATTCAGAAAAAAAAATATGCAACGCAGTGCATTAAAACAAAAATTTTCCGCTCTTGGCAGCGCTGTGTTTTGGATGCTTCGATGTTGGAGGGGGCGCCGGTGCTGTCTGCACGGGCTGCTTCTAAAGTTGTTGGTGGGGCGCCGGTGCTGGCTGCACAGGCTGCTTTCAAATTTGTTGGAGGGGCGCCGATGCTGGCTGCACAGGCTGCTTCTACGTTGCTGGAGGGGCACCGGTGCTGGCTGCACAGGTGTAGTAACAATTCGCTGAATATGATGGTCCCTCGCAGTCGGCAGGACAGGTCTTCTTTCGTTGTGGCAATTCTTGCTTTTGAGGTGGAACAGTTTTATCTGGTTGTTTTGCAATATTTTTTATCGCATGGTAGGTGTATGTGTGCGCGGTTTTGTCTTTGCGGTTGTTTAATAGTTCTTTAATGTGTTCAACCTCTGCGTGTACCTTGACTGATTTATCCCAAGGTAAAGAGTCTGTACTTAGTAGTTTTAACAGTTGGGCTTTTCTTGCCCTCAACCGTTTTACTACTCCGCTCCGCTTCGCACACATAACACTTTACTCACTGCGTGTGATTTTTATTTCCAGATTGGATTGCAGTTTGTTCCTCTCCTGTTTCCTTTCCTGTCCCAGCGTCGAATTTGTTGAAGATTTGCAACTTCAATTTGTCACGGTCGCCATGTGGTGATGACCGTCTTGGTCATCATGTGGGATGACTGTACTTGTCTCCAGTAGGCACGTGTCGAGAATATTAATTGAGACACTGGCACGTCTGTAGCTTTTGGTTTTCGCTTTGATAATAATTTATTGGAAAAAAATCAAAGCATGATCTAGCCTAAGTACATAATTAGTAAAGCACGCGGTGAAGCCGTCGATGCCGGCAGCGAAGCTGCTGCATAGTTATGAATTTACATTTTATATATTATGTATTCTAAGAATATGCGACAAAGCATATTCGCAAGAGAGAGAGAGAGTCTTATGTGCATATACATATGCATGCACTCGAGCCGGAGTGTAAAGCGACAAAGTATTGCAGTTAACTGTAACGAAAGCGTCGCTGATTAACTGTTCATATTTTGGAACAGTGTTCCCTCGAGATGTGCGCATACTATGTAAAGCAACAAAGTGTTGCTGTTTAAATGTTTTTTATTCATTACAGTGTTCTCCCAATATATGCACATACTACAGTACCGCCAAGTTATGGTGCACGAGGCAGATCGAAACTATCAGCTCATAGTGTGGAGAAAAGATCCATCAGACTCGTTGAGATTATTCAGATTAAATACTGTAACATATGGCACTGCGCCAGCGCCATTCTTGGCCATACGGTGTTTGATCCAGCTGAGCGAGATTGCGAAATCCTCGCACCCCATGGCAGCTTATGGCATGGTTATCAGGCAAGACTTCTACGTAGACGATATGTTGACTGGTGCCGCATGCGTCGAGGACCTGAAGACAATTAAGTCTGAAGTGTCGCAGATACTGCTAGGAGCAGGTTTTGAACTTGCGAAGTGGTTCTCGAATGCTCCTGGGTTCTCCGAATCAGATAGTACACCAAAGCCGATAACGATCTCCGAGACTGACGCAACCAAGACTCTAGGTGTGCTTTGGTTGCCAAATGAAGACGTGTTCCAATTCCGGATCGACGATTCATTCATGGGTCTTAAAGCGACAAAACGGAACATTCTCTCGGTGACATCGCGGTTATTCGATCCGCTTGGGCTATTGAGTCCCTTAATTATAAAAGCAAAGATACTGCTTCAAGAGCTCTGGCTTCAAAAGTTGGAGTGGGACGAATCCATACCATTGAGTTTGGATACATCGTGGCAGCAATTGAAGTCAAATTTGACACAATTGCAGAACATAAAAGTGCCACGATATTTGTTCACAGAGCCTACGTCACCGATAAAGATACATGGCTTCGCCGACGCCTCAATAAGAGCGTATGGGGCGTGTATTTACGTTCGTACGCAAACTGCAGAAGGTTGTAAAGTATCATTACTAACTTCAAAATCAAAAGTAGCTCCCCTCAAGACTAAGACTCTTCCTAGACTTGAGTTGTGTGCAGCTCACCTTCTTGCAGAACTCTGCCACCGCATCCGAAGGCTGATCCGATCTCCAATTGAACGGACGGTTCTTTGGTCAGATTCGGAAGTCACTCTTCATTGGATCCGGTCACATCCTTCCACTCTCGCGACATTCGTGTCGAATCGAGTGGCCGAGATTCAAGAGTGGTCAGAGAGCGTGGAATGGCGTCATGTTGCAACTAAGCAGAACCCCGCAGACATTGTATCGAGAGGTTGCGATGTGACTGAACTGTGCGCGTCAATGTGGTTTAGTGGTCCGTCATTCTTGATGGAACCACACGACGCATGGCCAGTTAACCACCACTTCGTCTCTGAAGAGACGCGCAATTTGGAAGTGCGGAAAACAGCTGTTGGACTGACAGCTATAGTGGTAAAGTCAGATCTAGTGGACTCGATCGAAAGTTTTTCGTCGCACACAAGTCTGTTGAGAGTGTTCGCTTATGTGTTCCGCTTCATTCGAAGATGCAAGACAAAACAGTTCAATTTGAACTGGTTCCAACGGCATCAGAACTAAAAGAAGCATTCAGCAAAATAATAGAAGTAATGCAGGTTTTCGAATTCAGAGACGATATGGAAAGGGTTCGTAAGAGTACACGTGTGAGCTCGAGTCTACAACGACTCAATCCTTTCATACATGAGTATGAAGGATCTTGGTGTTCGTTTTCGTTGTTGCGAGTCGGGGGGCGACTGGTAAATGCTCCTATTTCATATGATGCCAAGTTTCCACTCCTCTTGTCGAAGCGCTCACAATTTGCTCGCAGCTATGTGAGGTACCTTCACTTGACCAACTGTCACGCTGGCCCAAGAGCGCTCGTGAGCATTCTCAGAGAACGACTTTGGTTAGTCAATGCTCAAGAGCTTTGTCGTCAGACAGTACGATCATGCATCCGTTGCTTTAAATGCAAACCTCGGTTGCTTACGTAAATAATGGGAAATTTGCCTGCTGATCCCAGCGCTCCGCCCATTTTCCATTTGTGGCGTAGATTTTGTGGCCCGGTTGAGACAACCTATAGGATTCGCGGAAAGCCGCCGTACAAGTCGTACATAGCTTTGTTCGTCTGTTTTGCGTCAAAAGCGGTTCACTTAGAAATTGTATCCGATCTGTCAACTAACACATTTCTAATGGCTTTCCAACGCTTTCGGACGGTGGGCAACGCCCTGCTCACGGCCGAGGAGCTGCAGACAGTGGTCGTGGCGGTGCTCAGCTCCCGCCCGCTAGGAGCCGTAAGCAATGACCCCAACGACGGCGAGGCACTAGCCCCAGGGCATCTACTGGTGGGCGGTCCACTGGTGGCACCGGCAGCATCGCGGACCCCGGACCAGGAGGGTCTGAATTGCTTAAGGCGATGGCGAGCTGTCTCGTCGCTCAAGCGAGCGTTCTGGCAGCGATGGTCCCGGGAGTATGTGCTGGGCCTGCAGGCACGGGCCAAGTGGGACCGGTTGCAGCCAAATCTGCGAATCGGAGAGCTCGTCGTCGTCGCAGAGGACAACCAGCCGCCGATGCAGTGGATAGTGGGTCGAGTCGAGGCGGTGTACCCGGAGAGGAGCGGACGGGGCGGTGCGCGTCGCAGACGTGCGAACTAGCGCAGGAGGGCTATACAAACGGCCAGTACACAAATTGGCGCCTCTGCCAATCGTATGAAGGCACAGCCGTTCATCGGGGCCGGTGTTGGCGCATTTGAGTAATAATAATTAAGAGCAAGAAGTAGTAAATGAAGTATCATGAAGTTGTTAGAATTAGGGCGAAGCGAGAGCGCAATAGAGCTTTCGTTTGTTGCTCTCTGAGCGAATTCGCCTCGCTTCGCCGCTCTAGTTAAGTTAGGCTTAATGTAACTTAGCATAGAATTATAAAGACAGTTGAAATCGAACACTTATCAGCGCGTCATTTACTCCGTTTTCGTTTTCGTTGCTTTTCGTATTGTCACAACAACAATTAGTTCCAGTCTTTGTTCGCGAATAAAGCGGAATATTAATAATTGCAAAAACTCTTGTAATTTTTCAGTTACAATTATATTGTTTGCAGGTGAGAGCATAAAGCAACATTGCAGAATGAAATCATCCTGAATTTCATGCAAGATAACCCAAATTGTCAATTTGTCATAGGCGATCGTGTGGTTGCAGAGGCAAAAAAGAGCAAGCTCAGCAGCGCCTTGAACGCAATTGGGCCTCCAATCAATGATTTGGCAGGGTAAAAAAAATTTATGAGGATCCCCAGATTAATATCAAACTGATGTAGCATAATTTATATATTCCAGGTTTGGTGTAACTGGAAGCCGGATATACGAAAAAAAATTTTCCAAAATAAGGCTGAGATCAGGGCTACGGGCGGGAGGTCCTTACTCCCAGCATAGGTATCAATCATGAAGGAGGACGTTGCGAAGCCCTGCGGGCTTTACGAAAGGGTCCAAAGATTTGGTGCTCCATCCACCGTGGTAGCAATCGAAGAAGTAGAGGATAAGGAGACAGCTGAAATAGAGACAAAAAAATTAGAGACTGCACAGCTGCAACTCTTGATTTGCAAAGTCTGCGCACTGCTCAATTGGAGATCATAAATAAGTTGAGTGCAACAATGTCTGACCACTTCAAGAAGATGGAAGGAGCTTCTCTCGAAGGTCGACGAAATTTTAAAAAAGTATGACCAATAAATATATTTAAATAAGTGCAATGAATAATTTTTTATTTTTATGAACATTAGAAAAAATTTGTAGTGGCGGTAAATACGACTTACCGATCGAAAGACATTTTAAAAGCACATGCATGGCATCTTAAATTCGTAGATTTTCTTAAATCAATTAATTTTTGCATTCTATTAGCTTCGAAAAATGCAACTGAAAATAGGAAAGGCATTTTTTCGCGTTGTTGATTTCTGATTAAAACCCAAATCAGCTGCTTTAGTAGTAACAAATTATGAGAAATAAAACTTTCCGGGGGGAGATCCTCTCTACGTGTCGCCAGCGGTCCTCTGATGCGGTGGGTGCAGACCAAAACTGGTGTAACAATACTGTCACAAACAACAACTCGAAGTTAATGCGCACGGGTGTCGTTGTCTTCCCCGATTCCGACCAAGAGAGCGCAGTGTCAATCTCTACGGTGGAGGAGGAACGTCTTCTTCAGTCACCCAGGCCTATCGCCAGCACCTCTAAGGTTGCGGGGCACGGGGGGCTGAAGGAGAAGGTCTAAAATAATGCGGCAGCCCGTATTCATGCAAGGCTTAGTGGCGTAGCATACTTGTCTGCCCAAGATAAGGAGAGGCTTGCCTGGGCCAACGCGTGGATGCGTGACAACCAAATTAGAACCCTCCCAAATAGTAATATTGTGCAGACCAGTTTTACCGGCTCTGCCAACTCGAAGATGGAATCTGCGGCAAGTAAGCGTCAAAAGTCTGCTGAGAGTCCCAAGCAAGAGGCTGCGAGCACCTGGCTCCACCAACAAGAACCAAACGGACAGCAAAAAGCAACGACATTTGCTCTCATCGTAAGGGGGGGGACCTTAACGGGAAAATGTCTGCAGAGCGGTGGCGGTTGACCCATAGTAAACTGGACGACGGATTGTTTGTTAGGATGGAGAATGCCCCAGACAGTCTAATGCCTAATTTTGAAGATACGGGCTGGATGAATGGTGTCACGATCCTGACATGCGACCGTCGCTAAACTCGACGGATTATGGGAGGTGCCAAGCTGGTGGTGCACAGGAATAACATTCCGTCCATGCCGAAGGCTGAGGTCGTGTTCCCTAAAACCGTGCAGGGCGAGCGGGCGCTGCAAGCTGCTTAAGAAGCAGAACTTGGCCATTCCGATGAGTGATTGGTCCGTGCTAAAGGTTGATGAGTCTTTACAGCAGCATGCTATCATTCAAATTAATAAGAAGAGGAAAGGTCCGCCTACCCAGCTTTGGTGCAGGAACCGTGGCTGAAGTCATCAAACTACAATCTATACGTCCCGCCGAGAACTGCCATTCTTGTAAGGAAGGGGTAAAAACCTCATCTACTACCTAATTTTAGCATTGACGATCTAACCGTGCTGGAGAGCTGTGAAGAATGTATGCTGCTACTTACCCCACGACGGACCCGCTTTACCGGAAGAGCTGCGGAGATTGGTGGACATGGTCTGCTCCTCCAAAAAGCAAATAATAAATGGTACAAATGCCAACTCCCACCATAGCGTTTGGGAATGTCCTTGACATTAATAAAAAGGAGAGTGGAGAGTCCTGAACATACCCTCATACTCTAATCATACATGCAGTTTAATGTTTTAAGGCGGCAAGGCCACAAGTTTGCTTTTCGTCAATTGAGTTACGCTCGCAAAGAGAGTGTCGCATAAGTTTGTTTGGACCACGTAGCTCAATCGCCGGTAAATTGATCTTATCGCAGATTCAACAAAAACAAAACAGTTATAGTAGGCAATCAGTACAGTAGGAATGCAGTAGCCAAGATGAGCACACCGACGTTCGCCGACATCTCCGCCAAGTTCACAGAGGCAACCCTCGATGGATCATTCAGAATGCCGGCGGCACCAAGCACACCTCCTACAAGTTTGGCAAGGGCGGCAAGAAGGGCGTCTCCTATCTGAGTCGCGTCTTTCGCATCTGTGTGTACGGCATCAAGGAGCCCGAGGGCGAGCAGCTAGAGGTCAATGTGATCGTCAAGGGCATGCCAGCGAATCTGCACCGTCGTCGCCTTTTCCGTTCCGTCGACTTTTTCCGCAACGAAATCGATTTCTACACCAAGGTCATTCCCGCTGTGGAAACCTTTCAGAAGTCACGTCAACCGCTGCCCAAGAATCCCTTCGTCGAGTATCCCAAGTGCCTGGCATCTGTCTGCGACGGTGTCAACGATTTCGTTGCTCTCGAAGATGTGGGATTCCGTGGCTATCGGGCGCCTATTCGCATGAACTACATTGCCTTGGAGGATTCACTGCTGACCTTGCGCACACTAGGACGCTCATCATGGTGTTGCCCTCGCTTTCCATGCCCTGGACCCAGAGAATTTTGAGAAAGCAGCCAGCTCACTGCAGGAGACCTACTACGGTGAACATACCCGTGAGTGGTACACGGGATTCCTGAAACTGGCGCTAAAGGTCGCAAGCGATGCGGTTGAGAAGACGCTCCCTAACACCAAGTACGAGACGTTGGCAAACAATTTTCTGCAACCGCAGCTCTTCGATGACATGATCAATCTGGTGAGCACACGCTCGAAATTGAGTGTCTTTGGGCATGGCGATTGCTGGACTCCCAATTTCCTCACGCACTACAGCGAGGCGGGCAAGCCGGAGAAGATCATTATCATTGACTATCAGCTGGCACGTTGCTCATCGCTGGCGCTGGACATTAGTTTCTTTATCTACTCGTGCACCAGACAGGAGCTGCGCGAGCAGCACTACGATGAACTGTTGCGAGCGTGTTTGGAGAGCGCACAGTCGCTGATCACGGATCTGGGCGGCGATGCTGAGGCTGTGATTTCGTGGGATTCGCTGCAGGAGGAGCTGAAGCAGTTTGGTCGCTTTGGCTGCAGCATGGGCATCGAATCGCTGCCAATGTCGTTGATTGAGGACGATGAGATGGCCGACCTGGATGGCATTGTCGAGAATTCTGTGCTCACCGATGTCTGGGACATCAAGCCCTTCGAACAGCCCGCCAAGCAACAGCGCATTGCTGAGATTTTCAAGCATGCCATCGATCAGGGTTATATTAAGTTTTTCGCCACCTCATTTCACATTGTCACGGCTCTTTGCCAAGACAATAGCCATTGAAATGACCATTTTCGGAGTATCGCATGTCGATTACTTCTTTGTGAACAAATATCAAACACTCGCCACCACTACAAACTATATAGTACTCTAATGGTATTACGACTAAGATGCATACTCGCGCAATAGAATAAAATATTAAACAGGGTTTCTACGGCTAAGCCGTTCAATACCCGTAACGCGAAATGGGTGAAATTCACTAGTCTGGTACACGCGTCCGGAGTTAAGGAAACACTTGAGCATCTTCTATGTAGATGTCAAGCGTTATCCCGACTCCGCAAGAAGTACTTCGATTCGCCGTGCCATAACGAACTTTTTCACGTCTACCACCGAGGATGCTGCTGGCTTTGCCAAAAATGGATCCATACTGTGGGACTTCTGAGACGAAAATACCTTTCACCTGTATAGCAACGGTATATTACTCACCCCTAGTAGAGACAGTCGGCACTACCTACCTGCCTAATTATAACTGCAACACCCAAATTCAAAAGAAAAACTGAAAAGATTTCAGAGTCTTCAGCCAATAGCTGAAGAATTTCTGTTTGTGGTATGGGAAAATTTGAAATACCGAACCGACATATAAAGTTTCTCCTTACTTCACGCATACAAAAATGTCCATGATTCTGCTTCTAATATAATAATAAACAAACTGAACTAACTATATTAGTATCCGCTTCATCTGTGGTAACGAATTGGTCAACATATTAAATGACAGAGGCATAACAATGGGATGATTTTCGAAAACGTACCCCTTTTTCTTCATAATTGTTAAAACTTGACCTGTAAATCAAAATACCCTACACAAGGTACAGGATCTGACTTAATCAAACGCCCCTTTTCACTAAAACTAGAATTCAAAGCTTCTGCTTCTCTAACTTGCTACCCATCTACATTCTTCTTCAGTAAAACTAACAACTCCGTCTGTGTCTCAGCAGCTGACAGGGTGATAAAAAAGGTTGGTAGACTGAACTGCCTTATTATCGCCATTACCTCTTTCTTCTGGGCTTCCCAGTGAGCTGGAGACGTGCGAACGCCCTTCAGGACCCTATAGCCTTCATCTTGGCCAATAATACTATCTATCTCTTCGTTGATAACGTTACAGGCTGTAATGAACCCAGAGACTTTATAATAATAAATAGAAGACAAGGTGGCCTTTAGACAATCAAGTAGTTGACGGAAATCTAGTCCATTTGAAATGGAATTATTTTGTGTAACATAAGATCAATATGTCTTGGAAAAAGTTAAGCAACCGTCAGATGAAGGGAACTGTCGCTCACCATCTAAAACCACCGCAGAAAACTCATAATTGTCTTAATTATGGTTCGATGTATCCTACTTACTTGATGGGGAAACCAGAGGACTTTACATGAAAGCCAAATTTATTGAACTCTTTATTATTCGACGAGCAGCTTCCTCGGAAAGCTATCCGATTAATACGAGTGCATGCTCATTAAGTGAAGATCAATGAACTAACACCTTATGGACTGTAGCTGGCAAATAGTACCATGAATACTCCTTTATCAATTGCTTAGCAGTATCGATGGCATATTCATTAAATTTGTCCAAATTAATTTTGTACCCCTAGGCAATAGCTTGGATTATAGTTGCACAACAATGGATAAGGTTTTCAATAGGTCGAAAGCCAATCAGAGAAAAATTTTCTAGCCACATTTCCATCGTTAAACGATCCTCTACCTTCGTCACTGGGCTTGTCCACTATTATTTCCATATTTCCCTGAAACGACGCCTGAATCTTATGCTTTTGTTTTAAAACTTTTATTTATTTTCTCCGGACCTCTGGCTTGCCACATTTTGATAACGGACTTATAGAAAAGATGTAGAAAGTAATAAGCCAAAATTGAAATATTCTTTGTTCACGTCTTTATTTAAACATTTATCCAAGTTATTAATCTCATAAATCAAAAATTCTATCGGCTTGAGTTATTGTATTTTTTTCCTAAAGTATTTTTCCTTTTCGATTGACAGTTCAGTTGTCTGTATTTTGAACTGAAAACGAACTGGTTCTGAAAACTTATTGAATGGCTAATTTTTAAAATTAGTTGAAGAGGTACGTATGATGTGACAAATGTGATGCTCTTGTCCTCTGAATCGTAACTTGAAAATATTTAATTGTACTTACTATAGCCCGTGGCTGGCAAAAATCCTCTGCTGAACCCTCCCCGAGGGTGCTGGCTGGGTAGGATCTGTATTACCTCATTGTCAACGGGTAGCAGATCTCTACTGTACGTCGATGTTTCAGGCACTGCAGATCCTAGCTGAGGACTCTGTTCCTTATTTTTCGGGCATCTGTCTGGAGATAAGTAGCAGAATCCATGGTACGAGGTGTCTGGCGGTCAAACTGAAAACGCTATGGGGGGCTCCCAAGAATAAAATTATCCAATTATGTCTCAGTAATGGCGCATATAAACAAATCAACTCGAGCTGGGATGTCAGCTCAAACGTCGGTGGAAGGCGTGACTGCTATCACCGGCGGGCACGGGGGGGAGATATCGTCTCTGCGTGTCGCCAGCGGTCACACCTCTGATGCGGCGGGAGCAGGCCGAATCAGTTGTAACAACACTGCCACCAAAAATTCGAGGTTGGTGCGCGCGGGTGCTGTGGTCTTAACCGACACGGACCAAAAGAGCGCTGTGCCAATCTCTACGGTGGAGGGGGAACGTCTTCCTCTTCAGTCACCCAGGCCTATCGCCACCACCTCCAAGGTTGCGCAGCCGGGCGGGGGCTGAAGGAGAAGCCAAAAATAAGGCGGCGACCCGCATTCACGCAAGACTCATTGGCGTAGCAAACCTGTCCGTCAAGGATCAGTAGAGGCTTGCCTGGGCCAGCTCGTGGATGCGGGAAAACCAAATTAGCACTAAAGTGCAGACCGGTTCTTCCGGCCCTGCCAACAAGAAGGTGGAGTCCATGGCAAGCATGCGCCAACGGTCTGCTGAGAGTCCCAAGCAAGGGGCCTCAGTGAGCACGAGGCTGCGAGCACCTGGCTCCACTAATACGGACTCGAACAGGACGAAACAGAGGGTCAGACAACGGTCGCTAAAACTGCCAGGCGGCATCTCGCCGTTGCTCTCATAGACAGAGGGGACCCTAACGGGAAAATGTCTGCTGAGCGGTGGCGGTTGACCTATAGTAAGCTGGTCGACGCACTGTTTGTCAGGATGGAACATGTCCCAGACAGTCCAACGCCTACATTCGAAGGCACTGGCTGGATGAATGGTGTCAAGATCCTGACATGCAAGGACGACCCAACATTGCAGTGGCTGCAAGCGACCGTACCCAAGCTGGACGGACTGTGGGAGGGGGCCAAGCTGGACATGGTGGACAGGAAAAATATTCCGTTCATGCCGAAGGCGAAAGTCCTTTTCCCCATAGCTGTGCAGGGCGAGCGGGCGCTTCAGCTGCTTAAAAAGCAGAACCCGGCCATACCGACGAGTGATTGGTCCGTGCTGAAGGTTGATGAACCTTTACCCAGTGGTGGGCAGCACGTCATCATTCAGATCAATAAGGGAGGCCGAGGATCTGTTATATAAACGCAACGGGAAGATGGCATGGGGCTTAGGGAGCGTGTACCTTCGCCTCAAAAAAACGTCATCCGAATGACAAGGACACACACGCTGAGGTCAGGGGAGGTTGAGGCAGATCTCGGTCTTGAGAGCGTGACCGACGCCACCCAGCACCTCAGCTTGACTCATGAGACGGAGGAGGTGGCGGAGGAACTGTCCATGCAGACGGGCCCCCCCCCGCTAGTTTGCTAACCTCTAATGAGTGTGCTGCAACTCAACCTCCATAAGTCCAAAACGGCTTCGGCGGAGCTACTCCTTGCCCTGGAGGAAGTGTCCGCCTACGCGGCTTTGGTCCAAGAACCGTGGATAGCGTCGGGCAACACGGTTGCTGGGCTTAAGTTGCTTAACTACGATCTGTACGTCCCGACATTGGTAAGTAGATCGAGAACTGCCATCCTTGTAAAAAAGGGGCTAAAAGCTCATCTACTACCTAATTACAGCAATGACGATGTTACCGTGGTGGTGCTGGAGAGCCGTGAGGGATGTTTGCTGCTGGCAAACCACACCTGACGAGCTGCGGAGGCTGGTGGGCATGGTCTGCTCCTCCAAAAAGCATCTTATAATCGGAACGGACGCCAACGCCCACCATAGCGTATGGGGAAGTCCCGACATTAACGACAGGGGTGAGTCAGTTCTTGATTTTATCCTTAACTATAAGCTTAGACTAGCCAACACAGGTGAGGTATCTACCTATGTAGGTCCCACCTCTTGTAATGTGCTGGACTTAACGATTGCGACTGAGTGTACCAATGTAGAAGAGTGGAGGGTCCTGGATAGACCCTCCTTCTCGGATCATAAGTACATTCAGTTTACCATTCCTTTTAATAGGGTACCTGCAGCTCAGCCGTTCAGAAATCCTTGAAATACCAACTGGGCGAAGTTCTCTAGCCTTGTTTCCAAGTCTCTTGGTCCGCCGGGTAACATCAACTCGGTACAGGATCTAGAAACAAATGTCAATGTCCTCTCAGCAGGACTACTTTCAGCGTTTCGCCAATCCTGTAGGCTCTCAAGACCGACGAGAAGATCGAAGCCACCCTGGTGGAACCCAGATCTCTCTTCGCTTCGTGGGGAGCTTACTAGCATGTTTCAACTTGCTAAGAAGGCGGACAACGAATATGTCTGGGACGAGTACAGGTCTCTCCTAAAGTCTTACAAGAGGATGATCCGATCATCCAAAAGGTCTTCATGGAGAACCTTTTGCTCAGACCTGGACAACATCAAAGACACCTCCAGACTGAGGAAGCTGCTGTCCAAGCAGGCTTCCAGTCCTAGTCTGCTCAAGTCGGGCGATGGAGTGTGGACGGAGAGTAGTGCTGAAACTCTTGAAGCACTGCTCTCAACTCATTTCCCGGGATGTATTGGAATGGAGAACAGTGTCTGGCAGCTCCTTCCTAGTCTCCCAGTTATGAGACCCCCTGCCGGTCTAATTACAGTTAATAAAATAATTTGGGCTATCGACTCCTTTGCGAAGGTCAGGTCGCCAGGTCCCGATGGACTTTCGCCAGCAATGCTGCAAGCTAGCAAGCTCACGATTGTTCCGTGGCTATCGGGCATCTATTCGGCGTGCCTCGCATGGGGTCATATCCTCACTCTTTGGAGGACCTCGAAAGTCATTTTCCTGCCCAAGGCGGGTAAATGCAGTCATGTGGTTCCAAATGACTTCCGGCCTATCAGCCTAACCTCTTTCCTGCTAAAGACATTGGAAAAGCTACTTGATTTGCACATCAGAAGCAACTCAATGCATCTGTTGTCCCCAAATGAGCATGCGTACACAAAGGGCAAGTCCATGCTCTAGTAGCCTCCATCGAAAAAGCAGACCACTATAAAGAATATGCCTTGGGTGCATTTCTTGACATTTCAGGCGCTTTCAATAACGTCACCACTGACGCTATTATGAAGGGCCTTACCTCAGTTAACACGGCACCAGCGATCCACGGGTGGGTCAACCGCCTTCTTTGTGACAGGCGGGTGGTGGCTACGTGGGGCGATGCGGCCATTACAAAGGTAGTGCGAGGTGGCACTCCCCAGGGTGGGGTTCTCTCGCCTCTCCTTTGGAATTTGGTCGTAAATAGCCTATGTTGGCGCATTTGATAGTTATTAGTTAAGAGCATGAAATACCAAATGAAGTTGTTAGAATTAGGGCGAAGCGAGAGCGCAATAAAGCTTTCGTTTGTTGCTCTCTGAGCGAATTCGCCTCGCTTCGCCGCTCTAGTTAAGTTAGGCTTAATGTAACTTAGCATAGATTTATAAACACAGTTGAAATTGAGAACTTATCAGCGCGTCATCATTTACTCCGTTTTCGTTTTCGTCGTTTGTAACAACAACAATTAGGTTCAGTCTTTGTGTTCGCGAATAAGCGGAATTCTAATTGCAAAAACTCTTGTAATTTTTCATGGCGCCCCCGGGTGGACTCTAATTGTTGTTGAACGCGAGTGCTTGATTGATCTAAAACAGAAAACAAAACAAATTCGCGCCGGTCGCTAAATAAAATAAAACATAAACAAACAATTGACTTTGTGCCAGTGCTGTGATCCACTTGTGTTTGTGTCATCGGTGGACTTTTCTGCATCATCGCTGGAGGATACCCTGCACCAAGCAGAACACACAGAGGAAAGTGGCTGGGATCATTACAGATCGCCAATTCCAGGTACTGTCGAAAATTGAAAGCGAACAACTGAATTGGTTGCCAATTTGCAAAATTCTAGTGACGCTTTCAATTCTTGGCACATACGTAATAGTAGAGCATTTGTTTTTAAATTTATATCTTAATTTAAAAAGTGAACCGCTTAGGCAGAATATTGTTTTTGTTTTCTAAGTGAAAGTGACTAGGGGAAATTCTTATTTCCATTGCATCGAACTTCTTCTCTTAGTTCGTTGCAATTTTCGCTTTCGTCGCCCCCTTTGTCACCAGATTCGTAGCCGCTGTAAGTTGTGTGCTGTTGCTAAGCGCACATACGTATATACATACATATATACCCGCAAGCCAACACTGCACCGGTGCATTTCGGCTCCGTGTTGTTGTTGCTTGCATTTTCGTTTTCGTTTCGCGCGCTTAGAAACAGCGCACATACACACATACGTACGTTAGCAAGGCAGCATCTGCACAGTGCATTGCGCTCTGTAGTCTGTGTTGTTGCTTGCACTTTTCGTTGTCGCGCGCTTTGCAGCGCTTAGAACTCGCTCCCCTACATTCGTTGGTTGAGCATATCAGTGCGATATCTTGTTTGCTCCCTCGAATTGTGTACTCCCCTATTATTGTCCGAGAAAGCTTAGTGGTTAGCTTAGGACAAAATAATAATAAAAAAAATAAAATAGCTCAAAATAATAATTCCAAAAAAAAAAAAAATAATAAATTTTTTGTTTTAATTTTCTTTTCGTTGTTGTTGTTGGAAGCAACAAGATTTATTTTGTATTTTATTTTTATATTTTTTTGTCGTCTCCTCTAATAACCCACATAAAAAATGAATTCGAAAGAAACTCTTGAAGGCTCTAAAAAGAAACTTGCTATTTGCGTGAAGAGCATTTGCAGAGTTAATAATCAAATTCTCGATGACACGATCGGTCGAGATTTGACAGAGCTAGAGTGCAGGCTTGAGATGTTGTCGTCGCATATTGAAAATGCTCTCAAATATCAAAGCAGAATTGAGACATTTGACGAATATGACGATTACCGGTGCGAGTTAGAAGAGATTTGCATTACTGCAAAGGCAAGGCTGAAGGCGATGGTGAAATCGTTGACCGATACTTCATCCGCCAATATATCGATTCAGCCGATTGCCGCTCCTCGTACCCGTCTACTTAAACTCTCATTGCCAAAGTTCAGCGGAAAGTATTCCGAATTTAAAAATTTCATAAGCTTGTTTGAGACTCTTGTTGACAATGACCATTCAATTCCGCGCATTGAGAAATTCAATCATCTCATTTCTTGTCTCTCTGGTGAGGCTCTTGGAACGGTGAGAGCGTTTCAAGTCACCGAGGACAACTATGAGAAAGCAATGGCGAGTTTGAAAAGAGTGTATGACAATGATTGTCTAATATTTAATGAAAATATCACTGCTCTTTTCAATTTGCCAAAGATTTCGCAGCCCTCCGCTTCAGCGTTGCGAAACTTGATTGACACTGTCTCTGCGATATACGGATCTTTGTTGTCGATAGGTGATGATAAGAAGATTGCAAATGCAATCCTTATTCACCTGGTCATGCACAAAGTTGATGCAATGACAAAGAAGAAGTGGGATGAGCAGCTAGATTACACGAAAATTCCATTATGGAGCGAGTGTGAAACTGTGCTTAATCGTCGATATCAGCACTTGTCAGCTGAGAATTCGACAAAGTCCGATAGTCAAGCCGTTTCACTAAACAGCTTAATAAAAGCTCGTTTTCGTGTACGACGCTCAAAGATAAGATTGATCAAAAGACCCAAATATGCGAATATTGCAATTCCGAAGATCATTCCATCGTGAGTTGCTCGATGTTTGCTGCCTTGGCAGTTAAACAGAGATTCGACTACGCGAAAACAACTGCATTATGCATAAATTGTCTTCGGAAGGGTCATCGCAGAGACAGTGTCGCCAAATATAAGGCAAAAAAGTGTCGTGTGTGCAGCCGTTCACATCATACGTTGCTGCACATATATTCTGCGACTACAAATAGTAGAGCGTTACCACCCCGAGTCTCTCCGCTGTTGAGCCTGATCGTCCATCCACTTCACATGCGATGCATGCGACCGTGTCGGATAAAGTGATCCTGGCCACAGCAGTCATCAAAATAAAGACGAATTCAGGCGATTTCGTCTTAGCCCGAGCTTTGCTGGACTCTGGGTCACAAATTAATTTTGTGACTGAGGAACTAGCTCAGCGGCTGCATTTGCGTAGAGAAGACTCGTGCATCAGCTTGCTTGGCATTGGTGAATCCAATTCTCAAGTTAAGAAAAAGATACACACTGTGGTGAAGTCGCGAGTTGGCTGCAATGAATACGCGATCGATTTATGGATCCTCAAATCGATCTCAGGTTATCAGCCAGATCACACTGTAAATGTCAGTGGCTGGAAGATACCTGACAATATTCAGCTAGCGGATCCCTATTTCTACAAACCGCAGAAAATTGATCTTCTTATCGGCGCTGAAACATTCTTTGATCTATTGTCCGTTGGCCAAATCAAGCAAGGTCCAGAGTGTCCAATCCTCCAAAAGACAAGCCTTTGGTGGATTGTCTCGGGGCGGTACACTCCTGGTGAAAAATCTCACCAGAAGATGACTGTCAATCTGAGCTATCAGGAAGAAAGTTTGAGCTCGATTGACAAGACCTTGCTGAAGTTTTGACTGTCGAAGATGTGCGCTCTCCTCCAAAGTCCTTTCCGCTGAACAACAAAGTTGTGAAGATCATTTCACAAATAATGTGAAAAGATTGCCGTCTGGTCGTTTCGAAGTAGAAGTAATGCAAGATTTCGAATTCAGAGACGATATAGAAAGGGTTCGTAAGAGTACACGTGTGAGCTCGAGTCTACAACGACTCAATCCTTTCATACATGAGTATGAAGGATCTTGGTGTTCGTTTTCGTTGTTGCGAGTCGGGGGGCGACTGGTAAATGCTCCTATTTCGTATGATGCTAAGTTTCCACTCCTCTTGTCGAAGCGCTCACAATTTGCTCGCAGCTATGTGAGGTACCTTCACTTGACCAACTGTCACGCTGGCCCAAGAGCGCTCGTGAGCATTCTTAGAGAACGACTTTGGTCAGTTAATGCTCAAGAGCTTTGTCGTCAGACAGTACGATCATGCATCCGTTGCTTTAAATGCAAACCTCGGTTGCTTAAGCAAATAATGGGAAATTTGCCTGCTGATCGACTCCGAGCGCTCCGCCCATTTTCAATTTGTGGCGTAGATTTTTGTGGCCCGGTTGAGACAACCTATAGGATTCGCGGAAAGCCGCCGTACAAGTCGTACATAGCTTTGTTCGTCTGTTTTGCGTCAAAAGCGGTTCACTTAGAAATTGTATCCGATCTGTCAACTAATGCATTTCTAATGGCTTTCCAAAGGTTTGTTGGTCGAAGAGAATGTCCGAGCCGAGTCCATTGCGACAACGCGACGAACTTCGTCGGAGCAAGTCGCCATCTGGAGGAGCTAAGGAGGCGAGTCGAGGCCGAGGAGAACGCAGTTCGCGACTTCGCATCAAGAAGCGGATGCGAATTTGCGTTCATACCGCCGAGGGCTCCTCACTTCGGAGGACTATGGGAGGCAGGTGTGAAGTCTGCAAAGCACCTACTCCTACGGACGGTGGGCAACGCCCTGCTCACGCTCGAGGAGCTGCAGACAGTGGTCGTGGCGGTCGAGGCGGTGCTCAACTCCCGCCCGCTAGAGCCGTAAGCCAAGACCCCAACGACGGCGAGGCGCTAACCCCGGGCATCTACTGGTGGGCGGACCACTGGTGGCACCGGCAGCATCGCGGACCCCGGACCAGGAGGGTCTGAGTTGCTTAAGGCGATGGCGAGCTGTCTCGTCGCTCAAGCGAGCGTTCTGGCAGCGATGGTCCCGGGAGTATGTGCTCGGCCTGCAGGCACGGGCCAAGTGGGACCAGTTGCAGCCGAATCTGCAAGTCGGAGAGCTCGTCGTCGTCGCAGAAGACAACCAGCCGCCGATGCAGTGGATGGTGGGTCGAGTCGTGGCGGTGTATCCAGGAGCGGACGGGGCGGTGCGCGTCGCAGACGTGCGAACCAGCACAGGAGGGCTGTTTAAACGGCCAATACACAAATTGGCGCCTCTGCCAATTGGATGAAGGCACAGCCGTTCATCGGGGCCGGTGTTGGCGCATTTGATAGTTATTAGTTAAGAGCATGAAATACCAAATGAAGTTGTTAGAATTAGGGCGAAGCGAGAGCGCAATAAAGCTTTCGTTTGTTGCTCTCTGAGCGAATTCGCCTCGCTTCGCCGCTCTAGTTAAGTTAGGCTTAATGTAACTTAGCATAGATTTATAAACACAGTTGAAATTGAGAACTTATCAGCGCGTCATCATTTACTCCGTTTTCGTTTTCGTCGTTTGTAACAACAACAATTAGGTTCAGTCTTTGTGTTCGCGAATAAGCGGAATTCTAATTGCAAAAACTCTTGTAATTTTTCAGCCTACTTCAAAAATTTACTAGACGTTCCCCCAAGTTAATTGCCTATGCCGACGACATAAGCATTTTGATAACTGGGAAATGCCCAACCACCCTTAGTTCCGTAATGGAACTTACTTTGCGGGAAGTTAAAGCATGGGCCGAATCAGTCGGGCTCAGCATTATCGCGGACAAAACGGACCTTATCCTCTTCACGAAGAGGTATAAGGTACCTGCGTGGTCCCCCCCTAAAATAGGCTGCACCTTACTAAACCTAGCAGTAAAATACCTAGGTGTGGTCCTGGACAGCAAACTGTCATGGAAGCTTAACGTGTTCGAAAGGGTGAAGAAAGCCACCGGAGCCTTGTACATGGCGAAAAAGATGCTTAGTTGCACTTGGGGCCTATCTCCTAATCTAATGCGGTGGATATACATCTCAGTTGTTCGCCCTATCCTCACCTATGGTGTTATAGTGTGGTGGCAGGCCACGGAAAAAAGAACGTACCTATCCATCATGGAAAGGACACAGCGTCAAGCGCTACTGTGTATCACAGGCGCTATCAGGTCGACGCCAACTAAAGCCCTCGAGGTAATAGCTGGCGTCGAACCGTTAAACCTATACGCGCGATCCATAGCCACAAAATCGTCCCTTAGGAATGGCGCAACAGGCAATCTGGGTCTGTTAGGCTATGGTCACAGCGCCATTGGTAAGGAGACTAGTAGAGACTTGGACTATACTATCCCCCTTACCAGTACCGACTATATTAAAACAATATTCTTGGAACCGGACTGCTGGCGGGAAGGGTTATGCATTCCCGAAGCCCTCAACCTCTTCACGAAGGGTTTGAAGATGGATGATGGTGTCGGAGCGGCCGTATACTGTCAAGACCCGGTCTCCAAACATTCCTATAAACTCCCAGACCACTGCAGCATCTTCCAGGCGGAAGTTTTTGCCATTGGCAAGGCTGCCGAATTGGCTCGGGGTTTACAGCGTAATCACAACTCAATTAACATCTTTGTTGACAGCCAGGCTGCAATAAGATCAATATACTCTGATGTGGTCAAGTCCAAAGTTGTCCTGGACAGCAGAAGAGCAATAGAGTCGCTGAACGCATCTGCGGTCGTGCGTATCTATTGGATCCCAGGCCACCAGGGCATCGATGGCAACGAGATCGCAGACTCTCTAGCCAAAGAGGGAGTGGGGCTCGATGCCGGTAACATGTGCAATGTACCGATATCCCTGCGAACTCTAGGCAGAGAAATTCAGGTGCGCCTTAGACTTCAGTGGGACGCGAGCTGGCGCAATGCCAACTCGTGCTAAACTGCAAGGCTGATGTGTGCTTCAATAAACAACAATTTAACCAAATTCGTCATGCAGCTTTCAAGGAAAGACTGTAGGATAATGCTAGGCATTTTAACTGGTCACTGTCTGTCGGCTCTCCATGCTGTAAAGCTGGATATCACGAATAGTGATCAGTGCAGGAAATGCAACGAGTCCGGGGTTAAGGAAACACTTGAGCATCTTCTCTGTATTTGCCAAGCGTTATCCTGACTCCGGCTGAAATACCTCAATTCGCCGTGCCACAACGATCTTCGGGACGTTTCACGGCTACCACCTAGGATGCTGCTGGCTTTTGCCAAAAATGCATCCATACTGTGCGACATCTGAGACGAAGATACGCTCCACCGGTACAGCCGGTCCTACCTATACCTATTCTTTAAAGATTTGTGTACACACATTATTTAGGTCGTCAACTTCAAACAAGTACAGAGCAGCTTCCTTTTAAGATGTCTCTGAAGGTGCTTTGGGAAATTCAATTGGTTGCCTAGCCGTACTTCAAGTTTTGCTTCAACGTGGAATTTTAAGTCGCAAAACTTTGCATTTCATGTGAATTTACAGTATGTGCAAAATGCTTTTGTTTTGTTGAACAACTCTTTTTTAAGTGCTATGCTTAAAATATGGATTTTCCAACCAAGTATCGCGATTTTTTATACCCGCTACTCATAAGGTAGGGTATTATAACTTTGTGCTGGCAGGAAGTGTATGTAACAGGTAAAAGGATGCATCTCCGACCCTATAAAGTATATATTATATATTATTGATAAGCATCAATAGCCGAGACTATCTAGCCATGTCCCTCTGTCCATCTGTCTGTCCCTATGAACACCTAGCTCTCAGAGATTATAGGAGATAGAGCTATAATTGTTATGTTCGCACGCAGATCAAGTTTGTTTTAAATTTTTCCCACGCCCACTTGCGCCCCCGCAAATAAAAAAAATCACGTAATTTTAAAGCTAGAGTCGAATTTTTGTATATACAATACTAACTATAGTAATTGTGATTCCTGAAAATTTGGTTGCGATCAGATAAAAATTGACGAAGTTTGTAGCGTACAACGAAGCTGGTTCGCTGAGGGAAGCTGGTGTAAATGTAGCGCTAAGAAAGTCGTACGTCGTAAGTCGTAAAAAAATTATCCTTTCCGTTACGTGCTTCCGTAGATTAACTATATTATTAAAAAAACTCGCGTACTTAAGTTGGAGGGGGGAAAATGGGGAAAATACATACAAGGACAGTAAACAAAAGAGTTAGAAGAAAACTAGAGAAAAGACAAGTTAGGGATCTACCTTCGACTTGGAACACTTCTCCTTTATGGTGCACTCATTGGTGCAGACGCCCACCCTACCATGATCCTGCAAAGCCAACGTAAATATCAATTTAAATAACAGGATTCCTCAGAAAAGCTCCTCGTCACTCAACCCTCCTCATACAAACGCTGCATGGTTCCAATTTTGAAAAATTACTAGCACATAATAAACACTATAAATAATTTATTAAAATTAAGATACATAAAGAAACAGCAATTAAGGCAACCAAAGAAGAATTAAACGGAATACAAAAGAAATATTTGGAAAAATTAAAGCTAAATTATATATATTTCATAAATACTTATAAACTAAATAAATAGAATAAATATTTGTAATAGAAATAAATAGCCAATATATCATCTTGCAATTTTTATATATGGATCACTAATTTACTGATAGTTTTTATGCAATATAAAACTATTTAATTATGAATCCATATCATTGTTTGGCAATGGACCACCGGCAAATGCTCAGCCCCAAGAAACTTAAGGTTTCTCAGGTATAGCGAAATTACGCTGCCAGCAAAACAAAAAAAAACTACTTCCGGGCTATAAATCTTACATTCAACAGATTCAATGTCGAAAAAAAAGCTCTGCTACGAACAACACGTGAAAAAAGATATGTATAAATATGTATAAAGCTCACTTACATCATTCTCCAGCGACGAAAGATCTTTTTCAGCCAGTGATATGTGTGTGAGTGTTGTTTTGCTGTTGTTGTTTTGAGCTGTGAAGCAAAAGTTTAAAGCCCTGACCAGCTTTATACTCGAATGGTGATATGAGCTTTTATGCCAGATATGTTCCATTGTTTTGGTAAACAAATATAAATTCAATTTTAAAATTGCAAATCTTGGCAGAGAACAAAATTATTTACGGACAAGATATGTATATGTAGGACAACTTATGGTAACTAATGGAGTTTATTAACATCTGATACATAGTATAATATACCACGTAATCATATTGTGAATTCACAACACAGTTTTTATTTCAACATATATACATGTACGCAAACAAGACAATAAATAAACAAAATAGAATACAAAAAAAACGCACTAAGTAAATGGCAGAAGGCGCAAGAGAAAAACCGTTGATATATACTAAACAACAAAAAACAAGTAAGAAAGCTGCAATCGAGTGTACTCGATGTACTCGACTGTAAGATACCCGCTACCCATTTTGAATAAAATAAATATATTTTGCGGTATTTTTTCTCAAAATATATCGAATATACTGTAACAATATTAAAAATATACCAAATGGTATATTTGGTATATCGATATAGTATCGCATTCAAAATATACCATAGACGGCACAATATACCAGATTGTCAGCCAAAGCAACTAAGAGCCCTAGTAAGTAGGCGTTTTTGTCCATACAGAAGTATTTCTTTAATAATCGTAACTACTGTAGTAATTAATGTATATACCAAAATATACGTTTGTTATTTGATTTTTTGATTTGCGGGGGCGGAAGTAGGCGTGGCAAAAATTTGAAACAAACTTGATCTGCGTGCAAATATAACAAATGCTGTCGAAAAAAGATTATAGCTCTATCTCTTATAGTCTCTGAGATCCACTGTTTCATACGGACGGACGGACGGACAGACAGACAGACGGACATAGCTAGATCGTCTCGGCTGTTGACGCTGATCAAGAATATATATACTTTATAGGGTCGGAGATGCCTCGTTCTACCTGTTACATACATTTTCTGCCGGCACAAAGTTATAATACCCTTCTACCCTATGGGTAGCGGGTATAAAAAGAAGAACCCGGACTTGTTTGACATAAATATAAAAGCGCGATTAAAATTTGCGAGGGCGCATTACGATTGGAATCTGGACGACTGGAAAAAAGTTAATGGTCTGATGAATCTAAATTCAATCGATACCAGTCGGATGATAAACAATATTGTTGTAAGAAGCCAGAAGAGTCGCTGCAGGGACGCCACGTAGAAGAAACAGTGAAACATGGAAGAGGAAATGTCATGGTCTGGAGCTGTTTTACTTGATGGGGCGTCGGACCAATTAAGAAAATAGATTGAATTATAAAGAAGGAAGATTATCTAGATCAGATATGCCCAAACGCTGCTTACGACGGAGCAAATCTCAATACATGCAAAAGAAAACACCAATATTAGTAAAAAAATTTATTTTTTATTTCAATGGATAGACTGAAAAAATTAGGAGGATACATTTTTATAATAAAGACAATTATGAAATAACAATGAAAATATAAAATTTATGCACATGAGTATGGGTGATATTTTTAACTTTGTACATAGTTTATTACTTTACCAACATCAATAGTTGTTCGAGTTAAAGCTAATTTCATTAGAGCTTCCAAGTGAATATTTGATCATTTATTTCTATATTGGTTCTTAATGAATTTTAAAGTCGAAAAAGACGATTCACAAATATGTATATGTGCTTCCAAAACTCCTTTAAATGTGTGGTTTTGAGTTCATAGTCAGTTTGTAAGTCGCAAAGCTCTAACTGAAGGTGTGGCTTCTGCTCTTCTTCTAAGAATTTTCTCAGTTTCCGATGATAAAGTGCATTCTGGCCACCCCTGATTTTATTAACTAATTTAGTGACAATCTGCATAGTTTCAACACTTTTTGACCACTTAGCGCGCAATGCCTCTAGATGAATAATACAGTGAAATGATGGCACCTGTATTCCTGATTTACGTAATTGCCCTATAAAGCCATTTTTTTTTACCTATCATAGCAGGTGCGCCGTCTGTGCAAACGGCTGACAGTTTGTTCACCTCTTCAGTTAAGGACAGTCTTCCTTGCACTGCATTGAATACATCAATACCTCTCGTATTTTCCAAAAGGGGAATCATGGGTAGAATCTCTTCATCAATATTAAAGAACTTGTCAACTATTGTGACAGCTAAAATAATTTGACTTGTGTCGGAAATATCTGTAGATTCATCCAGTGCCAGAGAAAAAAAAAGAGCAGCACCTAATTTTATTTTTTTACAATGGTCTAAACAAATATGCATATCGTCAATTATACGGGTAACTGTGTTCCAAGATAAGGAAACTGAATTGATTGACTTTACTAACTCAACACCACTATCACCAAAGCTCATTATTATTATTATTATTATATGGCCATGACAACCCTTTTATCGGGTCTCAGCCTGAAGCGTAATGTGCCTCCACGCGTCCCTGTCCTGAGCGCGCCTTCGCCAGTTGGTAACACCAAGTGTGGACAGAGTTTCCATCACCTGGTCTTGCCAACGCGTTCGGGGTCGTCCTCTCCTTCGTGTCCCAACAATCACCGCATCAAACACCTTACGAGCCGGAGCGTCTTCATCCATACGGGCAACGTGGCCCAGCCAGCGAAGTCTTTGAGATTTCACTCGACTGGCCACGTCAACGTCACCGTACAGCTCATACAGCTCATGGTTATATCTGATGCGATAAACATCATCCACGCAGATTGGACCAAAGATTTTACGGAGAATTTTCCTCTCGAACACTCCAAGAGCAGCTGCGTCTGACTGCGTCACTGTCCAGCACTCCGCACCATATAGGAGTACTGGAAGAATGAGCGTCTTGTAGAGTGTGGTTTTTGTGCGTCGAGAGAGAGCTCTACTATTGAACTGCCTACTGAGCCCAAAGTAACACCTGTTGGCAAGTGTTATTCTCCGCTTAATCTCCAGACTGACATCACTAGGCAGTGCCTAGGTAAATAAACTCCTTGACGGACCCAAAGCTATAGTTTTCTGCTTTCTGCAGTCAGCTGAGAATCAAGACGCCGCGATTCTCTGCTAGAGCACACCATAAACTTTGTTTTCTCCATATTCACCGCTAGTCCTACTTTCGCTGATTCCTTTTCAATAGCCCCGAAGGCTCCTGTGACATTACGCTTGGTGCGGCCAATGATATCAATATCATCAGCGCAACCAAGGAGCTGGACACATCTGTTGGTTAATATCGTGCCCGTCCGATGTACACCAGCCTTTCTTATAATACTCTCCATTAAAATATTGAAGAGTATACAAGACAGCGAGTCACCTTGTCAGAGGCCACACTTGGTAGTAAAGGTTTCGGATTGGCCACATCCTACCTTGACAGAGCTGATGGTGTTGCTCAATGTCATTCTGCAAAGTCTAGTCAGCTTTACTGGTATACCAAGCTCAGACATGGCGGCATATAGGCGATCTCGCCGGGGCTATCAAATGTGGCTTTGTAGTCGACGAAGAGATGGTACGTGTCGATCTGGTTTTCGTAAGACTTCTCCAGGATTTGGCGCAAGGTGAAAATCTGGTCAACGGTGGACTTGCCAGGCCTGAACCCGCACTGATAAGGTCCAATCAGTGCTTCAGCATGGGGTTTCAGTCTTTCACACAATACGCTCGTTAGGACCTTGTATGCAACTGGAAGAAGACTAATTCCGCGGTAGTTGGTGCGCAACGTGGCATCACCCTTCTTCAGGATGGGGCAGATCATGCTGAGGTTCCAATCTTCGGGTATGCTCTCCGTGAGCCATATCTTACTGATTAGTTGGTGCATGCTGCCTACCAACATATCACCAGCTGCCTTAAACAATTCTGCCGGCAGGCCGTCAGCACCTGCAGACTTGTTGTTTTAAGCCGTTGATTGCATCCTTGACTTCGATATGACTTGGGATTGGCACTTCAATATCAGTGCCATAGATTGGGGTTCGTGGATCATAGTCTTCAGAGTCTGTGTTTGAGCCAGATAACAGACTCGAGAAGTGATCCCTCCATAACTTCAGCACGACCTCTGCTTCTGTGACAAGATTTCCATCATCGTCCCTGCACGCCACTGCACCAGTCTTAAATCCTTGGGTCAGACGCTTGACCCTCTGGTAGAAGTTACGTGCTTCATTTCTGCATCTGCTGCTCTCTATGCTCTCACACTCTCGCCTTTCCTGCTCTTTCTTCTTGCGTCTGAAAAGGCTTTTTCGTCTCTTCTTCTCGACCTGTAGGCATCCACAATAGCTCGTGTCGCCCCAGCCTGCAGTGTTCTTCTGTAGGCGGCGTCCTTTGCAGCTGTTGCGTCATGACACTCCTGATCGTACCATGGATTCCTTGTTAGCGGATGCTGGAATCCACGCATTTCTTCTGGCGAAGCTCGCAGAGAGTGAGATCCAAAGCTCATTAGTATTTCTTTACCCACACTTTTTATAAACTCGTCATCAGAAAATGATTTACAATGTTTGGCAATGTTTAGGCTTGCCACATATCATAAGTTGCCTTGAGCGAATCAGAATGCGTTGAAAATGTTTGCGAATATATTTTTTTAATATTGTTCACTAATGTCTTCATTCATGGTTATGATAGTTGTGATAATGTCTTTTGCCATTCTTAAATTCTCGCACTAAAATCTTGAAAATAATGCATTGAAATTGACATTTGAAATTTCGTTCGAACAAATATTGCGTCCAGCGATCACTATTTAATTTAAATTTAAATGCCACGTGATGTTTACTTGTCAAATGACGCGCCGACAATGCAATAACTAAAAGCACAATACAATTTCTTCACGTGAATGCGCGTCGCCAAAGCAACAACAAAATGTTCATGAAATGGAGATGAAGAATAGAGATAAGAAAACGAAAGTGAAAAATTGTTTTTGCAATTAGCATTGGCGCATGCCGATAGCCGTATACATATAAGCATTTGCTCGCCTATGCTTCGGAGCCAATTACAAAAACAAGGAGCCATGGGAGCAATGGGGCTGGGCACCCCTGATCTAGATTTTCTGCAGACCCATTTTTGCGATTTTGTTAACAAATGTGCATATAAGGAGAGTGACATTACATTCCAACAAAATGGTGATTCATAGCACACGTCCAAAATCTACAAAGAATGGATCGCAAAACTGCTTTTCAAGTTAATGGAGTGGCCAGCACTGAGCCCTGATCTCAATCCTATCTTCGAACCGGTCCGGTACCAGCAAACCAGCACGAGTTGTCGCAATGAGTCCAGCAGGAATGGAGAGCTTTTCCAAAAGAAATCATTCAAAATTTGATAGAAAGTGTGCCAAATCGAATAGATAGCGTAATAAGAATTAAGGGTCTTTGGACCAAGCACTAAAAAATAAGAGTTTGTTGAAAAGTTCAAATTGAGCATAACTGAAAATTTCGAGTTTATTTTGTTTTTTATTTCTTAATGAGGCCAATTAGTTTATTTTATTATATTTTGTATAAGTATTTGTTAATAAATATTCAATGAATAAACACAAAAAATGTGGAATTATTTACTTTACTAACAAATTGTTTATGTGGCAATAGTTGCAAACATGTACTCAGACTTGCACGCCACTTTATGTCCACAAGTGAGCTTGCCGGCAGTGGCTTAAAAAACGCAAAATTTGATTGCATTGTTCTAGAAAAACGAACAAGCGGATATTCCAGCGAAGCTGATAAAGGAGTCAGACTTCGTTTGCGAAGAAAACTTCGTTAAGACTACTTCTCGTAGCAAATGTGGCAGATATCGGGTGACTCTTCCATTCCGGAAGCTCGATGGTATTGAACTGGGTCATTCCAGATCTATAGCGCTGGCTCAATTCCTCAAGAACGAGAATCGTTTGTCAAGAAACGATTCTCTAAAGTACGTACACTTGGGTCATATGACACCCATATCGCCTCAGGCGATTGTCACGACTCCTAATTTCTACCTGCCTCACCACGCCGTGTTCAAACCAGATAGCACCACAACGAAGGTGCGGGTCGTTTTCAACGCATCTTGTCCATCCTCAACTCGCAAGAGTCTGAATGATATCCTTCATTCAGGGCCCATTCTCCAATCGGATCTCACGTTGCAGATCCTCAGATGGCGATACTATCGATATGTGTTCTATGCGGACATAACGAAGATGTATCGCCAAATCCTCACGGACTCGAAGCACACACCGTTCCAACGAATTCTGAGTTGAACACAGTGACATTCGGTGTCAACTGTGCGCCTTTCCTGGCTCTACGAGTCCTCCAGCAACTTGCTGATGACATACGCTTGGAGTATCCTCTCGCAAGCCGAGTCATTTCCAACAACATGTACGTGGACGACGTCCTGGCGGGGACACACACGAAAGAAGAGGACATCCGGACTATTGCGGAAGTGTGTGCAGCCCTGGACAGCGCTGGCTTCCCACTGAGGAAGTGGACGTCGAACCATAAGAGCGTGCTGAAGGACATTCCAAAGGACCATCTACTGCGAGAAGATTTCCTCGAACTCGAGGACTCCAGTACTGCGAAAACTCTGAGCATCAGGTGGCAAGCTCACGATGACGAGTTCTTTTTCATGCCACCAGAAATTGCCCATCAAGACTCTGGCTGAAAACGCTCGAATGGGACGAGCACTTACCCACGGATCTTTTACTCCAATGGAAGGAGTACCTCCAGAGCTATCCCGCTCTGGGAAAGATCCGGATTCCAAGATGAGTCCAATTCCAGACACGAGTGAAGCTCCAGTACCACGGATTCTGTGATGCGTCAGAAAGGGCGTATGGAGCGGCGATCTATGTCCGTGTGGAGACGGCGAACAAGGTTTCCACACATCTCCTCACTTCGAAGACAAAAGTGGCTCTTGTCAAGTCTCTCTCAGTGGAGCTTTGTGGCGCAGTCCTGTTGGCTGAGTTATCTTCAGCCCTCCTCCTGAATCTGCCAGCAGAAAGTTTCCAGACTTTCTTTTGGACTGATTCAACAATTGTTCTCGCCTGGTTGAACAAGCCACCCTGCAGATGGAGAACCTTTGTGGCCGATCGTGTGGCCAAAATCGTCCAAGCCAGCGACGCCAAGAACTGATCGCATGTGCGATCCGAGCACAATCCGGCAGATCTTGCAAGCCGAGGTGTCCTGCCACAAGAATTGATTCGTAATCCTTTGTGGTGGCATGGACCAGAGTGGCTTCATCTCCCGTCGGATCAATGGCCAACATCTCCAAGTCCCATTCCGGAGACTCTGCTAGAGCAGCGGATTAAGTGTAACATCGCTAAGTTACCTCCTACTCCTGATATTCTGAGTAAGTTCTCTGAGTTTGGCAAGGCACTGCGCACGTCTGCCTATGTTCTCAGATTCATCGATAGAAGTCGAAAATTGGCAGTTCCAAACTGTACCGTGGTCCAAGCGGATGAGCTGTCACGGATCCAAGAGCGGGTAATCGTCATGGCTCAACGACAAACTTTTCCACAAGAATACCACTGTCTGCAGTCCAAGCAGCAGGTTCCTTCTTCAAGTTCAATCCGAAACTTGAACTCTTTCCTCGATGGCAAGGGTATTCTACGGGCCTGTGGGCGTCTGAGGGCGTCCCACTCGCTGCGTTATGATGAGAGTCATCCAATCATCCTCTCGTATTCCTCGTCCTTTGCACGAATATTGGTTCGTTTCACCCATCGTATATCCTTACATGGGGGTAACCAAGTCGTCATGCGGCTGATCCGTTCCAGATTCTGGATTCCAAAATTTAAGGTCCTCGTCAAATCCACCATCAACTCTTGCGAGGTTTGCGTGATCTACAAGAAGAGACTGCAGACCTAAATGATGGGGGACTTGTCCAAGGAACGGGCGTCCTACTCGAGACCTTTCACGCACACTGGAGTCGACTTCGCCGGCCCATTCGAAATAAAGAATTACACTGACCGAGCCTGCCTCATCACCAAAGGGTATGTCTGCGTCTTCGTGTGTTTCAGCACGAAGGCGATCCACAACACGCCCACAAGAGCCTATCCTGGCATTTTAAACCGCCGGGCGCCCCACATATGGGTGGATTATGGGAAGTCGGCATAAAGAGTTTCAAGGCACTCTTTTACAAGGCGACCTCCACCGGGAAGTATACGTTCGAAGAGTTGTCCACTCTTCTCGCTAAGATCGAAGCCTGCCTGAATTCGAGGCCCATTTCCCCTATGTACGAGGACCCTTCGGACTTACTAGCGCTTACTCCTGGCCATTTCCTCGTAGGTGACCCACTTATTTCGGTGTTGGAACCACCAATTAACCAACCGACCACCTCCATCCTCAATCGGTGGCACCGACTGAAGGCTCTTCACCAACAATTTTGTTTCCGTTGGAAAGATGAGTACCTGAAGGAGCTGCACAAACGGACGAAATGGCAATCCCTACACGGAACCTTCGGATCGGTAACATGGTCGTCATTTATTTATTTATTATTTATTTGGACGTTGACGTACTAACGGCAGTACCATCAAGTGGCCCAGCGATACCAAGCAAGGGCTTGTTGACGCGCGGACAAAACAAAATAAATTTGTGAACAGCATGCATTAATCGAAAACCGCGAATAAATATTAAATGACGCTAGACAGCTAATTAAATTAGATTAAAAATATGTTAGAATAAATGTATAATAAGATAAATAACAATTAAATACTCGATAAATAAGCTAATAATAAGGTTTTAAGCAAAGGAATAGATTTACTAGAGCAAACTACGTTATTGAGATTATTATAGTTCACACACAGAATACGGAAGGGATTATGGCAAGCAAAGTTAATAGATCTACGTGAAATGAGAAGAGGAAGAAAATTCCTAGTGATCCTGACAGGAACTGCAAAACTAATTTGACTTAACAGCTCCAAAGAGTCTATTTCACCATTAATTAGTCTCTGTATAAAAACAGCACTTTGCATAGTTCTGCGGTCAGAAAGAGAAGGAAGGTTTAGTAATAAAAGTCTACTGCGATATGGTGGTAATCTAATATTAGGATTCCAATTTAAACTACGAAGAGCAAATAATAAGAATTGTTTCTGCACCGATTCAATTCTTTCTTGATAAACCCTATACTGGGGACTCCAGACAAGAGATCCGTACTCAAGGATAGGACGACAACCTCCCCTCGAACGAGTGGCGCCTAGGACGGGTGCTGACGACGAGTTGTAGATGTGCTCACGGCGCGGGGTACTATCCGAAGACCCGTTGCCAAACTCATTCTACTCCCGATGGACAGCAAGACTGACCCTCCACGTCAGAAGGACTGAAGGACGAATAACCTCCTATTCCGTACTGTGTTGTCCTATGCTGTCCTGTTCCGTGTGTCATTGATAATGCAAATAGGCTACTACAATAATCATTTGTTTTTTCTTGTTTCATTTCATGTAGTATGCCATCACATACATCCACCCACCAGAACCGCCCCGCTGGCACCAACTCGTTCCGGTGTCGCGTGTGCCGTGGGATCCACCCACTCCGGAAGTGTCAGCAATTCCTGAGGCTGACAGCGGAGAAACGGTTGAGAGCAGTACTCGTCAACAAGTACTGCTCCAACTGTTTGGCCCACCAACACTCCGGGCAATCCTGCCGCAGCGCGGAAGGTGCAGGGTGTGTCGTGGGGACCACCACACGCTGCTGCACTTCAAGGAGGCACGCAGCGCTCGCCCCAATCGTCAGCGACGAGGCGATTACCAACCGGGCTGCACCCGGTCCCGAACCCCAACACGGCCACGTTCGCGAACCCCAGTACGCTCCCGAACTCCAGCACGGTCACGTTCCCGCTCGCCGTCTCCCCATCGACCGGCCTCACCTACGCCCGAGGGGCTTTTCCGACGTCGCTCGCATCCTTGCTGCAGGACAAGGCTGTGAGCATCCTTCCAACGGCCAACATCCTAATCGACACCGGATGTAAGACATTCGAGATGCGATCGCTGATCATTGGCAACGGCCTACCGGCTATCCGTCACCCGCGTTGGTAAGGAAGGCGTCTGCACGGCGATCATCCGCTCGCGGACATCCGAGTTCCGTCGAAAGGTGCTGCTGCAGGTGGACTCTCAACTCTGCTGCCGCACCCTCCGACCCGACGATGGCGAAAACTTGGAGCAGTTCCGCAGCATTACGCTCACCGACGAACGCTGGCTCCAGCCATCGATGATGTCCTGGTGCTCGGCACTGTTGTGCCTCACATCATCCAACCTGGCCTCCTGCCGAGCACCAACGGTTTGCCAATGGCCCATGTATTAACCCAGAAGTCACTCCCGTTTACAATGAATATATGTTTTACTTATTTCTTTTGTTTCACACTTTGTTTTACTTTATTCTCGGACCGGCGATGCTGGTCCATCGGCCGTACGTGTTAAACTAACTAGAACATAATTAGAGAGTAAATGAATCAGTCGTTGACGTCGGCACTGACGTCGCTGCTACCGCCATCGCTCTCGCTCTTCGCCGCCGGTTCCCACATCCCTCCTTTTTTATCAGCTTTAATTTCAGTCCTTGGTCCAAGCTTGGTAGTTCCATCCCGGCTGTCTGTGCTGACTGGTGTTCCGTTTGTTCTGTGTTTGTCAACTCTTCTGGTGGAGTCACATGTACCTGTGGAAGAGAATCAGGGTCGGAGCTACTGTCCGACGGGCTCCTTATTGGTATCTTCTTCAAGTGGCTAATATTCCTGGTTAAACGTCTACCATCTCTTGACACTATAGCTATGTTTCCTTTTCGCTCTATAACATCGTATTCGGTAGGGTCGAAGTTTGGTGTTAGCTTATGTGGGAACACAACATTTTTTATCAGGACCTTGTCACCTACTCCTATATCAATTTCCTTCGCCCTCTCTTTTTATCAGCTGATTCTTTCCCTTCTGTTTTGCAACGCAGTCTTGGTCTCGTTCTGCTGAGTCTAATACTTCCGCGCCCAAATCCTGAATCCCCGGCATCTTATCACGGATCAGCCTGTTAAACATTAACTGCGTAGGAGCAGTACCTGTGCTACTATGTGGGGTTACATTGTACATCAACACAAATTTTTGTATCTCCTCTTTATAGTTATTTTTGTGTTGGTATGCGATCTTTAATCGCTTCACTAGCGATCTGTTTATATTTTCAACCTCACCATTTGCCTGAGGCCAGTAAGGCGGAGTTCTAATCTGCTCTATGCCACTAACCTTGCAATATTCTTTAAACTCACTACTGATGTACTGCCGTCCGTTGTCCGTCCGTAAGTATTTGGGAAAACCAAGTCTGCAGAAAATTTCTTTCATTACCTCGATAATGGTCGTTGATGTTATCGAACGCAAGAATTTAAACTCCATGTATCGCGAGTAATAATCAATGAAAACGAGTACGAATTCGCCATTTGGCAAGGGACCCAACAAATCGGAAGCCACGCATATCCAAGGACCCGTTGGAAACGGTGTTCTGCTCATCGGTGCTGGATTGTTTGCTTGCGAGACTAGAAGGCAATCTCTGCAGGATTTCACAAACTTTTCAGCCGCACGATCAATGCCAGGCCACCAAACCTTGGAGCGTAGCCTACGCTTCATTGCGGATTCGCCTGGATGGCCTTCATGGGCTAGCTCTAACACCTTTTCCCGCAGCGAAGTCGGAATGATTAAACGATTTCCTCTCAGTAGGATGTTCCCGATCGTGGAAAGCTCGAATCGGAACGGGTAGAGGTTATTTGATGCGGCGGAAGTCCATGAATCATCTTGCAAGCAAGTAATGGCATCTACAATTTCTTCATCAAGGATGCTTTTCTCTGCTATCTCCGATATGCTCATTGACATAGGGATTGAGCTCTCCAGTATACGTAAAATGCTATATTCGGCTCTTGGCTCGAAATCCTTTGTCGATGATATAATACACAGCCGAGACAAAGTGTCTGAGATGTTTTCCTTCCCAGCTTTATAAATAACTTTGAATTTGTAAGTCTGTAGCCGCAGAAGCCACCTTTCGATGCGAGCTGGTGGTTTTGATGATGGCTTAAATATTGTCTCGAGCGGCTTGTGGTCGGTAACCAACTCAAACTCTAAACCGGCTAAGTAGTAATGAAATTTTTCTACCGCTCATACCAGTGCCAAGCTTTCTTTTTCGGTTTGTGAGTACCGCTTCTCCACATCAGACAAATTTCGGCTGGCAAAAGAAATGATCTGGGGTTCGTTTGCTTCTGTGAATTGTAGCAGTACTGCCCCAGCGCCACCGGGCTTGCATCAGCAATCAAACGTGTTCGATGTTTTATATTGAAGTATGAAAGTCTGGGTATTTCAGCCAGCCGAGTTTTCAAATCGTTGAACGCTTCTTTCTCTTTGGGGCCCCAGACAAATTTGGTGTCTTTTCCCAACAATTTCCTCAACGGTTCTGTGCGATCGGCTAAGTCCGGAATAAACTTCCCGACGTAAGTGACCAGTCCTAGGAAGCTTCTCGTCTCCTCCTTATTTCTCGGGTCTCGGAATGAAGTGATGACATCTACTTTCTCAGGATCAACACTGATTCCCTTGTCTGATAGAATATGGCCTAGAAATCTTAACCGGTGTGTTTTCCAAACACATTTTGAGTCATTCAGTACCACATTATTATTCTTGAATATTGCCCGGACTTTTCTGACCGTCTCGTCATGCTCATCTTCATTTGATCCAAAAATGATGACATCATCTATATAATTAAGAACGTTGGGGCATGGTGACAATAACTCTTCAAGTCGTCGTTGGAATATCTCGGGGCTGAATTTATTCCAAACATTAATCGTTTGTAGCGGAACAGACCTCTTGGGGTTATAAATGTAGTTATTTGTCGGCTTGCCTCATCCAGTTCTAATTGATGATATGCATCTTTCAAATCGAGCCTTGAAAAGTATGTAGCATCTTTCAACTTAGTCATGAACGAATCAAAGGTAGGCAGTGGGTAGTGTTCCTCATCACCGCTCGATTGGCCATCCGCATATCCAAACACAACCGGATGTCGCCATTTTCCTTGAAAGCTATTACGATAGGCGAGATCCAAGGGCTGTGACCGACAACTGGTTCTATTATGTCACTGCTTAGAGCTTCCTCCAGTTTGGACAGTACCTTAGCTTCGATGGCAACCGGTATACGTCGCATTGGCTGTTGTATGGGCCTAATATTGGGGTCAATTAATAGCTTGACTGTTACTCCTTTCCACTTAGGAAATGGGGTAATGCATTCAGCTCGGCTGACCTGTAGTCCCAATGCTAAGACGTTCAATTTGATTGCTGTTTCTCGGCCCAGTAACGATTGTTTTCCATTTTCAATCACGTAAAATGAAGCAATGATCTCTTTATCTGAGCCTGTTGATATGGGAGCCTCGAATACACAAATTACATTAAGCAATTGGTTTGAAGCATAACCCCGAAATTGCCTCTCCGAGTTGGATCTGAGTCTGAGTCGATGATAAGGGGAACAATCTGCCCTCCTATTGAACACTCTATGAGTTCATCACTTTCATCATCATCGCTGCAAATCCGGAAACATTCTTCCTTGGTCGGTTTCGTTCCGGAAGGAGCGCATTCATCTTGCACTTGCCGCACATCTATCCGTGATCGCTTTATGCCACCGTTGTTTGGCTGTGTGGACTGGCGTTTGAGATTCGTCCTGCACTTGCGGGCGAAATGACCAAACCGCAAGCATTTGTTGCATTTAACTTGTCGCGCCGGGCAGGTCAAGTTATCGTCAGAGTGACCCATTCGTCCACATCTACCGCATTCTGTACCCTTGCTTGGTTTCCGGAATGAGATTTTATTTATTGTTTCTTTTTCCGCCTTAGAAATCATCGATTGTGATTGCTTAATAATTTCTTCCTCTACTCTACAAGCTTCGATCACTTCAGTCAAGGTATGCTCTTTTCCAGTAGCTTTTTCTTCAGTTCCAGCGAAGTCCAGGAGTCCATGATTTTATCTTTTAAACAGATCTCTTCAATTTCGGCCTTAGTGGATCCGAAATTGCATTTCTGCATTTGCTGACGTAGCCGAATCGAAAATTTTGCAAAACTCTCACCTTCAAAAGGTGAAAGGTTCCTAAACATATGCCGTTCGAAGGTGGAATTTTGTTTCGGTGAGAAATAATCATTTAGCTTTTTCACCAGCACCAAGAATACGTCGACTTCTTTGTTATTATCCGGGTCTACCAGAGCATCTGGTAAGGAGAAAGCAACCGTTTGCAATTGTACGCCTCCCAAGTGAAGCAATTTATTTCGTTTCCTGGTAGGTGTTTCAATCTCTTCAGCATCGATATATATTTGGAATGCGCGAAACCATTTTTCCCACTCGTTTCGTAACAGCGATTTTTCAATGGTTTCACACAGGAAAGGTTTGATTATATTTTCACTCATTTCCCTTTTCTGCGAATTCTGCACATGAAACGAAACCAAAATTTCATTTATTCATTTTTTTTCGGCAAACTGCCTCTGACTATGTCAGCTTATTACAAGGCTAACTGCCTTTACACAAACAGATTATTTCTCTGTTTAAATGTTTTTTTTTTCCAACTTACAACGTACTGTTGCTCAGTTAAGAATTTTATTTATTTCATCATTTTTTCCATTTTTCTTTTTGACTTGCAACCAACTGTTACTCAGTCACTCTTTTAATTACGCTTGTGTCTCTGTCCTTTTTTTTCTCTTGACTTGCAACCAACTGTTACTCAGTCACTCTCTTAATTAGGCTTATGTTATTTTGAATTGTGATCAACTCTTTCTTTGCACTCTCTCTTCATTAGATGTTGGTCTTTCGCTCACTATCATCATTTTTTCCTCGTTTAGCTTACCACTCTTAATGTGAGCATTTACCGTATGCTGGCAGTGGTAGGGCACAATAAGAGCAGAAGAACAAGAAGAACACAAGAAGAGAGAGAAAGAAAGAAAAGGAAAACGACACATGCATTTGTACCAAGTACCGCAATATCACGAAATTACGTCTTGCATACATTTGTATTTAATTTAAATATTGGCTGTTGCTTTTTTTTTTTTAGTTTTACCTCGTCGCCAATGTATTAACCCAGAAGTCACTCCCGTTTACAATGAATATATGTTTTACTTATTTCTTTTGTTTCACACTTTGTTTTACTTTATTCTCGGACCGGCGATGCTGGTCCATCGGCCGTACGTGTTAAACTAACTAGAACATAATTAGGAGAGTAAATGAATCAGTCGTTGACGTCGGCACTGACGTCGCTGCTACCGCCATCGCTCTCGCTCTTCGCCGCCGGTTCCCACAGCCCAGAATTCCACCTTGGGTTGGATTCTGTCCGGTCCATTTGGACAATGATACCGTTTGCAACTCATTGCAAGGGGAGGATGTTGATGCCAGATGACTGCAGGTGTGACCACTCAGGCCAGCTGACAGTGTGGTCGCGATCGCAAGTTATCGATAGCGACAAAGCTGGTATACTGTGCGTGTGACCGTGTCATACGCGCAGCCACACTGTTCTTGGTTTCCTCTGGAGATGGTCACCCTGCCCTTTTAGTGTTTTTTCTATTCCGCCTTTTTTCTCTGTGTTCGAATTTTCTCAAGCACATGCAAAAGTATATTTTTCAAGTGTCGAATAAAAGATGTGAAAAAGTCACAATCTGCTACAAATAAAAGTGAAAGTGGTTTTATTTACTTGGAAGACGCCCCCTACAAACAACACTCAAAAATTTATGTCAGCCGATAGCCGATGAAATACCGGTAATTGTTACTTTAAAAGAAAATATAATAAATAATATCAACGAAATATGGGACCCCAACATCGGTATATGGCACAAAGTTGCATATTTTAATATCCCCGGCTTGAAATATGCAGCCTAATGATTTAAACGATATAAAACTATTTTGCATTACTCATATAACAACTGAAAATCAAATATCGTGTCCAAATACACCTTTATCGGATTCATCGGCAACGCATTTTTCTTTTGAAATAGACAGTAGTGTAACGAACCGTCACAAAGCCGAGGTAACTAGCGCTGTCCAGGGTCTAAATAAGAAATTTATGTTTTCTGAAACCCTACAAGCCGAGTATCACAAGCTGTGAGACAATCTTGGTAGCCAAATGGAGATCTCGATGTAAAGAAAGACACAGTAGTTTTGAATTCTTAATTTTGTTTTCTTTATTTCGTATTTCACTGGTTCCAGATAAGTCAACAATGGTATAGATATTTCCGCTTCTGGGATTGTCCTCAGGTCCAACGTCGATAGGAATGTTATGCGGGTGTTTGTCACGGGCGTCAGTGTGAAGCACACTGACTATGTTGTACTGTACACACTTTTTCGGTGTCGACTGTAGTGGTTGTAGTCACCCTACTACAGCTAACGGGAAGAAGTTGTGGTTCGTATGAATTGTATGAAACGAGACACGCGGCGTGGGTGGAAAGGTTGTGAGTGTTTAGTCACACTGGTCTAATCACACCGTACACACTGTTCCGGCGTCGACTGTAGTAGTTTGTAGTCACACTACTACAGCTAATGGGAAAAATTGTGGTTCGTGCGAATAGTATAAAACGTAGCACGCGACGTGGGTGGAATGGTTGTGAGTGTGTAATCACACTGGCCCAATCACGCCGTACACACTGTTCCGGCGTCGACTGTAGTAGTTTGTAGTCACACTACTTCAGCTAACGGGAGAGTTCGGTGTATTTCGCTGTTAACTCGCTTGGCTCTGTTTGCGTTACACATGCGCTGTTAACTCGCTTGGCTTCTTTTGCGTTGCACATGAGCTGTTAACTCGCTTGGCTCTGTTTGCGTTGCACATGCGTTGTTAACTCAACACAGCTGGGTGAGTGAGGGTATGTGAGAGAAAAACTCTGGTATATATATATTTTTAGGCTATTGTTTTCTTATGGGGCGCAGTATGGTGCGTCACACTTCCCCTTCCCGCCGGACGAATGAAAATCCAGATACGTCCGGTTTTGGACCTACTCACCTAATAGGTGGTGTCGAGGTAGGTGTGTGTGAACCTGGTCTTGGTTCATCGTCCCTCGCTGCAGCGGACCTCCTTGACTAGCCCCGGGGTAGTTGACGTTGGGGCGTTTCCACCGTCCAATTTGTGGGAGCTTCCACCAGCTCGCTTCCATGTTCTGTAATGGTTAAGAAAAGTAGTGAGATTATTGGTAGTGCGACTGGGGAGGTTGTGGTCGGAGGGATAGGATCAGGGTTTGATCGCGGCTCTCGACATGTCGCTCTCATAATCTTCGGCCTCGGACTCAGGACTCTGCTCCTGGAACTCCCGGAGATCTGCAATGTTAGCTACCCTTCTTTGGTTGGTCGTTGTGTATTGCAGACGGACGATGTTTGCTGCTATGAACTTCTTTACCACGTACGGACCATCGAATTTCGGAGCTAGTTTTGCTGCGAAACCGTCGGCAGCATTGAGAGATGGTGTTGCCGCAAAAGCACCTTTCCGCCCAGAGTAGGTCGGCATTGCCTCCGGCGTAGATTGTAATGTCGACTCTGGTCATGGCTCGCCTGGTTCAGGTTTCCTCGTACGATTGTAAAGATCTCCTGCAGTCTTTTGCTTTATTGCCGGGGTCTTCTAGTTCGCCGGGGGCCTCTGGTGTCACCTCGTCGTATAGTCCTCCGGGAAGTCGTGGTTCCCTACCCTGTACTAGGAAAGCGGGACTGTAGCCGGTGGACTCGGAGACGCTGGAATTGACAGCTAATGTGATCTCTTGAAGCAACTCATCCCATTAGTTCTGCTGTCCGACAATTAGTTGCGAGATCATGGTCTTAACTGTCCGGTTTGCTCGTTCCGTTGGGCTTTCATGTGGAGAATAGGGAGCAGTGTGTTGCAGGTCGACTCCGGCGGTTTTAGGAATGCCTTGAAGAACCGACTAGTGAACTGTGTCTGTCCCATTGTCGTACACGAAACGTCGCGGAACCCCGAAATGAGCGAGGATACGTTCACGGAACGCACGCTGAAGGCTCGCAGTAGTGGCACGTCGTAGTGGCACTAGTTCTACCCATTTGGAAAACAAGTCAAAGAAAACGAGGAGCATGGTGTTACCTTGCTTGAAACGAGGAAGTGGGCCGACGAAATCGGCTCCAATGACGACGAAGGGTTCTTCTGCGGGCCGGGTATGCATGGCTTCTGTTGTGATGTCTTGAATTGTGTCGTTGTGTTGTGAAATGTGTCGGAACAGTTGTCCGTCCCTGATGGTATAATCCGGGTAGCGCTGTGGTTCCTCACTCACCTGTTGTATTCGCCGTGATAACCAAGAACAAGGTTGGTCCGGGTTGGATCTCATCTCGAGGACTGGAGAGGACGTTTGAAGTCGACAGTCCGGATGATGAGTCGTGTCATGAATGCTTGTGTCCGGGATGGCATGAGTCATACTAAACAAAGTGGCCGGAAGCGGAATTGGGGCAACGGGAGCGTGTATTGTATGGCGTAGACGGGGTCTCGGAAATGGCCTGGAGATTGCATCTGCCTCTGCACAGACGCGTGTTCGTTTTCGAGGAACTGGAGGGAGTGGTGTCGCCAGGATAGGCTCGAAGTGCGAGGCTCGAGGGCACAAAGGTGTTTTTAACGATGTTAGAAAGTTATCTAGACAAATCTGTGCTGTACCGCAGCTAATCGTTGTTTCTATAGAACAGAGCAAGTCTAGGCCCAGTATCACGGGCTCAAGAATATGTGGCAGGACTAGGAAGGGTTCGTGACCTCCCGAACGGAGCCGTCAGCGAGACGAATTTGCGAATCAACGTGTTCTCGGGGTACTAAGTCGCGCGGCCACCTCTTCACTGATGAAAGTCGTGGTGGCACCGGTATCCACAGTTCCCTCGGTGGGCATGCCTTCGATATGGATCCTGGCCACGATTCTCCCACCGGTTAGATATATCGTGGGGGTTACTGGCGGGTCATGGTGTCTATCGTCCTCTGCTCCTCCCGCCGTGGTAGAGGACGATGACCGTTTCCCGTCCCGTTGTTCCGACAGCAATGGATCGTGCGTATGTCTCGTTTGCCGCAGTCGCAACAGAATATCACGACAGGATTCTGATATACTGCCTGTAAATGTCCTGGTTCCGCGCATCGTCGGCAGACCCTGGCTACGCCCGGCACTGAAGGTTGTCCTGCGGGAGTGTTACGAATGGATGGTTGGCGGGGCCTGTCCTCGGGTGGTCCTCGGAGAGGGTTATGCAACGTCGGTGGAGTCTGGGTTGGCGGATATGCCTCGCGACGGGCTGGTGCAGGGGCAAAATGGCAGTCGCCGTTGCCAGTGAGGTTCGTGGCTGGATTCGATCCTGGATGTATTCAAACTCCATGGCCAACTGGATCAGTTGGTCGAGACTTGTGATCTCGTGTCAGCGGGCGTAGTACTGGTATTCGGGGCGGGCGTTGTCATAGATTCGGTCCAACTCTCGCGTCGTGCTGTAGTCAGCACGGTGCATGAGGAACCGAATTTCCGTGACGTAATCCTTAAAGGATTCGTTGTCTTGCTGCTTACGATTGCGGATGTTATCTTCCAACCTCTCGAAGTATCACGTGGGCAAGAAAAATGCGAGAAATTCCTTACGGAACTCCGACCAAGGGACTGGGCGCAGCCCTCTGGCTCGGAACCAACGCGCGGCCCGATCCACCAAGCCTTCAGCCATGCTCCTTGGCAATGCATCGACCGAGATCCCGTATGCCTGAGCCCGTTCCTTCTATGCCTCGACAAAAGCCAACGGATCACCCTGATCGTCGAATTGAATTGGATTCCCCATTTCCGAATTCGATCCAGGTGAGTGCCGTATGGCCAAGGGCTTGGGTTGGCGGTGATCGGGTTCGGCTGAGATTCGCTGACGAGTGCCGGGGAATTAGCCTGTGTAGACTTTAAGTGGCAGGGGTGGAAGATAGCACCGAGACGTGAGACGTCGTACGTGCTTCCGTCTTGGGCAGGGTAAACAGCGGGCTGTGTAAAACTGCTGGCTCAAGCCTGAGGTGGTGGCTTGCGCGTCGGGTTGTGGAGTGCGCGGCCGCGTGTATAATATTTCTAATTCGGCCAGTCGAGTACAGACGCTCTTTCCAAGCCTACTTTTGGTTATTAGTGAAGCGAGCGCTTTCCTCAGGTCCTCGACTTTGCCTTCGACCGAGAACTTCACTTTAAGCTGATGATGATGTTATTCGAAGTCAATACAGATGCATGATGAAGTAAAGATGATAATGAAAGTGATGATCACGTATGGTAGAAATAATGATGACGTTTGGACGAAACATCAATTATCTATAGCTGAGAAGAGGTTTCGTAGCCAATAGACAAAGCAACATAATTCCCTTTTAGGTGCGAGTGGAGGTACTTGCTCGTAGGAGCCACTTCAATGTGTAAGCGGGAACCGCTGGCACTGGCAAAAAAATGCACTAAATACAAAACAAAGATAAGTATGGATTCAATCAAGAATCAAAATCCATACCTGGCCAATAATAATTATTCACTTTAAGATGAAACTATTTCACGGCACAACTTTGGAATTTTGTCCCGCGTGGACTTTTTTTTCCCTTTTAATTCAAATAATTTGTCGCTGCTGTTTACGGATTTGTTCTGTGCGCACCAAAGAGTTAAGCTGTACTAATTTAGTGAGCTCAGCTCCAGTCCAGCCAATGCCTCGAACGATTTGCGAATTTACCAACAACGATCTATGATACGAAACGGTATAATCGTACGATGCGCAGGTGGTGACAAACAAGAAACGGTATAATCGTTCGATGCACGGGTGGTGACAAACGAATTTGAACACCAAAAGAGACCGCGACTACAAGAATAGAGAGGGGGGAGACGCGGTAAGCCTGCGCTGCCTCGCTATCGACCAGAAATAAAATTATGAACAAAACAAAATTAGCAGACAAAATAGATAGGAATAACGGATCAGCAGATTTACCAGAGGAACAGCAAAGCAAACTTAACAGAATGACTTAACAGAACTCCTAACCGAATAAAAAAATTACAGAATGTACTTTAACAGAATCTGACCTAACAGAATCCAAATTAACAGTGTCGACCTAAACAACCGCTTTGGTCAAATCCGACCACTACAGCGCAGTTAAGGCTCGAAAAGTCTTAGTTTGAGAGTCCTTAACTGAAAAAGGGCAGGATTTATTATTACCAACCAATTTATGCCGTAATTTGAATGTCTTTCAAATGGTACACTCCGATTATTTTTCCAGACTCATTTTCTAATTCATAGTATGAAGGTCTTAACTTGCGACGCACTCTGGCATTTTGAAAAACTGGCGCTAAATTTTTTACTAGCATTGCTCTGAGTAAAATTCCGAGCATAAACTTTATCGCCTTCCTTCAACTGAATGGTTCTGCTACGCAGGTTATAGATTCTAGCATTAGCGTCATGAGCGGCAGATACATTATCTTTAGCTTTTCGCCGAATAATTTGTAAAACGTCATTCTGTTTCAGAGCCGTATCATCATTCAATAAGCTTAGTTTTCTCAAAAGCTCATAGTCCTGTCCATTAAGCAGCATATTTTGCCCGAAAGCCAAAAAGTATGGAGAATATCCGGTACTGCTATGAACGCTGGCTCGAAGAGCTCCGCTTATTTCATTTAGATTCTTATCCCAATTAGAGTGGTCTGTACCAATGTATGCACGAATGGCGGATAGAACAGACCTATTCAATCGTTCGCTTGCATTGGCCTGTGGCGAATATATTGCAGAGCATACATGCGTAATGCCAAAACGGGTTAGAAAAGACTCAAATTGAGCCGAACGAAATTGTGATCCATTGTCTGTCAGTATGACCTCTGGAACACCAAATGTATAAAAAATATAATTCTGTAAAAATTCGCAGATTCGGTGAGAGGTAAATTTTTTAAGCGGTTGCAAAAAGTGGAATTTTGTATTGTGGTCTACTATGATCAATAAGCCAATGTTACCGTTTTTAGATCTTGGATACGGACCGAGTAAGTCCACGTATAGCTTTTGAAAGGGTCTCTCGGAGACCAAAGGCTTGCCCATAGGGGGTCGTAAAACGATATTCGGACTTTTAGTGGTGCGGCACACACAACACTTGGATACATAGTTTCGAATTTGCGTTACCATACCGGGCCAGAAAAAAAATCTTTTAAGTTTCTCTATCATTTTTCCGGTGCCACAGTGTGCTCCATCAGGAAAATCATGAGCTGTATACAAAATGTCTTCTCTTAAATATTGTGGTATCCACAACTTCCACGCTTGTGCCTCTTGTGTGACGTCACCGGTTGAGTGCTGTGTTCTTTTGTACACAAAATTATCACAAATTTTTAAATCTGGTAATTTAGACTGGTTTTCTTTGATCAGCTGTATAAGGTCCCGATAGTCTTGAGATTGAAACTCTTTAGATCTTAAGTCAACTATTGGGCCGCTGTCGGAAAGTTCGGAAATCATGGGTTCATTTTGCCGAGATAAAGTATCCGCCACAATATTCTTAGAGCCACTACGATGCTTAATCTCAATGCCATAACCTTGCAATGTTACAGCCCAGCGTCCTAAACGACCGGTCAGATCCTTTTGCGACATGAGCCATTTAAGAGAGGCATGATCAGTGATAACTGTAAAATTTTGCCCTTCTATGTACATATGCTCTAAACTTCTTAACTCCTCTTAACACTGCCAGACATTCGAGTTCCGTAACAGTGTATGATCGTTGGGCCTTGGACAATTTTTCCGACATATATGCTATGGGCATCTCAACACCATCTAAATCTACCTGTGCTAAAACACACCCCACGCCATAGGTACTAGCATCGCACAACAATAAGAATGGCTGTGAAAATTCCGAAGTTTTCAAAATATATGCCGACGTTAATTTTTCTTTTAAGAACTTAAAAGACTTTTCCGCTTCTTCGTTCCATTCTAATGCCTTATTTTTGTTTAGCAGTTCTGTCAATGGGAAGCTGACGGTGGCATATTGCTCAACGAATCGTCGATACCAGCCAGTCAAGCCGAGGAAGCGCCTCAACTGTTTCACTGTTTTTGGAACAGGAAATTCGTTAATACTTTTTATTTTTCCTGGATCAGTTTTCAATTCCCCATAACCAATAATGAATCCTAGGTATTTTACCTCTCGCATGCAAAACTTAGACTTTCCAACATTTATGGTAATATTGGCTTTGCGCAAACACAAGGCCACTTCACGCAGCAAGGTCGTCGAGATATACAAAAACTCTCGTACGAAGGTATGGCGGAATGACCTGGTCATTTGCCAAAAGGCATGTTTCATGTCCAGATTACTAATGAAACGTGCAGGGGGGTAGGCGACTTAAAATGCCATCAATGTGAGGCAGAGGATAAGCATCCTTTCTGGTTACTTTATTTACCACCCTCGAATCTAGACAAAGACGAATCTTGTCTCCCCTTCTAACAATAACAGAGTTACTACTCCATGGGCTGTTGGACTCCTCGATTATTCCTAGATCCAACATACGGTCAACCTCAGAAAACATAAGTTTCTCGATTGCCGGAGATATGGGCCAATGCCTCTGTTTAACGGGTCGGGCATTGTCTACTTCAATCCTGTGTTCCAATAAATGAGTGCGACCAAGTCCTTCAATGTCAAAGGATGGTAGATCATTAATAACTTTTTGTAAATAATTGTTTTGAGAATTGGTAAGAAAATGGGTTTTTGGGTCTTCAACTTCTCCTTCTGCCTCATCCTCTAATTCTGAAATGGATGGTTCTAATATTTGCTCAAGCAGTCCGAAAGCTCTCCAAAAGTCAATTCCTAGATACACATCCTGACTTAAAGTTGGAATGATATAAAATTCGATAGGATTCGTCCTATTTCGATACGAAACATTTGATATTATTTTTCCAATGACTGCACTCTTAGAATTATTAGCAGTTTTAATATTTCCTGAGCATTTTTGAACTTTGTGCTTTTGCATAATGACGGTGGCAGCATTGCTACCAAGGCAACTTATTGATGCACCTGAATCAAGCAAAGCTACATATTTCTCGTTTTCAATTTCAATATCACTATACAGACGATTGTCGGATTGCATAAAAATGGCAGAGACCAATTCTTTCCTAACCGAGCGAACCTTCTTCCAAAACGACCGAATTCTCAATGTTGAACGTCTAGGTTTATTATTAATTTTCAAGTAGTCAACGTTTCCTAAAATTCGTTGATCAACTTCACTGTATTTACTAAAGCGAATATGGAATGGCTGTAGAATATCTGAAGAGCTCGCCTTTTCCTCGCTTTCTAGGTTGAATGCCGGTGTGTGTGTTTGTGACCAGGCATCCATGCTCAATATTCTTATTGTTGAGGATGTGATAGGATGTTGTTGGCTATCACATCCTTGTGCCGGTTTTCCGACGCATTGCACGACTTACAAGTCGGTTTGTACACATTTCTGGGTCCGCAACCATAACAGAATATTGACCTGACCATGACCTCCATGCAATTCTCAAATCTATGGCCAGGTTTATCGCAGTTCCAACAGATTAATCTCTTCCGTTTGATTTCTGATATTTCATTATCTGAAATATCATCTGTTTCAACAAGAACTTCTGCTACCTGAGATCTGTATGGTAATTTTGGTTTGGCAGGATTCGAACGGATTTGTTTAATGAAATTTTCATGCGTGCGAATTTCTTCTCGCAGCCGGGCAATGGTCGAGATACCTAAATGCATTACTTCATATTGAAGCGAAGGCTTCGAATTTCTAATAAGAATTCTAACTAAAGCCTGTTCCGAAATGGAATTTTGGAGACGGCCTACCAAGTTTTCAATAGCAAACTGATAGTCGTCGAAATTTTCCTGCTCAGCCTGCCGCCTAGAATTAATCAAATCCCATATATCCATGTCCGAATCACTATCGCCAAATTTTTTTAATGAGCTCTTCACAGAAAGTTGCCCAATTAAAACCAGGGAAAGATTTGTGAAACTTCCAAAACCATTCAGTAGCTCTATCGGCGAACAGCAAATACAGGTGGTCACACACCAATTGGTAGTTGCCGCCAAGATTTTGTACAGTCAATGAGCGAAACCTATAAAGAAAATCTTCAACTCTCATACCTTTCCTATCTCCACTAAATTTTAATCGCCAGCTCTGTATTAGATTGGACACCTTTTCGGGAGAAATAGTAGAGGATGGCCGAAATTCCCCAACCGATTCATGGGTTTGACGGGTACCATTTCTAAAAGTGTTATAATCTGGTCTAAGATTATTTGAGACTGGAGGAGCTCTTGGTAGCTTTAAGTCCCTACTAGGAGATGGGGTTGAGTCAGATTGACCGAGATTCAAATTTGCCATCTATGCCTGCATATCTACAACATCATTTCTATTTATGGTTTCAGGCGTAGGACTAACAGTCGGCCTAGGATCTTGATTTGGATCCAGTAGATCATAAGATCATAAGATCCCTGCATAGAACGTGTCTGCATGCCTCCTCTGGGCGTAGCTAATTTACTTTTACTCCCTCTGTTAGAAGTTGAGGCTGAGTTTTCTCCTAATTGCGAACGAGCCACAGTGTGAGATTCTGCCTCGGTCAGTTCTACCTCTAAATTATTATTAGAGAGCGATAACTGGTTAACCGAGCATCTGGATTTGCAGATAGGACATGAAGGTGTGTTTTGCAGTGCTGGGATCAAACAGCTATAGTGAAATTTATGCTTGCAAGGGGTGGTTGCAACGAGTTCATTTGAATTTGTTGCCTCGTGGCAAATGCCACAAAAAGGATCTTGATCTTGCATTAGTTGCACTAAATCTTCAGCACTATGTCGCACCGTCATAATTAATTCTTATAGTTAAATGAAATGTTCAAATTAGTTTTTGTGTGGTTAAGTGTGTAAGTGAATTTGTGTATGTTTATGCAAATAATAATATATATATTTATTCTAATTTTTAATTTATATAGAGTCCGTCACTTTCCTTTTGAGATCGATGCCATGCCAAAATTTCCTTTGAAGCCAAAAGCTAAACTATTCATAGAATTAGAAAATATTTCTGATTTGAATTGATAGTGTCATCCTACTGGTCCGGATACCGAAATTATTCCAGTATGCTGCAATTCCAAGTATAGATGTTCAGCTATCAGTCCAAAGTTTTTTTTACACAAAATTATAGTCTGAAGAATGTGTGGATTTTAGTATGAGTTCGATTTGGTCGACCATTCCAGCATGACGAAATGCAGTCGCAAATTCCAATAATCGAAATCCCATCTTCACCACCAGTCAGTCCCCAGTACTAGTTTATGTGGGTGTATGCAATACAAATAAGAAACTGAGACTAGAGTTTTTTGACATTAAACACAATATGAAAGAAAAGTATGAATTTAAGAATAGGTTCGACTTGGTTGATCATTCCCAAAATTATGAAAAATGATCGAAAATCCAATAGTCGAGGTCCTATCTATATCATATAAAAGTCTCACCTACTCGTTTAAATCAAAAAACCAAAATAAAATTGGGTGGATAAATAGGGAGCAAATTTCCGTGAGGCTAAACAACTTTTAGGCCCCACGCGTTGGGCGCCAATTGTGTAACGTGTGACTGGAGTATGTTTTAAAAGAACAGAATTCGTGCACTTCTGGCTTTGGCTCCAGCTAAGCTCGACGGATTGGGGCGGGGATCTTTCTGCCTTTAAAACATTCACACTTAACAATAAATAAGTGCACTGTGTGTCGGACAAAAAAAAAAATAAATAAATAATAGAAAATCAAATATTAGGAAAATATTAAACGGACAAGACTTTGGCTCTTAGGAGAGAGGAACCTGATGGCAACATAGATCTTAAATATTGCCCCTTTTTTTTATAAAGGTAATTACCAGTAACTAGCTTTGGACAGGCATGACCTCTGGAGTACTGGCGACGGACTCCATTAATAACACTTTAGTTATTCATTTTCAAGTAACAAATTAATTTTTAATAATAAAAGAAATTAGAAACATAAGGTTTAGAAATTGAACTCTAAGTCTTCTCATAGATGAATTAAATACGTTTTTTTTTTTATCGAGAAAATGATTACGCAAAATAAAGGTATGTCTTGGGAAAAAACAAATTTAAGATGTAAATGGCACTTTGGACTCACCCATCACTGCGTCGTAGAGCTCAATTGACGAGACTGGTGTAAAAATAAGTATACAATTTAAACCTTAAATTTACCCTGACATACTCAGCAATGTTAAATAATTAAATGGTGAAAATCTTTTAAAGTTCAATTTAGTTAAAGTTACAAATTCATAATTAAGATTACAGTTAGTTAGATTAGATTACAGTTAGTTTTTTTCAAATTAATTCGAGGTATATAAATTTCAATTCAATGTTAATTATGAAGCAAAAGTAATATAAGAATATAAATATATATAAATAAAGCAAATTAGTTAGATTTTCGTATATAATGTGCATAAACATACAAATAAATTCACTTCAGTTTATACACAATTTGAAGGCACCACATTCGAGGTGGCCGAGTTAGAAGTCAACTTCTTGAGAGCAAAAAAAAATAACAATAAGTCTTAGTTAACTTCCATATTCTATATAAACAAAATATTCAGCCTAGCACAGATTTGGGAAAAGTCAGCCTGGGACCGTCTCTTGTGCGGCAGCGATAGTAATCCGTCGAAGCAAAATAAAGTTGTAGGTGCACTTTAAGCTGATGATGATGTTATTCGAAGTCAATACAGATGCATGATGAAGTAAAGATGATAATGAAAGTGATGATCACGTATGGTAGAAATAATGATGACGTTTGGACGAAACATCAATTATCTATAGCTGAGAAGAGGTTTCGTAGCCAATAGACAAAGCAACATAATTCCCTTTTAGGTGCGAGTGGAGGTACTTGCTCGTAGGAGCCACTTCAATGTGTAAGCGGGAACCGCTGGCACTGGCAAAAAAATGCACTAAATACAAAAACAAAGATAAGTATGGATTCAATCAAGAATCAAAATCCATACCTGGCCAATAATAATTATTCACTTTAAGATGAAACTATTTCACGGCACAACTTTGGAATTTTGTCCCGCGTGGACTTTTTTTTCCCTTTTAATTCAAATAATTTGTCGCTGCTGTTTACGGATTTGTTCTGTGCGCACCAAAGAGTTAAGCTGTACTAATTTAGTGAGCTCAGCTCCAGTCCAGCCAATGCCTCGAACGATTTGCGAATATACCAACAACGATCTATGATACGAAACGGTATAATCGTACGATGCGCAGGTGGTGACAAACAAGAAACGGTATAATCGTTCGATGCACGGGTGGTGACAAACGAATTTGAACACCAAAAGAGACCGCGACTACAAGAATAGAGAGGGGGGAGACGCGGTAAGCCTGCGCTGCCTCGCTATCGACCAGAAATAAAATTATGAACAAAACAAAATTAGCAGACAAAATAGATAGGAATAACGGATCAGCAGATTTACCAGAGGAACAGCAAAGCAAACTTAACAGACTGACTTAACAGAACTCCTAACCGAATAAAAAAATTACAGAATGTACTTTAACAGAATCTGACCTAACAGAATCCAAATTAACAGTGTCGACCTAAACAACCGCTTTGGTCAAATCCGACCACTACAAACGAGACACGCGGCGTGGGTGGAATGGTTGAGTGTGTAGTCACACTAGTCTAATAACACCGTACACACTGTTCCGGCGTCGACTGTAGTAGTTTGTAGTCACACTACTACAGCTAACGAGAAAAGTTGTGGTTCGTGCGAATAGTATAAAACGTAGCACGCGACGTGGGTGGAATGGTTGTGAGTGTGTAATCACACTGGCCCAATCACGCCGTACACACTGTTCCGGCGTCGACTGTAGTAGTTTGTAGTCACACTACTTCAGCTAACGGGAGAGTTCGGTGTATTTCGCGAAGAATCGTAACCGGGATGTACGGTGTAGGTGAGGCTAGTGTTGGTGTGTGATCACACTGGCACAGCCGCACTATACACACTATTCCAGCATCGACTGTACTACTGGTAGTCTCACTGTTACAGCGAACGGGCACTTTGCTTTGCACGAGCACTACTGTGCACTGGCACAGTCACACTGTACACACTTTTTCAGCGTCGACTATAGTAGTCTGTAGTCACACTACTACAGTGAACGGAAAAAAAATATGCGCGTTGTGCGAAAAGAAAAAGGCGAACGAAAGACGCGGCGAAAAAGAACAATGTGTAGCGTATGACGTTAGTGTGGTTGTGTTAATGCGTTGTCGCACTTGAGTGGGGTTATGTAATAAAAATGCTTACTGGTTATGCGTAATCGCATATGTATGTTAAACGGGGGAGCAACGGGGGAAAATCAAGGAGCAAGTGGGTATCAAGCATCCAGATTGAACATACCTGTGGAATACGCGTTGGCTGCGTGATGAACTTCTAGTTGTCAAGTATACACGTTGGGTCTGCTCAAGACTTTTTATCAAAGGCACTCGCGGGTAAAAGAGTTTCGCACTGGCAACTTCTAATCAGAGAGTGAGAGTCGCTCCTCCTCCCCTCGCCTTTATCTAGGTCAAGGTCTTGGCTCTGTCAACTTGCTTTTGCTTTCTTTTCCCTAAATTTGCGCATGCGCTGTTAACTCACTTGGCTCTGTTTGCGTTGCACTTGCGCTGTTAACTCGCTTGGCTCTTTTGCGTTGCACATGCGCTGTTAACTCGCTTGGCTCTGTTTGCGTTGCACATGCGCTGTTAACTCGCTTGGCTCTTTTTGCGTTGCACATGCGCTGTTAACTCGTTTGGCTCTGTTTGCGTTGCACATGCGCTGTTAACTCGCTTGGCTCTTTTTGCGTTGCACATGCGCTGTTAACTCGCTTGGCTCTGTTTGCGTTGCACATGCGCTGTTAACTCAGCACAGCTGGGTGAGTGACCTTATGTGAGAGAAAAACTCTGGTACATATCAGAGAACGGCTTCGGGTGAATGAAAAAATTCATACGCGCTCAACAGCCGAATAATCACACTGTTCGGATCAGCCGATCAAACTTGCATGCGCTCACATTTTCGTTGTAGATTTTAAATCCACTCGGGTGCGAGCGATTTTTTGTTTCACTCCAAATTATTCGGCTCGTGTTCAGCATAATGATTTCGGGCGCTACTCATTCGGTTCAACAATCAATTTTTGAATAAGAATAGCAATCAACTCACAAAAATCAACTCGTATGATTTTACTCATGCGCGCAGCAAACGGTACTTTTTCTGCACAGATGAAATGTGCGAAGACAAAAAAACAAGCAACAACAACAAGCTTCAAGAAGCTCGCATAGAAATTGTTATTGTACATGCATTCGTTATGCTCACTTCGTGTCGTCTTGTCGCTAATCGTTTACTCATAAACGATCAACTCGAATTGATTCGAATGATGCTTTCGTCAACACATACTCATTTTTTTGATAGGAATGATGCGTACGGCAAAATAAGTTGATTTTCACTCATCACTGTTTTTTATTCAGTGAGTTGAGTTGAATGAGAAATTTTGAGCCGAAAACTCAAGATGATCGGAATGATGTGTACAGCAAAATGAGTTGATTTTTACTCATCGCTGTGTTTTGTTCAGTGAGTTGAGTTGATTGGAAAAGTACGCGTATGATTAAAATCAAGAAAATAGTGATTTTTGCAGTTCTCTGGTACATATATATTTTTGGGCTATTCTTTTATTATGGGGCGCAGTATGGTGCGCCACAGTAGCATAGGTGCAGTGTTGCCAGAGTCGCTTTTTCCCCGTCAAAACTGGATTTTTTAAATGCCATTTGCTAGAAAAAAATTGCAAACAGCGGACAGCGGGAATTTTGCTTTTTTTTTTTACTTAAATGTTTTTTTGTATTTCCCAAAAATGGAACAATATTTGCTGTAGCTGTTCTGTCGATGCTTGCCAACATTTTTAGTGACAAATCGAATGTATAGTGTTGTTAAGCAATGTCAAAGAACACGCCAATTCTTATCGTAGCGTCACTAAAGGCAAAAGGACGACACGGATGACAGTTACTGCAAATGTGCAATCACCACAAAACTCTCTGATTTGCGCGCCAATGTTTTAACCAAAAAGCATAAAAGTGCTAGGGACGGCTTTATGCAAACAAACCAAATAGATTTTGTAACTTTGACGGTCAAGACGATGGAGCAAAAAGCATTGTTTGCTCAATTGGATCATTTAGGAAACCTAGTCGTTAAATAACTTGAAGACAAACAACAGCGCTATTTGTTTTTCTACTCGTGTTTTCTACTTAAAATGAAAATACATTTTATTCTAAATTATGCATTTTCAATTATGGCTTGACAAATGCTGCTATAGATATAACCCTAATAAATTCCTAAAAATGATAGAAAAACTGGATGAACATATGACAATACAAATGAGAAAAATGAGGATAGTTTTAATGAAATTCTCCAAATATTGTGAATATTAGAGCAGCTGCTGTACAAATTATATACATATGTTTCAATATAATCGATTTTGTGAGCTCACCCTGTTAAAGATATAAAGAATCCAATGAATTGAAAAGTCAGCTTTTTTTTAGCCTTTTTTTCTAATTTTTCATCTTTTTTTCATCGTTCTTCCCGTCAAAAACAGCAACAAACTTTGGCAACACTGCATAGGTGCTAATAGCCAAGCTTCAACAGAGAATGGAAGCAATGGCATCTTCTTTTTTCCGCATTTAATAAAACGGAATACCATACAATTCGCAGAGACGCATGAAGAAAAATTCGAAAGGTATTGCAATGAAAAAGTTGCAATGGATGAAAACTTTAATTTAATTGACTGGTGGAAAAATAATGAAAAAAAATACCCTTTCTTAGCAAAAATAGCGTTGCAAATTCATTCAATTCCTGCCAGCAGCGTAGCCGCTGAGCGTTCTTTTTCTTTAGCTGTCAATATAATCACAGAGAAAAGAAATAGGCTCAGACCATGTTCAGTTGATAGTTTATTGATTTTAAATTCATTTTATAAAAGTTTTAGCGATTAAGATTGATCCATTTGATACCAAAAAATAAACCTTTTTTAATTTTAAGTTTTTGATTAATGAAGAACTGATTGAATTTTGTGTTCCCTAATATTTTAAGCATTACTTTTGTTCAATAATATTAATCATTACCTTTGTTCATTAATTTTAAGCAATAATTGAATTTTAATTTTAAGCGTTAAAACTGAAGAAATAAATGAAGTGATTTGTTAGTTAATTTTACTCATCGCAACTTTTTTTCCGTTAAAACAAACAAATTTGTACATACAAACTACACACACAAACACATATTCGCAGGCAATTCTCGATCTGATTGCTTCACTCACAATCAAATCAAATGCAACTTGATCGATGTCTGAGCTTTCGTTTTTATCGTTAGACTCGATCGTCTTTTTCGGTACAATCATTTCCGATCATCAAACCGGTATGCAACAATCAGTTTGAATCAGTAAGCAGAGCAATCAAATCAGTTGCACGAACTGTTCGTTTTGTGCACGAAGATTGATCGAACAATTTTTGTTGCGATCAACTTTTTGAGTTGTGACGGGTTTGAGCGAGGCTGATCGAACCGACTCGATCATACTCAATGTCTTGATTTCACACAATTTTTTTCCGCACTATTCAATATTTATTTAATTATGTCACTTTTGTCGTTTAGTTGGCGATATATATATATATTTATACCCGCTACCCATAGGGTAGAAGGGTATTATAACTTTGTGCCGACAGGAAATGTATACAGGTAAAAGGAGGCATCTCCGACCCTATAAAGTATATATATTCTTGATCAGCGTCAACAGCCGAGACGATCTAGCCATGTCCGTCTGTCCGTCTGTGTGTCTGTCCGTATGAACACCTAGATCTCACAGACTATAAGAGATAGAGCTATAATTTTTTTCGACAGCATTTGTTATGTTTGCTCGCAGATCAAGTTTGTTACAAATTTTTACCACGCCCCCTTCCGCCCCTGCAAATCAAAAAAATCGAATAACAAGCTTAATTTTGAATTTAGAGTTTGGTATATAGAGTAATAACTAAAGTAGTTATGATTCCTGAAAATTTGGTTGCGATCAGATAAAAATTGTGGAAGTTATTAAAGAAATACTTTTGTATGGGCAAAAATGCCAACTTACTGGGGGTCTTAGTTGCTTTGGCTGACAATCTGGTATATTGTGCCGTCTATGGTATATTTTGAATGTGGCACTATATCGATATACCACATATACCATTTGGTATATTTTCAGTATTTTTACAGTATATGGGGTATACTTTGAGAATAATACCGCAAAATAACACATCGCTCAATAAGTCCCCGGCCTGACATAAAGGGGCGATCAATTATCATAAGTAAAAATACAACTCTGCGAAAATTTTTTGTGGAAGTCCTCATTAAACACTGTATTTTGATGGGAAAGAATACGGTAGAAGCCGAAATTTGGCTTGATAGGCATTACCCGGATCTCTAGGAAAATCAACCATTTAGGATTGGTATAATGAATTTAAACGTGGTCGTGTGGTTACTAGCGGACGGGTTCAGAAAATTTTAAAAATGGTATTGGCCTTTGGCTGACAATCTGGATATATTGTGCCGTCTATGGTATATTTATACAGTAATGAATGTGGCACTATATCGATATACCACATATACGTCATTTGGTATATTTTGGGATGCATATGGTATATTGATTATACTTTGAGAATAATACCGCAAAATAAATATTGTCCACTTCATCAGGATATGCACCGTGTGACAGTCTAAATTGAGGTTGGGTACTCTCCAGATTTGGCCCCAGCGACGGGTATCTCACAGTCGAGTACACTCAACTGACTGTATAGCCTTAGATGGAAACTAAATTGATGAATAAAAGTAAATTTTTATGTGCTTTTATTGAGTGGTGTGTTATATTGCTTTTATTCAAAATGGGTAGCTGGTATCTCACAGTCGAGTACACTCAACTGTAGCTTTCTTGTTTTTTTTTTATTTACTGTTTGTTTTATATTTTGAATCTTCTCTTACGAGACTAACAAAATGTGTTTAAATCTTAAAAATACTACAGTATTCTAACAGTTTCTTAAGCTGAATTTATGGATCATAGGCCAGTGAGTTGGTGAACCAGGGGAAACGCAGTCAAGGTTGCTAGGTTTTATAATTGCTTGATACAGCTGTCTTCCTTTCGGGGACACGAGGCGAGATCCCCAGTGCGTGTACTTAGCGTTATTGTCTCCTGCTGCTATAAAGTAGTTGCCTAGCGAGTTGAAGTAGTCAATAAACCCAACTGTATAATGATAGATGTGGCATGCAGATAGCTAGTGGAAACGCATTGTGGAAGTGGTGTTTAATGCGGTTTTTAATCAGTATTCCAGTGCCTCAATGGGTCTTTCCATCAGGATGATTTGTACAGTAGAACAAATACCCTCGGATTTGGAAATTGTATTTGTTGGTAGGGTGGGTTTCTGCAAGTAGCATTACGTCGATTTCATTGTCATTCATGAATTGTGCTAGCTCAACGCCGTTGGCATTCCACAGTGCAATGCGTAGGAGAGCCATTGATTATTTTGAAAGTGTCTTTTGGACCATCTGAATCAAAATATTTTGAATTATCATCAGACTTTGCATGGTTGTTCACATAAAAGCAATGAATTCCTCAATGCTTTGTTGCAGTCTGAGTATCATCGTTTCCATTTTAGGTGGTGATTGGTCATTGCAAGCAGGGCTCGCCTGATTCAATTTTATAACGCTTGCAAAGTTTACGTTTTTAGTTACGTTGGAACTACCGAGTGATGACCTGGCTGCTGACGAAAAGAAAACTTCAGGCGTGAGTTTGGAGGGTACTAATGGTGCGTTGTGGGATCGCGTTATTAAGACTCTATGGTTGATTCGACTTTTTAACTCTTTGTATACTGGACAGCCTTTGTAGTTTGCAGTGTGGTTTCCTCCGCAGTTACTACATTTTTTAGTGGTTGGGTCTTTTTGTGCTTTACATTCAGCAGATGTATGCAGTCCACCGCAAGCTACGCATACAGAGCGGAGTGTGCATTAATATTTAGTGTGGCCGTATTCTTGGCAATTTGCGGACTGGAATGGGCCATTGCTTTTGTGCGGCTCTTCGACTGTAATTCTGCGGTGCAGTAAGAACTGGACTTTGTAGATGGGATGCACTTCGTTTTTCTTGAGGGCCTTGGAGTCAGGGACGAGTTCCACTTTGAAGAGAGGTTGCGGTTGTTTTTTTCTATTGCGGATATTTATAACGGTTTTTACGTTGAAACCTTTATTTTTAGTGCCTGTTCTACTTCAGTAGTGTTAACATCTGGATCGATGCCTTTTATGACCACTTGCTTTTTTTCTTGGCGTTTAGAAGCTCCGTCAATTTTCTGAAGTTTTCTTCGCTTTTCACTTGGACCTTTGTTTCATGAATGTCTCCTTTAGTCAAGGGGATCACGTGGAAGCTATCTTTACCAATAAGATCGATTATTGTTTTCACAAGGTTGTAGATGTATAGCGGAGGCGGTTTCGCTTTCCTTTTCTCCGCATCCGTGACTGTAGAAGGCATTTTGTCAGCCAAAATTTCAAATCTATTTGCTGTATTAGGGCTCTGCACAGTTCCTTGATTGGAGGGAGCCCGATTGATTTTTGCGACGTTACCCATTTTCGAATGTGACTTTGTTTTCTTTTAATGTTTACGTAGCGATGCATGCCAGTCTGTATGGTCGAACCTTGCTTTTTACTTAGTGCGTTTGTCAGTGCAGCCAGTTCAGCTGACATAGCAGGTAGAACGATCGACGGTATCGGGCATACAGACGAAACTGATGTTGTTGTTGTTGTCATTGCATTTACAGTTGCTACTGACGTCACTGTGCTAGTTACCGTGGCCAGACAAGTGTGCAGTTGGGGCGAGGCAAAACAAGGAAAGGGGGAAACACATTTATCGCTTACCTTGCTTTGCGCTGTCGGTAAAGCAGACGGAGAGAGAGTGCGCCCTTTCGTTGAGAGTAGGCTTGAGGTCGTTTTTCGGTGTTGGGGTTAACTCTCGCGGTTGATCGGCAGAAGCTTTTGTTTTTCCCTGGAGTGAGCCAAGCAGTTGGGACAGAACTTGCTAATAAGTACTGGCCGGCGTCAGCTGGGTGAACCGCGGACATTTGAAAAGTGCGAGGATACCGTGACTCACCCGACAGCGGAACGAGTCTGTGCAGGGAGGCATATAGCAACCCCGCTGGAGGGTGTCCTGGCGAGGTACGGAAACTCCACGCGGAGTGCCACCGGTGCAGGTGAGGGATCCGTCTCCATGGGGGTGACTGTTATCAGTGAGACCGCTCTTGGAAGGCTGGAATGATGTCAAGATCCTGACATATTGTGATTTGCACCAGTTCAACGGTTGCATACTTATAATTATAGTTCTCTGCAATTATTGCTCCATGCGCACTTGCTGCGTGGCCAGCAAACATCGGCAGCAAGGATCACGACTGAGCAGCCCAAGTGCGGCTCACATTCGTGCTCACCAGCAGCCAGCAACTACAAATATGCTCCATGTGCACTTGTTGCACAGATGGCGCTATACATCCGCAGCATCGACCACGACGAGCAGCAGGCGCATGGATAGCGGTCTTGCAGTGCGCCACTGGGAGTCGTCATCAGCCAATACCCGGAAACATCTGTTTCCATCAAATATGCCCCATACGCCTTTTGGCGCCATGGCGGCTCTTTCCCTAGATGACCACGACCGGCCGACTGCGATATCGCGCCAGGCAACGTTTTACTTGGACTTGGAATGCTGCATCTCACTGGAATCTATAATGCAGCCAGCAACTACAAAAAATGAGAATACAAATAAGAACATATTGTGGTGGCAACTGTTGACAGATGAATACATCCATATAGTCCTCTGCCATTACGCTACAAGCGCACCTGTTGCGTGACCAGCAAACATCAGCAGCTATAAATACGAAGAGCAACCCAAGTGCAGCTCTTAATCGCACTCACCAGTTAGCCAGCAACTATGAAAACGAGAATATACAAATTAGAACATATTGTGATTTGCACCAGTCAAACGGTTGCATACTTACATTTATAGTTCTCTACAATTAAGCTACAAGCACACTCGTTGTGTGGCGAGCAAACACATCCAGGCGGCTTTGATCTCGACGAACGGCGGCAGCAGCGCACTCCCTGGAGACGACACACGGACATTGCGAGCGGCAGACACATTCGAAGGAAGCCACTACATGGAGTAATCACGAGCCATTACTCATCACTCATCAGCCATTGAACATGTGCGGGCGGCACTATGGGGCGGTCGATGCATGTGGTTGTTGGAGACAGCAGTCTCATTGGACGCTCCATGGTGTTGCCGGCACCCCTATTGCAATGGCCAGCAATAAGTCCAGACTTGAACCCAATTGATAACCTTTGGGGCATCCTGGCAGCAAAAGTTTACAAGGGTGGAAGACAGTTTGAGTCATTAAAGGGCTTGAAGGATGCCATTGTTAAAGAATGGGTTGCCATCGACACAAACTCGCTCCAAATCTTGGTGAACTCAATGCCCCAACGTTTAGAATTGTTCGTACAAGAAAACGGAGATTCAATTCCAAATTAAAATAATAATCCTAAGTAATTTTGTTACGTAGTTCCTTAATATTTTGCATTTTTTTATTTTGCACAAATATCAATTTTCGCTAAACAATTTTTTCAATTAAATTTTTTATGTATTAAACATTTTTTAATTTAATAAAAATCATGTTTATCAAATTTCAATACCAACTACCTATTGAAATAAAATATTGATAGAAAATGCGCCAAGTAAAAGTTAAAAAATAAACCAACAAAATATGATGCACAAATATCAATTTTACTGAGGTACTACCAGATGATCTCAACGCGGCGGCCTGCGGCAGCATACCCGATGACGCACCATTTGGATGGGCGAGTTGCAGCTGAGGTCAAAATTTCAATGGCCGAGATACCTGGAATACATGCTAGGTTTGTGCCGCACACAATTGTGCGGCCGGCATGCACATCCAGCAGCATGGTTTTGATTTTCTACAGCACGGACGCGGAGCAGCAGACACCAGGTAGGAATCACCAGCCAATACACGGAGACACGCCGTCTCAACACAATACACATGCATCTGCATGTACATGCTTACAAGGTGATGCCAACTGGATGGTTTAGCAGCACTGTACCTGATAGACGCATCATTTGCCTGCGAATAACTGGAATTATCTCACGTGCTGCTACACTGGACAAGATGCGAGGCTATGGTCGCGCTATTCCAGCGTGGCCGGCTACATATCCAGCAGCGTCGATTCCACCGATGCGTAACTCACACGGACATAAAACGGCATTCACCACGACGCGCTCCAACCAGCCATTACACGGAGTCTCATGATGTCTCCAACAAACACGCAATTGCAATTGCAATTGCACATTTTCAACACATCTGTCACGACGCACTGGAATTGTTCGACACGCTGTATTAATGGGCATTTATGCTAGGCTAGTGTCGCGCAATTTACATTTTGTTATTGCCACTACTCACGCTTGGCACGACTGCCATGCGTAGAAAAAAGCTCTCCAGTCATAAAAGCTGTTTTGTGCTATGTATGTATCAATCGAGCTACAGTGCTTAGCGTATGCTAGCAGTTCATACAAAATACTGGGGTCTCCCTGTGATCGTAAGTACATACATAGCCACTGTGTACATACACACACAGCTGCATGTGTAACACAAGCTGCCAACACAAGCACCAATACCAGCAAGCAACCGTCGCACACGAATATGCACACAATTGCGAATTCGGACCGCATAGCGGACAGCTTTTGGACATGTCGACCACCCGTTTTTGTGGCCATAATTAAAATTTTTGATATTAACAAGATTTTTGAATGCAGGTATCTTGTATAATGAAAATTAATACTATAGGATGGCATTTCAGAAAAGTGGGCGTATCAACGCCCACAGAAATCGAAAAAAAGGGAATATCTAAAGAGAAAAATAAACGGTTTGATACTTATGTTCCTGGTGAAGCAAGCGATGGATGGTTATGATGATTGGTTCAAATCGATGGACCAAATATTGTGGTGGCGCAAGAAATTATTTCCTTTCCCGATCTACTTAAAATTATTATTTTTTTTTTTTTTTATTTATATACAGTGTTTGGGGGTAGGTTTGACCGCTTGTATCGAAAAAGAGATCGAAAAGAGATTGTTCCCGGCACTTCGCTCAGCTAGTGCCAAAGTATGAACTAGCTGAGCTAGTTCGGCTCTGCCGTGGAGAGTTAGGGGAGAGAGAATCTGGGAGCATTGGAACTTGAAGTGTTTGCTTGTGAGTGAGCGAAAAAGCTTTGAGTTTTCGTTCGGTGGAGCGGTCAATCACTTACAATGCGCTCGCCCCAGCATTCTCCCCCTTGCAATATTAGGGTTGCAAAGGAAATTAGGCGCAGGTGCCCGATAGAATCAATTCCATGATGTAATTCTGTACCATGAAGAGTCCGCCTTGACTCTGCAGGATTATAACCGGATACACGTCAGCCCCCAAGACCGCAGACACCGACGCCGAGCGGAACCCGTCCTTGTCAGCCAACACGAATTTGCTAAAAAACAAGTAAGAAAGTTACAGTCGAGTGTGCTCGACTGTGAGATATCCCTGCTACCCATTTTAATAAGGGCAAAATATTGCGGTATTATTTTCAAAATATACCGAAAATACTAAAAAATACTAAAAATATACCAAATGGTCTGTTTGCTATATCAATATAGTACCGCATTCAAAATATACCATAGACGGCTCAATATACCAGATTGTCAGCCAAAGCAACTAAGACCCTTAGTAAATAGGCGTTTTTGCCCATACAAAGTATTTCTTTAATAACTTCCACAATTTTTATCTGATCGCAACCAAATTTTCAGGAATCATAACTACTATAATTATTATTGTATATACCAAAATTCGTAACTTTAGCTTTAAAATTACGCTTGTTATTCGATTTTTTTGATTTGCGGGGGCGGAAGTAGGCGTGGCAAAAATTTGAAACAAACTTGATCTGCGTGCAAACATAACAAATGCTGTCGAAAAAATTATAGCTCTGTCTCTTACAGTCTCTGAGATCTAGGTGTTCATACGGACAGACGGACAGACACACAGACGGACAGACGGACAGACGGACATGGCTAGATCGTCTCGGCTGTTGACGCTGATCAAGAATATATATACTTTATAGGGTCGGAGATGCCTCCTTCTACCTGTTACATACATTTCCTGTCGGCACAAAGTTATAATACCCTTCTACCCTATGGGTAGCGGGTATAAAAACTGCACCCGGCGGGCGTAACAGTCCTGGTGGAGCTGTGGATCTGTCTTGAAGACGACATCCCTGCTCATGGGTGACGTATTGGAGAGCAACGTCGCCATACGGACTCCTTCAGCGTCCACGCGAGTAATGGAGAGGCCCATGACCATCACCATCGAATCGCTAATGGGGATTACGAGACAACACGGATCCAAGAGCACTCGTGCTTCGCCGTCTTCCCTGTGTCTCGCCATACCGCCGCAGTGGAAAGTATGCTCACTCCAGTGCACTGGAGAAGTGCCGTCAGCGTCATGGCGTTGGTCCGTTGGTCAATGGGTCCGCGGAAGCCGGCCAAGAAATCGTTGCCATGGGTCATGCTGGTCGGGTGGGTGCCGGTTGATCGCGTCGGCCCCAGGGCTTGCTCGCTATCCGCCATTAGCAGCATCGTGTGGTGGTCCTCGCCACAATGGCTCCACCGTCCACTGCTGCGACAAGTGTCCCCGGAGTGAGCCAAGCAGTTGGGACAAAACTTGCTAATAAGTACTGGCCGGCGTCAGCTGGGTGAACCGCGGACATTTGAAAAGTGCGAGGATACCGTGACTCACCCGACAGCGGAACGAGTCTGTGCAGGGAGGCATATAGCAACCCCGCTGGAGGGTGTCCTGGCGAGGTACGGAAACTCCACGCGGAGTGCCACCGGTGCAGGTGAGGGATCCGTCTCCATGGGGGTGACTGTTATCAGTGAGACCGCTCTTGGAAGGCTGGAATGATGTCAAGATCCTGACATATTGTGATTTGCACCAGTTCAACGGTTGCATACTTATAATTATAGTTCTCTGCAATTATTGCTCCATGCGCACTTGCTGCGTGGCCAGCAAACATCGGCAGCAAGGATCACGACTGAGCAGCCCAAGTGCGGCTCACATTCGTGCTCAACAGCAGCCAGCAACTACAAATATGCTCCATGTGCACTTGTTGCACAGATGGCGCTATACATCCGCAGCATCGACCACGACGAGCAGCAGGCGCATGGATAGCGGTCTTGCAGTGCGCCACTGGGAGTCGTCATCAGCCAATACCCGGAAACATCTGTTTCCATCAAATATGCCCCATACGCCTTTTGGCGCCATGGCGGCTCTTTCCCTAGATGACCACGACCGGCCGACTGCGATATCGCGCCAGGCAACGTTTTACTTGGACTTGGAATGCTGCATCTCACTGGAATCTATAACGCAGCCAGCAACTACAAAAAATGAGAATACAAATGAGAACATATTGTGGTGGCAACTGTTGACAGATGCATACTTACATATAGTCCTCTGCCATTACGCTACAAGCGCACCTGTTGCGTGACCAGCAAACATCAGCAGCTATAAATACGAAGAGCAACCCAAGTGCAGCTCTTAATCGCACTCACCAGTTAGCCAGAAACTACAAAAACGAGAATATACAAATTATAACATATTGTGATTTGCACCAGTCAAACGGTTGCATACTTACATTTATAGTTCTCTTTTATTAGGCTACAAGCGCACTCGTTGCGTGGAGAGCAAATACCCAGACGGCATTGATCTCGACGAACGGCGGCAGCAGCGCACTCCCTGGAGACGACACACGGACATTGCGAGCGGCAGACATATGCGAAGGAAGCCACTTCACGTAGTAATCACGAGCAATTAGCCATTGAACATGTGCGGGCGGCACTATGGGGCGGTCGATGCATGTGGTTGTTGGAGACAGCAGTCTCATTGGACGCTCCATGGTGTTGCCGGCACATACCCCTATTGCAGTGGCCAGCAATAAGTCCAGACTTGAACCCAATTGATAACCCTTGGGGCATCCTGGCAGCAAAAGTTTACAAGGATGGAAGACAGTTTGAGTCATTGAAGGGCTTGAAGGAAGCCATTGTTAAAGAATGGGATGCCATCGACACAAACACGTAGTTCCTTAATATTTTGTTTTTTTCAATTTTGCACAATTATCAACTTTTGCAGAACAATTTTTATACCCGCTACTCATAGGGTAGAAGGGTATTATAACTTTGTGCCGGCAGAAAATGTATGTAACAGGTAGAAGGAGGCATCTCCGTCCCTGTAAAGTATATATATTCTTGATCAGCGTCAACAGCCGAGACGATCTAGCCATGTCCATCTGTCCGTCTGTGTGTCTGTCCGTATGAACACCTAGATCTCACAGACTATAAGAGATAGAGCTATAATTTTTTTTCGACAGCATTTGTTATGTTTGCTCGCAGATCAAGTTTGTTACAAATTTTTACCACGCCCTCTTCCGCCCCTGCAAATCAAAAAAAATCGAATAACAAGCTTAATTTTGAATTTAGAGTTTGGTATATACAGTAATAACTAAAGTAGTTATGATTCCTGAAAATTTGGTTGCGATCAGTTAAAAATTGTGGAAGTTATTAAAGAAATACTTTTGTATGGGCAAAAACGCCTACTTACTATGGGTCTGTGTTGCTTTGACCGACAATCTGGTACATTGTGCCGTCTATGGTATGTTTTGAATGGTGTACTATATCGATATACCAAACATATCATTTGGTATATTTTTAGTATTTTCGGTATATTTTGAGAATGATACCGCAATATTTTGCCTTTATTAAAAATAGGTAGCGGGTATCTCACAGTCGAGCACACTCGACTGTAACATTCTTACTTGTTTCAATTAAATTTGTTATGTATTAAACATTTTATAATTTAATAAAAATCATGTTTATCAAATTTCAATACCAACTAAAAGTTACAAAATAAACCAACAAAATATGATGCACAAATGTCAATTTTACTGAGGTACTACCAGATGATCTCAACGCGGCGGCCTGAGGCAGCATACCCGATGACGCACCATTTGGATGGGCGAGTTGCAGCTGAGGTCAAAATTTCAATGGGCGACATACCTGGAATACATGATAGGTTTGTGCCGCATACAATTGTGCGGCCGGCATGCACATCCAGCAGCATGGTTTAGACTTTCGGCAGCACTGACGCGACGCACGGACGCGGAGCAGCAGACACCAGGGAGGAATCACCAGCCAATACACGGAGACACGCCGTCTCAACACAATACACATGTATCTGCATGTACATGCTTACAAGGTGATGCCGACTTGATGGTTTAACAGCACTGTACCTGATAGACGCGTCATTTGCCTGCGAATAACTGGAATTATCTCACGTGCTGCTACACTGGACAAGATGCGAGGCTATGGTCGCGCTATTCCAACGTGGCCGGCTACATATCCAGCAGCGTCGATTCCACCGATGCGTAACTCACACGGACATAAAGCGGCATTCACCAAGACGCGCTCCAACCAGCCATTACACGGAGTGTCATGATGTCTCCAACAAACACGCAGTTGCAATTGCAATTGCACATTTTCAACACATCTGTCACGACGCACTGGAATTGTTCGACACGCTGTATTAATGGACATTTATGCTAGGCTAGTGTCGCGCAATTTACATTTTGTTATTGTGCGACCGGCTTAATATTAGCCATTGCCACTACTCACGCTTGGCACGACTGCCATGCGTAGAAAAAAGCTCTCCAGTCATAAAAGCTCTTTTGTGCTATGTATGTATCAATCGAGCTACAGTGCTTAGCGTATGCTAGCAGTTCATAGAAAATACTGGGGTCTCCCTGTGATCGTAAGTACATACATAGCCACTGTGTACATACACACACAGCTGCATGTGTAACACAAGCTGCCACCACAAGCACCAATACCAGCAAGCAACCGTCGCACACGACATTCGGACAGCCTTTGGACATGTCGACCACTGTCTGCTGTCCACAATACATGCATCACATCGCTGCTTGCAGCCAATACTCCCCATACCGGAAATAATACGCTGACGGACAATTTGCGCTGCCACGCAGGCGTATAGAAATGCACTGTGGCGCCCGCACCACCATCAGCTGCCACTACGGCCCACCTGACGTTATACACACACACAATTTGGACCACCACACATTGACGCAACCACCCCTGGCTTAGGCTGGACCTGCGTCAACTCCAGCTAAGCGTCACCTGGCGCAATCGCACCATCTCAACATGACGGTTTTTTTCATATAGATTATAATTTTTCACTAAGCCATTGTTAATAACCATGTAGATCGCGACTATGACGACTTGGCAGCCTGGTCCTATGCCTAGATGCCGGACTGTCGCACTTCGCGATTGTTTACTGAGATACAACAGCAAATACCTGGAGCAAACCTTCGATAACCTACCAATAAGATTCGTCGAATGTCCCCTTGTGAGTTGCTCGATTCGCGGCCGCTTATAGCAGCGGATGCGTGATGAGAAGGAATAGGCGAATATTTTTTTAAAAAGGGCGGTTTGGACTAAAACGACATCTTTCTCTCTCCCTTTTATGTCACCGCGACCTGCGAGTCGCACTAACATTAAAAGTTAGCTAAGTAGGTAAGTTAGCTGTATTCCCATGTTTTCCTCTGTGCAATGGCCACTGCCGATAGGGGTGAGAGAGTGTCCAGTCGCCGAGGCGATCGGACGTGTTTCGCGAGAGCTGCTGCGAGTCTGCCACTAAGCTGATAATTGCTATTGGCAATTATTGTCAACGACTCTAGCGGAGTGTCGAGGGCCGCCGCCGACGCGCGATCGCAGTGCACAGTCACCTGTTCTGCCAGCACTAGTAATACAAATTAGTCGTAACTAAGCTAATCTAAGCAGAACAGACTCTGTACCCCGTTCATGTGTAAAATAAGCCCCGCCGCCAAGCGCAGCGCCAGCACTGTTAAAAAATAAACCAATAAACCACGCCAAGCGCGCGAGTTACCTTCTCTACCCTATTCCAAGAGATGTAGAGTCTACGACAAACTCGAAGAGGCACGATCCGGCTGGACACAATTGGGAACAACCATTATAAAAACGACAAAAGAGAAGACAGAATCCGGAAGTGGCGTTTTGTTTCGACTCAGGCAGTCGAGTGTGAACATTGCAACTCACCAGACGTTGAAATAAAAAAGAAAAAGTAAATAAGCAATAAACACCTGTGCGTTTTAAATTACATCAGCAAAAAAAAGGACATATACACCAATAGTGTTACTAACATATTGGTAACTCGCGCCAATACACACAAAAAAAAAATTAAATCCTGTCTTCTTATTCTCAAGAAAAACTGTAAAGCGAAAACAAAATATGAAGTGAATTCAATTTAACTAATTAAATTGAAAAAAGTTAAAACCAAAAACTTTAAAGCGAAAAAGTGAATAAAGTGAATTCAAGTTCAAAATCATGTCGTCCATTGTCAAGGAGTGGGACTCCAAGGTCGACTACGATTTCCTTAAGGAATTCAACAACTTCATGGACCAGCAGGAAAGGGAGGATAATGCAGCTCCAGCCAATACGGATGCAACAAATTCGAGAGTGACCAGCGATGGAAAATAAAACCAAAACAGTAAGGTGCCATATCCCACCGCTCTACCAAAGGCTCCAAGTACATTGTATCGCTACTATCACAAACGGACTCTGACATGTCGAATATACCATACTGGGGCTCATACACGAGCAACGGCACCCCAGAGCCAGACATAGCAGACAAACATGACAAGGAGAAATTGACGGCACAAACAGTAACTGAAACTGCAATTGTGCATAACGTTACCATAATTTCCCCTCCACGCACACGTAATCACACAAAAACAAAAATAACAGGCAAGCACATACATACATGCTGGAAAAGGAGAGAACGACGACACTATTCGCAACTGCAATTGCGCATAACGCTATGGAAATTTCCCCTTTACACACACACTCACACGCACACGGTCACAAAACAATAGCTAAAACGATGACAACAGTATACGCGCCAATTTCTCCCGCACAAAGAGAAAAACAAGGCATAACCAAAACGGATGCCGTAATAACAACTGCAACAAGTAGGACAACTGTAAACGATCATGACAAGCACATTCAAACCAACAATAGCCAGCAACTGCATAACCAATTAACAGAGAAATCCACCAGCAATAATGCAACTGCAAAAGCATTAACAGAAAACATAAATACTAATGTTAACAGCGCTTACGATACTCGCGACAGCACAGACAAAAACCAAATCAAAGCTAACATGATTAAATCTTGGTTAACCAAGGTCCCACCACTGCTACCACACAAGCCATTAACATCAAATTACATTATACATAACATTATACATAACATTACATACAACACCACTGATAAGAAAATGTTCCGACATACATGCCCCAGACGGCTGGCAAAAATCCTCTGCTGAACCCTCCCCGAGGGTGCTGGCTGGGTAGGATCTGTATTACCTCATTGTCAACGGGTAGCAGATCTCTACTATACGTCGATGTTTCAGGTACTGCAGATCCTAGCTGAGGACTCTGTTCCTTATCTTTCGGGCATCTGTCTGGAGATAAGTAGCAGAATCCATAGTACGAGGTGTCTGGCGGTCAGACTGAAAACGCTATGGGGGGCTCCCAAGAATAAAATTAGCCACTTATGTCTCAGTAATGGAGCATATAAACCAACAAACCCGAGCTGGGATGTCAGCTCAAACGTCGGTGGAAGGCGTGACTGCTACCACCGTCGGGCACGGGCGGGAGAGATCCTCTCTGCGTGTCGCCAGCGGTCACACCTCTGATGCGGCGGGAGCAGGCCGAATCAGTTGTAACAACACTGCCACCAACAAAAACTCGAGGTTGGTGCGCGCGGGTGCTGTGGTCTTAACCGACACGGACCAAAAAAGCGCTGCGCCAATTTCTACGGTGGAGGGGGAACGTCTTCCCCTTCAGTTACCCCTGTCTATCGCCAGCACCTCCAAGGTTGCGCAGCGGGGCACGGGGGGCTCAAGGAGAAGGCCAAAAATAAGGCGGCGACCCGAATTCACGCAAGGCTTAGTGGCGTAGCAAACCTGTCCGTCATGGACCAGGAGAGGCTTGCCTGGGCCAACACGTGGATGCGGGAAAACCAACTTAGCCCCCTTCCAAAAGTCACTAAAGTGCAGACCGGTTCTACCGGCTCTGCCAACAACAAGGTGGAGTCCATGGCAAGCAAGCGCCAACGGTCCGCTGAGAGTCCCAAGCAAGGGGCCCCAGTGAGCAAGGGGCTGCGAGCACCTGGCTCCACCAACACGGACAAGACGAGACAGAGAGCAACGGTTGCTGAAAGTGCCAGGCGGCATCTCGCCGTTGCTTCCATTGACAGAGGGGACCCTAACGGGAAAATGTCTGCAGAGCAATGGCGGTTGACCCATAGTAAGCTGGTCGACGCACTGTTTGTCAGGATGCAGAATGTCCCAGACAGTCCAATGCCTACATTCGAAGGCACTGGCTGGATGAATGGTGTCAAGATCCTGACATGAAAGGACGACCCAACGTTACAGTGGCTGCAAGCGACCGTACCCAAACTGGACGGACTGTGGGAGGGGGCCAAGCTGGACGTGGTGGACAGGAATAACATTCCGTCCATGCCGAAGGCGAAAGTCCTTTTCCCCATAGTGGTGCAGGGCGAACGGGCGCTTCAGCTGCTCAAAAAGCAGAACCCGGCCATACCGACGAGTGATTGTTGCGTGGGACGAGTACACGTCTCTCCTAAAGTCTTACAAGAGGATGATTCCATCATCAAAAAGGTCTTCATGGAGAACCTTTTGCTCTGACCTGGACAACATCAAAGACACCTCCAGACTGAGGAAGCTGCTGTCCACGCAGGCTTCCAGTCCTAGTCTGCTCAAGTCGGGCGATGGAGTGTGGACGGAGACCAGTGCTGAAACTCTTGAAGCACTGCTCTCAAGTCATTTCCCGGGATGTATTGGTATGGAGAACAGTGACTGGCAGCTCCTTCCTAGGCTTCGGCCACGCATTGAGCGATGAGCGACTGAGCGACGCTCTCTCGAGCGACGTTAATGAGCGATCGCTTTGAGTGAGGTGGCCACGCACTGAGCGACATCATTTGAGTTGATTAGTTGTAAAAATGCCTTATTCTAGAGAGGTTCTACGAAATCTGTTTGAAAGCCGTTATGGTAAATATAGGCAATTAAAAAGAATACAAAGGCGTAGGTTTGGCGTTCATCCCATAAATCGATTGAGAAATGAGTATGGCGAGTTTCATCACTTATACAGAAATCTACGAAACCATCCAGATCGATTTTGGCAATACTTACGCATGTCAATCGATTCATTTGACTTGCTGTTAAGTACAATTGAAAATGAAATAAGTAAACCGAGATCAACAATTTCTGCTGAAGAACGATTGGTTTTATTATTAAGGTAAGTGTATGTAAGTGTTTTTAAGTAAATAATTATATTATAATACTGATGATAACATAAGTTGTAGTTTAATGTAATATTTATTCCTTATTTTTAATCTTAACAATTAATATATTTTGTATTTCATTTCTAATCTCCAACTTTTCGATGTCAGTAAATTTTTGAAAACAAGGCAAAAGTGATTTAAAAAATAATAAATCTTCGTTTTTGTTTTCTTCATCTGTTTCTTTTTCTTTTCCGATTTGATTTCTCAACATTTCCAGTCGCTCTTTTTCTATCTCCAAGAATTCGGTTTCCATATTAATTTTTCTTTTTCTGGGCGTAGATTTTGCGACCATACTTGTAGATGTTGTTGACATCATAGACATATTGCTTTCATCTTCATGAAGCATATCTGAAAGCATGTCATTCATGCTTTCATCGTCCTGCTGCAAATTGCCCTCAGTCGGATCTGGAGCAACTGTCTTTTTTAAAAAAGACATCAGCTCCAAGTATGGCCATTTAACATTAAATGTTTGAGCTTCGGATCCTGATGGTAGGCGTGGTAGTTTTTGCAATGTCCTTCTATATGTATCCTTTAAATTTTTCCATTTGGCCTTTGCTGCAGCTCCTAAAAATTAGATTTTATAAATATGCATATTGTTCATAACAATTAGTTTTTATTAATAATTATATTTTATTTTATATTAGTTTTATTTTGTTAAGCACATATTTTTATTTTTAGGTACCTTGCTACAGGTCATTCATTTCGTGACTTGGCATTTGCTTTTCGATTGGGAAGAAGCACTGTTAGCAACATTATATTCGAAACAAGCATTATAATTTGGAAATCACTCGTAAAGGAATATATGCCAACACCAACAACTGATACACTTCAAAAAGTTACGCAAGATTATTATAGGCGTTGGAAGTTTCCAAACTGTCTGGGTAGCATTGACGGAAAACATTGCTAAATTAAGTGCCCAGCTCATACTGGATCACATTATTTCAATTATTTGCATTATTTTTCAATTGTTTTGCAAGGAGTAGCAGATGCTGACAAAAAATTTATAACAATTGAAGTGGGTGGCAGAGGAAAGCAAAGCGATGGTGGCACATTTTGTGGATCCACTTTGTTTAGATTGCTGGAAGCAGGCAAATTCAATGTTCCACCACCACAAGCACTACCAGGCTCAAATATCATTTTGCCAAACTTTTAATTGGAGATGAAGCCTACCCACTGAAAAATTATTTAATGAGACCATATCCTCGAAAAAAGTTAAATGCCAAAAATGAAAACTACAATGAAAGATTATCAATCGCGAGGAAGTGCATTGAATGTGCTTTTGGTATTTTAACTAAGAAATGGCGAATTTTACAAAAAGATATTGAGACGAAACCTAGCACAGCAGTTCACATTATAAAATGTGCTTGCATTTTACATAATTATGTAAGAGAACGTGATGGGGACAGTGATCTGACTACATAAATACGACAGCAGAAATTAATAACGGAATAGTTGCTTCAAGAAATGTGGATATTCTTGAAGAACATTCACATTGCAATAGAAGCAGTCAGTCAGCAATGAATGTTAGAAATTCTTTAACAGATTTTTTTTGGGATTTCCGATATTAAGTCATTTGATTAAATAATGACACTTTAAATAAATATATATATTCATATACACATATTAAATATAACTTTACTTACGTTGTTATTGTATATTATACATAACGTTAAATAAAAGCTTACCTGTACAGTTACAAATAACTCCTACTTCATTCCATTCCTTATCAGTAGTATTTCTATTTTTGTACTCTTTATGAATGTCGTTCCATAAAACGGTTCGGCTTTGAACAGCCGAAATTAAACTTTCCGCGCATATTTTTTGCATTGTTTGCATTTTGTCGCTGAGCGATGTACTAAAAATTAAAACCAATTCTAGCGCTGAGCGACGTCGCTCTGACGCTCAAGAACTTCGCTCGTCGCTCAGCGGCTACGTGGCCACTCCAATGCTCTCTCATAAGCTTTAATATTTTACGTCGCTCGAGAGAGCGTCGCTCAGTCGCTCATCGCTCAATGCGTGGCCGAAGCCCTAGTCTCCCAGTTATGAGACCCCCTGCCGGTCTAATCACAGTTAATAAAATAATTTGGGCTATTGACTCCTTTGCGAAGGTCAGGTCGCCCGGTCTCGATGGACTTTCGCCAGCAATGCTGCAAGCCAGTAAGCTCACGACTGTTCCGAGGCTATCGGGTATCTATTCGGCGTGCCTCGCATGGGGTCATATCCCCACTCTTTGGAGGACCTCGAAAGTCATTTTCCTGCCCAAGGCGGGCAGGTCCCAAATGACTTCCGGCCTATCAGCCTAACCTCTTTCCTGCTAAAGACATTGGAAAAGCTACTTGATTTGCACATCAGAAGCAACTCAATGCATCTGTTGTCCCCAAATCAGCATGCGTACACAAAGGGCAAGTCCATTGAGACAGCTCTCCATGCTCTAGTAGCCTCCATTGAAAAAGCAGACCATTACAAAGAAAATGCCTTGGGTGCATTTCTTGACATTTCAGGCGCCTTCAATAACGTCACCACTGACGCTATTATGAAGGGCCTTACCTCAGTCAACACGGCACCAGCGATCCACAGGTGGGTCAACCGCCTTCTTTGCGACAGGCGGGTGGTGGCTACGTGGGGCAATGCGGCCATTACAAAGGAAGTGCGTGGTGCCACTCCCCAGGGTGGGGTTCTCTCGCCTCTCCTTTGGAATTTGGTCGTAAATAGCCTACTTCTAAAATTTACTAGACGGGCCCCCAAGTTAATTGCCTATGCCGACATAAGCATTTCGATAACTGGGAAATGCCCAACCACCCTTAGTTCCGTAATGGAACTTACTTTGCGGGAAGTTAAAGCATGGGCCGAATCAGTCGGGCTCAGCATTAACGCGGACAAAACGGACCTTATCCTCTTCACGAAGAGGTATAAGGTACCTGCGTGGTCCCCCCAAAAATAGGCTGCACCATACTAAAGCCGAGCCTAGCAGTAAAATACCTAGGTGTGGTCCTGGACAGCAAACTGTCATGGAAGCTTAACGTGTTAGAATGGGTGAAGAAAGCCACCGGAGCCTTGTATATGGCGAAAAAGATACTTAGTTGCACTTGGGGCCTATATCCTAATCTAATGCGGTGGATATACATCTCAGTTGTTCGTCCTATCCTCACCTATGGTGTTATAGTGTGGTGGCAGGCCACGGAAAAAAGAACGTACCTATCCATCATGGAAAGGACACAGCGTCAAGCGCTACTGTGTATCACAGGCGCTATCAGGTCGACGCCAACTAAAGCCCTCGAGGTAATAGCTGGCGTCGAACCGTTAAACCTATACGCGCAATCCATAGCCGCAAAATCGTACCTAAGGATTGCCGCAACAGGCAATCTGGGTCTGTTAGGCTATGGTCACAGCGCCATTGGTAGGGAGACTAGTAGAGACTTGGACTATACTATCCCCCTTACCAGTACCGACCATATTAAAACAATATTCTTGGAACCGGACTGCTGGCGGGAAGGGTTATGCATTCCCGAAGCCCTCAACCTCTTCACCGACGGGTCGAAGATGGATGATGGTGTCGGAGCGGCCGTATACTGTCCAGACCCGGTCTCCAAACATTCCTATAAACTCCCAGACCACTGCAGCATCTTCCAGGCGGAAGTTTTTGCCATTGGCAAGGCTGCCGAATTGGCTCGGGGTTTACAGCGTAATCACAACTCAATTAACATCTTTGTTGACAGCCAGGCTGCAATAAGATCAATATACTCTGATGTGGTCAAGTCCAAAGTTGTCCTGGACAGCAGAAGAGCAATAGAGTCGCTGAACGCATCTGCGGTCGTGCGTATCTATTGGATCCCAAGCCACCAGGGCATCGATGGCAACGAGATCGCAGACACTCTCGCCAAAGAGGGAGTGGGGCTCGATGTCGGTAACATGTGCAATGTTCCGATATCCCTGCGAACTCTAGGCAGAGAAATTGAGGTGCGCTCTAGACTTCAGTGGGACGCGAGCTGGCGTAATGCCAACTCGTGCAAAACTGCAAGGCTGATATGTGCCTCTACTAACAAAAACCTAACCAAATTCGTCATGCAGCTTTCAAGGAAAGACTGCAGATTAATGCTAGGCATTTTAACTGGTCACTGTCTGTCGGCTCTCCATGCTGTAAAGCTGGATATCACGAATAGTGATCAGTGCAGGAAATGCAACGAGTCCGGGGTTAAGGAAACACTTGAGCATCTTCTCTGTAGATGCCCAGCGTTATCCCGACTCCGGTTGAAATACCTTAATTCGCCGTGCCACAACGATCTTCGGGACGTTTCACGGCTACCTCCTAGGATGCTGCTGGCTTTTGCCAAAAATGCATCCATACTGCGCGATTTCTGAGACGTAGATAAACTACCGGTACAGCTACGGACCTCCACTGGTCTATGCTTTGCCCGGTATACGGGCAGCCGGTCCTACCTAAACCTAAACATGCCCCAGACCAAAACCCAGACAAATCACACTTAGCATTTCCAACTCCAATTTTTCAAAGCTGAAGGTTGAAGAGGCTGAGGATCTGCTGTACAAACAAACGCAACGGAAAGATGGCGTGGGGCTTAGGGGAGCGTGTACCTTCGCCTCAAAAAAAAGCCATCCTAACGATAATGACGTTGAAGTCAGGAGAGGTAGAGGCAGATTTAAGTTTAGAGAGCATGACCGACGCCACCTCAACCTGATGGTCGAGACGGAGGAGGTGGGGGAGGATCTGTCATGCAGATGGGCCCCCGCGAGTTTGGAACCCTCTAATGAGTTTCCTGCAGCTCAAATTTAGCCGATTTTTACATTTTTTTCTATTTCCAAAATTTTGCCGATTTTCCAATTTCCAAAATTTTACCGATTTTACAATTTTTTAATTTCCAAAATTTTGTCGATTTTACAATTTTGTCAATTTCCGAAATTTTGACGATTTTTATACCCGCTACCCATAGGGTAGAAGGGTATTATAACTTTGTGCCGGCAAGAAATGTATGTAACAGGTAGAAGGAGGCATCTCCGACCCAATAAAGTATATATATTCTTGATCAGCGTCAACAGCCAAGACGATATAGCCATGTCCGTCTGTCCGTCTGTGTGTCTGTCCGTCTGTCCGTATGAAACACTGGATCGCAGAGACTATAAGAGATAGAGCTATAATTTTTTTCGACAGCAATTGTTATGTTTGCACGCAGATCAAGTTTGTTTCAAATTTTTGCCACGCCCACTTCCGCCCCCGCAAATCAAAAAAAATCGAATAACAAGCGTAATTTTAAGCTAGAGTTCCGAATTCCGAAAATTTGGTTGCGATCAGATACAAAATGTCGAAGTTATTAAATAAATACTTTTGTTTGGGCAAAAACGCCTACCTACTAGGGGTCTTAGTTGCTTTGCTTTGACAATCTGGTATATTGTGCCGTCTATGGTATATTTTGAATGCGGTACCATGTCGATGTACCAAATATACTATTTGGTATATTTTTAGTATTTTTGCAGTATATTCGGTATATTTTGAGAAAATACCGCAAAATATATTTCTTTTATTCAAAATGGCTAGCGGGTATCTCACAGTCGAGTACACTCGACTGTAGCTGTCTTACTTGTTATATTTATTTTGATTTTGCGATTTTTTAAATTGTGCCGATTTTACAATTTTTTTTTTGCTATAATTTATTTTATTTATTATTTGTTTATATTTATTTTATTTTTTTTTTCATTATTTAAGATTTGATCGTCTTGCTCGCGGCATTGCGACATAATACCAATTCTCTAGGTCCGCCGAGTAAAAATGTATACACTTTATAGGGTCGGAGATGCCTCCTTATGACTGTTACATACATTTCCTGCCGGCACAAAGTTATAATATCGTTTTATCCTATGGATAGCGGGTACCTACCCATACCCATATAATACCTTTAAGTGTTTTGTCGACTCAAGTGATTTGACTAGGAATTTCCAAAATGTTAATTTTAATAATTTAGTCCACAGAATATATTATTATTTGAATAATTGTAAAGATTCGTTACTGTTTTGCAAAAACCCTGGCAAAATAGTCGCTACTTTTTAAATCACTGAAAAATGGGTCTGTACCTCAAACTCTGTGGGTCTGTGAAATTCGAGTAGATGTGTCTTTTGTGGCACCCCTGTATATCAGTTTTCTATTTTAATATTGTTTTTTTAAAAAGTCAAATTTGAGCGGACGACAGTACCTTACAGATTGGTTGGTTCAATTGTTCCACAGCAAGTCCCCGGACGAATCGAACAGTCAAAGAAGGATTATAGTTGTGGCAAAGTAGCATCACACAATCTTTTTTCTACATATGCCGTTTATAATTCGCCTGTCCAGTACTTTCATCAAATCCATATCTTATGATGAGCTCAGCAGACTAAAAATAGGTGTATTGATTCGCCAATCAATTTATATAGCGCATTGTGGACTTGAATGTAAACGGCAGGTAAAACGTAATTTTGTAATAACACTACTACAGTTAACAGATGAAAATCTGGCTAGAGACGAGAGACACGAGATGTACTGTGTAAGCGAAGCGGGCACAATTCCACTATGCTACACTATTATATACACTATTCACTATACACACACTATTTCCTGCAGTAGTTTGTGCTATACGTGACAGAATGAGATACACGGTGTATTCGCCAATTGGGCAAATCGTTGCTCACTGAACTACTTTCCGCTTCTTCATACTAGCGAGACGATAAAGCCCAATATTTTCTTTATTATTATCTGCTTATTTGGCACGAGTTTGATCATACGCTTAAAGCCTATGCCCAAGGCTACATGTATCATGTTAAAGCGCACTCGTGATAGGAGTGATTTTCGATTTATAAGTCACTTCCCCACTCGCGAAGATGAACTCGACTGTTCACTACTGGTTTCCTAAGAGAACTCCACTCTCGCTCTTTTTCAAATTAGTCGTGTATTTCCAAGTCCAGCCGTCCAAATAGTATTGTTTCTGCTATAACCTAAAAATTCACATGCGCTTTTAGCTCATTGTGTGCTGCTATTGCTGCACATGCGCTGCTAACACTGCACATGCGCTGTTAGCTCATTTGTAGTTGGTCCAGCCGACCACTTTTGTCGGCATTAATTAATAATTCGCAAATAAAACAGAATTTTTTGATTCTGTTCTTTTTTTATTGGATTAATATAGTCCTATAATATTTAATATAATAATATTAAATTTGTGACTTTTGTGATCAAAAAATCACTTCAGTCGGGGAATCTGAAATATTAAAGCTTAATGTTAGACTTTTATGTACTTAAATTGGTTTACTGAATTGTTTATTGTTCAGTTCAAAATTCATTTGCAGTTCAAAACTGTTATTAAAATCATCTTCATAGCTGCAATCTTCTGATGGGACGCCTTCGCACGTTAGCATTTCCAAAACTTCAAAAGGAACTTTAAGCGTTATTTGTCTCCGAATTCGACTCTCAAGGTTGACCGATAAAATAATGGGATCAGAATTATCAATTGCTCTGCGGAATATATGTATCACCAAAATTATCAATTCGGCTGCACTCCCGAGCATGGTACAAGCGATCAGATTTGTAAAATTTGTTTCGCGCGTCAGCTCCCTTCTCACCAAAATATTCCACGGGAAGAAAAGTGCTTTCTATAATAAACATAGGTTGAAGGGACCAATATTTTGTGCACATTATCTGTCATTAGTAGCCATGGATATTTATCAACTATCAGTCCTGTCGGGGCAATATTGCTTATATTGACATGAGAGGGATGCAAAAAAGTTCTGGGCTTACTTATGAGCTGCTCGTCAATTCCAGTAATTTCAGAAAATATTTTTGGCTCACTAAATGATCGACGTGTTGTTTTGCCAAAAATAAGGGAAATTGAATGCCAAAACAAATTTTGAACATGTCTTTTCCATTCTAATACCTCTTTTTTGTCACTTGAGCTGCATATTCTCCATTTTTGTAGATTGTACTTCTAACCGGCGTGCATAATAAACTCAAACATAATTCAAATTTTCCAAAACTAGTAAACAATTTTCGCTTGAAAAAGTCCCTTAGACTTTTTGTTGTGTTCCGTCACAAATTGGACAGGCGTTTGATGATTTTTTTTACCAGTTATGGCATTCAGCAATTTATCATCAATTACAGTAAGATGATGATTGAATTTTGTATAATCAAATTTTCCGTTCTCCATAATAATTTTGCATGGTCGCAATTGAATAATTTGTTCTTTTAAATCTAAGTTTTCCTCTAGTATTAGTTCATTAGACTCTTTGATAAAAGCCAGCTTTAAAGGCCTACAAAATCTAATATAACATATTGGGGCCTTAATCCCAGTCGTTGTAATAAACAAGTAAGAAAGCTACAGTCGAGTGTGCTCGACTGTGAGATACCCGCTACCCATTTTGAATAAAAGCAAAATATTTCGGTATTATTTTCAAAATATACCGAAAATTCTACAAATATACTAAAAATATATACCAAACGGTATATTTGTTATATCGATATAGTACCACATTCAAAATTTACCACAGACGCCACAATATACCCGATTGTCGGCCAAAGCAAATAAGACCCCAAGTAAGTAGGCGGTTTTTGCCAACAAAAAAGTATTTCTTTCATAACTTCCACAATTTTTATCTGATCACAATTAAATTTTCAGGAATCATAAATACTGTAGTTATAATTGTATACACTAAAATTCGCTCTAGCTTTAAAATTACGCTTGTTATTAGATTTTTTTGATTTGCGATGGCGGAAGTAGGCGTGGCAAAAATTTTAAACACAATTGATCTGCGTGCAAACCAGAGAACGGCACGGGTATACACTCATATGCCTTTTCGATACACTTGCACTCATAAGTGTGAGTAGCCAAAAATACACACACTCATGAGTGCAAGTGCCGAGGCATACTCAGCAATTTGCGATCGGTGATTCTATGCACTCGGGTAAAGCCGGTGCCGGTGGTTATGGGTAAGTGTATCCGATACACTTGGTAAAAAATTATGAGTGGACCGGCTCGATTGTATGTACATATGTATGTACATACATATGTTTGTTTGTATGTATGTATATTGAGATGCAAGAAATGCCGTCGGCTTTTTGTATTGTTCTTGTTATTGCTGGTGCGCTGTTCTTGCACTCATTTTATTTCTTGAAAATTTAAATTCGAAAACTATTTTTTGGCTTTGTGTAGTGTATTTATTTGATGACTTACATACATATATAATTAATAAAAATTAAATTTAAAGAATTTTTATATGTTGGAAAGGAACAAAAACAAGTAAAAATACACCTAATCAGTTTTATTAAGTGTAATTTACCTGTTTTATGAGTTTTTGGGTTTTTATACCCGCTACCCATAGGGTAGAAGGGTATTATAACTTTGTGCCGACAGGAAATGTATGTAACAGGTAAAAGGAGGCATCTCCGACCCTATAAAGTATATATATTCATGATCAGCGTCAACAGCCGAGACGATCTAGCCATGTCCGTCTGTCCGTCTGTGTGTCTGTGTGTCCGTCCGTCTGTCCGTATGAACACCTAGATCTCAGAGACTATGAGAGATAGAGCTATATTTTTTTTCGACAGCATTTGTTATGTTTGCACGCAGATCAAGTTTGTTTCAAATTTATGCCACGCCCACTTCCGCCCCCGCAAATCAAAAAAAATCGAATAACAAGCGTAATTTTAAAGCTAGAGTTGCAAATTTTGGTATATATAATAATAACTATAGTAGTTATGATTCCTGAAAATTTGGTTGCGATCAGATAAAAATTGTCGAAGTTATAAAAGAAATACTTTTGTATGGGAAAAACGCCTACTTATAAGGGTGGCTGGCAATCTGGTATATTGAGCCGTCTATGGTATATTTTGAATGCACTATATTGATATACAAACATACCGGCAATTTTAGTATTTTTTTTAAGTATTTTGTATATTTTCAAAATGATACCGCAATATTTTGCCTTTATTAAAATCGATCGGGTGCCACAATAGAGCAACTCGACTGTAACTTTCTTAAAGGCCTGATTTTTATGACAATGACTCATACTCGCAGCACTCGGGTATTTTGAGTAAGGCTGATGTCAGAGTGCGCGCGAGAAACGATGCGATAATATTGGGCAAAAATTCAAAGAAGCGATAAACCATTGCAAGCATCAATTTTCGAGGGTATGCAATCGCTCGAACAAGATGTCAGAGTGTACAAGCCGAGTGCCTAAAAGAGCGAAGCGAGTTGCGAGTTCAGCAGCATGATTTTGAGTAAGCTGATGTCAGAGCAAAGCGAGAAGCAGTTTGCAACCTGCTTGAGCAAAGCGAGAAGATGTCAGAGTGAGAGCTTTGCGAGAGCGATCTACATTGTTCTATGTTCCATTCTGTGATTTAATTACCGCTTATTTTCAAAATTTGGCCAACGCTTGAAGCCGACTACTAATTTGTATTTAATATATAGTCCAAAGTTGAAATAGACATCCTTGAATAGTTAAAAACTTTTATGGGTGGTTTCTCAAGTCATTATATAAAGTTTTTGAACTATTCAAGGATGTCTATTTCGTTTCTACTGCAGTTAGTAGCGGATGGACGCCAACTTTTTTGAAAATAAGTTAAATAAATCACAGAATGAAGCAAAACAATCTTCGTCCGAATCTATCACCATCATATTAATAACTGAAAAATAGAACAATGTGAGCTCTCGCAACGCTCTCACTCTGACATCTTCGATCGCATATTTGCTCATCGCTTCTCGCAATCGCTTCGCTTCGCTTCTCGCGCGCACTCTGACATCAGCCTAAGTGTGTATCTCTCACTCGATTTGCGAGTGCTAAGTAGCACCGGCACTCAAAAATTTATGGGTGTGAGTTGAGTGTCGAAATTTGCCAACCTTGACGATGTCTGGTGCAAACATAACAAATGCTGTATAAAAAACTATAGCTCTTTCTCTTATAGTCTCTGTTCATACGGAGAGACGGACATGGCTAGATCGCGGCTATTGATGCTGATCAAGAATATATGAATTAACAAATCGTTGACTTTGATTTATTAAAAAAAAGCGATTTGCTTTATTGTGTTGCAAAAATGGAACTAACTTAAATCAATTCTAATTCTTATAATGAAACCTCGCTGCCGCTACCGCTGCTGCCGTCGCTGCTGACAATCCCGCGTTGGCGCTGGTTGCGCAAGTGTCCCACGATGGATATTGTGCTGACACAGGGCATGTGGCACTCGCTGCTGCTTGCGATCCCGCGTTGCGCAAGTGTCCCACGATCGATGACCCAGGGCTGGCGGATGTTCTACCCAGGGCATGTGGCGGATATTCTACAGACTTTGCAGAGCTTGCAGAATTGGCTGAGTGCATTTCAGGTGTCGATGCACTTAGCCACCTTCTGGTGTGTCAACATTGTTGTTAACTCCTCCCCCTTTAAGCGCGGACGTCCTCGGACGCAATGTAGAAGCGTTTTCGCGTTCCATTGCTTGGAGTTTCGACTTCCTGTGCTTGTGTGGCCTTCTGTAATTCTGGAGCGGATTTCAACTTCCATATCCATATGGCCATTATGATGAATGTTATCACTAAGACACCAAAAGTCCGAAGCTGATAGAGTTTGCCTTAAAGCTCTCACTTCTTAGCGTATCCAGTTTCCGAGTGTTATTGATGTTGATTTCTTTCAGCATTTGTAGCGAAAGAACCTCTTCTGTTAACGTCTTTTCGGCCATTAATTGGAAAAGTGGGGGGGTTGCTTCTGCGTATTTTGCTTCTATTGACTCGTACTTGTCTTCGTTGATGTAGACTGTAGAGTTTTGGAACTGTATTAGATAAGTTCCTTCTAGCTTCATTTCTTCCTTGTCGATTTTAATGTTGCCTTTGAAGCTGTTGAGAAGGATGGTGCCGGTCACTATCTCCTGATGATTTGGGATGTGTTGATTGTTGATGGCTTTGCAGTGTGGTTTTCTATTTTGAAGTAGCGGTGCTATGCAGGAGTCGTTACTAAGATTAATAACATTATTTTTATTACAAATTGTCTTATCACTAAATGTTTCACATTCTTGTATTATAGCGTAAATAGTTTTGTTACAAATTATTATGTTTTCATATTTTATGTCATTTATTACATTGTCTTGCTTAACTGCTTTAATTATCATAGAGTTACATGGTTGTGTTCCTACTAGTGGTATGTTTACCATATAGAGCATACTATTGCCGTTTGTTGTTATCTTTATTTTAGCAAATTCGAGTAATTCTTCTATATTGATAAACATTCCTTCTTCATTACTTAATATTTCTTCTATTTTATTCACTTCGATTTCTGATAATATAATTGAGTTTACAGTGTTGATTTTAGCCCAGCTTATTGCATTTACTAGATTGTTTAAGTCATTTTTTAGAAGTTGAAGTTTGTATTTTAAAATTGATACAAAATTTTCTTTAATATCATTAGTGTCTATAGTGTGTTTTAATATTGTGTTTGTTACGCGACTCATTTCATTTATTCCTGCAGTTAATTTTTTATTGATTATTACCTGTCTATTTTTATTTTCTAGTTGTTCGTTCAATTTTGCTATTAGAATTTCATGATCACTTCTGTCCGGTGTACCGGCCAGCAATTTCCATGCTGTTCCTAAAGCATCTATGGATCTAATTTTTCGTTTGTTCGGTCTTAACCTACGTAACTCGTTTTAATTATATTTAGTTCATATTCTAAGTATGGATATAATTGATGAGAGTAGCTAACGTTCTTTAATGACTCTTCTAGTTTTGAGGTCATTTCTTCGTATTCTTTTATGTCGAAAACATGGATTATTTTAAATGTACTCTCCTGGATTGCGGCGATTCCTGTTTTTTATCGGGATTAGCTGTGAGTGTAAGTAATCTAATACGGTTGCCAATCCGTAGCATAATGGCAGAAAAAACCTGTGGACAAAATTACGTTTTTATATTATTTTTATGAACAATTCTTCCTGATTGAGTTTTCACTGTTGTATTGTTGTCTTTAGCTACGATTTCTTTTCAATATCTAGGGTTATTTTGGACCCTAGTCTCTTGTCAATTTTAATAAAAATGGTTTCGCCTTTTTCATATTTTCTTATGGGGTTTCTTTTCTGGTTGTGATAAGAGATATCCTCTTCCTGTTTTTTGCTGATGTTATTACTAATCTGATTTCTTAAGCGTTCGAGTTCTATTGGGTTTGAATTAAATTGATTGACAAAAAATATTTCTATAGGTTTCTTTTTCGTTGTTGAGTGGATTGAGTGGTTATATTCTTTTACTGTTTTAAAGATCAAGTCCTCAAAAGTGGCTGTCGACTCGTCTCGTTTAAGACACCTCAAGATTTCGGTCATAGTTGAATGAAATCTTTCTATTTGACCGTTACTTGTGGAAGCATACGGTGGGGTCGTGAAGACTTCTACTTTAAGTTGTTCTTTTAATAAGAACTTGATTGACGATGCGTTTAGAGCCTTTTCGTTGTCCATGACGACTAACTTAGGCATGCCAAATGCCATCATTACCTCCCGTAGGGGCGTTTTAGATCTTCGGCAGCTCTTGAATTTAATATTTTAATCTGTGCGTATTTTGAAAATTTATCTATGGCAGTAAGTACTAAAGTTTTCTGTGTAGTGTATAGATCTATATGGATAATTTCTCCAGGGTAAGTAGGTATTGGAGTTGGTTGGATTTCCCATGTTGAGGATGCCTATCATACTTAGAAAGTTTGCAAGTTTCACACTGCTTGGCAATAGCCGTTACTTTCTTTGTTAAACCTGGGAAAAAAATTTGCTGAGAATTTGGATTTTGTTTTCGATTGGATTTCTATGAGCTCGAACATGCTCTTTGACGATTATCTCATTCTGGTCAGATTCTAAAGGAATATCCTCTACTTGGGTTTGTGTGTATCTTACTTTATAACTACTGAAATGAAAAGGGTAAATATTTTGAATTTTTCCCATTATTCTTTCAGAAGTAAGCAAGCCGTTTACAATCTTTGGGTCAAGTCTTTCTTTTAAGATTTTTATCAGGTCTTCTTCAGAGTACTCTCTTTTCTTTATTGTATGTCGATGATACTGTGGAAATGGTAATTCAAATTCGTAAGATTCCTTATCTGAAGTCAGTAATAATAATTGGTTTTTGAATACGTTAATTGGAATGTTTGCACAAGGTATAAGATTGTGCGATGAACTCTCGTCGCTATGAATGGTAGCTGTGGTGCTATTTATCTGAGCACCTGGAGGATTTCTAGATAGGGCATCTGCCACTACGTTGGAGGTTCCTGGTTTGTATCTGAGTTCGTGATTGTACTCTTCAAGGTAGCTTTTCCACCTTTTGAGTTTACCATTATGATTTTTGTTGCTTAATGCAAAAGTTAATGGTTGATGATCAGTGAATATTATAACTTTAGAAGTACCGTAAAGGTACATGCGTAGACTTTGAAGAGCCCATACTATGGCCAACATTTCTTTTTCATTCGTGGCATAGTTTTCTTCAGTGCTATTTAGTGTACGCGAAATAAAAGTGATCGGTCTGCCATTCTGCTCTAGTACTGCGCCTATTGCGTAATTTGAAGCATCTGTTGTTAGCTGAAATTCTTTTGTGAAATCTGGGTATGCAAGAATCACATCTTGCGAAACTAAAGTATTCTTAATTTTTTCAAATGCATTTTCACAATTCTGGTCAAAGACTATGTTTACTTTATGAGAGATATTTTTGGAAGAACGACCATTAACTCCTCTGAGTAGGGTTGTGAGTGGCTTTGCTAATTTGGCATAGTCACGAATAAAGCGTCTGTAATAACTTGATAGCCCTAGAAAGGATCTCAAATCCTTTAAGGTCTTTGGTACCGGAAAATTATTAATAGCCTTAACTTTTTCTTTGTTTGTTTTTACCCCGTTATTAGGAATAGTGAAGCCGAGGAAATCCACTTCATTTCTAAAGAATTCACACTTATCGATTTGTACCTTCATATTTGCTTTGGCTAAAGTGGAGAATACTTTATCGAGATCTTGGGTGTGTTCATCTTCAGATTTGCTAAAAATTATGATATCGTCGATATAGACATAGCATCTTGTTCCGATATGTTCTCGTAAGATGTCATCGAGAGCTCTTTGGAAAATAGATGGGGAGTTCTTTAAGCCAAACGGCAGTCTGGTGAATTCGAACTTTCCACCGTTTACTGAAAACGCTGTCTTCTCTATATCCTTTGAATTAAGCGGGATCTGGTGAAAACCGCTTTTCAGATCGAGCACTGAAATATTTATTTCTACCTAATTGAGCGATGATCTCGCCAATCTCTGGAATTGGGTATCGATCTGATATTGTTATAGCATTAAGTTTTCTATAATCTATAACAAGTCTGTATTTCTTTTCACCAGATGAATCTGCTTTTTTCGGTACTATCCATACTGGGGCATTATAAGGTGACGTGAAGGTCTTATTATGCCATCATCGAGCAACTGATTGATTTGTTTCTCGACTTCTGGTCTTAGAGAGGCTGGGTATGGATAATGTCTGCTATGAGCTGGTTTGTTCTGATTTGTCCTTGTACCGCAGTGGTGTACGTTAATTTTTCGTCAGGTTCCGAAAATAGTTCAGTATGTTTTTTAACTATTTGATTGAGTATGTCTTTTTGACATACTGTCATGTGTTCTGTTCGGATTTTAATATGATTTACTGTCTGGGTTGCCAATTGCTTTATCTTTACTTTATAATTACCTTTTATACCCAGAATATCATTCTTTACGTCGATCACCGCATCGAGTTTTTTTAGTGTATCTTTAAGAGTGGGTAATAAGAAGAATTTAATTGGGTGATCAGGACAATTGAATAGACTAATGTGAGTGTGGTGGGTAATCTTAGTTTGCCCTCCAACGGAATTTGCAAAAAATGGTTTTTCGTTAAGTTTCGGATTCTGTATTAGATTTGTCTGAATATAGTTTTGATTAGAACCGGTGTCAATTAAAAATTTGAATTGAAGTAAGGCAACGAAGAACTGTTCAATCTAAAAAATGGATATCGGAAGTATCGACTGTCTCTAAAACGTGGCCCTCATTGGTCTGATCGTCCTCTTCATATGAATTAGTTAATCCATTTTGTTCCCAAGCTTCGTAGTAGTCTTGTTCGGATGTCTCTTCAAGATAAGGAGACGGATACTCATTATCCGCGAATTGTTCGGCTTCTCCAGTGGATACATGGAATTGCCTTTGATACTTAAGAGGCTGGTTTGCTTGTGAAAGCGGCGGTGGTCTTTTTCCCGCAAAATTGTTATTTGGACGATTCATATAATTTATCCTATTCGACCTAATGGATGGATCTACGTCCATTGGTACTGGCTTAGGCTCTGGCTTTGGTCCAGTTGGACGAGGAGGTGGAATCGGATTGGTGACTTGAAGCGGGCGCTGTGTCTGATAAGGCCCTTGTCCCATTTGAGGTTGTTGCCTATATGTCTGGTATAAATGTGGTGGAGTAGGGTTACTCATGGTGGTTTTTCCACTTGGATGGTAATAAAGTCTAGGGTCGAAGCTCTTCCAATTGTTTTGATTGTTATTGGATATTTTGTGGCTAGTTGGTAAAGATTGTCTTGGTGGTAGACCTGGTGGCATTTGATCTAGGTGCGAACATATTTCTATGCTCTTGGTTTTCGAGTAAAGTACAGAGATGTAGGGCATGGCTTAGATCTCTTGGTTCCTTAATACCAAGGTGTCTTGGTAAATCTCCATTGAGACCTCTCACAAAATGTCTAGAGCTTTTCCGCGATACACGCTTGTTAATGCTCTTATTGCTTCCGGAGATTCCTCCGTTGCTCCGATCTGGTTCAAGATCAGTGACAGATTGTGATAGATTGCCTGGTAAAATTCATGTATGGTCAAATATCCCTGTTTTAATGAGGACATCTGATACTCAAGAGTCTTCAAGTCTCTTTTGTCTGCATAATGTGCTGTAAGGCATTTCGAAATTGCCTTCCAGTTTAGTGGGTGTTATAAGATTCAAGGACAGTTTCGGCTTCGCCAACTACCTTAGTTCGGATGGCCAGAGTAACCAGATAAAATCTGTGTGAATTTTCTTGCCCCTCGAACATGCCTACTATTCGATCAACATTCTTTTTCCAAGAGTTGAACGTGGCTCTATCTCCTGAAAACTCCTTAATCAATTTACAAACATCTGGGACTTTGTCTTGGTCATGGCCTGCAACAGGACTCACATAAGGTATGTCACTAAAGTGATCATGGCCATGAGCTGTTGACTCTGATGGGAGTGTTTCTTTGATCAGTGCGAGTATAACTTCTCTTAATTCTGGACTAGTTACCGGAGTGCTGGTGGCGGTTGGTTCGTTCTTTCCTGATCGGGAACAACCGGCTAAATCGAGGTTATTCATGGCTGTTGTTAAAGAATCAGGCATTGTCTATTGGATAAGGTTTTTCAATTCGGACAATGCAAAACACTGGTTGATATAATTTGAAATTCGAACGGCAAAATTTTAAGAGATATAGAAACTTTTTTTTAAAAACTCTTTAATATTTCTTATAATTTTTTTCTGAATTCGTTTTCTTTTTTTTTTTTTTTAAACCAGTAGCTGGTTTGTTCCTTCTATCCTAGAGGGTCCCTTAGGAATCGTAGGATTGGAATAAATTATACTGCGTTTGCAGTGTTTTATTTTTCTGTTATAGTTTTACTTTTTTTCATATAAATTGGCTTAGATTTCTATTTTTGTGTGATTTTTATTTCACTTTTACTTTTTAATATTTGTTTAATTATTTTCACTTTCTTGATTTTCAATGGGCTTTAATTGCTTAAATTCTACGCTTACAAGATAAGATACATCCGGCGAATCTATCCCACGCTGGTCCTTCGGATGGCTCCTTTTCCTCCTATTGCTGTGCGGCGGCGCGGCGGTGCAACGGCTACTGGGGATCCTTAGTGACACTTTGAATTGCGCGGTTGTCTGCGAACGGATACTACAGACTTTGTCGGCGGTTACTTTTGACCAAGCGAAATCGTACAGTTCAATCGCGAGGAATAGATTTTATTCCTTATAAATCGCACTCACGTCGTGGCTTTTATAAAGGCACTTATAGCGAGTTACACTGTGTGGCTACTTAAGGCACTGGTACGCGACGCGAAAGTCTTCTGTTTTTATTTCACTTGGTCCCTGCTCGGGCGCCAATTAACAAATCGTTGACTTTGATTTATTAAAAAAAAACGATTTGCTTTATTGTGTTGCAAAAATGGAACTAACTTAAATCAATTCTAATTCTTATAATGAAACCTCGCTGCCGCTACCGCTGCTGCCGTCGCTGCTGACAATCCCGCGTTGGCGCTGGTTGCGCAAGTGTCCCACGATGGATATTGTGCTGACACAGGGCATGTGGCACTCGCTGCTGCTTGCGATCCCGCGTTGCGCAAGTGTCCCACGATCGATGTGCTGACCCAGGGCATGTGGCGGATGTTCTACCCAGGGCATGTGGCGGATATTCTACAGACTTTGCAGAGCTTGCAGAATTGGCTGAGTGCATTTCAGGTGTCGATGCACTTAGCCACCTTCTGGTGTGTCAACATTGTTGTTAACTTATGTATATACTTTATAGGGTCGGATATGCCTCTTTCTACCTGTTACCTACATTTCCTGCTGGCACAAAGTTATAATACCCTTCTACCCTATGAGTAGCGGGTATAAAAATACACTTCATTATAATTTCATCAAATCGATAGCTTAATGTTAAACTTCAACTTTTGTTTCTGATATGCAAATATTGTTCGGCCGACTGCTCAGATTTTTGTCTAGAAGCAAGGTCAAGGCTTCATTTAGTGAAACTGGTGGTGACTTCACGACTAGAATAGAAATAGGTTGACTAAATAAATTTGAATAGGTATAGCAATTTTAAATAAACGCAAGGTGGTTTTTAACATGTTTTGTGTGGTCAGGCTTGCCGCCTGAATTAATAAGTTAGGTTTTCCTCCTTCAGATATCACAAGATCTGCAACCTGTTTTCGTTACGCCCTACCCATTTTTCCTTCCAATCGATACACAAGTTTCCGTATTTCGCCCATTAGATTTACAATAATTGTACGTTTAAATAAGTGAATTAATAAATCCGTTGATTTATTCTTTTTAAAAATGACCGTTTTATTCGGGAATCAAAATTAGACTAAAACTTATGACAATGATAATGAATAATTAAGACTACTGCTGCCGTTGCTGGTGTCGCTGCTGCCGCTGCTGCCGTTGTCGCTGTCGCCGCTGCCGCTGCTGCGGTTGTCGCTTGCAGCTTTGGGTGTCCAATAGCCCAATTGTCGGTCCCACGCTGGCGGTTGTTGCGCAAGGTGCCGGTCGTTGGTCCCACGACGAATGCTGGAAAGCGCTGACCAAGCGCACGTGGCGGATGTATTGCACGCGCTGTAGTCGTGCTGGAGTATTGACCAAATGCATTTTCGGTGGTTATGCAATTGGTCTGTCTGCGAATGTGCAGTTCGTAATGTCTGTTCTTAACTCCTCCCCTTTAGACGCGGACGTCCTCGGTCGCAATGAAGAATCTTTCTGGGTTCCACTGTTTGGAAGTTCTTCTTCCCGTGTTTCTGCGTTATTTTGGGATTTCTTTGATGTCTTCTGCTTCCAGGCCCATGCGGCTATTGTTGCCAATATTATCATTAGAATACCGGAGAATGACAAGCTAATAGTTGTTGATTTGAAATTAGCTGCTTTTAGAATTTCTAATCTCTCTAGTGTTGTTGATGTTTATTTCCTTTAGCATTTGTAGCGAAAGTACTTCTTCAATCTTCGATTTTTTGGCCATCATCTGGAAAAGTGGGGGGGTAGCTTCTGCAAATTTTGATTCTCTCGCTTCATACTCGTCTTCGCCAATTTTTACTGTGGAGTTCTGGAACTGTATCAAAAGTTCCTTCCAGCTCCATTTCTTCGTGGTCGACCTCGACATTTCCCTTGAAGTCGTTAAGTAGAATAGTGCCAGTCACTATTTCTTGGTGATTTGGGATGTGCTGGCTGTTGATGGATTTGCAGCGTGGCCTCCGATTTCGTAGGAGTGGTGTTATGCAGGAGTCGTTGCTTAGATTTAGGATATTATTTCTATTACAAATTGTCTTATCACTATGGGTTTCGCATTCTTGTATTTGGGCATATATTGTTTTATTGCAAATAATTATACTTTCATATTTGATTTCGTTTATGATTTTATCTTTTTTAACAGCTTTGAGTATCATGGAAGCGCAAGGTTCTCGGCTGATTAGAGGTACATTTATCATATAGAGCATATTCTTGCCGTTTGTTGCAATCTTTATTTTGGCAAATTCTAATAACTCTTCTATGTTAATGAACATTCTTTCTTCGTTATCTAAAATTTCTTCTATTCTGTTTACCTCGGCTTCTGATAATATTACGGAATTTACAGTGTTTGTTTTAGCCCAGCTTATTGCATTAATTAAGTTATTTAGATCGTTTTTGAAAAGTTGGAGTCGGTATTTTAATATGGATACAAATTTATCTTGAACATTTTGTCCTCTATTGTCGTTTTAATTATTGAATTTGTAATGCTGCTCAACTCGTTTACTCTAGTGCTTAGTGCTTTATTAATGACAACTTGTCTATTATTATTTTCTAATTGATCGTTAATTTTTGCTGTTAGGATTTCGTGATCGCTTCTGTCCGGCGTGCCGGCAAGCCATTCCATACCGTTCCTAAGGCATCTATAGATCTAGTTGCTCTTTTGGATGGTCTAAGCTTACGTAAATCACCCTTGATTATTTTCAATTCGTATTCCAGGAATGGGTGCAGTTGATGAGAAATGCTAATATTACTTAATGATTCTTCTAAGTTCAACGCAACCTTCTCATACTCTTCCATGTTAAGAACATGAATGACTCTAAATACGCCATCCTGTATTGATGCAATTCCCGTTTTGATTGGGATTAATTGTGAATGCGAATAGTCTAGTATAGTTGCCAGGCCGTGGCATAATGGCAAAAAAATCCTGTAAATGAAATTATGTTTTAATATTATTTTTATGGACAATTTTCCCTGACTGTGTTTTTACTGTTGTGTTTTGGTCTGAAAGAACTATTTCTTTGCGATACTTTGGAGTCAGTTTGGATCCTAATCTTTTATCTACTTTTATATAAATTGTTTCCCCTTCCTTGTATTTTCTTATCGGATTTCTTTTTTGGTTGTGGTATGTGAGGTCTTCATTTTGCTTTTTATTGATATCTTTAATAACTTGTTCCCTAGCTGTTTTTATTTCTTGAGGGTCTGATAGAAATTGATTACCGAAAAATATGTCTATAGGTTTTTTCTTTGTCGTAGAATGAATTGATTGGTTGTATTCTTGAACTGCTCTAAAAATTAGGTCTTCAAAACTAACTTGTGCTTCGTCCATTTTGAAGCATCGCATGATCTCTGTCATCGTTGAATGAAATCTTTCAATTTGACCATTGCTTGTCGAGGCGTATGGTGGTGTCGTATAGACTTGCGCTTTTAGCTGATCTTTCAGCAAGAACTTGATTGAAGCTGAATTTAATGCCTTTTCGTTATCCATAATAATTGACTTTGGCATGCCAAATGCAATCATTATTTCGCGCAGAGGAGCTTTCAAATCTTCTGCTGCTTTTGACTTTACTATCTTTATCTGTGCATATTTGGAAAATTTGTCTATTGCCGTTAATACTATTTTCTTCTGGGTCGTGTAAAGGTCTATATGAACAATCTGTCCTGGGTAGGTTGGTATTGGGGTTGGTTGGATTTCGCCATGTTGGGGGTGTCTGTCGTATTTGGCTAATTTGCATGTTTCGCACAGTTTAGCGACAATGCTGACTTTCTTTGTTAGGCCGGGAAAAAAATATTTACTTAGGATCTGAATTTTGTTTTCTATTGGGTTTCTATGAGCGCGGAGATGTTCTTTTGAAATAATTTCGGTTTGTTCCGACTCGAGTGTTACGTCTCTAACTTGAGTTTGCGTGTATCTAATTTTGTAACTGCTGAAGTGAATTGGGTAGATGTTCTGAATTTTTCCCATTATGCGTTCTGAAGTGAATAAACCGTTTACTAGTTTAGGGTCAAGTCGTTCTTTTAATATTTGTATAAGGTCCTTCTCTGTGTAATCGCTTCTTCTGACTGTATGTCTGTGATATTGTGGGAAAGGTATTTCGAAATCGTAGGATTCAGTTTCTGAGGTCAAGATCAAGAGTTGATTCTTGAATACGTTAACTGGAACTCCTATGACTGGTATAAGGTTATGAGAGGAACTCTCATCGCTATGTATTGTAGCTGTTGTACTATTGATTTGTGTGATTGGAGGATTTCTAGATAGAGCATCTGCAACAACGTTAGAGGTTCCTGGCTTATATCGGAGCTCATGGTTGTACTCTTCAAGGTAGCTTTTCCACCTTTTGAGTTTACCGTTGTGGTTTTTGTTGCTCAGCGCGAAGGTGAGTGGCTGGTGATCAGTATGAATAATAACTTTGGAAGTACCGTAAAGGTACATGCGTAGACTTTGGAGAGCCCACACTATTGCTAACATCTCTTTTCATTTGTGGCATAGTTCTCTTCCGTTTTGGATAGTGTACGTGAAATAAAAGTTATTGGTCTGCCATTCTGTTCTAATACTGCGCCTATGGCGTAGTTTGAGGCATCAGTTGTGAGTTGAAACTCTTTTTTGAAGTCGGGATATGCAAGTATTACATCTTGCGAAGCTAATGTATTCTTGATTTTTCGAAAGCCTCTTGGCAGCTGTGATCGAATGTTATATTGACTTTATTCGATACATTTTTTGTAAGACGACCATTTTCTCCCCTGAGTAGGGTTGTGAGTGGTTTCGCTAATTTAGCGTAATCACGAATAAAACGTCTATAGTAACTTGAAAGTCCTAAGAAGGATCGTAAGTCCTTTAGGGTTTTAGGTTTAGGGAAGTTTTGGATAGCTTTGACCTTATTGCTATTGGTTTTAACGCCATTAGCCGAAATAGTAAAGCCTAGAAAGTCGACTTCGGTTTTGAAAAACTCGCATTTGTCGATTTGTACTTTCATGTTGGCTTCTGATAAGGTTGAGAATACTTTCTCGAGGTCCTGAGTGTGTTCACTTTCCGATTGACTAAAGATTATTATGTCGTCGATGTAGACGTAACAACGAATTCCTACATGATCACGTAAAATATCGTCGAGAGCCCTTTGGAATATGGATGGAGAATTTTTTAGACCGAACGGTAGTCTAGTGAATTCGAACTTTCCGCCATTTACTGAAAAAGCTGTTTTTTCTATGTCTCTACTTTTGAGTGGAATCTGATGAAAGCCGCTTTTCAAATCAAGTACTGAAAAATACTTGTTTTGACCTAATTGCGCTATGATTTCCCCGATCTCTGGAATTGGATATCGATCGGATATAGTTACTGCGTTTAGCTTCCTATAATCTATTACAATACGATATTTCCTTTCGCCAGATGCATCAGTTTTTTTTGGGACTACCCATACTGGTGCATTATAGGGCGAACGTGAGGGTCTTATTATGCCGTCACTTAATAATTGGTTTACCTGTTTTCGACTTCTGACCTTAGGGAAGCTGGATATGGATAATGTTTACTATAAACTGGGGTATCTGAGTTTGTCCTAATTTCTCCTTCTACAGCTGTTGTGTATGTTAGTTTTTCATCTGGCTCTGAGAATAGATCTGTATGGTTTTATTATACTATCTATGAGTCGTTTCTGACCTATGGACATGTGATCTGCTCTAACTTTGATATTGTTTACGGCTTGGGTTGCTAATTGTTTTATGTTAATTCTGTAGTTTTTATTGATGATTAGGATATCGTTCTTGACGTCGATTACTGCGTTAAGCTGTCTGAGGGTGTCATTACCTAAAATTCCGTGAAAGGTTTTCAAAGTGGGAAGCAAATAAAATTTAATAGGGATATCTTTGCAGTTGAACAGGTCAAGGTGAGTATGGTGGGTGATCTTAGTCTGACCACCGACTGAATTGGCAAAAAAAGGCTTTTGATTAACTTTGGGATTTGGAACTAGATTGGATTGAATGTAATTCTGATTTGAGCCTGTGTCTATTAGAAACTTGAAGGTTTTGCCGTCCCCCGTGGTGCAATTGAAATATGGCAACGAGGAACTGTTCAACCTAAAAAATGGATATCAGAGTTGTCTATTATTTCTGAGTTGTAGTTCTGGTCTGCCTCGTAAACTTCTTCGTGGAAGTCTGCTGCTCCCTCTCGTTCATAATTCTCGTAATAATCTTGTTCTGACATTTCCACGGGATATGCAGATTCGGAAGCTTCGTTTTCTGCTACTGGATCTAATTCACCTGTAGTGACGTGGAATTGTCTCTGAAATTTATTTGGGGGTCCTGACTGCATAGGCACTGGTGGGCGTTTGCCTGTTAACTCGTTAGAATGAGGTCTATTCATATAGTCGATTCTTCTCGATCGAATGGAGTGGTCTATGTCCATTGGTGTTGGTTTAGGTTCCGGTTTCGGAGCAGATGGACGAGGAGGTGAAACTTGGTATTGTCCATTTGACGAGAATTGATGTTGATAGGGTCTGTAAGTCATTGTCTGAGGTTGCCTATGGTATTGAGGTGCAACGGGATGTGTCTGATTTAATTCTTCCATTGGTTTGGGTTTGCATTGTGGAATGGTCTTACTATGTGGGGTCTTGGAATTATTTGTCTGGGTGGCAAGGGTGGAGGTTGTTGTCTACCTTTTGGTACAAAGAGGTTTCTATTTTCTTGGTTTTCTAACAGGTTGCACAGATGGAGTGCATGGCTTAAATCCTTGGTTCTTTTATTCCTAGGTGCCGTGGTAAATCACCATTCAAACCTCTTATGAAGATGTCTAAGGCTTTTCCGCGATAGTTATCTGTCAAGGCTTTTATGGTTTCGGCTGATTCTTCCTGTGCTCCTATTTGATTTAGGATTAGGGATAGTTGGTAGTAAATTGCTTGATAGAATTCGTTGATAGACATGCGTCCTTGGGTTAGAGAGAACATTTGGTACTCGAGAGTTTTTAAGTCTCGTTTGTCGGCATAATGTGCCGTAAGACACTTTGAGATAGCTTTCCAATTCATGGGAGTGTTATACGACTCCAAAACTGTTTCAGCTTCGCCAACCACTTTAGTCGGATAGAGAGTTACTAGATAGTAGGTGTACGTCTGCTCTTGTCCTTCAAAATGTTTATGATTCTGTCAACGTTCTTTTTCCAAGAATTGAACGATGTTCTGTCCCCTGAGAACTCTTTAATTAATCGGCAAACGTCCGGGACTTTTACTTGGTCTTGTCCTGGTGTAGGCCTCACAAAAGGTATGTCGCTGAAGTGTTCATGTCCGTGGGCTGTAGTTTCTTGAGGAAGTACCTCCCTAATTAAACCTCGTATGACATCTCTTAATTCGGGGCTAGTTACTGGTGTACTAGTGGCAGATGGTATGTTTCTCGCTTGAGAGCCACTGGCTAAATCAAGATTGGACATTGCGTTTGCTAAATTGTCTGGCATGATGTTCTTAACACGATTTATCACTGACGAGATACGGGTATACAACTCGGACTGTTTTATGGAACACCGGAATTTTAAACGGAAAACTTCAGGAATTTAGAGCGAATTTGATAACTAATCAGCAAAAATATTTTGAGTTTATAATTGTTCACTTTGTTCTTTAGACTTTCTTAGAGTAAAAAAATTGGATTTCAAAATAATAGAATGCGATATTCAAGAGATGTAGAGGGTATAAAAAATGTAATAGATAATAAATGCAAAAAATTTTTTTTTTTTAAAATGATAAAAATAAGATGTAAAATGTAAAAGGAATGAAATTATATTTTAATTTTAATGTTAAGGTTTTCTTTATTGTTTTAAAACCAGTAGCTGGTTTCTTCCTTCTTGATTTTCAATTCCTTCTATCTTAGAGGGTCCCTTGGGAGTCGTAAGATTGGAATTTGGTTATACTGTCTTTGCAGTGCTTTTCTTTTCGTTATAGTTTTACTTTTGGTTATAACTCTTTATTTGATCTTTGTTGGATCGCTAGGTTTTTATTTTGCTGTTTAACTTAAACTTTTCTTTTTGTTTCGAATTTAACTTTATTTTAAATTGGTTTTCTTTCTTTTAATTTTATTTGTCACTTAATTTAAATTTTTAAATTTCCTTTTTTCTTTGTTAATAATTTCTTCTTTTTTAAAAAATTTTCTTTTCTTCGTTTAGAATTTAACTTTACTTTGAATTTGTTTTTCTATACTTTGATTTTATTTGTCACTTAATTTCAGTTTTATTCTTTTTCGAATTTCTTTTCTTTCTTGATTAGTAATTTTTTCTTTAGAAACTTTTCTTAATTGCTATGCTTACAAATATAGATACATCCGGCGAATCTTTCCCGCGACGGTCGTTCAGATAACTCCTGTTCCTCCTGTTGCGGTGCGGCGTAGCGGCGTTGCAGCAGGCTACTAGGGATCCTAGTGACACTTTGGTTTCGCGGTGGCCTGCGAACTGGTACAACAGGCTTGTCGGCGGTTAAATTGTTCTGACCAAGCTAGTCCACTTATTTCAATCGCGAAGAACTGTTATTGGATTCTTTAGGTCGCGCTCGCGCTGTGGCTCTTTGAGGCACTTTTGGCGTTGTACTCGATGTGGCTGCTTGAGGCACTTGTAGGTACGCGACACGATTGTTTTCTTTAGGACTTAAGCGGTCCTGCTCGGGCGCCAATTAATAAATCCGTTGATTTATTCTTTTTAAAAAATGACCGTTTTATTCGGGAATCAAAATTAGACTAAAACTTATGACAATGATAATGAATAATTAAGACTACTGCTGCCGTTGCTGGTGTCGCTGCTGCCGCTGCTGCCGTTGTCGCTGTCGCCGCTGCCGCTGCTGCAGTTGTCGCTTGCAGCTTTGGGTGTCAATAGCCCAATTGTCGGTCCCACGCTGGCGGTTGTTGTGCAAGGTGCCGGTCGTTGGTCCCACGACGAATACTGGAAAGCGCTGACCAAGCGCACGTGGCGGATGTATTGCACGCGCTGTAGTCGTGCTGGAGTATTGACCAAATGCATTTTCGGTGGTTATGCAATTGGTCTGTCTGCGAATGTGCAGTTCGTAATGTCTGTTCTTAACTAGTGTAATGACATTCATCTTGGAGTCGTGAACTTATTGATTTCCAAAGTGTAAACAACTCAGAGTTATTGAATTTGAGGTTATATTGTATAGTCGCAAATTATAAAAAAAAAGTGGCAATTCTGAATATATACAATTGAGCAGTGTCGATGCTTTTCGCTCACCCGCAATGAGCTAGCTACCGGAGTGCTGGTGGCGGTTGGTTCATTCCTTCCTGATCGGGAACTACCGGCTAAATCGAGGTTATTCATGGCTGTTGTTAAAGAATCAGGCATTGTCTATTGGATAAGGCTTTTCAATTCGGACAATGCAAAACACTGGTTGATTTTAAGCGGACCACTTTTTTAAAGATTATTTTGTGTTTTAATTTGAAATTCGAACGGCAAAATTTTAAGCGATATAGAAACTTTTTTTTAAAAACTCTTTAATATTTCTTATAAATTTTTTCTGAATTCGTTTTCTAATTTTGTTTTCTTTTTTTTTTAAAACCAGTAGCTGGTTTGTTCCTTCTATCCTAGAGGGTCCCTTAGGAATCGTAGGATTGGAATAAGTTATACTGCGTTTGCAGTGTTTTATTTTTTTGTTATAGTTTTACTTTTTTTCATATAAATTGGCTTAGATTTCTATGTTTGTGTAATTTTTGTTTTCACTTTTACTGTGTTTGTTTAAATTTTTAATATTTGTTTAATTATTTTCACTTTCTTGATTTTCAATGGGCTTTAATTTCTTAAATTCTACGCTTACAAGATAAGATACATCCGGCGAATCTATCCCACGCTGGTCCTTCGGATGGCTCCTTTTCCTCCTATTGCTGTGCGGCGGCGCGGCGGTGCAACGGCTACTGGGGATCCTTAGTGACACTTTGAATTGCGCGGTTGTCTGCGAACGGGTACTACAGACTTTGTCGGCGGTTTCTTTTGACCAAGCGAAATCGTACAGTTCAATCGCGAGGAATGGATTTTATTCCTTATAAATCGCACTCACGTCGTGGCTTTTGTAAAGGCACTTATAGCGAGTTACACTGTGTGGCTACTTAAGGCAATGCGACGCGAAAGTCTTCTGTTTTTATTTCACTTGGTCCCTGCTCGGGCGCCAATTAACAAATCGTTGACTTTGATTTATTAAAAAAAAACGATTTGCTTTATTGTGTTGCAAAAATGGAACTAACTTAAATCAATTCTAATTCTTATAATGAAACCTCGCTGCCGCTACCGCTGCTGCCGTCGCTGCTGACGATCCCGCGTTGGCGCTGGTTGCGCAAGTGTCCCACGATGGATATTGTGCTGACACAGGGCATGTGGCACTCGCTGCTGCTTGCGATCCCGCGTTGCGCAAGTGTCCCACGATCGATGTGCTGACCCAGGGCATGTGGCGGATATTCTGCAGACTTTGCAGAGCTTGCAGAATTGGCTGAGTGCATTTCGGGTGTCGATGCACTTAGCCACCTTCTGTTGTGTCAACATTGTTGTTAACTCCTCCCCCTTTAAGCGCGGACGTCCTCGGACGCAATGTAGAAGCGTTTTCGCGTTCCATTGCTTGGAGTTTCGACTTCTTGTGCTTGTGTGGCCTTCTGTAATTCTGGAGCGGATTTCAGCTTCCATATCCATATGGCCATTATGATGAATGTTATCACTAAGATACCAAAAGTCCGAAGCTGATAGAGTTTGCCTTAAAGCTCTCACTTCTTAGCGTATCCAGTTTCCGAGTGTTATTGATGTTGATTTCTTTCAGCATTTGTAGCGAAAGAACCTCTTCTGTTAACGTCTTTTCGGCCATTAATTGGAAAAGTGGGGTGTTGCTTCTGCGTATTTTGCTTCTATTGACTCGTACTTGTCTTCGTTGATGTAGACTGTAGAGTTTTGGAACTGTATTAGATAAGTTCCTTCTAGCTCCATTTCTTCTTTGTCGATTTTAATGTTGCCTTTGAAGCTGTTGAGAAGGATGGTGCCGGTCACTATCTCCTGATGATTTGGGATGTGTTGATTGTTGATGGCTTTGCAGTGTGGTTTTCTATTTTGAAGTAGCGGTGCTATGCAGGAGTCGTTACTAAGATTAATAACATTATTTTTATTACAAATTGTCTTATCACTAAATGTTTCACATTCTTGTATTATAGCGTAAATAGTTTTGTTGCAAATTATTATGTTTTCATATTTTATGTCATTTATTACATTGTCTTGCTTAACTGCTTTAATTATCATAGAGTTACATGGTTGTGTTCCTACTAGTGGTATGTTTACCATATAGAGCATACTATTGCCGTTTGTTGTTATCTTTATTTTAGCAAATTCGAGTAATTCTTCTATATTGATAAACATTCCTTCTTCATTACTTAATATTTCTTCTATTTTATTTACTTCGATTTCTGATAATATAATTGAGTTTACAGTGTTGGTTTTTGCCCAGCTTATTGCATTTACTAGATTGTTTAAGTCATTTTTTAGAAGTTGAAGTTTGTATTTTAAAATTGATACAAAATTTTCTTTAATATCAGCAATAGTGTGTTTTAATATTGCGTTTGTTACGCGACTCATTTCATTTATTCCTGCAGTTAATTTTTTATTGATTATTACCTGTCTATTGTTATTTTCTAGTTGTTCGTTCAATTTTGCTATTAGAATTTCATGATCACTTCTGTCCGGTGTACCGGCCAGCCATTTCCATGCTGTTCCTAAAGCATCTATGGATCTAATTTTTCGTTTGTTCGGTCTTAACCTATGTAACTCGTTTATTTAGTTCATATTCTAAGTATGGATATAATTGATGAGAGTAGTTAACGTTCTTTAATGACTCTTCTAGTTTTGAGGTCATTTCTTCGTATTCTTTTATGTCGAAAACATGGATTATTTTAAATGTACTCTCCTGGATTGCGGCGATTCCTGTTTTTATCGTTTTTCTCTTTTCGATATCTAGGGGTTATTTTGGACCCCAGTCTTTTGTCAATTTTAATAAAAATGGTTTCGCCTTTTTCATATTTTCTTATAGGGTTTCGTGTCTGATTGTGATAAGATATATCCTCTTCCTGTTTTTTGCTGATGTTATTACTAATCTGATTTCTTAAGCGTTCGAGTTCTATTGGGTTTGAATTAAATTCATTGCCAAAAAATATTTCTATAGGTTTCTTTTTCGTTGTTGAGTGGATTGAGTGGTTATATTCTTTTACTGTTTTAAAGATCAAGTCCTCAAAAGTGGCTGTCGACTCGTCTCGTTTAAGACACCTCAAGATTTCGGTCATAGTTGAATGAAATCTTTCTATTTGACCGTTACTTGTGGAAGCATACGGTGGGGTCGTGAAGACTTCTACTTTAAGTTGTTCTTTTAATAAGAACTTGATTGACGATGCGTTTAGAGCCTTTTCGTTGTCCATGACGACTAACTTTGGCATGCCAAATGCCATCATTACCTCCCGTAGGGGCGTTTTTAGATCTTCGGCAGCTCTTGATTTTACTATTTTTATCTGTGCGTATTTTGAAAATTTATCTATGGCAGTAAGTACTAAAGTTTTCTGTGTAGTGTATAGATCTATATGGATAATTTCTCCAGGGTAAGTAGGTATTGGAGTTGGTTGGATTTCCCCATGTTGAGGATGCCTATCATACTTAGAAAGTTTGCAAGTTTCACACTGCTTGGCAATAGCCGTTACTTTCTTTGTTAAACCTGGGAAAAAAATTTGCTGAGAATTTGGATTTTGTTTTCGATTGGATTTCTATGAGCTCGAACATGCTCTTTGCTCTTTGACGATTATCTTATTCTGGTCAGATTCTAAAGGAATATCCTCTACTTGGGTTTGTGTGTATCTTACTTTATAACTACTGAAATGAAAAGGGTAAATATTTTGAATTTTTCCCATTATTCTTTCAGAAGTAAGCAAACCGTTTACAATCTTTGGGTCAAGTCTTTCTTTTAAGATTTTTATCAGGTCTTCTTCAGAGTACTCTCTCTTCTTTATTGTATGACGATGATACTGTGGAAATGGTAATTCGAAATCGTAAGATTCCTTATCTGAAGTCAGTAATAATAATTGGTTTTTGAATACGTTAATTGGAATGTTTGCACAAGGTATAAGATTGTGCGATGAACTCTCGTCGCTATGAATGGTAGCTGTGGTGCTATTTATCTGAGCACCTGGAGGATTTCTAGATAGGGCATCTGCCACTACGTTGGAGGTTCCTGGTTTGTATCTGAGTTCGTGATTGTACTCTTCAAGGTAGCTTTTCCACCTTTTGAGTTTACCATTATGATTTTTGTTGCTTAATGCAAAAGTTAATGGTTGATGATCAGTGAATATTATAACTTTAGAAGTACCGTAAAGGTACATGCGTAGACTTTGAAGAGCCCATACTATGGCCAACATTTCTTTTTCATTCGTGGCATAGTTTTCTTCAGTGCTATTTAGTGTACGCGAAATAAAAGTGATCGGTCTGCCATTCTGCTCTAGTACTGCGCCTATTGCGTAATTTGAAGCATCTGTTGTTAGCTGAAATTCTTTTGTGAAATCTGGGTATGCAAGAATCACATCTTGCGAAACTAAAGTATTCTTAATTTTTTCAAATGCATTTTTACAATTCTGGTCAAAGACTATGTTTACTTTATGAGAGATATTTTTTGAAGAACGACCATTAACTCCTCTGAGTAGGGTTGTGAGTGGCTTTGCTAATTTGGCATAGTCACGAATAAAGCGTCTGTAATAACTTGATAGCCCTAGAAAGGATCTCAAATCCTTTAAGGTCTTTGGTACCGGAAAATTATTAATAGCCTTAACTTTTTCTTTGTTTGTTTTTACCCCGTTATTAGAAATAGTGAAGCCGAGGAAATCCACTTCATTTCTAAAGAATTCACACTTATCGATTTGTACCTTCATATTTGCTTTGGCTAAAGTGGAGAATACTTTATCGAGATCTTGGGTGTGTTCATCTTCAGATTTGCTAAAAATTATGATATCGTCGATATAGACATAGCATCTTGTTCCGATATGTTCTCGTAAGATGTCATCGAGAGCTCTTTGGAAAATAGATGGGGAGTTCTTTAAGCCAAACGGCAGTCTGGTGAATTCGAACTTTCCACCGTTTACTGAAAACGCTGTCTTCTCTATATCCTTTGAATTAAGCGGGATCTGGTGAAAACCTCTTTTCAGATCGAGCACTGTGAAATATTTATTTCTACCTAATTGAGCGATGATCTCGCCAATCTCTGGAATTGGGTATCGATCTGATATTGTTATAGCATTAAGTTTTCTATAATCTATAACAAGTCTATATTTCTTTTCACCAGATGAATCTGCTTTTTTCGGTACTATCAATACTGGGCATTATAAGGTGACCGTGAAGGTCTTATTATGCCATCATCGAGCAACTGATTGATTTGTTTCTCGACTTCTGGTCTTAGAGAGGCTGGGTATGGATAATGTCTGCTATGAGCTGGTAGATCTGTGTTTGTTCTGATTTGTCCTTGTACCGCAGTGGTGTACGTTAATTTTTCGTCAGGTTCCGAAAATAGTTCAGTATGTTTTTAACTATTTGATTGAGTATGTCTTTTGACATACTGTCATGTGTTCTGTTCGGATTTTAATATGATTTACTGTCTGGGTTGCCAATTGCTTTATCTTTACTTTATAATTACCTTTTATAACCAGAATATCATTCTTTACGTCGATCACCGCATCGAGTTTTTTTTTAGTGTATCATTACCCAAGATACCATGGAATGTTTTAAGAGTGGGTAATAAGAAGAATTTAATTGGGTGATCAGGACAATTGAATAGACTAATGTGAGTGTGGTGGGTAATCGTAGTTTGCCCTCCAACGGAATTTGCAAAAAATGGCTTTTCGTTAAGTTTCGGATTCTGTATTAGATTTGTCTGAATATAGTTTTGGTTAGAACCGGTGTCAATTAAAAATTTGAAAATTTTCCCGTCCCTCGTAGCACAATTGAAGTAAGGCAACGAAGAACTGTTCAATCTAAAAAAATGGATATCGGAAGTATCGACTGTCTCTAAAACGTGGCCCTCATTGGTCTGATCGTCCTCTTCATATGAATTAGTTAATCCATTTTGTTCCCAAGCTTCGTAGTAGTCTTGTTCGGATGTCTCTTCAAGATAAGGAGACGGATACTCATTATCCGCGAATTGTTCGGCTTCTCCAGTGGATACATGGAATTGCCTTTGATACTTAAGAGGCTGGTTTGCTTGTGAAAGCGGCGGTGGTCTTTTTCCCGCAAAATTGTTATTTGGACGATTCATATAATTTATCCTATTCGACCTAATGGATGGATCTACGTCCATTGGTACTGGCTTAGGCTCTGGCTTTGGTCGGTTGGACGAGGAGGTGGAATCGGATTGGTGACTTGAAGCGGGCGCTGTGTCTGATAAGGCCCTTGTCCCATTTGTGGTTGTTGCCTATATGTCTGGTATAAATGTGGTGGAGTAGAGTTACTCATGGTGGGTTTACCACTTGGATGGTAATAAAGTCTAAGGTCAAAGCTCTTCCAATTGGTTTGATTGTTATTGGATATTTTGTGGCTAGTTGGTAAAGATTGTCTTGGTGGTAGACTTGGTGGCATTTGTCTAGATCTAGGTGCGAACATATTTCTATGCTCTTGGTTTTCGAGTAAAGTACAGAGATGTAGGGCATGGCTTAGATCTCTTGGTTCCTTAATACCAAGATGTCTTGGTAAATCTCCATTGAGACCTCTCACAAAAATGTCTAGAGCTTTTCCGCGATACACGCTTGTTAATGCTCTTATTGCTTCCGGAGATTCCTCCGTTGCTCCGATCTGGTTCAAGATCAGTGACAGATTGTGATAGATTGCCTGGTAAAATTCATGTATGGTCAAATATCCCTGTTTTAATGAGGACATCTGATACTCAAGAGTCTTCAAGTCTCTTTTGTCTGCATAATGTGCTGTAAGGCATTTGGAAATTGCCTTCCAGTTTAGTGGGTGTTATAAGATTCAAGGACAGTTTCGGCTTCGCCAACTACCTTAGTTCGGATGGCCAGAGTAACCAGATAAAATCTGTGTGAATTTTCTTGCCCCTCGAACATGCCTACTATTCGATCAACATTCTTTTTCCAAGAGTTGAACGTGGCTCTATTTCCTGAAAACTCCTTAATCAATTTACAAACATCTGGGACTTTGTCTTGGTCATGGCCTGCAACAGGACTCACATAAGGTATGTCACTAAAGTGATCATGGCCATGAGCTGTTGACTCTGATGGGAGTGTTTCAGTGCGAGTATAACTTCTCTTAATTCTGGACTAGCTACCGGAGTGCTGGTGGCGGTTGGTTCATTCCTTCCTGATCGGGAACTACCGGCTAAATCGAGGTTATTCATGGCTGTTGTTAAAGAATCAGGCATTGTCTATTGGATAAGGCTTTTCAATTCGGACAATGCAAAACACTGGTTGATTTTAAGCGGACCACTTTTTAAAGATTATTTTGTGTTTTAATTTGAAATTCGAACGGCAAAATTTTAAGCGATATAGAAACTTTTTTTTAAAAACTCTTTAATATTTCTTATAAATTTTTTCTGAATTCGTTTTCTAATTTTGTTTTCTTTTTTTTTTTTTTTAAAACCAGTAGCTGGTTTGTTCCTTCTATCCTAGAGGGTCCCTTAGGAATCGTAGGATTGGAATAAGTTATACTGCGTTTGCAGTGTTTTATTTTTTTGTTATAGTTTTACTTTTTTTCATATAAATTGGCTTAGATTTCTATGTTTGTGTAATTTTTGTTTTCACTTTTACTGTGTTTGTTTAAATTTTTAATATTTGTTTAATTATTTTCACTTTCTTGATTTTCAATGGGCTTTAATTTCTTAAATTCTACGCTTACAAGATAAGATACATCCGGCGAATCTATCCCACGCTGGTCCTTCGGATGGCTCCTTTTCCTCCTATTGCTGTGCGGCGGCGCGGCGGTGACACTTTGAATTGCGCGGTTGTCTGCGAACGGGTACTACAGACTTTGTCGGCGGTTACTTTTGACCAAGCGAAATCGTACAGTTCAATCGCGAGGAATAGATTTTATTCCTTATAAATCGCACTCACGTCGTGGCTTTTGTAAAGGCACTTATAGCGAGTTACACTGTGTGGCTACTTAAGGCACTGGTACGCGACGCGAAAGTCTTCTGTTTTTTTATTTCACTTGGTCCTGCTCGGGCGCCAATTAACAAATCGTTGACTTTGATTTATTAAAAAAAAACGATTTGCTTTATTGTGTTGCAAAAATGGAACTAACTTAAATCAATTCTAATTCTTATAATGAAACCTCGCTGCCGCTACCGCTGCTGCCGTCGCTGCTGACGATCCCGCGTTGGCGCTGGTTGCGCAAGTGTCCCACGATGGATATTGTGCTGACACAGGGCATGTGGCACTCGCTGCTGCTTGCGATCCCGCGTTGCGCAAGTGTCCCACGATCGATGTGCTGACCCAGGGCATGTGGCGGATATTCTGCAGACTTTGCAGAGCTTGCAGAATTGGCTGAGTGCATTTCGGGTGTCGATGCACTTAGCCACCTTCTGTTGTGTCAACATTGTTGTTAACTCCTCCCCCTTTAAGCGCTTCCATATCCATATGGCCATTATGATGAATGTTATCACTAAGATACCAAAAGTCCGAAGCTGATAGAGTTTGCCTTAAAGCTCTCACTTCTTAGCGTATCCAGTTTCCGAGTGTTATTGATGTTGATTTCTTTCAGCATTTGTAGCGAAAGAACCTCTTCTGTTAACGTCTTTTCGGCCATTAATTGGAAAAGTGGGGGTGTTGCTTCTGCGTATTTTGCTTCTATTGACTCGTACTTGTCTTCGTTGATGTAGACTGTAGAGTTTTGGAACTGTATTAGATAAGTTCCTTCTAGCTCCATTTCTTCTTTGTCGATTTTAATGTTGCCTTTGAAGCTGTTGAGAAGGATGGTGCCGGTCACTATCTCCTGATGATTTGGGATGTGTTGATTGTTGATGGCTTTGCAGTGTGGTTTTCTATTTTGAAGTAGCGGTGCTATGCAGGAGTCGTTACTAAGATTAATAACATTATTTTTATTACAAATTGTCTTATCACTAAATGTTTCACATTCTTGTATTATAGCGTAAATAGTTTTGTTGCAAATTATTATGTTTTCATATTTTATGTCATTTATTACATTGTCTTGCTTAACTGCTTTAATTATCATAGAGTTACATGGTTGTGTTCCTACTAGTGGTATGTTTACCATATAGAGCATACTATTGCCGTTTGTTGTTATCTTTATTTTAGCAAATTCGAGTAATTCTTCTATATTGATAAACATTCCTTCTTCATTACTTAATATTTCTTCTATTTTATTTACTTCGATTTCTGATAATATAATTGAGTTTACAGTGTTGGTTTTTGCCCAGCTTATTGCATTTACTAGATTGTTTAAGTCATTTTTTAGAAGTTGAAGTTTGTATTTTAAAATTGATACAAAATTTTCTTTAATATCAGCAATAGTGTGTTTTAATATTGCGTTTGTTACGCGACTCATTTCATTTATTCCTGCAGTTAATTTTTATTGATTATTACCTGTCTATTGTTATTTTCTAGTTGTTCGTTCAATTTTGCTATTAGAATTTCATGATCACTTCTGTCCGGTGTACCGGCCAGCCATTTCCATGCTGTTCCTAAAGCATCTATGGATCTAATTTTTCGTTTGTTCAGTCTTAACCTATGTAACTCGTTTTTAATTATATTTAGTTCATATTCTAAGTATGGATATAATTGATGAGAGTAGCTAACGTTCTTTAATGACTCTTCTAGTTTTGAGGTCATTTCTTCGTATTCTTTTATGTCGAAAACATGGATTATTTTAAATGTACTCTCCTGGATTGCGGCGATTCCTGTTTTTATCGGGATTAGCTGTGAGTGTGAGTAATCTAATACGGTTGCCAATCCGTAGCATAATGGCAAAAAACCTGTGGACAAAATTACGTTTTTATATTATTTTTATGAACAATTTTTCCTGATTGAGTTTTCACTGTTGTATTGTTGTCTTTAGCTACGATCTCTTTTCGATATCTAGGGGTTATTTTGGACCCTAGTCTTTTGTCAATTTTAATAAAAATGGTTTCGCCTTTTTCATATTTTCTTATAGGGTTTCGTTTCTGATTGTGATAAGATATATCCTCTTCCTGTTTTTTGCTGATGTTATTACTAATCTGATTTCTTAAGCGTTCGAGTTCTATTGGGTTTGAATTAAATTGATTGCCAAAAAATATTTCTATAGGTTTCTTTTTCGTTGTTGAGTGGATTGAGTGGTTATATTCTTTTACTGTTTTAAAGATCAAGTCCTCAAAAGTGGCTGTCGACTCGTCTCGTTTAAGACACCTCAAGATTTCGGTCATAGTTGAATGAAATCTTTCTATTTGACCGTTACTTGTGGAAGCATACGGTGGGGTCGTGAAGACTTCTACTTTAAGTTGTTCTTTTAATAAGAACTTGATTGACGATGCGTTTAGAGCCTTTTCGTTGTCCATGACGACTAACTTTGGCATGCCAAATGCCATCATTACCTCCCGTAGGGGCGTTTTTAGATCTTCGGCAGCTCTTGATTTTACTATTTTTATCTGTGCGTATTTTGAAAATTTATCTATGGCAGTAAGTACTAAAGTTTTCTGTGTAGTGTATAGATCTATATGGATAATTTCTCCAGGGTAAGTAGGTATTGGGTTGGTTGGATTTCCCCATGTTGAGGATGCCTATCATACTTAGAAAGTTTGCAAGTTTCGCACTGCTTAGCAATAGCCGTTACTTTCTTTGTTAAACCTGGGAAAAAAAATTTGCTGAGAATTTGGATTTTGTTTTCGATTGGATTTCTATGAGCTCGAACATGGTCTTTGACGATTATCTCATTCTGGTCAGATTCTAAAGGAATATCCTCTACTTGGGTTTGTGTGTATCTTACTTTATAACTACTGAAATGAAAAGGGTAAATATTTTGAATTTTTCCTATTCTTTCAGAAGTAAGCAAACCGTTTACAATCTTTGGGTCAAGACTTTCTTTTAAGATTTTTATCAGGTCTTCTTCAGAGTACTCTCTCTTCTTTATTGTATGACGATGATACTGTGGAAATGGTAATTCGAAATCGTAAGATTCCTTATCTGAAGTCAGTAATAATAATTGGTTTTTGAATACGTTAATTGGAATGTTTGCACAAGGTATAAGATTGTGCGATGAACTCTCGTCGCTATGAATGGTAGCTGTGGTGCTATTTATCTGAGCACCTGGAGGATTTCTAGATAGGGCATCTGCCACTACGTTGGAGGTTCCTGGTTTGTATCTGAGTTCGTGATTGTACTCTTCAAGGTAGCTTTTCCACCTTTTGAGTTTACCATTATGATTTTTGTTGCTTAATGCAAAAGTTAATGGTTGATGATCAGTGAATATTATAACTTTAGAAGTACCGTAAAGGTACATGCGTAGACTTTGAAGAGCCCATACTATGGCCAACATTTCTTTTTCATTCGTGGCATAGTTTTCTTCAGTGCTATTTAGTGTACGCGAAATAAAAGTGATCGGTCTGCCATTCTGCTCTAGTACTGCGCCTATTGCGTAATTTGAAGCATCTGTTGTTAGCTGAAATTCTTTTGTGAAATCTGGGTATGCAAGAATCACATCTTGCGAAACTAAAGTATTCTTAATTTTTCAAATGCATTTTACAATTCTGGTCAAAGACTATGTTTACTTTATGAGAGATATTTTTGAAGAACGACCATTAACTCCTCTGAGTAGGGTTGTGAGTGGCTTTGCTAATTTGGCATAGTCACGAATAAAGCGTCTGTAATAACTTGATAGCCCTAGAAAGGATCTCAAATCCTTTAAGGTCTTTGGTACCGGAAAATTATTAATAGCCTTAACTTTTTCTTTGTTTGTTTTACCCGTTATTAGAAATAGTGAAGCCGAGGAAATCCACTTTATTTCTAAAGAATTCACACTTATCGATTTGTACCTTCATATTTGCTTTGGCTAAAGTGGAGAATACTTTATCGAGATCTTGGGTGTGTTCATCTTCAGATTTGCTAAAAATTATGATATCGTCGATATAGACATAGCATCTTGTTCCGATATGTTCTCGTAAGATGTCATCGAGAGCTCTTTGGAAAATAGATGGGGAGTTCTTTAAGCCAAACGGCAGTCTGGTGAATTCGAACTTTCCACCGTTTACTGAAAACGCTGTCTTCTCTATATCCTTTGAATTAAGCGGGATCTGGTGAAAACCTCTTTTCAGATCGAGCACTGTGAAATATTTATTTCTACCTAATTGAGCGATGATCTCGCCAATCTCTGGAATTGGGTATCGATCTGATATTGTTATAGAATTAAGTTTTCTATAATCTATAACAAGTCTATATTTCTTTTCACCAGATGAATCTGCTTTTTTCGGTACTATCAATACTGGGCATTATAAGGTGACCGTGAAGGTCTTATTATGCCATCATCGAGCAACTGATTGATTTGTTTCTCGACTTCTGGTCTTAGAGAGGCTGGGTATGGTAATGTCTGCTATGAGCTGGTAGATCTGTGTTTGTTCTGATTTGTCCTTGTACCGCAGTGGTGTACGTTAATTTTTCGTCAGGTTCCGAAAATAGTTCAGTATGTTTTTAACTATTTGATTGAGTATGTCTTTTTGACATACTGTCATGTGTTCTGTTCGGATTTTAATATGATTTACTGTCTGGGTTGCCAATTGCTTTATCTTTACTTTATAATTACCTTTTATAACCAGAATATCATTCTTTACGTCGATCACCGCATCGAGTTTTTTTAGTGTATCTTTAAGAGTGGGTAATAAGAAGAATTTAATTGGGTGATCAGGACAATTGAATAGACTAATGTGAGTGTGGTGGGTAATCGTAGTTTGCCCTCCAACGGAATTTGCAAAAAATGGCTTTTCGTTAAGTTTCGGATTCTGTATTAGATTTGTCTGAATATAGTTTTGGTTAGAACCGGTGTCAATTAAAATTTGAAAATTTTCCCGTCCCTCGTAGCACAATTGAAGTAAGGCAACGAAGAACTGTTCAATCTAAAAAATGGATATCGGAAGTATCGACTGTCTCTAAAACGTGGCCCTCATTGGTCTGATCGTCCTCTTCATATGAATTAGTTAATCCATTTTGTTCCCAAGCTTCGTAGTAGTCTTGTTCGGATGTCTCTTCAAGATAAGGAGACGGATACTCATTATCCGCGAATTGTTCGGCTTCTCCAGTGGATACATGGAATTGCCTTTGATACTTAAGAGGCTGGTTTGCTTGTGAAAGCGGCGGTGGTCTTTTTCCCGCAAAATTGTTATTTGGACGATTCATATAATTTATCCTATTCGACCTAATGGATGGATCTACGTCCATTGGTACTGGCTTAGGCTCTGGCTTTGGTCCGGTTGGACGAGGAGGTGGAATCGGATTGGTGACTTGAAGCGGGCGCTGTGTCTGATAAGGCCCTTGTCCCATTTGTGGTTGTTGCCTATATGTCTGGTATAAATGAATGGAGTAGGGTTACTCATGGTGGGTTTACCACTTGGATGGTAATAAAGTCTAAGGTCAAAGCTCTTCCAATTGGTTTGATTGTTATTGGATATTTTGTGGCTAGTTGGTAAAGATTGTCTTGGTGGTAGACTTGGTGGCATTTGTCTAGATCTAGGTGCGAACATATTTCTATGCTCTTGGTTTTCGAGTAAAGTACAGAGATGTAGGGCATGGCTTAGATCTCTTGGTTCCTTAATACCAAGATGTCTTGGTAAATCTCCATTGAGACCTCTCACAAAAATGTCTAGAGCTTTTCCGCGATACACGCTTGTTAATGCTCTTATTGCTTCCGGAGATTCCTCCGTTGCTCCGATCTGGTTCAAGATCAGTGACAGATTGTGATAGATTGCCTGGTAAAATTCATGTATGGTCAAATATCCCTGTTTTAATGAGGACATCTGATACTCAAGAGTCTTCAAGTCTCTTTTGTCTGCATAATGTGCTGTAAGGCATTTCGAAATTGCCTTCCAGTTTAGTGGGGTGTTATAAGATTCAAGGACAGTTTCGGCTTCGCCAACTACCTTAGTTCGGATGGCCAGAGTAACCAGATAAAATCTGTGTGAATTTTCTTGCCCTCGAACATGCCTACTATTCGATCAACATTCTTTTCCAAGAGTTGAACGTGGCTCTATCTCCTGAAAACTCCTTAATCAATTTACAAACATCTAGGACTGTGTCTTGGTCATGGCCTGCAACAGGACTCACATGGCCATGAGCTGTTGACTCTGATGGGAGTGTTTCTTTGATCAGTGCGAGTATAACTTCTCTTTGGCGCATATTTGGACGTTGACGTACTAACGGCAGTACCATCAAGTGGCCCAGCGATACCAAGCACGGGCTTGTTGACGCGCGGACAAAACAAAATAAATTTGTAAACAGCATGCATTAAACGAAAACCGCGAATAAATATTAAAAGACGCTGGACAGCTAATTAATTTAGATTAAAAATATGTTAGAATAAGTGTATAATAGAATAAATAACAATTAAATACTCGATAAATAAGCTAATAATAAGGTTTTAAGCAAAGGAATAGATTTACTAGAGCAAACTACGTTATTGAGATTATTATAGTTCACACACAGAATACGGAAGGGATTATGGCAAGCAAAGTTAGTAGATCTACGTGAAATGACAAGAGGAAGAAAATTCCTAGTGATCCTGACAGGAACTGCAAAACTAATTTGACTTAACAGCTCCAAAGAGTCTATTTCACCATTAATTAGTCTCTGTATAAAAACAGCACCTTGCATAGTTCTACGGTCAGAAAGAGAAGGAAGGTTTAGTAATAAAAGTCTACTTCGATACGGTGGTAATCTAATATTAGGATTCCAATTTAAACTACGAAGAGCAAATAATAAGAATTGTTTCTGCACCGATTCAATCCTATCTTGATAAACCCTGTACTGGGGATTCCAGACAAGAGATCCGTACTCAAGGATAGGACGAACCAGTGAGACGTATAAAGTCTTAGTGATGTAGGGATCATTGAACTCTTTCGACCAGCGTTTTATAAATCCCAAAACACCCATGGCCCTATTTACAGCAGACAGAATATGTTTATCGAATTTTAGTTTTGCATCAAGCAGAACCCTAAGTCATTCACACCTTCAATTCGCTCAAGAGGAGTATCATATAACATATAGTTATTTAACTGGGAAGAACCCTACAAAAGGTCATAAACTTACACTTATTGCAGTTCAGATGTAACATATTTACTCTGCACCAAGATTCTAGACGATTAAGGTCACATTGTAACAGTGAGCTCGCAAGACTATCATTAAATGTCAGGCAAAGCTTAACGTCATCGGCGTACATAAGTACACGGGAATGCTCAATAACAGAAGGAAGATCATTTATGAACAAAGTGAACAATAGAGGACCCAAATGACTGCCCTGGGGCACACCAGAAGTGACTTGAACACATTTAGATACAAAACCATTAAAATAAACATTCTGAATTCTGGACTAGCTACCGGAGTGCTGGTGGCGGTTGGTTCATTCCTTCCTGATCGGGAACTACCGGCTAAATCGAGGTTATTCATGGCTGTTGTTAAAGAATCAGGCATTGTCTATTGGATAAGGCTTTTCAATTCGGACAATGCAAAACACTGGTTGATTTTAAGCGGACCACTTTTTAAAGATTATTTTGTGTTTTAATTTGAAATTCGAACGGCAAAATTTTAAGCGATATAGAAACTTTTTTAAAAACTCTTTAATATTTTTTATAAATTTTTCTGAATTTGTTTTCTAATTTTGTTTTCTTTTTTTTTTTAAACCAGTAGCTGGTTTGTTCCTTCTATCCTAGAGGGTCCCTTAGGAATCGTAGGATTGGAATAAGTTATACTGCGTTTGCAGTGTTTTATTTTTTTGTTATAGTTTTGCTTTTTTCATATAAATTGGCTTAGATTTCTATTTTTGTGTAATTTTTGTTTTCACTTTTACTGTGTTTGTTTAAATTTTTAATATTTGTTTAATTATTTTCACTTTCTTGATTTTCAATGGGCTTTAATTTCTTAAATTCTACGCTTACAAGATAAGATACATCCGGCGAATCTATCCCACGCTGGTCCTTCGGATGGCTCCTTTTCCTCCTATTGCTGTGCGGCGCGGCGGTGCAACGGCTACTGGGGATCCTTAGTGACACTTTGAATTGCGCGGTTGTCTGCGAACGGGTACTACAGACTTTGTCGGCGGTTACTTTTGACCAAGCGAAATCGTACAGTTCAATCGCGAGGAATAGATTTTATTCCTTATAAATCGCACTCACGTCGTGGCTTTTGTAAAGGCACTTATAGCGAGTTACACTGTGTGGCTACTTAAGGCACTGGTACGCGACGCGAAAGTCTTCTGTTTTTTTATTTCACTTGGTCCCTGCTCGGGCGCCAATTAACAAATCGTTGACTTTGATTTATTAAAAAAAAGCGATTTGCTTTATTGTGTTGCAAAAATGGAACTAACTTAAATCAATTCTAATTCTTATAATGAAACCTCGCTGCCGCTACCGCTGCTGCCGTCGCTGCTGACGATCCCGCGTTGGCGCTGGTTGCGCAAGTGTCCCACGATGGATATTGTGCTGACACAGGGCATGTGGCACTCGCTGCTGCTTGCGATCCCGCGTTGCGCAAGTGTCCCACGATCGATGTGCTGACCCAGGGCATGTGGCGGATGTTCTGCAGACTTTGCAGAGCTTGCAGAATTGGGTGTCGATGCATTTAGCCACCTTCTGTTGTGTCAACATTGTTGTTAACTCGTGTAAGAAAGCACTCAAGATCCAGTGCTCTCAACTTCTCTCTCTACGGGGAGCGGAAAAAGTTTATCGCTGGGTTCTGGCTGCTCGCCTGAAATCTATAACTAACTGCATAAGTTAGCTAAGACCCGTGACTTTGAATTATAATGATTACTTAATTTTTATTCCTAGACGGACGGAGAGATAGACGTATATTACTATCACGACGCAACTGTTCACTGTATAATTAACCAAAATTTAAAAATAATATTTAAGTTTTAGGGTGCTATCTACAAGTGTTTTAATGCCAAATACATTTGCACGTGTAAAATAAGGTGCTTCCCAAATAAATCTTTAGCCCTCGGAGGCTGTAAGAGATGGCGGTAAAACTTCTTTAAATAAATCACGAAACAACTAGTAGAAGGCATAAAGTACAAACAAGAAGTACAATCGATTTATCAAAATATGAAGAACGTACAGTTGTATGGTTTTATTTGCTTGTGCTATAACTATATTCGAGAGCACTTGTTATTCTTCTATTCTATTTTCACTTCAAATCCAAAAATCGAAAAAAAAAATTAAATCTAGCAAACGTAGTTTTAAAGCTAGAGTCATACGTGGAACATACAATTACAACTACCGACTTTGATTCCTGAAAACTTACTTCCGATCAGATAAAAATAAATAAATGAAATAATTTTGTGCTTACGAAGGCGGAAGTAGGCGTGTCACAAATTTGAAACAAACTTGATCTGCGTGCAAACATAACAAATGCCGTCAAAAAAGTTTACTTATAGTCTCAGAGATTGTAACGAATCACTAATGACATATTCGTCTGGTGGTGGTGTGGCGAAGCGCTTCTCCGGGCTTTGCTCAGTTAGCATGGGGTTCAAGAAAAGGGCCAACTAATAAGACGCACTACTTATAATAATAATACATTACGAATTCGCGTACATATGGGAAGACAGAGAAAAAAGGAGTGTAATGGGAAGGTTATATTAAACAATTGTGAAAGAGAAGAGAAGAGAAGGAGAAGGAGAGGAAGGTAGGTTAACCAAGAAGATGGAGCCACTCTTGTAATGGCGCCTGAAGCCGACATGATTTAAATTCTTCCTAAAAGTAACATATGCAAGTGTAATTTCAACTTACACTCGAGTAGCTTTTTGTTGTCTGCAATAAGGGCGAAGCTTTGAGCGCATCAGCTGCGCTGGAAAGCTGAACTTTAAGTTGTGCATCAGCTGCACTGAAAAGCTCAGCTTTGACGTTTCGTCAGCTGCACTAAGAAAAAGCTCTGCTTGACGTTTCGCTCGCTGCACCGATCATGCTCAGCAAACTTAAGCTGGGCTGGTTCCGGTCAAAGCACTTTTCTGGTGACCGGCAGACAAGACACAAGAAGTTTGAATTCTCTTAGTGCATTTTATACTTGGTAAGAATTGATAGTAATAGATTCTGGTAGGTGTTCTTTACTCATTGTTGTTGTTTTCGCAGGTCGTTTTCGATATTTTTTTTGGCTTTTTGGTTTGGCTCTTTTTGAGCGCGACAGTGCCTGTACTAGCGGCCGGCGGAGCGCTACTAAGCGCCATCTTTGTCGCCGCCCTAGCGGCCAGTAAAGCGCGCCAAAGTGCTCTCATTGCGGCGCACTAGCGGCTAGCTAAGCGCCCTTAGCGCCACCTTTGCCGCCGCCATAGCGGCCAGCGGAGCGCCCCTTAGCGCCATCCTTGCCGCTGCAATTGCGGCCAGCAAAGCGGCACTGAGCGCCATCTTTGCTACCGCGCTAGCGGCCAGCGAAGAGCCAGTGCGCGCTATCTTTGCCGCCAAATTATCGGCCAACGGAGCGCCACTGAGCGCCATATTTGCCGCCGAACTATCGGCAAGCGAAGCGCCAGTGAGCGACACCGTCGCTATCTTTCTGCTCGAGCCGACAGCGCAGCACCCCTGCGCATCAACATATTGGCATCTGCATTTTCACTCATCTCATCATCACCAACTTCATCATCTCATCTCATCTTTACTCAGCTCCTGATCATCAGCGACTAGTTCGCATATATAAAATAGTGTGTGTGTGTTAAAAGTGCAGATATGAAAAATTAAAACCAAATTTGAAAAGTAAAAAACTGATGCGGTACATTGTTTAAAACAAAAAAATAGTGAAACAATATGAAAGATTAAGAAAATTGCACAGAAATATTAAAAATTAAAATAATTTAATTAAAATTAAACTTTGTTAAAATCGTTTAAAAAAAAAATGAATACCATTAAAAGTTAAAAGTTGAAAAATTAAAAGGTACATTTGTTCACAAAAATAGTTTAAAATTGAAATTAATATTAAAGCGGTACTGCAATTGCAGAATTTCAAAATTGCACAAAAAAAATAAAAGTTAAAAGTTAAAGTTAAGTTAAAAGATAAAATGATTTAAAATCAAATGATATTAGCGCAGCTGTTTAGTTGATGAAAAAAAATTAAAAAAAATTAAAAATTAAAACATGTATTGTGCCACATTCAATTGAAAATAAAAGCGCTAAAATATTGTAAAACAACAAATTAAAAAAGTGAAGCGCTACAAGAATTAAACAAAACAAATGTACAAATATAAAAGACATAGTTGAAATGAAATAAATATAATTGTAGAGCCATGAGAATTTAGAATATAAAAACAATTGTTGAATGTGTTGTGCACAAGTTACAAAAAATTTAAAATATAAAACAAAACAGCTAAAAGCTTCACAGGCTAAAAAATTAAAACGTATGCAATAATTATGTTGAATAGTTAGTACCAGTGCGAGACATTTTTGGATTTTTCTTTCTTCGTCGCAGCACGCTCAATTTCTGATCTTTAATTGATAATAATAAGCAGCGAAGAAAGGGCTATCGGTATAAGCAAGACCACCACCCCCAAAGCCGACGAGCTAGAGCCGGACTCTAAAGCGTGCCCCGCAAATACCGATAGCCCTGTCGCCTTGTACTTCTTCTCGTTGCACGTTACACTCTCTGATGCAACACAGCTGGTATTGTGTGCGCCCACCCTACCCAAGTTGGCAGGATCCCTAAAAGAAAGTGGTTCGGCTAACCTACTCCTGCTTGGTGATGCATGGTTCCAAATAAAATTATGCAATTAAGCGAACATACTTCATTTATTAAAATAGGACAACAGGGATTTGAATTTTAACAGCATTATAAACGCAAAAACAAGAAAATTTAACGACTAACATGGTATGTGTGTATGAGGCGGAAATAATTTAAATAAGTCAAAAAGAATAAATAAATAAGGACTAAAAATAATTAACCTATGAATATCAAATATGTTCTAGCATAAATATAATATAAATAATTATTTTTGCATTTAAATATTGAATAAATTAAGGGAAAGAAAAAAATTTATGAAAATGAACTAGGTTTGGTTCAGAATATAGGCAAATATTAGATACACGTAAAAATGAGGATCAGCTAATGGCTGTTACCCAACGAAATGTTTTGCTATTGCCAGTCTCGGAAGATCATTGACCGCTGGGAATGCAGACAGCTTTAGCAGCGCTATGGTCAGATGGACCACAAGCAAAAGGGAAGCTTTAGCTCTAGCTCATATTTTATTAATTAGTTAGAGTGGAACAGACTTACATACATTCGCGACTCCTACGCAGAAAGATCTTTCTTTGTCTTGGTGCCTGTCTGTGGTGTATCTGTGGGGAAAATAATAATTGCGAGCTTTTGCGCCTGCATGAAAGCTGCTTGCTATGAATTACGGTCAAAACAAACATACATTCATACAAATGTATGCAGGTATGGTTTTACCTGCTTTGCGGGCAATACAAAAACATGAAATTTTACAACTAACTACAATTTTACAAAGATATTTTGCCTATATGCGTTGCCTTATATGCATTCTTAAATGATTGCCGTTGTTATTTTATACAATAATACAGTAGTACTTGTATTATGAGCGCCCAAGAAAAGTTATTATTTCAACTTTCTCGCCACATCATACTACACTTACAACACTGATTGACTCTCACTTATAAATGCATATTTGAACAAAACATAAACTAACAATAAAAAAAAAAAACATAAGCTGCTACTCAGCTGTTCGCCTTCCTCCTGGGTGACGCAGATGCTCGGCCTCGATGCCCCCACAAGTGTGAAGCAAATAGTCAATGAAGATCGCAAGGCTGTCGGACGCAGGTGTTTTCGTCAGCCGAAACACAGCCCGCTTGGCAGCAATTCTTCGGTGCTCAATGAGAGTCTGCAGCTAGCAACAGCTCATCTGTTTGCGTTGTACATACAGCTGATGTGGCCAACATAGCTGCGACGTGGAGCTTTTGGTGGTTGGCCGTTTATCCGTCATTTGTGTGTGGTGAAGTTTCAGTTGAAATTAATTTAAAATTCGACCACATACAAATTTGGTGGGTTTTTATAGATTAATACTGCGTTTTATCACTAGGTTATTGGACTCAATTTACAAACTGGGTTTATATAAATTATTACGGCGTTTATATAGATTATGACTGCGTGCCGAATCCTAATCTGGAAAACGGCACTTGATATGGGAGGACATGTCCTGTAGTGGACAACTATTTATTGCATATGCTAAGTGGACGGCCAAGGTGCAACGTACGAATTATGCATCAGGCTTTACCAACCACTTCACTGAGATATATTTTTTAGAGTTTCAGTCACACTTTTTCACATTTTTTTCTCAGGTTTTGTCACATAACCTGCCAACAATTGTCTTGCAAACAAAACCAACAGCAAAAACCTCTTTTCGGAATTTTGACAAATAATTCTATCTAAAAAGGTAATCGCTGATCTATTTTGGTGTGGACTTAACACGATCAGCTGTTCTATTAATTCATGCTTGCCAGTATCGTAGTCCACCAATAGATGGCGCTTTTTAGAGCTTTTGGCGTCTTCATTGGAGTGGTTGATTTAATGAAAACGCCGTTGTATTTAACTTAACTTTATTGATTAATATAAACGTATGACTGGTGAAATTGAAAGCACAAATTCAAGTGGCTTCGCCATGAAGTTGGCTGCGACCGATTCGCGGGTTGCCCAACTAATCCTTTTGTGTTGGCAGCTGATCTTTTGGTGTTGCCAGCATATGGGCAATATGTGGATGACAGAGTTGCCACAGTACTCCCCCTCTAGACACGTCTTTCAATAAGTTTTTGTGCACCGAGTTTTGTGGTCAAGGAATCCTCCGTCTCGTTGTTAGAGTCGTTGCTTTCTAAGTATGCTGGTTTCAGTCTGTCCACTGAAATAGATGTGTCCTTGCCATTCATTCGAATAACAAAAACTCGATATGAAAGCTTGTCGATCACGTGGTACGGCCCAGAGTATGGTGGTTGCAGCGGTTGTTTCACGGCATCGGTTCTCACAAACACATGGGAACATTCGTGGATGTGCTTGTGAATGGATAGTTTTGGCTTGCTGTGGTGTGCTGCCGAGATTGGCCTTAGCGCTTGCATGCTGGATGGACGTACGGAGCCGGTCGAAACATCGGAGTACACAAGGACTTCTTTAGTGAGCTCCACAGGTTGCAGTTGCAGCGAAGTTGTTCCATTTAGAAGTGCAGATAACTCGCCGTCTGATGCTTGCGCCTCTTGAATGCTTTTGGTGTCGAATGATGACAGCACAGATATTGCGTTTAAACGCGATAATGCATCTGCAAGCAAATTTTCGTCGCCACTAAAATGACAAATTGAGGTTCAGAATTAGGAAATGAAACTGAGATGTCGCAATTGGCGAGGTGACGCCTTCTCCGGTCGCTGTGAAAAGGCATAAATTAGGAGCTTATGATCAGTTTTGATCACAAACACTCTTGCATACAACACATGCTTGAAATGTTTTATCGCCTCGTAGATTGCCAACAATTTGCGGTCATAGGTGCTGTAGTTGCGTTCTGTACTATTGAGCTTTTGGAATAAAATCCAAGAGGTTGCCAACCATGTTTAGAGCTCTGCTCCAAAACAGCTCCAATTGCTGTGTCCGACGCGTTACACACCAGGCAGAGATCAGCGCGTGGATTGGGGTAGACGAGCGTGGTTGCGTTTGTCAAGCTTCTTTTGCATTCCAGAAAAGTGTTTATAGTTTCAGGATTTGACTCAATGGGACGCCTGTCATTCTTTTTCATGTTGCGTGTTAAGTGATGCAGCGTCGATAATAATTCAAAATTCCAGGAATCGGCCCAATTCACAGATTGTTTGTGGCTATGGAAAGTTCAACATCGTGCTTATTCGGTCCTGTGGTGGTTTTATGCCTTTGCTGCTAACCACATAGCCAAGGAACTGCACCTCTGCCTGAGCAAAATTGCATTTGTCTCGGTTGATGACCAATCCGTGTTTCTTAAGAATGTTAAGGACATTTTGCACGTGTTGCTTATGCTGTTCTTTCGAGCTCGACATGATGAGAATGTCATCAACTTAACAAAACACGTAATAAATTTCACGGGAGATCTGGTCAATGAACCGCTGGAAGGTTTGCGTTGAATTTTTTAGTCCAAATGGCATAAAAAGAAATTCAATTAAGCCAAATGGAGAGCAAATAGCTGTCTTCTATGTCCTCCTGCGCCATGGGAATTTGGTAATAAGCCTTTTCGAGATCGAGCGTTGTGAATATTTTCTTATTGTGAAGGCGATCAGCAAAATCCTGAATGTGTGGAATCGGATAACAGTCTGGAACCGTAATTCCATTCAGCTTGCGGTAATCGCCACAAGCGCGCCAAGATCCATCCTTTTTAGCCACCATGTGCAAGGGACTGGCCCATGGGCTTTTGGAGTAACGGCAAATTCCCTTATCAATGAGCGTATTGATTTGCGATTTGGATGAAGCACGTTTCTCGCCAGATAATCGTCTAGGTCGCTCAGCTACAGGTGCGCCGCTTGTTTTAATGAAGTGACAAACGTTGTGTGCATGTGCACTCGCTCGAGAGAAACCATTTTGTCGATCTTTTGCACATCAGCTGACAAATTCGAGGACTTGAGTTCCAGAGATCCAGAGTCGTGTGACGGGTCAGTGGTGCCATGGTGAGTTGACTTTGAGTTGTCAAGCAATCGTTGTTCACCGACGTCGACGAGGAGATGATGTGCGGCAAGGAAGTCTGCGCCGATTATAGGTGTTTGTACATCAGCGATGATGAATGGCCATGTGAACGAGCGATGCAGGGCCAGGTCGAGCTGAAGATTGATTGGCGGCATACAGATAAAGTCTGCCGTTGATGCGTGTGTGCGGTGCCATGCTGCGTGGGATCACTGACACCACTGATCCGGAGTCAATGAGGAATGATTGGTTTGACAAGCGATCTTTGATGTGCAGACGCCGGTCCAGGCCAATTTGCTGAATGTCGTTTGGAGTTTTATGGCTGCTGGTGGTTTCTGCGCTACCGTTTACCTGCTGAGTCAACGATAGCGTCTTTAGTTTGTCGACTGCACTATGGGTAAAAAGACGCAAAGTGCGGCATTTTTAGAATTAGAATACTTCAAATATACTGAAACATATTTTTAAAAAATTTTAGACTTCGCTGGTATTTTGTTATTCGTCCATATTTAAAGACTATGATCTGGCCACTCTAAAAAAAGAATTTGGCGCGAAAGTTTATGATTTTTTCTGTGAGTTTTATCTTCAAATTGTAAATTAAACAAAATGCTTAGATATGGAATTTAATCGTCAAGGTATGTAATATTAATTATTGGCACTAAATTTTTAGTACATGTGTTATGTTGTCCAATCGTACAATGTGTTGTTGCTATGTTTTTAGGCCGCTGCTAACAAATGTATCTGTGTTTCTGTGGAGTGTAACTTGTGCGTCTAGGCCGGTCGAGGCAATATTAAAGCTGAATATTATTAACCAAACTGTTAACAATCAAATAGTGGTTAACATTTTGCCCATTTTGCCCGATTTACGGCAATACTCAATGTTGCAGTTGCAGTTACATTCTTACATTCAACGTTGCTTGATGTTTGGAGCGACAACAACCGCCAACAAGCTGCTGTGCAGGAGTTTGTTTTACAAAATATTGATGAGGCTGAATTAAGTGATGTCCAGCAAAACATAATAAAAGATAAGCTCAGGATATTCTTTGGATTTATTACCACTAATTTGCCAAAATGCAACAGAATGCTCGACCGTTTCAAAGAAAAGCATGCGCAATGGCTCGCATCATCTTTAAAAATTCAGTTTTTTAAAGATGATATTCCACGCGACAAGTCTGGTCGCAAACGCTTGTAGGACCAAGGTTAAGGCGAAAATTGGCATCTGATCTGGTCGATAAAAGTGAAGATTGCATGCCACTGTTGTTGCATGCAACTTCTACATTGGCCAAAAAGTTGAAAACGGGCGACACTTCTCTATTGCAAAAAGCATTGAATAAAGATAATATAGCTGGTATAACGAACCAATTTAAGCAGAAAGAGATGACAGCAATAAGTCTTGAAAATGCTTTTAGCCTTTTAATTGAAAACAATTTAACAAAACGACAATACATTAACATAAAAGCCATAAGTAAGCTCCATGGATGCGATATTTATCCCCCTTATTCGGAAATTACAAAAATGAAATTGAAATGCAGACCAGAACAAGATTTAATAACTTATTCCGAATATAAAGTTAAAGTATCACTTCAGAATTTATTGAATCATTCTGTTGACCGCATATTTGAAATGCAGAAAGACGTAATTACTCATTCGCGAGCAACGCATTGCAAATTAATGGTCAGCTACGGTTTTGATGGCTCAACAGGTCAAAGTATATATAAACAGCGATTTCACACGGATCAGTCTGTTGGATTGGATCAGTCACTATTTGTAACTACAATAATTCCTTTAAAATTAATAGATTCCAAAAATCAAATTATTTGGTTGAATCCATCTCCTCAATCGGTCAGATTCTGCCGACACCTGAAAATGGAATTTATTAAGCAAACAACTGATCTTATAAAAAATGAAAAAACGGACTTGGACGAGCAAATAAAAACCTTGATAACCACACCTATGTATACTTTCGGAGAGCAAAAATAATAGTAAAATATGAAGCATATATACCTATTTGTTGAAACTTATGATTGAATAAATTAAGGGAAAGAAAAAATTTATGAAAATGAACTAGGTTTGGTTCAGAATATAGGCAAATATTAGATACACGTAAAAATGAGGATCAGCTAATGGCTGTTACCCAACGAAATGTTTTGCTATTGCCAGTCTCGGAAGATCATTGACCGCTGGGAATGCAGACAGCTTTAGCAGCGCTATGGTCAGATGGACCACAAGCAAAAGGGAAGCTTTAGCTCTAGCTCATATTTTATTAATTAGTTAGAGTGGAACAGACTTACATACATTCGCGACTCCTACGCAGAAAGATCTTTCTTTGTCTTGGTGCCTGTCTGTGGTGTATCTGTGGGGAAAATAATAATTGCGAGCTTTTGCGCCTGCATGAAAGCTGCTTGCTATGAATTACGGTCAAAACAAACATACATTCATACAAATGTATGCAGGTATGGTTTTACCTGCTTTGCGGGCAATACAAAAACATGAAATTTTACAACTAACTACAATTTTACAAAGATATTTTGCCTATATGCGTTGCCTTATATGCATTCTTAAATGATTGCCGTTGTTATTTTATACAATAATACAGTAGTACTTGTATTATGAGCGCCCAAGAAAAGTTATTATTTCAACTTTCTCGCCACATCATACTACACTTACAACACTGATTGACTCTCACTTATAAATGCATATTTGAACAAAACATAAACTAACAATAATCAAAAAAAAACATAAGCTGCTACTCAGCTGTTCGCCTTCCTCCTGGGTGACGCAGATGCTCGGCCTCGATGCCCCCACAAGTGTGAAGCAAATAGTCAATGAAGATCGCAAGGCTGTCGGACGCAGGTGTTTTCGTCAGCCGAAACACAGCCCGCTTGGCAGCAATTCTTCGGTGCTCAATGAGAGTCTGCAGCTAGCAACAGCTCATCTGTTTGCGTTGTACATACAGCTGATGTGGCCAACATAGCTGCGACGTGGAGCTTTTGGTGGTTGGCCGTTTATCCGTCATTTGTGTGTGGTGAAGTTTCAGTTGAAATTAATTTAAAATTCGACCACATACAAATTTGGTGGGTTTTTATAGATTAATACTGCGTTTTATCACTAGGTTATTGGACTCAATTTACAAACTGGGTTTATATAAATTATTACGGCGTTTATATAGATTATGACTGCGTGCCGAATCCTAATCTGGAAAACGGCACTTGATATGGGAGGACATGTCCTGTAGTGGACAACTATTTATTGCATATGCTAAGTGGACGGCCAAGGTGCAACGTACGAATTATGCATCAGGCTTTACCAACCACTTCACTGAGATATATTTTTTAGAGTTTCAGTCACACTTTTTCACATTTTTTTTTCTCAGGTTTTTCACATAACCTGCCAACAATTGTCTTGCAAACAAAACCAACAGCAAAAACCTCTTTTCGGAATTTTGACAAATAATTCTATCTAAAAAGGTAATCGCTGATCTATTTTGGTGTGGACTTAACACGATCAGCTGTTCTATTAATTCATGCTTGCCAGTATCGTAGTCCACCAATAGATGGCGCTTTTTAGAGCTTTTGGCGTCTTCATTGGAGTGGTTGATTTAATGAAAACGCCGTTGTATTTAACTTAACTTTATTGATTAATATAAACGTATGACTGGTGAAATTGAAAGCACAAATTCAAGTGGCTTCGCCATGAAGTTGGCTGCGACCGATTCGCGGGTTGCCCAACTAATCCTTTTGTGTTGGCAGCTGATCTTTTGGTGTTGCCAGCATATGGGCAATATGTGGATGACAGAGTTGCCACAGTACTCCCCCTCTAGACACGTCTTTCAATAAGTTTTTGTGCACCGAGTTTTGTGGTCAAGGAATCCTCCGTCTCGTTGTTAGAGTCGTTGCTTTCTAAGTATGCTGGTTTCAGTCTGTCCACTGAAATAGATGTGTCCTTGCCATTCATTCGAATAACAAAAACTCGATATGAAAGCTTGTCGATCACGTGGTACGGCCCAGAGTATGGTGGTTGCAGCGGTTGTTTCACGGCATCGGTTCTCACAAACACATGGGAACATTCGTGGATGTGCTTGTGAATGGATAGTTTTGGCTTGCTGTGGTGTGCTGCCGAGATTGGCCTTAGCGCTTGCATGCTGGATGGACGTACGGAGCCGGTCGAAACATCGGAGTACACAAGGACTTCTTTAGTGAGCTCCACAGGTTGCAGTTGCAGCGAAGTTGTTCCATTTAGAAGTGCAGATAACTCGCCGTCTGATGCTTGCGCCTCTTGAATGCTTTTGGTGTCGAATGATGACAGCACAGATATTGCGTTTAAACGCGATAATGCATCTGCAAGCAAATTTTCGTCGCCACTAAAATGACAAATTGAGGTTCAGAATTAGGAAATGAAACTGAGATGTCGCAATTGGCGAGGTGACGCCTTCTCCGGTCGCTGTGAAAAGGCATAAATTAGGAGCTTATGATCAGTTTTGATCACAAACACTCTTGCATACAACACATGCTTGAAATGTTTTATCGCCTCGTAGATTGCCAACAATTTGCGGTCATAGGTGCTGTAGTTGCGTTCTGTACTATTGAGCTTTTTGGAATAAAATCCAAGAGGTTGCCAACCATGTTTAGAGCTCTGCTCCAAAACAGCTCCAATTGCTGTGTCCGACGCGTTACACACCAGGCAGAGATCAGCGCGTGGATTGGGGTAGACGAGCGTGGTTGCGTTTGTCAAGCTTCTTTTGCATTCCAGAAAAGTGTTTATAGTTTCAGGATTCCACTCAATGGGACGCCTGTCATTCTTTTTCATGTTGCGTGTTAAGTGATGCAGCGTCGATAATAATTCAAAATTCCCAGGAATCGGCCCAATTCACAGATTGTTTGTGGCTATGGAAAGTTCAACATCGTGCTTATTCGGTCCTGTGGTGGTTTTATGCCTTTGCTGCTAACCACATAGCCAAGGAACTGCACCTCTGCCTGAGCAAAATTGCATTTGTCTCGGTTGATGACCAATCCGTGTTTCTTAAGAATGTTAAGGACATTTTGCACGTGTTGCTTATGCTGTTCTTTCGAGCTCGACATGATGAGAATGTCATCAACTTAACAAAACACGTAATAAATTTCACGGGAGATCTGGTCAATGAACCGCTGGAAGGTTTGCGTTGAATTTTTTAGTCCAAATGGCATAAAAAGAAATTCAATTAAGCCAAATGGAGAGCAAATAGCTGTCTTCTCTATGTCCTCCTGCGCCATGGGAATTTGGTAATAAGCCTTTTCGAGATCGAGCGTTGTGAATATTTTCTTATTGTGAAGGCGATCAGCAAAATCCTGAATGTGTGGAATCGGATAACAGTCTGGAACCGTAATTCCATTCAGCTTGCGGTAATCGCCACAAGCGCGCCAAGATCCATCCTTTTTAGCCACCATGTGCAAGGGACTGGCCCATGGGCTTTTGGAGTAACGGCAAATTCCCTTATCAATGAGCGTATTGATTTGCGATTTGGATGAAGCACGTTTCTCGCCAGATAATCGTCTAGGTCGCTCAGCTACAGGTGCGCCGCTTGTTTTAATGAAGTGACAAACGTTGTGTGCATGTGCACTCGCTCGAGAGAAACCATTTTGTCGATCTTTTGCACATCAGCTGACAAATTCGAGGACTTGAGTTCCAGAGATCCAGAGTCGTGTGACGGGTCAGTGGTGCCATGGTGAGTTGACTTTGAGTTGTCAAGCAATCGTTGTTCACCGACGTCGACGAGGAGATGATGTGCGGCAAGGAAGTCTGCGCCGATTATAGGTGTTTGTACATCAGCGATGATGAATGGCCATGTGAACGAGCGATGCAGGGCCAGGTCGAGCTGAAGATTGATTGGCGGCATACAGATAAAGTCTGCCGTTGATGCGTGTGTGCGGTGCCATGCTGCGTGGGATCACTGACACCACTGATCCGGAGTCAATGAGGAATGATTGGTTTGACAAGCGATCTTTGATGTGCAGACGCCGGTCCAGGCCAATTTGCTGAATGTCGTTTGGAGTTTTATGGCTGCTGGTGGTTTCTGCGCTACCGTTTACCTGCTGAGTCAACGATAGCGTCTTTAGTTTGTCGACTGCACTATGGGCAAAAGACGCAAAGTGCGGCATTTTTAGAATTAGAATACTTCAAATATACTGAAACATATTTTTAAAAAATTTTAGACTTCGCTGGTATTTTGTTATTCGTCCATATTTAAAGACTATGATCTGGCCACTCTAAAAAAAGAATTTGGCGCGAAAGTTTATGATTTTTTCTGTGAGTTTTATCTTCAAATTGTAAATTAAACAAAATGCTTAGATATGGAATTTAATCGTCAAGGTATGTAATATTAATTATTGGCACTAAATTTTTAGTACATGTGTTATGTTGTCCAATCGTACAATGTGTTGTTGCTATGTTTTTAGGCCGCTGCTAACAAATGTATCTGTGTTTCTGTGGAGTGTAACTTGTGCGTCTAGGCCGGTCGAGGCAATATTAAAGCTGAATATTATTAACCAAACTGTTAACAATCAAATAGTGGTTAACATTTTTGCCCATTTTTGCCCGATTTACGGCAATACTCAATGTTGCAGTTGCAGTTACATTCTTACATTCAACGTTGCTTGATGTTTGGAGCGACAACAACCGCCAACAAGCTGCTGTGCAGGAGTTTGTTTTACAAAATATTGATGAGGCTGAATTAAGTGATGTCCAGCAAAACATAATAAAAGATAAGCTCAGGGTATTCTTTGGATTTATTACCACTAATTTGCCAAAATGCAACAGAATGCTCGACCGTTTCAAAGAAAAGCATGCGCAATGGCTCGCATCATCTTTAAAAATTCAGTTTTTTAAAGATGATATTCCACGCGACAAGTCTGGTCGCAAACGCTTGACATACATTGATGCAGGACCAAGGTTAAGGCGAAAATTGGCATCTGATCTGGTCGATAAAAGTGAAGATTGCATGCCACTGTTGTTGCATGCAACTTCTACATTGGCCAAAAAGTTGAAAACGGGCGACACTTCTCTATTGCAAAAAGCATTGAATAAAGATAATATAGCTGGTATAACGAACCAATTTAAGCAGAAAGAGATGACAGCAATAAGTCTTGAAAATGCTTTAGCCTTTTTAATTGAAAACAATTTAACAAAACGACAATACATTAACATAAAAGCCATAAGTAAGCTCCATGGATGCGATATTTATCCCCTTATTCGAAATTACAAAAATGAAATTGAAATGCAGACCAGAACAAGATTTAATAACTTATTCCGAATATAAAGTTAAAGTATCACTTCAGAATTTATTGAATCATTCTGTTGACCGCATATTTGAAATGCAGAAAGACGTAATTACTCATTCGCGAGCAACGCATTGCAAATTAATGGTCAGCTACGGTTTTGATGGCTCAACAGGTCAAAGTATATATAAACAGCGATTTCACACGGATCAGTCTGTTGGATTGGATCAGTCACTATTTGTAACTACAATAATTCCTTTAAAATTAATAGATTCCAAAAATCAAATTATTTGGTTGAATCCATCTCCTCAATCGGTCAGATTCTGCCGACACCTGAAAATGGAATTTATTAAGCAAACAACTGATCTTATAAAAAATGAAAAAACGGACTTGGACGAGCAAATAAAAAACCTTGATAACCACACCTATGTATACTTTCGGAGAGCAAAAAATAATAGTAAAATATGAAGCATATATACCTATTTGTTGAAACTTATGATTGGTATCCAATGTCACCGACTGTGCATAAAGTGTTGGTACATGGGCACCAAATAATGGAAACCTCCGTACTTCCTCTAGGTGCTCTGGGTGAAAATGCGTCAGAAGCCCGCAATAAATTGTACAAACGCGATAGGCTTTCCCATGCAAGAAAAAACAGTCGGCTGAATACTATATCAGATGTGTTTAATAGAGCATTGGATTCCTCTGACCCACTGCTTGCGACCATAAATCTAAAGGAACGCCACAGACTAAATTACAAAAAAAGGCTGCCAAGAGATGTTACAACAACAGGGGCATGTGTAGACCATAATGTTGAGCAGGTAGAAGAAGTCGCAGATAATGAATTTGAAATACTCGGGCTGGATTCCCTGGAGTTGGAGGAAGAGCTTTGGGAAGAATAAATTATTAACTGGGCATCAAGGTATGGAGACACAAAACTTAATATTGGGCTCTAACTAATTTTTAATTTAATTTTTTTAGGTATCCATATCAACTTTATAATGCAAATTTGTTAAAAATATTTAATACAATTTTATTAAATATATTACATTAAAATATTACAAAAAAACATTTTGGGAAAAAAATCGAAAATTGCAACTTTATGGTAAGGAAGGAGGGAGGGAAGGCGTGGTCCAATTCGAAAAAAAATACGAAATTCTATCTTTATTTTTTAGGTACGTGTACCAAATTTCATGTTTCTATCTTCAAAAATGGTAAAAATGACGCAATTCGGGGATTTTTGCCCATAGTGGACTGGTAGCGTGGACATTAGGGCGGGTCAATTTTTTTTCGCAAAAATCGTCCCCCATAATCGGAATCTACGAAGAATTCTAAGAAAATTTCACCATGAAACCATGTGTCTAAAATGAATTCCTAGTCCGCGCCGTGAAGCTTAAAGATTGCACTATGAGGTACATAAGGTATTTCCAGGTATTTAAGGCATTTTAATGTATTTAAAAAAAAAATACGCATTTTCCAATTATGTTGGAGTCAATTCTGATTCATTTTTTTACAACAAATTTTATAATTTTTTTTTTAAATTTATTAAACTTATATATTTTTTTTTAATTCGACAAAATGAGCCAAACTAGACATGTACTGAGCCTCATATAAGAAAGTAGGAGCAATGCGTCTGTAACTTTTTAACGAAGTAAGGTATCGGTCTAAAAATTGAAATATATATTCAAAGGCATTTTAGGCAACTAAATAAAAGTAGGCTTGGCATGATAAAAGGCGGAATTTAATTTTATTTTTTATTATAAAGTTTATTTGCTTGCAAAAGAGTTTTACGTCTTTATGTCGCAAGTAGTTTACCTTCGACAAATTTAAAAATGTTGGCTAATTTCATTATGCTTTCATATACCGATGTATTTTAATGTGAAATTTTTTAATTCGGTGGTATATGGCAGTAAACTCTTATTTAATTTTATTCAATCAACGCAATTTTACCACAAAATCTGAGAGAAATTGTAAACAAAGCAATCCAAAACAATGCATTCTTCGCCCATACAGAAAATATATTGTTAACAATGCTTTTCGATGAAAGAAAAGTAGTTCGCGAAAATGCAATTAATAAAATTATGTATTATCGCGAGAAATTATATGACCCAACTAAACTTAGATCTTATAAAAGAATCGGATTAATTTCGATTGCACCGATTATATGCATTTAGTTGACTTGGATATTGACGACATATTATTTGAACCACCATTTACTGCAAACATCCCACACGATCACTTGCTGGAATACATAAATTCTGCTGAAATACCACTGCCAGATCCAGCAATTCCATCGCACATTCAGGGCACCGAATGATGTGTGCAGTTGTTAACACATGTCTCACGACGAGTTATGCCACAGAATCGAGATGCTGTTATGTCATTTAATTTAGAAAGTCGTTCCAAAGTTCCTCAAATCGAGTCAAAGAAAGACTTGAGATTATAATAAGATGACGTTATATTCCATGTCAACAAAATGCAAAAATTACCTACTTGTTGGAAAGCAAATTAACTTTATAATAAAAAATAAAATTAAATTCCGCCTTTTATCATGCCACGCCTACTTTTATTTAGTTGCCTTTGAATGCCTTTGAATATATATTTCAATTTTCAGAACGATACCTTACCTCGTTAAAAAGTTACAGACACATTGCTCCTACCTTCTTATATGAGGCTCAGTACATGTCTAGTTTGGCTCATTTTGTCGAATTAAAAAAAAATATATAAGTTTAATAAATTTAAAAAAAAAATTATAAAATTTGTTGTAAAAAATGAATCAGAATTGACTCCAACATAATTGCGTATTTTTTTTTAAATACATTAAAATGCCTTAAATACCTGGAAATACCTTATGTACCTCATAGTGCAATCTTTAAGCTTCACGGCGCGGACTAGGAATTCATTTTAGACACATGGTTTCATGGTGAAATTTTCTTAGAATTCTTCGTAGATTCCGATTATGGGGGACGATTTTCAGGATTTTTTGGACAGGAACAAATTGACCCGCCCTAGTGGACATGCTGGCTGGCACTTGCGAGCATTCTCACCGAATCTAGTGTGGTAGAAACATAGTTTTGAACCGACATCATTAGAGCTATCATGTGTGTGCCGTGACAATTGAGCATGTTTTGATTGGCGTAGCTCGTCCTTAAGCTTGTCGACTTTTGTAGTGAGCGCTCGTAATGCCGATGTTACTTCTGACATGCCGGTTTGCTTGCCGCTCAGAGCATCAACTTGGTGCTGCTGCTCTGTTAGTGCCGTTGACTCAACAAATGCAGAAACTGGCTCGCTAGCTTCAAGCATTTTGTCTGCAATCTCCGCCAATTTGTAAAGGTTGTTCTCGTCCCATACCGAAATGAACGGTCTGATCGAGTTTGGAAGCTTCGCAAGAAACAATGATCGAATAACTGCCTCGCAGCCCGTGGTTGGTGCTAAACGCCGCATGTGGTCAAGGATTTCTGACGGTTTCTTGCCAACAGTTTCGCCGCCACCCAAAAGCCTTTTCAGCTTTGAGTCTGATGATTCTGCGAATTTGTCAAGCACGCGTTGCTTTAAAGTGGCATATTTGTTTTTGGTGGTGATGCGATCAGATCCTCCAATTTGGCAATTATGTTACAATCTCCTCCAAATTCACAGATATGATGTCGAATTTGTTATAGTCAGTGACATTATGCAGATGAAATAGGCGATCCAACTGAGAGAACCAAAGCTGAGGATTTGTTTTGTTGAATTTCGGAATGCGAAGTTGCACGCATTGCGATGAGAATCCAGCTGGTTGGCCATGTGTCTGCAGTTGCTCGAGTTGCTGTTTCAGATCCCGCAGTTGTTCTGCGAGGTTTTGATCGTGTGCCTGCATGTTTGCGTCAAAAAATGCGTCTTCAGTGTTATGAGCTTGGCATTCCACTAAACGTAAATTGTAGTTGTGTTTTTGCAGTCGGGGTCACCACTTTGGCGTCTTCATTGGTGTGGTTGATTTAATGAAAACGCCGTTGTATTTAACTTAACTTTATTGATTAATATAAACGTATGACTGATGAAATTGAAAGTACAAATTCAAGTGGCTTCGCCATGAAGTTGGCTGCGATCGATTCGCGGGTTGCCCAACTAATCCCTTTGTGTTGGCAGCTGATCTTTTGGTGTTGCCAGCATATGGGCAATAGGTGGATGACAGAGTTGCCACAAGCTTTCAGACTCATGAATAACTAAAGCTCCACTTCTCAAAACAAAACATGACAAGACACTTAGTACCATTATCTGAAACTACAAAAATAATTTTCTACAACTAAACAAATTAAATAATATAAATTAAATAGAACAATAAACATATAAATAAATAATAGGTATAAATCTATATGAAGAAAAAGAAGAAAAATATTGTATACTTTTAGGCTTAGTCGGTCTATTACAGGATCCAGGTGTTCATACGGACAGACAGACAGACGGACATGGCTAGATCGTCTCGGCTGTTGACGCTGATCAAGAATATATATACTTTATAGGGAAAACGCCTACTTACTAGGGGTGTACCGTATATAGTATATTTTGAATGGGGTACTATATCGATACACCAAATATACAATTTGATATATTTTAGTATTTTTTGTGTTTTGGTATATTTTGAGAAAAATACCGCAATATTTTGTTTTTATTCAAAACGGGTAGCGGATATCTCACAGTCGAGAACACTGGACAGTAACTTTCTTACTTGTTTACTTTGAAAAGAGCGGTTATAAAACACCCCCGAATCTGTCGGAATTCTTCAAACAATAAACCGAAGTTTAATATATATAAGGCTAGTTGCCTTAGTTTTATTATAATATAGTATTATATAAGGTAATTTTAAGATAATTGATAACTTAATTTAAATACTGCTGAAAATGACACGCAAGGCTGTTCTGCTTTACTGCTGATCACGGTTCTGGTCGTACTGCTGCCTGTTAGTGCTGCAAAAACATCGGCACACTATCGATACTATCGATGTTTTTAATTTTTAAAGAAAACATCGATGTTTTTTTTGCGCTATCGATGTTTTGTTTGAATGGATTACCATCACAAAATTTACTAAAAGCGCGCGAAGCAGGTTTGGGTAACATTATAAATTACAGATTATTTTGAAAGCTTGGCTTAAATTGGTGTTGGCGGTCGTACGATGGCTAGTCCTGTAAATAGAAAGCGTAAGTACATGTTTCTAATCTGTTTGAAGGTGATTAATTCATGGCTTGTGTGTTTTCAGGCAAGGCAACTATCACAACAGGCAACGACAATGCGGCAAGCAATTGCGAAATAAATGATTCAGATGAGGAGAATAGTAGCTGTATTCTGAGCAGCAATGCAGCAGCTATGCCTGGCAAGTCAAAAGTTTGGCAATTTTTTGAAAAGTCGAAGGATGGCAAATTTGCGAAATGTAAGTCGTGCGCAAAAATATATAAGACTAGTGGTAATACTACCAACTTAAGAGATCATTTGAGACGTTTGCACCCATCTCTTAAAGTGAGTGACCTGCCGAAATCATAAAATACCATTTTGCCATTCATAAATAAAAATATGACAAGTCTTCTGAACGCAAAAGTAAAATCGACAATGCACTGTCCGAGTTTGTCGCTTGTAGCATTCAACCTTTCAGTCTCGTTGAGAAAAGTTCTTTTCGAAAATTTGTTGCTGTTCTTGATCCTCACTACGAGTTACCATCAAGAACAACTTTAAAAAATTTTAACATGGAAATGCGCTACAAGGAAATGACTGCAAAGTTGATGTCAATATTACAGGATATTGAAACTGTAGCTATCACCACTGACTTGTGGACGTCAGTAGCAAATATGTCATACATTACTATAACATGCCATTTTGTTGACAACAATTATATTTTGCGTTGTGCTGTTCTATCCACAATGTCTTTAAAAGATGAAACAAACCACTCCGCCAATAATATTGGTGACACATTAAGTGATGTGCTTCAAAAGTGGAACATATTGGACAAGGTTTCCACAATTGTGACTGACAATGACAGATCTATGATCAAAATGTGTGAAAATTTAAAAAAACGACATCTGCCTTGTTTTGCCCACACTCTTAATCTTATAGTAAGAGAATGTCTTTCAGTAGACAACATTCAAATTGTAATAATCAAATGCTAAAAAATTGTCACATATATTAAACAAAGCAACATCGCATATGCGAAATTCAAAGCAGCACAGTTGCCAAACAAAACATATGGCTTAAAGCAAGAAGTGCCTACCAGGTGGAACAGCGCCTATGCCATGTTAGAGAGAATACTTGCGACCAGAGAAGCACTTGGACAAGTTCTGCTGACCACTCCCAAGACACCGCCACCTCTAACTGCGGAAGAAGTAAATGTAATAATGGACTTTGTAAAGCTGCTCGCACCGTTTAATGACGCTACCCAAAAAATATCGGCTGGAGCAACTGTGACGATTTCTCTAATCATACCATTTGTCTGCGGACTATTAGAAAATATGGAGGATATCAAAACAACTCTTCGAACGGACGAAGGCTTTAAAATGCGTGAGCTTCTCGTGGCAAATATAAAAAAAAGACTTTTAGAATACGAAAAACGCACACCAACTAGGATTGGAACTCTGCTCGATCCTCGTTTCAAAAAGGAAGCATTTTTATCGCCTTTGAATGTTCAAGAAGCCACAAAATTATTAGAGAATGAAATATCTAATATAAACAGGAGTCTGGATATAACGCAGGAAACTTCAAAACCGCCAACACCAATAGAATCAAGCCAACCACTGCTTAAATTTTTAAAAGAAACATCGCGCAAAAGATAAAAAATTGTCGAAGTGATTCTATTATAACCCTGCGACAGTACTACCAAAGTGCCAACATTGACGAAAATCGAGATCCGTTGAAGTATTGGAAAGTAGGGTAAAAATTATTTATTAGTTAATGCATTATTTAATTGTAATTTTATCTCATGCAGCGAGCCATCAACGACACAGCTCTCCAATTGTATGCCAAGAGAATTTTGTGTGTTCCAGCAACGTCAATTGAGAGCGAGAGGATTTTCAGCAAAGCTGGAATTATAATTTCAAATAAAAGGGCATCCCTTAAGCCCTCAAATGTGGATAAAATAGTGTTTCTTAGCAAAAATCAATGGATAAACGAATAATTATTATTACTATTAACATTTATTATAAGTCCAAAGATCTCAACAGATCTCAATGCAGAGTTTTTGGCCTTGAAGGCTGTTATTATTATTTTGTTGATTTGTTATTTTTGATTTGCTTACTATTCATTGAATTAAATTTATTATTTGTTTTGGTTTAGAAAAAAAACTCGCTTTTATTTAAGATTTTAAACTTGTATATCAAATAATTACAAAAAAATTGTTCTAAACATCGATACTATCGATGTTTTTTTTTTAAAACATCGGAAACCTCGATGGTGCCAAACCTCAATGTTTTTGCAGCACTAGTGCCTGTTCCTTCTGTCGACTCCGATTTCTGTTCACGCCGGCTACTCGATACTTCCTCACGTCGACCAATCGATATCTGCTCACACCGATATATCGATGTCCGTTCACACCGACTTATCGCCCTTTCCATCTTACATTCGGCCACCCTGATTCAGTCATCAGCCTCTGATGACCAGGCTTCTTCGTTGACCTCAGCATAACGCCACACCTTCATGATGTCGATGCTTGTAGCGGTATTAATAGGCCCTTCTGTGTTACCAACTTTACGCACCTCATATCTTCGACCCTATAAAGTATATATATTCTTGATCAGCGTCAACAGCCGAGACGATATAGCCATGTCCGTCTGTGTGTCTGTCCGTCTGTCCGTATGAACACCTAGATCTCAGAGACTATAAGAGATAGAGCTATAATTTTCGACAGCATTTGTTATGTTTGCACGCAGATCAAGTTTGTTTCAAATTTTTTCCACGCCCACTTCCGCCCCCGCAAATCAAAAAAATCGAATCACAAGCGTAATTTTAAAGCTAGAGTTGCGAATTTTGGTATATACTATAATTACTATAGTACTTATGATTCCTGAAAATAAGGTTGCGATCAGATAAAATTTGTGGAAGTTATTAAAGAAATACTTTTGTATGGGCAAAAACGCCTACTTACTAGGGCTCTTAGTTGCTTTGGCCGACAATCTGGTACATTGTGCCGTCTATGGTATATTTTGAATGGTGTGCTGCATCGATATACCAAACATACCATTCGGTATATTTTTTTAGTATTTTCGGTATATTTTGAAAATAATACCGCAATATTTTGCCCTTATTAAAAATGGGTAGCGGGTATCTCACAGTCGAGCACACTCGACTGTAACTTTCTTACTTGTTTGTAGTTATCCGGTGCATGCTATATTTCATCTTTCGCTTCTTGCCGAGTCTTCTGTCGCTCCTCGTCGAAACTGTTGTACATTTCGTCATCTAGCATCTGTAGAACTCTGCAATCGGCATCATTTCTCATCTTAACGCCAAACATAAGCTCGAATGGTGAGCGCTTCGTAGACTTGTGCGTGGTACCATTGATGACTCGCTGCACCTTTGGTACAAACTTAAACCATTTGTCGGGCTTATCTGCAGACAGCTTTGAGATTATGGCCAAAATTGAGCGATTAACGCGTTCGACTTGGCCGTTTCCTCTTGGGACTCCGGTGGTGCTCCAAATGTGCTCGATTCCATTCTCCTTAATCTACGTCTCAAATGCAGCTGATGTAAATGCCGATCTTGAGCTGAATTGGGCACTCAGCTGTTTTCTTCATCGCATTGAAATTGCCAATCATTGTTTCCACTGCTCCTTTATATTGCGGAGAGATATCAATATCAGTGTTGGTTTCTAAAATATTAAAAACACTTAACTGATTTGGTTCTACAGTTTCCTCCCCAGCAGGGGGAGAAAACTCGTAGCCGGCTGGTGTCATCTGCACTCGAAACTTTGCCACGAAGTCGTATCCCAGTAAAGCATCACTGGCGATGGCATCTTGCGGAACAACTAGGAACCTGTGTGTCGTCGATCTTCACCTCTGCATTGAATTGACCCAGAGGGCGAGTCACACCTCTTCCAAGACCTCGTAGTGTTGAAACACTCTGCTGTAATTTGACGCCACTAATTTTATTGACCACTGCCTCTTTAATTATTGAGACGTCCGCTCCAGTATCCACTAGCGCCTCTACCACAACGTCAGCAATTCGCAGCTTTTTTAGTCGACGATTCTCGTAGACAACTTTCCTGTTAGGTGCAGCCTTGTAGTTTCTTGACATGTGCCCGTTTTCGTTGCACCGAAAACACTTAACCTCACTCTGACAATCTTTTCGAAGGTGGTCGTGTGCGCCACAGTTAAAACAATGCTGCTTTGCAGCAGGTAATCGTGAAAACTTTCGTCTTTGTGTTTCACACGCTCAGCTAATTTCCTATTAATTTCGGCGCTTGACACATTTCCCTTAGCAAATTCTTCAATCAACTTTGTTTGCAATGTATTATATTCGAACACTGCAGTTGACTCCAGAAATAGTGCCGCTGTACAAGTCATCTTGGCGCCCGCTTGGACATATTTCTGCTTATCACTGAGTCCGTATGCGTCTGCGTTCAACTCAAAGTTTTGAAACCATGCCACCACTTGCATACTGTTTCCATCGAACTCGGGTATAATTTTTGCAAAGTTTTCCACTACCAGCTTTCCTTCATCTTTTTGTATTTCGTCAGCTCGGATTTTCAAGGTTAACAGCTGTACTAGCTGCTGCAGCATTTCATTATTTTCGGTAATCATAAACATTTCTGCTTGTGTGGTTTTGCTGTCTTTCTTCTCAGCTTTATTCTCCATCATCTTTACACTTTGTCCATCTTCTTTTTCTTCTGCTATCCTCTGGCGCGATCGCAGCGAGTACTGCACAGTGGTTGCGTCCATAGGCCAAAAATAAAAAAAAGTCACAACAAAAATGTTAGAAACGTAATCAAATCGTTTCTAAATTGTCCAACCTTTTTCATGGCAAACTAGATTTTTCTGGATATCTAACGGTTCTTTCTAAAAATAGAATTGAAGTTGCGAGCAGGTAGTCAATTGCACAGCACAGCTTGCGCGCATCGCCAATTTTTCACAACAAAACCGAACTTTGAAGTGGTCAGTTCATTTATTACGTGTCCAAGTTTATAATATTTGTAATGGATTTTGAAGTTGAAGGTATTTTCTAAAATTTGAGATATTATAAAAAACGTACTTGTTAAACTCTTCTTGTTATATTAATTTGAAATAATACATGTTTTTGTCTATATTTTGAACGTCTTTTTTATGTTTAGCTAAAGTTTTAGCAGTGACGCCACATAACGCCACAGTTAAGTTGTATACCAATGTGTTTGCCGACTCTAAAGGTAATAAATGTGTAATTTTTGTTTGCAGGAAATTGCCGATGTGCTTACAATCGTAAAAATTCTAACACCGTCTTAACATTTTCAGGGTCAGTTTTGCACTAAAAAAATTTGTTTTCGCTCGTGTGCTTGTTGTGCTGTTGCCCTGTCTTCGTCTTTTTTTATTAATAGTTTTGATTTATTTTTTGTTTATTCCCTTGGTTTAAACTTTAATAGGTTCTTCGTATAAGTGTGTATTCTCACGTTTATATGTTTTTAATGTATGGTGCAGCGAAGAAGGTAGCGCCGTTGAAAGGCGAACAAAATTGATTGAAATGATAGAAGCAAATATTATTAAAACGGCTATATTGTTGATAAGAGTGAAGTGTCAAAGCGAATTGAATACGTTTGTAAGAGGATTATAACGTTTTGGGTTAATTACAAACGCACGAAATCTTCCATTCTCCAATATAAATCTGATTGGTTGAATGAAAAGGAATCTATACCGATAACATGCGCCCAATCAACATCAAAAAATCTGAGCTGTGGACGACCCAAAGCAGATTTTAATGAAGCTTCTGACCGAACAAAACGACGTAAAATTGCTGAGCTGTCGAAAACCGACGAGTCTATTACTAGTATATTACACTCATGCAATTCATCTCAACTAACGCTAAAAGAATTTAATGTTGATGAAGTCTTATCACTCTTTCTCGATACAAATATGAGTAAACATCAATATTTGCTTATTCGTAGTTTTGTTAATAGTAAGACTTCCTTCAACTTACTACCAAGTTACGAAAAGCTTCTGGCGGCGAAAGCATCATCTTACCCGGAAAATATCAGTGTCAGCGAATCCCAAGCAGAAGTTGAGCTGCAAAGCATGTTGGATCACACGGCGTTACAAATTGTAAAACTTCAAGCTGATGTCTTTGAGTCTATTAATGATGAAAGCGTGGCCGACTTGATTTTAATTGGCAAGTGGGGATTTGACGGCAGTACTGGTCATTCCGAATATAAACAGAAAACATTGGACAATAACATTGATGATTCGAGTTTGTTTGTGACTTCTTATGTACCACTGCAATTAATTACTCAAAATACTGATCCCAAGAAACACAAAGTAATTTGGAAAAATCCTCGACCATCATCAACACGTTACTGCAGACCAGACCAAGAAGGTACCAATTCCAAAACGAAACAACCCAATTAACATTAAATGAAGCTAAATACTTTAGAGACAAAATTTCTGAGCTGGAGCCATATACATGCAAAATAATTACGAAATCTATAACAATTTCACATCATTTGCAATTAACAATGGTTGACGGAAAAGTCTGTAGTGCTTTAAGTGAATCATCTATGTACTTGTAAATGCTACATATGGGCATTTCCCAAAGTCGCGAACGCGTTCGTACGAGATAAATTAAAAAAATAAAATCGAAAACAAACGTTTCCTGAAACTTTTTTTTTACTCTTCGATAGCATTTGTTTAGCTCTTTGGTTAGTGTAAATTATGGGGCTTATCGATTTTTAATTTTCATAATATTGTCAAAAAACATGCGGTCGCGAACGTACGCAAAATGGAAGTCGACTTTGGCTTAATCCAGTAAAATGCAAAACTCTGCGAATTGAGACGGAATATTTTAAAGAAATAACTTTACTTTTAAAATAGAATCATGTAGCTTTCTATTAAGTCTACTCCCAAGAAAATATCTCCATTTATTTATTTTTAATTTAATTAAGTTCCGGTCGCGAACGTACGATTTTCCATGTTGTTTTATTTATTACATTTTTATTTTTACTACAACTTTTTTTTGTTAATAACTTCATATTTCATAAAAAACAAACGGATTTAACTCAATTTAATGTGTCTAATAACATTTAAAAGCAAACAAAATAAATTTTTATTAATTATGAAATATGTACTAAAATTTATTAATAGCAAGAAAAATATGTAATAAATAATAAGTAATAACTAACAAGTAATAAGTAACTGCAAACGACATAGTTTTCAAAAACAAAAACAAAAAAAAAATTTTTTTTTTTTAAATCCATGCGACGCTAGTAAAAATCAACATATGCTTATAGGTAAGGTCGCACTTTATGCGAAGCAATTACAATAAAATGATGTTTTCGGTCGCGAACGTACGATTTGAACATACTTAAGAAGCAAAATAAAAATTAACAGTTAATTGAACATTATTTCGCTCACTTTGCATTTTTTATCTTATTATTGGATTGCTATTAAGAGATTTGGTAGAAAAAGAGCAAACATATCATATGTTTTTTTTGTGAAATAATAAAACATAAAAATGCATACAAAAGGAGCTAAAAGTGAAAAAATTATATTTTTTCAGTTTGCAGGCAAATTTTTTTTATAAAAACAACGGAGATATGCTACGGATCCATTGTATTATGAAAATTTGGATATTTCTTTATGACATTATACAAAAAAGTACGATGAATGTGAAGGTATTTTTTTTTGGTCGTGGTTTATTATTTTTTGGGAATTGCCCATACGTGATGCAAAACCGAGCGAAATGAATGATTTGGAAAAATGCTTTAAAAAAAAAATTCACAAAGAACATTTCGAATTTGGGTTGTCGCCATTGCACTCATATACTTGAACAATTCTTGCATTTGACATATAGATTGCATTTAAAAACTTGGCGAATATGTACCCCAGAAGACAAAAAATTATTTAGGGATAGGAAAACTCAATTCAAGCAGACTTTCGCGCCCAAATGGGAATACATGTCGGCCAACCAAGGAGTGGAGGTAGTGGAACTTCTAATGATGGTAATACGGCAAGAACATTTTTAGCGATACGAAATTGTCTGCTGATATTACAGGATTGGATAAAAATGTTTTAATTAGGTGTGCGACATTACTGCAATGCATGGAATCTGGATATAAAATCAATTCGGAAAAATTTGGATGCTTTGCACTTGACACCGCAAAAATGCTTATTGAATTGTATCCATGGTATTACCTTCCACCATCCGTTCACAAAGTTTTAGTCCACGGTTCTGAAATTATAAGCTATGCCCTTGTTTCGATAGGAGAGTTGTGGGAAGAAGCTGCCGAGTCTAAAAACAAGGATATAAAAAAATTTCGAGAGTTTCACACTAGGAAAACGTCTCGAGTAGACACAAATAGGGATTTATTCCATAGATTGCTGTTAACCTCAGACCCATTTATAAGTGGGCAAAGAAATTTACAATGCACAAAAAAAACAAAATTATTAAGTGGTGTGCATTTTTTGCTCGATGAATGAAATAAGTGTTATATGTGAATTTATGGTTGTTTTACTTTTGAGGATTACGATTAAACCAACGTTTGTATTAAGAGGTCAAATATTGAATTTAGTCTTGGAAAAAAATTATTTTATCCGTTTGTATGGAAGCTATATGATACGATTTTTGTACAGTGTGTTTAGAATATTTTAATAGATTTTTGGAGTTTTCATGTACATCTTTGATCTTTGGTGTACAGAAGTGGGCACGAATGAAGAAAAAACTCGAAGAGTAACTAGTTTGGTAGAAGAAAGCAGCAATATAATTTAAATATAATATATATATAGTATATATATAGTATATCTTGGATTCTAATATGAAATTTTAGCACTGTAACTCCACCGGAAGAATTTTGGCGCACAATCGGTATATACGCCATAATAAGGTTGTATGGGAGCTATAGGATATAGTCCTCCGATGTATCCAATTTTTTTACTATATATACAAAATATTTTTTTAAATTTTTGGGGAATATTTCATAACGATATCTCAACGGGAAATATTTTTGGCCGCGGCTTCATACAAGCCCAACCACTGTGTACTGTTGTCTCGCTTGCACTACTGGCGGCTTTTTGGTTTGCTTTTCTTCTGGTTTCTTTGAATTTGTTCCACTCATATATGTACATACAGCTCTAACGGTGCTTTTCCAAGAATTACACAACCGCTTGCAATTTACTTTTAGCTTTTTAATTATGTTGTTTTGGACGAGCCCCCAAATAAAAGGCTAGTTACCTTAGTTTTATATAAGGTATTTTTAAGATAATTGATAAAATGACACGCACGGCTGTTCTGCTTTACTGCTGATCACGGTTCTGGTTGTACTGCTGCCTGTTCTCATACTGCTGCCTGTTCCTTCTGTCGACTCCGATTTCTGTTCACGCCGGCTACTCGATACTTCCTCACGTCGACCAATCGATATCTGCTCACACCGATATATCGATGTCCGTTCACACCGATATATCGATGTCCGTTCACACCGACTCATCGCTCTTTCCATCTTACATATATGTATATTATGAAATAAAACGCAGGTGTTTAAACTTAATTATTCGGTCAAATGTTCTTGGGAACTTCCTCGCCACCACATTATTTGGTCCCTCGAGCGGGATAATCATCACCACCTATCGTTTGCTTGTACTGTACTTTTTTTCCATTTTTACCGTTGCTGTTTTTTAAATTTATGCCTACAGCGATATTTATTACTATTGAATTGAATTATTGTTGAAATTTCAATATTTTTATTTTTATCGCCAATCGCTTACGTATGTACCACGCAGTTTCAATATCCTGACATATACATTATTTGGTTTTTTCGGTTCAGACCATAAGAGCGCCCAGTCCATCCTTCTCTTATTGTTTTTGTGTGAGAGCGTAGCATGTCAACGGGCAAACCAGATAAGTTTAAAGCTAGATTGCCCGTGCCGCCTACTAGCACCGCTAAAACTTCACTGAGCCGGCGACAGCTCGACTCTCTGGTCTCTTGGGTGTCGTTTGCCTCTGTGCGACACCGAAGTTTTCGGAGGCGATTACACTTTCAGGGACCTATTCACGGCTATTTATATCTGAAATCCGAGACTGTCGGAAGTTGAGAAGTTGTTCCATCTCAACTCGAAGCCCAGCGGTGAAGCCCATGCCATTTTCTCAAAGGTCCGCTTGACCAACGAAGGTTTTCAGTCGGCTTGGTCCAGCTTGACTGAGCATTTCGAGAACAAACGGTTGCTTATCTACAGTCAACTGAGAATTTTGTTTAACTTGGCCGCCATTGGCCAAGAGACGGGTTCGGCTATCCAAGAACTCCAAAGTACCATTCAGGGGTGCCTGACAACCTTAGAGCATTCGAAGATCAACATCGAGAATGGAGATTGTATCCTGGTCCCTTTGTGTTACTCGAGGCTTCCCAAGTTGACCTTTTCTCTCTGGGAACAATCCATTCAAAGCAAGAGCGACATCCTAATGTGGGTTGACATGAAAGCTTTCCTTTAAGAGCGGTATCGCACCCTGGAGGAAGTATTATCTTCATATGGGTGTCAACCACATTAAGCAACAGAAGTTGTGCTTTTATTGTTTCGCACGAGGCCATGTCCTAGCCGCCGTTTACACTCTTGCATCGAGTCAACCCTATGCCGACAGTCAATAATCCCTCTCAAACTACTACCACTTCCCAGTCAGCTAATGTGCAATCGTTGTTAATACACAAGGTGTTCTGCTGAGTATATGTGGCTTTGTTACACATCTGCCATCGGCGTTCGGTATACAGCTCGGGCTCTGATCGATTCCGGATCAGAGGCCACCTTTATATCTGAAAGGTTGTTTAAGCGCTTGAGGATGCCGTATTCATCCGTTCAAGGATGGATAGGTTGGCTCAAGTTGTAGCAGCCCAGCCCCAAAAGTATTGCCAATTTTTAATTGGCTTCCCGGTTCGACCAGATCTGCAAATCGAGGAGTCGGCGTACGTCCTTCCCCAATTAGCAGGAAATCTGCCGTCTTGCTCTGTTCCATAAACAGTCTTCGACAATCTGCCAAGCATCCAGCTGGCTGACCTCAAGTTCAAGAGACAAAAAGTCAGAAATTTGTGCATAAAGTTATATATACACAAAATTGAATGTATTTTCCAATTAGGAATCCTCTAGATAAAATAAAAGTGTTTCCAAAAACTTTTTAAAAGGTGCGATTTGAATTTCCTGCGAAAACAAAGTCAGCTGATTGATTCCATGCATGATTTATCAAAATGCAACCGTGTAAATTTATAAACTTTGCATCTATGTTGTGGATTTTTCGTAAAAATGAAAATAATTTTGAATTGTAGCTGTGTTCCGTAAAGATAACTTTTTTGCCAGCGAGCAACTAAAACTGGTATATTTTTCGTAAAAATATATAAATTAGGGCGTTAATAATTTCCTTTGCCCATTTTTGCCCCTTTTCGAACAAAATGACATGTTGCAGCCGAATATGAGTTTCGCCGCTTAACATTGCTGGAGATTTGGAACAACAATTGACGCAACGCCTCTGCCTTAAAGAAATGAATCTTAGAAAAATTTAATGTAAAGGTTAACGAAATCGAAAAAAAAGTTAACACATTCATATCACACATAAAAAAATATTTGCTTAAATGCAACCGAATGATGTAAAGTTTTAAGGTTCAGCACTAAGTGTGGCTTTCACAGGCAATTATTATAACCATTGAGCAACAGATTATGGATCCATCTCCATCTAAAATGGTTTTAGTTTAGTTTCAGCGAAGAGGGCTAGAACGGATGATTTGCTTAATGCATTAAAAGGCGCCACGAAACAACAGACAGGCAACGCGACTGGAACTTTGAAATCTCAGGTGTTTATTCCACTTACCCCCTGATGAAGCATTGCTATTTTGGTTGGAAAATGGATTTGCTAAACAACAGTATATCAACATTCATCATGCAAATAAAGTTCTCGGCTCCGAAATTTTCCCGCCTTATTCATCACATCACCAAATCAAACAAATTTGCAGACCATCTCAATTAGAAATTTCGGAAAGTCTTGCCCAAGTTTCAATACAAAATATTTTGGACCATATAGCAAAGAAGATTATGATAAAAGATGTTATATCTGAATTGGAAAAGATAGCATATTGTACTGTAGTACCAAGCTACGTGTTAGATGGGTCTACTTATCAAAGCTTATATAAGCAGAAGTTTCAATCAGAAGAGCCTGCTTCCCTAGATGTATCCCTATTTGTGACCATAATGATACCTCTACAGCTGATAGATGCAATTGAAAGAATTATTTGGAATAACAGAGCACCACAAACTGTAAGATTCTGCAGGCCAATTAAAATTGGGTATGCAAAGGAAAGCCGAGAAAAAAATGTTTGGATGTGCAAGTCGCCGGTCTAAAGGACTTTATATATAGAAAGGAAAGCAAAGAAGTTGTCATTACATATAAAACTCAAATTGCGCTTATTGATGGTAATGTACTGAACGCTTTAACTGGTACGTCATCAACTCAGTGTTGCCCAATATGTGGTGTCAATCTTACAAAGCTCCTCAAAACCTCTGATTTCCTTTCCGAATGTTTTAAGCCAAGACATGCGATTTTAAAATATGGTGCAAGTTCATTGCATGCCTGGATTAGATTTTTAGAATTTGTGTTGAACGTATCCTATAGGCTTAAAATTCAAAAGTGGCACATTAAAGAGGCTGACAAAATCGAATTTACGTCTCGGAAAAAAGAAATTCGTTAAATGATGTGGACAAAAATAGATCTACATATAAGCATTCCCAAACAAAATGGAAGTGGGAATAGTAATGATAGAAACACAGCTGGAAGCGCATTTTCGGATTATGGAATGTTTTCAACAACTACAAGTTTTGATAAAAAATATTTTTTACAATTTCTACGTAATTTTGGTAACAATTTCGTGTGAGCATTCTGTCGATGTTGAGAAATTTAAGATATTTTGTGAGATTACATAATTGTTATACATTAACAGAAGCAAGAAACAAAATGCCCATTAATATCCAGCATATGTTAAGCGAAAGGCAAGATGAATTAAAAAAAAAATCTTCCGCCAGAAGTAATAAATCTTCTCAAACCTCCTTCTGTTCCGAACTGCGAAATAATTCCACAACTGGAAAATGTGGATTCGGACTCTGGCGACGATTAACCAAAGAAAAAAAATCCAAAATACTAAATTAATATTTCACATTTCTCTCCGCTCCGCCGATCGAAAAGCACTCAATACTTTTTTGTACCAGTGATCTCAGCTTCTCTCTCTCTCTCTCATATAATATATTTTTATTTGCAACAGTTTAATCATAAATTGAACACTTCTAATGATTCAAAGACATTTTTTCGGGGAAGCGTTCAACAACTTCAGCTCCGGCCCCATACAAAATGAGCCCAAATATCAGAAAATATAGGAATTTTGGTTTAATTCTGTAGAATCGACAAATTAATTAAATATATTTTAAAGGTTCATTTGATGAGGTTGTAAAAGTTTTTACAAGTAGTTATAGAATAACACCGACTAAGAATTATAAAACAAAACATTTGAATATAGATTTAAAAAAATATCCAATTTAAATACGACTCGACAAATGAGCTGATTTTGTTCCAATTATGCGGCATATCAAATTGATGTTTTTTTTTAAATTGGAGCATCTCCGGATAGTAGACATGACTATAAATCTTCGGCGCTACTTAACCGCTGTTTAAAAATCATTTAAAATAATTTGGTTAGTTGAACAAAGAATTTTTGGAATGAGCTTAATAAAAGCCAGTTGCGTAGCTCTTGTCTGTACTTCAGGAAACGCCAATGCTTCGCCGTACTGCTGCATGATGATGTTGGAAGACGCGCACCATCCATAGATTGCCAACCCATAGTCCATAGTTTGTCCAGCATTAAGGCTCTTGTGGCTTGAACTAGCGTGATTGGATGGACGAGAGATCGTTTAGACCCAAGAAAATTGATGATATTTAGGCGTTTGTTAAGGCTATCTCTAAGGTTAATACAATGTTGCTGAAACGTAAGTCTTCTGTCGAGTGTAAGGCCGAGAATTTTAAGACTAGATGTATATTCTATTGTAATGTTATTTACAATTAGAGTTGGATATGTACAACGATGTTTTTTACAAATATGGAATAATTTACATTTGTTTAAAGCCAGAGTGGCTCCTCAGAGTTTGCCCCATTCTACGATATCCTCAAGTATTTGTTTAAGGGTAAATGAAAGTAAATTAGTATCTTTGCCGTTACTGAAAATAATGCCATCATCAGCGTAAACTAGGAGCTGCATTTTTTTGTATTTTAATATAATATTATTAAGGGATTGGAAAGCTATCAAGAACAACACCACAGAGAGAGGGGAACCCTGTGGAATGCCGTTGTGTAAATTATAAAAATTAGTTAGGGAGTTATTAACTCTAACACGGATGGATCACTTGGTCATGAAAGCCTTCACGAGGTTGAAGGTCTTAGGACCTATCCCCCACCGGGATAGTTGCTCTAGTACAGAGTGCACTCCAACGCGATCAAAAGCCCTTTCGAAATCCGTAGCAAAGATGCTAACATGATTTCTGGTTGAAAAGGCATCAGACGCGTAATGCATGGTCCCTTTGGCATGCTGCAGAGCTGATTCTAGTTCAAAAGATGTGAACTGCGATTCAAGGATTCATCTGCGGATAAGCGGTTAGCAAATATGCCTGAGAGAGAAATTTTTCTTTATTTTTTTTTTATATACATACATTAGAGAAGTTTTCGTCCTTGGAATAATTGGACCACATAGCTCCGAAAGCATTGCCAATGTCTACCGAATTATGCAGCTCAATATTATTATCCCTTATGGATTTAATTGGCTCTGGGAAATCCCAACTAATTTGTTGATATCGGTCCATAATTTTTTGATTGTAGAAAGTGGGTTGATGTTGGAGGTGAAATTGCCGAAAGATTCACGTTTTGCTTTAATAGCTTCTCTTTTAAACAGGGCTCTGGTTTTTTTGTGGGCTATTAAATTGGTACTGTTAAGAGAGGTTTTATAGCAGTGCCTAGGGTTGTTGATAATATATCAAAATATCAATATATCGATATTTTTTTCTAAAAATTATATATTTATATCGTGATATTTTTTTTGCCCAAATATCGAAATCACGATATTTTTTTTTTATATTTTTTGATATTTTTTCCTTGGTCACTCTAAATTCAAAGCGTCGATTGAAACTTTCAATTTAAACTTAAATTAAATTTGAAATTTGACAGAAGAATAAAGGGAAAAATGAATGTTAAATCAAATTACACAAACATAACAGGCGGCACCGCGAAGTACATTCATTGTGAGAAAACAATTAAAACCAGCGGTAATTCATCGAATCTGTCGTCGCACTTGCGAAATTTTTGCAATTTTTGATGGACATACACGTAAAGTAAAGAGTGTTTTTAAAATCTTTAAATTCTGCCAATTGGGGTTGATGTTACATTTAGATACATATAAGACATAAGACATGTATATATATATATTGATTAAAAATATAATTAAAAAATGTAAGTTTATAAAACTTATTTTCTTTTTATTATCCAGGAAAAAACATTTTTATTAATTTATTAAAAAAAATCAAAAATATCAAATATATCGATATTTTTCGGTGATATTTAGAAATATTATTATCATATTATTTGATAAAAACAATATCATCGATACGATGATTTTTAAAATTTTCGACAACCATAGCAGTGCCAGAGAACCTGCTTTTGTTTTCTCAGATCTTGGAGAAATGGACTAAACCAAACAGGGTTCCTCATTTGTTTTTTTGGTTTAGTTTGAGGGATGGCTACGTTGGCTGTTTTAATAGATTTCGTGATTCTGGCAGTAAAAAGGTTCAAATCGTTGGTCGACTGAAACTGAAAGTTTTTTTTTTAAGGGATTAGAGGTAATCCAGTTGGTCTTGAACCTAATTATAGGTGTGCATTTTTCAGGTTGGATATGGGTCAGGAGGTTAATGGTAATAGAAAAGTGATCGCTTCCATGTAAGTTTTGGCCAATTGATCTTTTGCAGTATGGTACCAGGGTAGCGGAAGCCAAACTCAGGTCGATGTTGGTAAAGGAGTTGTGAGTCGAGTGGTGAGTGGCAGAACCATCATTTAAAATAGCTAAATTTGTTTAGACTATAAGATCTTCGATTTGAAAACCTTTAGTATTGCGAGAGCAGGACCTACAAAGCGGACTCCAAGCATTGAAGTCCCCAACATAAACTATTGGATTTAGAGCTGCCTTTACAATATTTATTAAATCGGTGGCTAATAGCCTTTTGTTGGGGGAATATACGAGTTTAATATTATTATATTTGGATGGGATAAGCAATTGCTTATGTTCCATAGAAGAAGTTTAAGCGTCATTGTTTGGAAGAGATGGAGTGGATACTATATGCAATGGAAGATATTAATTAGATTTATATTATATATTAGAATCGTCCATAGAGTCATCTAATATATTGTTAAGATCATTTTGTTTTAAATAGGTAGAAGTAGTTGGGAGGTTGGGGGTAGAAGTAGTTTTAGTTTTGTTAGATAGTTGTTTTAAGTATTCAGTAGTTTTAGGCGCCAGGCCAAGATAGTAATAGTCGTCATCGACTGTGAGTCATCTAATATATTGTTAAGATCATTTGGTTTTAAATAGGTAGAAGTTGTTGGGAGGTTGGGGGTAGAAGTAATTTTAGTTTTGTTAGATAGTTGTTTTGTGTATTAAGTAGTTTTAGGCGCCAAGATAATCATAATCGTCATCGACTGTTTCGGGAGTGATGTTTTCGTGTTGATTTTGCTGATAAGACAGCGATGTAGATGAGGAGTTAAATGATGATGTTGTTGTTGTTGTTGCTGTTGTAGTTCCTTTGTTTGAATCGGTAAATGTTTTATCTCTGCTTGTCTTATTCATAGTTGGGCTTGTGTAGTTGTTTTTGTTGTTTTTTTGTTCCGTTGTTTTCCGTTGCTATTATGTCCAGCATTCGCTACTGCAGCGTAGGAGGAAGGGCTGGATAGTTTTGTTGTAGTTGCATTAAACAGTAATTTGGCTTCGCGCATTGTGCATTTTTTTGTTGTCTTGATTTTCAGAATTTCTCTTTGCTGCTGATATTTGGGGTATTGTCGAGATGAGGAAGGGTGTTCTTCTGAGCAGTTGACGCATTTCGTTTGTGAACAGTTGTAAGGCGAATGAGGAGGTAAAGCACAATTACCACAACGTGATTAATTTTTGCTGTGCTTGGCTGTGTGACCAAGCAGCTGGCAAGATTTGCACCTCATTGGGTACGGAATATACTCCCGTACCTTTACTAAATGCCATGCAATATTGATTTTGCTGGGAAGGTGGTATAGATCGAAAGTGACCAGAATTACTTTTGACTTTTTTGCGATCGCAGTTCTTCTATAATTTCTTCGTTGAAGATATCGGAGAGATAGTAGGGGGCGTATATTGTGACTTTTACTTGGTGTCGATGCCAGATGATGGCAGGTGTGACCACTCAAAACAGCTGACAGTGCGGTCGCGATCAATTGATATCGATAGTGACAAAGCTGACGAAGCCAAATTTCCGCTGACGAACGATGGTTTCGCGTCGGCTTGGAGTGCTCTCTGCGAGCGATTCGAAAACAAGCGCTTGTTAATAACGAGCCAGTTAAAAATTCTCTTCAACCTGTCCACGGTTTCGCAAGAGTCTGGAGCAGCGATTAAGGAGCTGCATGGCACAATTCAGCGGTGCTTGACCGCTCTTGACCACTCAGACATTTCAGTCTCTAGTCCTTTCGCCGACTGCATCCTGGTCTTTCTTTGCCCATCCAAGCTCCCCAAACTTACACTCTCACACTGGTGGACAAGTTCAAGATTCCCGCATGGCAGGACATGAGCACATTCCTCAACGAGCGTTATCGTACGCTTGAGGCTGTTGAGGATGTGGAGCAAAACAACTCGCAGAACTCTACTGCTGGACCATCCCGTTCACAGCAGAGTTCAAAGCGAATTAACTCTTTCAAGGCCCAAGTCAATCAGAGAGGCAAATCGTGTGACTTGTGCTCAAAAGAGAACCACCTTGTCCGGGTATGTCGAAGCTTCCTTGAAATGTCGGTCAACGATCGGATGACTTACATCAAACAGAAGAGCCTCTGTTTGAAGAGAGTGTGCGAGTGCGCACAATTGCTTCACATGCAAGAGGCGGCACCACACTCTTCTCCATAGGGGCGACAGTGCCCACAATGGTGCCTCTTCTTCTTCCACTCCAGCCACACTTCCCAACATACAGTCCACTCCGAATCGATCGGCAACAAATGTGCAAAATTACTTTGCCATTAACGCTTAGAACATCCTTCTCGGCATGGCGGTTGTCAATGTATGCCATCTAGGTACTACATACACCGCACGAGCACTAATCGACTCAGCGTCCGAAGCGACTTTCATTTCTGAGCGTTTATTCCAGCGCATAAAGTTGCCATTCCAATCCGTGCAAGCCCAAGTATCTGGGCTGAATCATGCAATTGCGGCCCAACCGCAGAAGTTATGCAACTTCAGCATTGGTTCTCCAACGAAGCCGAGGGTCCATATCGAGACCTCAGCGTTCGTTATTCCACAACTGGCAGACAAGCTGCCATCATTCCGTTTGCCAAAAGGCTTCCTAAAGGATCTACCAGCGATTGAACTGGCAGATCCAACCTTCTACAAAAGTGCTCAGATTGACATCTTAATTGGCGCGGATATCCTTCCGTCAGTCATCCTGAGCTGTTCCAAACAAACCGTGTTTGGTTGGATTCTCACCGGCCCCGTCTCCCAGAATGTGTAGACAACTGTCTCTGCGTTTTCGACAAGAGTCGCTATCCAAGCAGACGATCAACTCGACAGACTAAGCTCCAAATTTTGGGAGGCGGAGGATATTCCGTCGAAGCTGGTTAGCTGCGAAGACACAACTTCACGCAGCAGATGTGGCAGATATCGGGTGACTCTTCCATTCCGGAAGCCAGTCACCACTTCTAATTTTTATCTGCCTCATTATTCATTCAAACCAGATAGGCACCGACACAAAGACGAATAACCTACTTCGTTTCTCTATTCGTCGTCCTGTGCCGTCCTATAATGTATACTGTTCCATGTGTCATTGACAATGTAAAGAAGCTACTGAAATAATCATTTGTTCTTATTTCGTTCCATGTTGCATGCCCTTCTCCGTGTGGATGGGCCTCAACTCGCTCGTACACATTGAGATGTACTTCTACTACATGATCGCTGCCATGGGACCCGAGTACCAAGAATTCATTTGGTGGAAGAAGTACCTGACCACCTTCCAAAGCTTGCAATTCGTGGCCAGCTTTACGCATCAGTTCCAGTTGCTGTTCTACGAATGCCATTACCCCAAGGGATTCATGGCGTGATGTTTCTGCTCCTCTTCTCGTTTCTCCGAACGACCTCACCTCCCTGGTGCTCGGCACTGATGTGTATCCTCACATCTTTCAACCTGGCATCCTGCCGAGCACCAACGGTTTGCCAATGGCCCAGAACTCCACATTGAGTTGGATTCTGTCCGGTCCATATGGACAATAAATCCGTTTGCAACTCATTGCAAGACCTTGTCACACGCGCAGTCACACTGATCTAGTTTATCCTCACGTTGGTCACCCTGCCCTCTTTTAGTGCTTTTTCCTATATCATATGTTTCTATTCTCGGCACAACAAGTTCATTTTCCAAGTGCAATAAAAGACTTTGTAAAGTTTACAAATATACATTAATTCCAAAGCGAAAGTGTTGTTTATTTATCTGAAGACGCCCCCCTACACACTTGGTTTAGAGTTTCATGCATCTTACATGCATACGGCAATACAGGAGAAATCAGAGATTTTTTTCTCAATGTTTTTGGATGCCATTACAACAAGAGTTATTGTTGGAAGTTCGGGAAATGTCATGTTGACTTTTTCATTTTGTCACTTTTTTTTCACAGGTGGGCTTTCAGAAAGCAACGCAAACTGATTGCCCCTCTGATTAGGGGGGGCGAGGGGGCCCCATTGTCAGATGATTTTTGCTTTAGATTAGAGAGCTAAAGCTTTACTGCACTCTCGAAAAAATGTGAGAAGATCAGTAGAAAATAGACCGCGCGGGTCGCAAAAGAAAATACACCGAATAGACTCTGCTGATAAGAGAAGTGATGTCTGCCCGCAACGAGAGCTAGTCGAAGACTGGTAATGTAAAATAAATGTGCTGATTTTCATTCTGGTAGACTCCACACGACTTACATCACAAAGACTACGCAGGTAGAAGCATAGCGCCAGAGCTTTTACGGGTTGGAAGGTTAAGGAAGAACATAACAAACATGTAAGAAAGATACAGTCGAGTGTGCTCGACTGTGAGATACCCGCTACCCACTTTTAATAAAGGCAAAATATTGCGGTATCATTTTCAAAATATACCGAAAATACTTTAAAAAATACTAAAAAGATACCAAATGGTATGTTTGGTATATCGATATAGTACACCATTCAAAATATTCTATAGACGGCACAATGTACCAGATTGTCGGCCAAAGCAACTCAGACCCATAGTAAGTAGGCGTTTTTGCCCATACAAAAGTATTTCTTTAATAACTTTCACAATTTTTATCTGATCGCAACCAAATTTTCAGGAATCATAACTACTATAGTAGTATTGTATATACCAACTCTAGCTTTAAAATTAGGCTTGTTATTCGTTTTTTTTGATTTTTGGGGACGGAAGTGGGCGTGGCAAAAATTTGAAACAAACTTGATCTGTGTGCAAACATAACAAATGCTGTCGAAAAAAAATTATAGCTCTATCTCTTATAGTCTCTGAGATTCAGTGTTTCATACGGACAGACACACAGACGGACAGACGGACATGGCTATATCGTCGCGGCTGTTGACGCTGATCAAGAATATATATACTTTATAGGGTCGGAGATGCCTCCTTCTATCTGTTATAATACCCTTCTACCCTATGGGTAGCGGGTATAAATATGTGGTCTGTTTAGAGTCCTAAGAACGGGACTCCAGTAAGCAAACGGCAGAGAGCACCTGGCTCCACCAACAGCTCAAAAGCGGACAGCGACAGAGTGCAAAAGTTGCTGAATTGCCAGGCGGCATCTCGCCGTTTCTCTCATAGACTGAGAGAAACCTAACGGAAAAATGTCTGCAGAGCGGTGGCGTCGAAGCACTTTTTGTCAGGATGGAAAACGCCCCAAGCCACCTTTGAAAGTGCGGGCTGAAAGTGGTGAACAGGAATGATTTTCCGTATATTCCGAAGGCAAATGTCCTCTTTCCGGTAAACGTTCAGGGTGAGCGAGCGCTTCAGCTGCTTTGACTGAGTGATTGGTCCGTGCTAAAGGTCGATGAACCTTTGTCCAACAACAGTGGGCTGCAGGTGATCATCGACAAGGACAGTCACACGTTGATGTCAGGGGAGGTAGAGACAAATTTCGGTCTAGAGAGCATGACACTCGAGGGCGTAGCTGGCGTCGAAACTTTAAATATACGCGCATACTACATATAGCCACGAAATCGGCTTAAGGAATTGTCGCCACAGGCAACTTGAGCCTAATAAGCTATAGTTACAGCGCTATAGGTAGGGGGCCAGTACAAACACGGACTGGCAGGAAGTGCTATGCATTCCCGACGACCTTAACGTTTCAAAGATGGCTAAAGTTGGTGCGGACGTCTACTGCCGCAACCCGGTTTACAAACACTCTTACAAACTTCCTGACCATTGCAGTATTTTCCCAGCGAAAGTCTTCGAAATTGCAACGCTTCATTGACAAAAAAAAACAAGGTTGTTCTGGAGAACAGAAGAGCAAAAAAAAATACTATCAATTAATCATATTATGATGCATATATATCTGTTGACAATGTATATTATTATACTACATATACACATTTGTACATATATGTATATGGGCACTTCCTGGGGTCGCGAACGTACGTTCGTACGAGTTAAATTAAAAAATTAAATCGAAAACAAACGTTTCCTGAAACTTTTTTTTTACTTTTCGATAGCATTTGTTCAGCTCTTTGGTTAGTGTAAATTATGGCGCTTATCGAGTTTTAGTTTTCATAATATTGGCAAATAACATGCGATCGCGAACGTGCGAAAAATGGAAGTCCACTTTGGCTTAATCTAGAAAAATGAAAAAATCTGCGAATGGAGATGGAATATTCTAAAGCAATAACTTTACTTTTAAAATAGATTCATGTAGCTTTCTAGCAAGTCTATTCCCTAGAAAATATCTCGATTTATTTCTTTTTAATTTAATTAGGTTCCGGTCGCGAACATACGGGTGGCGAAGATAGGATTTTTCCATGTTTTGATTAATAACTCCATATTTCTTAAAACCAAACGGATTTAACTCAATATACATATACATACTCAATACTCAATATAAATATACATACTATATACCAAAATAACTTAACACGCGAAGTTTCATTCTGCTTGCACTTAATGCGAAGCAATTACAATAAAATGATAAGAAGCAAAATAAGAATTAACAGTTAATTGAACATTTTTTCGCTCACTTTGCATTTTTTATCTTATTATTGGATTGCTATTAAGACATTTGGTAGAAAAAATGCAAACATATCTTATGTTTTCCTTGTGAAATAATTAAACAAAAAAATGCATATAAAAGCTAAAAGTGAAAAAATCAAATTTTTTTTATAAAAACAACTAAGATATTCTATGGATCCATTGTATTATGAAAATTTTGATATTTCTTTGTCATAAATACATACAAAAAATACGATGAATGTGAAAATATTTTTTTTCGGTCGTGGTTTATTTGCCGTAAATGCCCATATTATATTATATTATACTAGGGATCTCGTTGGAAGGTCCTGTGGATGGCACCTCTTCAGTCTTCTCTTTTTTGGAGCATTTCTTAGCGTTCTCGCTAATGGGTTGGTATGGCAATCCATTCTCTGTAGAAAGTTGTCCAAATGCTTTTGAATAGCATCGCCATGTACCAGGTGGCATTACATATTCTTCTTAATATTTTTGCTTGCGCTACTCTTATTTTGTTTATATTTGTTTTAGCTGCAATACCACTTGGACAGCATAGCTGGATAAGGATGGCTTTGTAGATCTGGACGTAGGGAGAGCTTACTGGATGGCGCAAGTAGCCACGCTTAATTTAATTAGTTTTTGAAATGGTCCATATTTATTTAAAGTATGAGAGTATGAAATAGGGTTTCAATCTTTATCTGAAAATAATAAATAATTATTATTCGAATATGATTTTTTAGGTTTACCTTTACTGATATTTATATATTTATATCAATCAATAATTTTGGTTAAGAAAGAGCAAGCCATTATTATTTACATCTTTAAGATTTACACACCTACTTGAAATGATTTGTACTGCTTTGCTAAAGATCCACTCCGACTCTTCAGATGTTGCGAGTATACAAAGATATTCAAAAAAGAGTATTTTCAATGCAATGAAAGTCGTTCTGGCTCACTTATAAATTTATTTAATATGTGGATTTATTTACCTTGATCCATAATAAAGAATCCATTTCCTGATTAACCAAGTCCCTCACCATATACTGCTGTCTCATAAGAATGGAATGAATAGCAACTTGATTATTTAGAATTCATTTAAAAAATGACTTATTGTCGCCGTTTGCCTCCACAGTTCAAATATCCGATATATCATAGTGTTTAAAAATCGGAGAGTCGGTTCTAGCGGGGCACGCTATAGGGTCCGGCTTCTGCTCGTCGGCTTTGGGGGCGGTGGTCTTGCTTGGGCGGACTCTATCACTCGCCACACATTACTATTATTAAATCCAGAACTGAGCGTACTTGCGACAAATAGAAGGAACAGATAACTAGACCGGAAGAATTCGAAAAATAAATTCGGAAATAAAGAAATACGGACAGACAGAGAGAAGACTAAAATTTTTAAGAAGACACAGATGTTGTTGTGCTTGTGAATTGCCCACCCTACCTATGATCACCGGCCGTCAGAGCATTGCTCTGGTGATCCCTTAGACACCCTACATCCGGGTGGACATCAGCTTAGTTCAAACAGAATAATCAGGATTTCATGATTCAGCTTAATTCATACTTCAAGAAAACAAAATTTGTCTAAAATTAATACGCTTTTTTTTTTAACATTATTTCCAGTTTCGGGGTTTTAATGCAGACTTATTGATTATATAAGCAAAAGGTAGGTTAGGTTAGGTGGGACCGGCTGCCTCTGTACGGGGCAAAGCATAGACCAGTGGAGGTCCGTAGCTGTACCGGTAGCTTATCTACGTCTTAGAAGTCGCGCAGTATGGATGCATTTTTGGCAAAAGCCAGCAGCATCCTAGGAGGTAGCCGTGAAACGTCCCGAAGATCGTTGTGGCACGGCGAATTAAGGTATTTCAACCGGAGTCGGGATAACGCTTGGCAAATACAGAGAAGATGCTCAAGTGTTTCCTTAACCCCGGGCTCGTTGCATTTCCTGCACTGATCACTGTTCGTGATACCCAGCTTTACAGCATGGACAGCCGACAGACAGTGACCGGTTAAAATGCCTAGCATTAGCCTGCAGTCTTTCCTTGAAAGCTGCATGACGAAATTGGTTAAGTTTTTGTTAGTAGAGGCACACATCGGCCTTGCGGTTTTGCACGAGTTGGCATTGCGCCAGCTAGCGTCCCTCTGAAGTCTAGAGCGCATCTCAATTTCCATGCCTAGAGTTCGCAGGGATATCGGAACATTGCACATGTTACCGACATCGAGCCCCACTCCCTCTTTGGCTAGAGAGTCTGCGATCTCGTTGCCATCGATGTCCTGGTGGCTTGGGATCCAATAGATACGCACGACCGCAGATGCGTTCAGCGACTCTATTGCTCTTCTGCTGTCCAGGACAACTTTGGACTTGACCACATCAGAGTATATTGATCTTATTGCAGCCTGGCTGTCATCAAAGATGTTAATTGAGTTATGATTACGCTGTAAACCCCGAGCCAATTCGGCAGCCTTGCCAATGGCAAAAACTTCCGCCTGGAAAATGCTGCAGTGGTCTGGGAGTTTATAGGAATGTTTGAAAACCGGGTCTGGGCATCGACCCGTTGGTGAAGAGGTTGAGGGCTTCGGGAATGCATAACCCTTCCCGCCAGCAGTCCACTTCCAAGTACATTGTTTTAATATGGTCAGTACTGGTAAGGGGGGATAGTATAGTCCAAGTCTCTATTAGTCTCCCTACCAATGCTAACGCTTGACGCTGTGTCCTTTCTATGATGAATAGGTGGCCTACCACCACACTATAACACCATAGGTGAGGATAGGGCGAACAACTGAGATGTATATCCACCGCATTAGATTAGGAGATAGGCCCCAAGTGCAACTAAGCATCTTTTTCGCCATGAACAAGGCTCCGGTGGCCTTCTTCACCCTTTCTAACACGTTAAGCTTCCATGACAGTTTGCTGTCCAGGACCACACCTAGGTATTTTACTGCTAGGTTTAGTATGGTGCAGCCTATTTTAGGGGGGGGGGACCACGCAGGTACCTTATACCTCTTCGTGAAGAGGATAAGGTCCGTTTTGTCCGCGATAATGCTGAGCCCGACTGATTCGGCCCATGCTTTAACTTCCCGGAACTAAGGGTGGTTGGGCATTTCCCAGTTATCAAAATGCTTATGTCGTCGGCATAGGCAATTAACTTCGGGCCCCCAAGTAAATTTTTGAAGTAGTAAATTTTTGAAGTAGGCTATTTACGACCAAATTCCAAAGGAGAGGCGAGAGAACCCCACCCTGGGGAGTGCCACCTCGCACTACCTTTGTAATGGCCGCATCGCCCCACGTAGCCACCACCCGCCTGTCACAAAGAAGGCGGTTGACCCACCCGTGGATCGCTGGTGCCGTGTTAACTGAGGTAAGGCCCTTCATAATAGCGTCAGTAGCGACGTTATTGAAGGCGCCTGAAATAGCAAGAAATGCACCCAAAGCATATTCTTTATAATGGTCTGCTTTTTCGATGGAGGCTACTAGAGCATGGAGAGCTGTCTCAATGGACTTGCCCTTAGTATACGCACGCTGATTTGGGGACAACAGATGCATTGAGTTGCTTCTGATGTGCAAATCTAGTAGCTTTTCCAATGTTTTTAGCAGGAAAGAGGTTAGACTGATAGGCCGGAAGTCATTTGGAACCACATGACTGCATTTGCCCGCCTTGGGCATGAAAATGACTTTCGAGGTCCTTTAAAGAGTGGGGATATGACCCCATGCGAGGCATGCCGAATAGATTCACGATAGCCACGGAACAATCGTGAGTTTACTGGCTTGCAGCATTGCTGGCGAAAGTCCATCGAGACCGGGCGACCTGACCTTCGCAAAGGAGTCGATAGCCCAAATTATTTTATTAACTGTAATTAGACCGGCAGGGGGTCTCATAACTGGGAGACTAGGAAGGAGCTGCCAGTCACTGTTCTCCATACCAATACATCCCTGGAAATGAGTTGAGAGCAGTGCTTCAAGAGTTTCAGAACTACTCTCCGTCCACACTCCATCGCCCGACTTGAGCAGACTAGGACTGGAAGCCTGCTTGGACAGCAGCTTCCTCAGTCTGGAGGTGTCTTTGATGTTGTCCAGGTCTGAGCAAAAGGTTCTCCATGAAGACCTTTTGGATGATCGGATCATCCTCTTGTAAGACTTTAGGAGAGACCTGTACTCGTCCCAGACATATTCGTTGTCCGCCTTCTTAGCAAGTTCAAACATGCTAGTAAGCTCCCCACGAAGCGAAGAGAGATCTGGGTTCCACCAGGGTGGCTTCGATCTTCTCGTCGGTCTTGAGAGCCTACAGTATTGGCTAAACGCGGAAAGTAGTCCTGCTGAGAGGACATTGACATTTGTTTCTAGATCCTGTACCGAGTTGATGTTACCCGGAGGACCAAGAGACTTGGAAACAAGGCTAGAGAATTTAGCCCAGTTGGTATTTCAAGGATTTCTGAACGGCTGAGCTGCAGGTACCCTATTAAAAGGAATAGTAAACTGAATGTACTTATGATCCGAGAAGGAGGGTCTATCAAGGACCCTCCACTCTTCTACATTGGTACACTCAGTCGCAATCGTTAAGTCCAGCACATTACAAGAGGTGGGACCTACATAGGTAGATACCTCTTCTCTGTTGGTTAGTCTAAGCTTATTGTCAAGGATAAAATTAAGAACTGACTCACCCCTGTCGTTAATGTCGGGACTTCCCCAAACGCTATGGTTGGGGTTTGGCGTCCGTTCCGATAATAAGATGTTTTTTGGAGGAGCAGACCATGTCCACCAGCCTCCGCAGCTCGTCAGGTGGAGCCGGCATGTCGTGGGGACATGACGGACAGGTTTGCTACGCCACTAAGTCTTGCGTGAATTCGGGTCGCCGCCTTATTTTTGGCCTTCTCCTTCAGCCCCCCGTGCCCCGCTGCGCAACCTTGGTGGTGCTGGCGATAGGCAGGGGTGACTGAAGAGGAAGACGTTCCCCCTCCACCGTAGAAATTGGCGAAGCGCTCTTTTGGTCCGTGTCGGTTAAGACCACAGCACCCGCGCGCACCAACCTCGAATTTTTGGTGGCAGTGTTGTTACAATTGATACGGCCTGCTCCCGCCGCCTCAGAGGTGTGAGCGCTGGCGACACGCAGAGAGGATCTCTCCCCCCGTGCCCGCCGGTGGTAGCAGGCACTGCTTCCACCGACGTTTGAGCTGACATCCCAGCTCGAGTTTGTTGGTTTATATGCTCTATTAAGTGGCTAATTTTATTCTTGGGAGCCCCCCATAGCGTTTTCAGTCTGACCGCCAGACACCTCGTACCATGGATTCTGCTACTTATCTCCAGACAGATGCCCGAAAGATAAGGAACAGAGTCCTTAGCTAGGATCTGCAGTACCTGAAACATCGACGTATAGTAGAGATCTGATACCCGTTGACAATGAGGTAATACAGATCCTACCCAGCCAGCACCCTCGGGGAGGGTTCAGCAGAGGATTTTTGCCAGCCATATATGTAAGCAAAATGTTTTAGATAAATTTTTGGTGGACGTATCGGTCAGTGATCGAAAATAGACCATAATTTCAATTAATTTAATATATAAATCTATTCTTATAACATTGGCAAAGATTATTATAATGACAATGTGGGGAAAAATTAAAGTTAATAAAAATTGTTTGGATGTTATTAAATCTTATTTAAATTAATATTTTAATAATTTGTGTGTTAGTGAAAGCGTGGAACCAAAAATCAGCAAGAATATAAAAAAAATATATGTAATCATACCGTAAACCAAAAATAATTTGTTAATGAGTTGAATTTTGGGATATTACAAATTTGCGTGTTACGTTAGTTATAAAAATTTGCTCTAATAAATTATTTAAATAAAAATTCTTGTTAGGTCGGTTTTGCTTGGTTCAATTAGTAGGGAGATGTCATTCATATAAATTAGTGAAAAATTTTCAATGTATATGTACAAATAAACTACTCACTGCATATCCATCGGTGAAAGATGGATCTCTGCTTAGGTTTGCTGTAAAAGAATTTATCACCATAGTATTTTCAGTAAATCTGACCTTTATACGAGAATGGGATTTTAAATAAATTGATGGCCAATTGTTTCGAGAAATTTTTCACACAAAAAAAAAAGAATTAAAAAAAAAATTCTTTTATATTCATACCGATTCAGTTTTTCTTGTTTTCACTTCACTTTTCTTTCTGTCTTTTCTAAAAGGGCAATAAAAACAAAAAAAAAATAGATGGTAAAAATTAAATAAAACTGCAATAATAACTGTAACAGATTGAGGTTAAAGAAATATTGGTTGCAAAAATGTGCCGCAAGCTGGGCAAAAAAATAAAATTTTCGATAAATTTTCCAACGTTAATTTCGGCTCAACAGCCTCATGTTCGCAAGGCTTCGGCTGCCTCAGAATACCATACCTTCGTACGGCTTGTCTTCCGGCAGAAAAAGATTAGATTTCTGTCGCCTTTGAGGTTAGGTGGGATTGCGAAGCGGCCATCTTGTATTTCTCACATTATCTATCGATTTTAACCTCGGCACCTCCTCATGGAGGGCTCCTGGGGTGCTTGGAGTGGGCCGCAAATGAGCTGCCAACTTCCAGTGGGATCGACACAGAAAAAAAAATTGAAAAAAAATACCAATTTTGCCGGCGCTCCGCACGGCCACAGCCAGCCAAGGGACTCCAATTAGGCTGTCTCTTTTCCGCTCTTCTTTCGTTCGCGCTCGCCGTCTCGCACAAAACAAATATCCTAGATTTGCGTATAAGGATAAATGATCTAAAATCGACGCATCCGGATATTCGGAGACTTACGAGATTTTCCCTTTTTTCGAACAAACAACACAACTTAGCACTTGCCGCCTTTGCCGCCGAAAAAAACTTGTTTCACGGTACGTAGCTAGAAGCGCGTCTGCACTCTATGACAGTTTCGAACGAAAAGAATGTGGACCAATTAACGTGCATTCAATCTAGGTTACAGGAAATGCAAAACAGATGATATTAAAGCTTTCCTAAGCATCTCTGATGCAGCTGACCTTACAGCTTTTCTAAGCATCCCTGATGCAGCTGTTCTTGCAATTTCCCTAAGCATCCCTGATGCAGCTGATCTTGCAATTTCTAAGCAACCCTGATGCAGCTGATATTGCAATTTCTAAACATCCCTGCTACAGCTGATCTTGCAATTTCTAAGCAACCCTGATGCAGCTGATATTGCAATTTCTAAACATCCCTGCTACAGGTTATCTCGCAATTTCTAAGCAGCCCTGCTGCAGCTGATATTGCAATTTCTAAGCGTCCCTGAAACAGCTGATATTGCAATAGTATTTCTTTATTTGTTTTGTTTTGACTCTTCAGTCGCCGCTACAGCTTGCTCCACATTTTAGGGCTCCGTAATCCATTTGTTTTAAGGCGATGATCAATAAAGGTTGCCATTCTTGGAAGTTACCACGTCTCGTATATAGTCAGGAGTTTTTTTTTATTTTAATAGTTTTTCCCTCTGCAGTATCCAAGTCTGGAATAATGCGTTCTAATTTTCGGTATAAAATGTATGCATTGGGTATTATTAAGGAAATGGTAACATGCGATCCACCCGAAACCTTTTCACTTGCTTCTTAAAAAAGCACAAGTATTTCCATTTCTTTTAATATTTGTACTCCCTCCGCAGTGAAACGCAATGGCGCGTTTGTTGTTGATAATAATACATTACTAATAACATCATTCGTTGCCAAAATTCGTTGAACCATTAAAAAAAAGCTAATTCACCTTGTTGCCATTTCTTGGAGAAACGTTTATGGCAAACATTCTTGGGCGGTTTTAAATTTTTCGCCTGCTTTTCTTGAAAAAACGTAAAATTCTTTTGCTCTTTGTGAACTACTCTTGAAGTCCCTCATCATCGTCCATTTTAAGTCCATCTTGAACCACCAGGTTGATAGTATGGGCGAAGCAGGGGAGATTACCTATTTTCAGAATATCACACGCCTTGAGCATTGGTGCGGCATTATCTGTAACAATGCCAAATGTTATTTCAAGGACTTTTCACTGCGTTAACATTTCCTGTAATGAATTTGCAATATTATTTGCCGAATGGTTAGCATCCGAAAGTTTTTTTTGTGGCTAATGATGGTGTTTTCAAAGCATATTCGTGAACAAAGTGAACTGTCACCGTCAAAAATTTTGAGTTGGGCCATGATGTCTATAAGTCGCATGTAATTGCAACGTTTGATGTGCCTTCTAACATAATTGTTTGCTTTCCGGAGGTTTTCTTATAAATGTTTACTATTAGTAAATCCCTTACATGTGTTTCGCTTGGAATTTGTATCTCGGATCTAAAACTTGTGTTTATAATAAATGTAAATATAATATGTAAAGAGTCAGTTACATGTAGCAGAGAAGGTGACTGAGTCACTGTTAATAATAATACCAGTGTACATTACAAAACCTAATTTTTCTACAATACCGTAAGGCTGCACATCCCTAGCGATCATTTCGGTTAATGACAGGTCAATACCACTTTTGCGCTTTGAATTTGAATCATACAATATGCCTCTCTTAAAATAAGAAGCCACAGATTACTTACTCGACCTAGAGCTGCTACTTATTGTTAATATGTTAGCTTAAAAGTTTGTTTTTGTCTGCCACCGGTTCTTGATACCAGTAACAATTTCGTTGCCGCAATCTGTACTTGAAACAAATTGAGCTCGGAGAAGTGAATACCACGAGTTTTCGTTGAGTACTGATTTTATTGTGGAATATGCAGGGTTTATATATAGTTTATATATAGTTCTTAAGAACTAATGTTTGTTTAGGTCCAATTCTTATCTGTTTATAGTTTACAATGGGTAGCCTGATAATCATTAGTTGTCTCATAGTTTATTAGTCTGAACAGTTGTAAAGTAGGATAACCTTATCTTATATCGCTTAAATTTATGACGCATGCAGGTCAAATCATGCGTGCTGACAGATGATGTGAAGTCGTAAATGCGCAGCGGTGCCTGTTTGTATAGGACTATCTGTTATCTATCTGCAGCGTCGTATTTTCTGCATTCCCGTATTTTGTGCATTCCCGCTAGTTTTATATTCTTTTCCACTCGAAAGACATTTTGCAAATTTCTTATCTTCAAAGCTTTTGAAAAATTTCCATACGTGTGAAATTTTGGAATTTCTTTTGCGTGCTAGTTGCTCTGTTGCAACAACTTCACTGTCAGTGCTGCTGCACTCGCATATATCTTTGTCCGTAATAGCTATACTGACCGTTGGGGATGTTCGGAGTTTGCCTTTAATTAAATGTATACTTTTATTATTTTAATTAAGATACACGTACATTAATATGAACAAGAAACGCATGTATGTAGAAAAAAGTATATACCACTCACTCAATAGAAACATATGGTCATGTAACGAATCACTAATCACGTATTTGTCTGGTGCTGGTGTAACGTTTATTAGCGTGACGTACGCGCTGACTTCTGCGGGCTTTGCTCAGTTAGCATGGGGTTCAAGAAAAGGGCCAACTAATAAGACGCACCACTTATAATAATAATACATTAAGAATTCGCGTACATATGGGAAGACAGTGAAGAGGGCGTGCAGAAAGAGAAGGGAAAGGGAAGGAGAGGAAGGTAGGTTAACCAAAAAGACGGAGCCACTCTCTGATGCAACACAGCTGTTATTCTGTGCCGACGCCCACCCTACCATGATTCTGCATTGGCAGGATCCCTAAAAGAAAGTGGTTCGGCTAACCTAAAGATACACAATTAGGCGAACAAACTTAATTTATTAACATAGGACAACAGGGATTTGAATTTGAACAGCATTATAAACTCAAAGACAAGAAAAATAAATTAATAAATAGTTTAACGAACTAACATGATAAGTGTGTATGAGGCGGAAATTATTTAAATAAAGCAAAAAGGGAAAGAATAAATAATAATAAATAATAGCATAAATATAATATAATTAATTATTTTGGAATTTATAAATGGAAATAAATTAAGTGAAAATAAAATGATAGTTTTGAATATAGGCACTCTGAATATAGGCAAACATTAGATTGAAATTAAATACGGATCAACTGATGGCTGTCACTCAATAAAATGACTTGCTATTGCCAGTCTCGCAAGGTCATTGACCGCTTGGACTGCAAACAGCTGTAGCAGCGCTATGATCAGAGGGACCACAAGCAAATGAAAGCTTTAGCTCTAGCTCATAAGAAATCAATTAGATAGAACTCAAACTTACATACAGTCGCGACTCCCACGCAGAAAGATATTTCCTTGTGTTAGTCCCTGTCTGTGGTGTAGCTGTGGAGAAATAATAATTTACAAGCTTTTGCGCATGCATGCAAGCTGCTTGCTATAAATGACGATCAAAACAAACATACATATTATATATACACAGTGTGTATTACACACATATGCAGGTATGGTTGTATCATTATCATCAGTATCATTAAATTTTAAAAGTAAATACAATTTTACAATGAAATCTTGCCTATATATGTACATATGTTACCTTATATGCATTCTTAAATGTTTTGCCATTGTGATCTTGTACAATTAAACAGTGGTATTTGTACTATGCGGGCCCAAGAAAAGTTGTTGTTTTCAATTTTCTCGCCACATCATAATACACTTACAACACTTATAAACATTCACTTAAAAATGCACACTTGAACTAAACAATCTAAACTAACAGTAATAAAACTAACAATAAAACAACAAGAAAAATAAGCTGACATTCAGCTATTTGCCTTTCTCCAGTGCGACGCTGATATTCGCCTCGATGTCACCACAGAATAGAGCAATCCGTAGATGCAGATTGCAAGGCCGTCGGACGCAGGTGTTTTTCTTTATCAGAAACTCAGTCTGCTTGGAGGCAATTATTATCTTTTGCGCAATGAGAGTCTGCACCAACAGCAGATCATCTGCTCGTGGTGTACCAACAGCTGATGTGGCCAGCAAAGCCTTGACGGCGAGCTTTTGTCGTTGGCCGTTAAACAATCATTTTATTGTGGTGAATATTCATCATAAAGATAATTCAAATTCCTCCACATACAACTTTGGCTGGCCTTATAATCTGGATGATAAACTGCGTTTTACTATATTACTGGGTTATTAGACTTAATTTACATACTGGGTGCCGAATCTTAAAATAAATACACAAAACTAAACTTAGAACAACAAAAAAACTAAATATACGTATATCAAATATTTACCCTAATCTGGAAAACGGCACTTGGTTTATGAAAAATCACAAGAGTTTTTATGATATTAATTCCGCTTTATTCGCGAACACAAAAAATAGACCTAATTGTTGTTGTAAGACGACGAAAACGAAAACGGAGAGAATGATGACGCGCTGATAAGTTCTTGATTTCAACTGTCTTTATAATTCTATGCTAAGTTACATTAAGCCTAACTTAACTAGAGTGGCGAAGCGAGGCGAATCCGCTCAGAGAGCAACAAACGAAAGCTTTATTGCGCTCTCGCTTCGCCCTAATTATAACAACTTCATTTGATACTTCATGCTCTTAACTAATATTAATCAACTGCGCCAACACCCGCCCCGATGAACGGCTGTGCCTTCATACGATTGGCAGAGGCGCCAATTTGTGTATTGGCCGTTTATACAGCCCTCCTGCGCTAGTTCGCACGTCTGCGACGCGCACCGCCCCGTCCGCTCCTGGGTACACCGCCTCGACCCTCTATCCACTGCATCGGCGGCTGGTTGCCTTCTGCGACGACGACGAGCTCTCCGATTTGCAGATTTGGCTGCAACCGGTCCCACTTGGCCCGTGCCTGCAGTCCCAGCACATACTCCCAGGACCATCGCTGCCAGAACGCTCGCTTGAGCGACGAGACAGCTCGCCATCGCCTTAAGCAACTCAGACCCTCCTGGCCCGGGGTCCGCGATGCTGCCGGTGCCACCAGTGGACCGCCCACCAGTAGATGCCCTCGGGTTAGCGCCTCGCCGTCATTGGGGTCGTGGCTTACGGCTCCTAGCGGGGGGAGTTGAGCACCACCTCGACCGCCACGACCACTGTCTGCAGCTCCTCGGCCGTGAGCAGGGTCCGTAGGAGTAGGTGCTTTGCAGACTTCACACCTGCCTACAATAGTCCTCCGAAGTGAGGAGCAAATTCGCATCCGCTTCTTGATGCGAAGTCGCGAACTGCGTTCTCCTCGGCCTCGACCCGCCTCCTTAGCTCCTCCAGATGGCGACTTGCTCCGACGAAGTTCGTCGCGTTGTCGCAATGGACTCGGCTCGGGCATCCTCTTCGACCAACAAACCTTTGGAAAGCCATTAGAAATGCATTAGTTGACAGATCGGAGACAATTTCTAAGTGAACCGCTTTTGACGCAAAACAGACGAACAAAGCTATGTACGACTTGTACGGCGGCTTTCCGCGAATCCTATAGGTAGTCTCAACTGGGCCACAAAAATCTACGCCACAAATTGAGTCGATCAGCAGGCTCGGAGTCGATCAGCAGGCAAATTTCCCATTATTTGCGTAAGCAACCGAGGTTTGCATTTAAAGCAACGGATGCATGATCGTACTGTCTGACGACAAAGCTCTTGAGCATTGACTAACCAAAGTCGTTCTCTGAGAATGCTCACGAGCGCTCTTGGGCTAGCGTGACAGTTGGTCAAGTGAAGGTACCTCACATAGCTGCGAGCAAATTGTGAGCGCTTCGACAAGAGGAGTGGAAACTTAGCATCATATGAAATAGGAGCATTTACCAGTCGCCCCCCGACTCACAACAACGAAAACGAACACCAAGATCCTTCATACTCATGTATGAAAGGATTGAGTCGTTGTAGACTCGAGCTCACACGTACTCTTACGAACCCTTTCTATATCGTCTTTGAATTCGAAATCCTGCATTACTACTATTATTTTACTGAATGCTTCTTTCAGTTCTGATGCCGTTGGAACCAGTTCAAATTGAACTGTTTTGTCCTTGCATCTTCGAATGAAGCGGAACACGTAAGCGAGCACTCTCAACAGACTTGTGTGCGACGAAAAACTTTCGATCGAGTCCACTATATCTGACTTTACCACTATAGCTGTCAGTCCAACAGCTATTTTGCGCACTTCCAAATTGCGCGTCTCTTCAGAGACGAAATGGTGGTTAACTGGCCATGCGTCGTGTGGTTCCATCAAGAATGACGGACCACTAAACCACATTGACGCGCAGAGTTCAGTCACATCGCAACCACTCGATACAATGTCTGCGGGGTTCTGCTTAGTTGGAACATGACGCCATTCCACGCTCTCTGACCACTCTTGAATCTCGGCCACTCGATTCGACACGAATGTCGCGAGAGTGAAAGGATGTGACCGAATCCAATGAACAGTGACTTCCCAATCTGACCAAAGAACAGTCCGTTCAATTGGTGATCGGATCAGCCTTCGGATGCGGTGGCAGAGTTCTGCAAGAAGGTGAGCTGCACACAACTCAAGTCTAGGAAGAGTCTTAGACTTGAGGGGATCTAATTTTGATTTTGAGGTTAGTAATGATACTTTACAACCTTCTGCAGTATGCGTACGAACGTAAATACAGGCCCCATACGTCGGCGAAGACATGTATCTCTATCGGTGACGTAGGCTCTGTGAACAAATATCGAGGCAGTTTTATGTTTTGCAATTGTGTCAAATTTGACTTCAATTGCTGCCAAACTCAATGGTATGGATTCGTCCCACTCCAACTTTTGAAGCCAGAGCTCTTGAAGCAGTATCTTTGCTTTTATAATTAAGGGACTCAATAGGCCAAGCGGATCGAATAACCGCGATGTCACCGAGAGAATGTTCCGTTTTGTCGCTTTAAGACCTATGAATGAATCGGCGATCCGGAATTGGAACACGTCTTCATTTGGCAACCAAATCACACCTAGAGTCTTGGTTGCGTCAGTCTCGGAGATCGTTATCGGCTTTGGTGTACTGTCTGATGTGGAGAACCCAGGAGCATTCGAGAACCACTTCGCAAGTTCAAAACCTGCTCCTAGCAGTATCTGCGACACTTCAGACTTAATTGTCTTCAGGTCCTCGACGCATGCGGCACCAGTCAACATATCGTCAACGTAGAAGTCTTGCCTGATAACCATGCCATAAGCTGCCATGGGGTGCGAGGATTTCGCAATCTCGCTCAGCTGGATCAAACACCGTATGGCCAAGAATGGCGCTGGCGCAGTGCCATATGTTACAGTATTTAATCTGAATAATCTCAACGAGTCTGATGGGTCTTTTCTTCACACTATGAGCTGATAGTTTCGATCTGCCTCGTGCACCATAACTTGGCAGTTACATCTTTTTGATGTCAGCCGTTACTGCATATTTATGCAATCGAAAACGAAGCAGAGTCGAAAACAGCTCTTCTTGAATGGTCGGCCCGACCATCAGAATGTCATTTAACGCCTTATGTGTCGAAGTGCGACACGAAGCATCAAATATGACCCTCAGCTTTGTCGAAGTGCTTTGGGGCCGTAATACACATTGGTGCGGAATAACATAGTGTGGTGTACTTGGAAGGATGTGACTCACTTCGGACATGTGGTCCATCTCTACATATTCTTCCATAAATTCCAAGTACATTCGCTTTAACTCGGGATCTCGAGTTAAGCGTTTTTCAAGCGACAAAAACCGCCGTTTAGCAACTTCAAATGAGCACACAAGCTGGTGCGAATCTGATTTAAACGGCAGTCTTACTTCGAAATGACCAGACGGCAACTTTGTTGTTTAGCGGAAAGGACTTTGGAGGGAGAGCGCACATCTTCGACAGTCCAAAACTTCAGCAAGGTCATGTCAATCGAGCTCAAACTTCATGATAGCTCAGATTGAGAGTCATCTTCTGGTGAGATTTTCACCAGGAGTGTACCGCCCCGAGACAATCCACCCAAGGCTTGTCTTTTGGAGGATTGCACACTCTGGACCTTGCTTGATTTGGCCAACGGACAATAGGTCAAAGAACGTTTCAGCGCCGATAAGAAGATCAATTTTCTGCGGTTTGAAGAAATAGGGATCCTCTATCTGAATATTGTCAGGTATCTTCCAGCCACTGACACTTACAGTGTGATCTGGCTGATAACCTGAGATCGATTTGAGGATCCATAAATCGATCGCGTATTCATTGCAGCCAACTCGCGACTTCACCGCAGTGTGTATCTTTTTCTTAACTTGAGAATTGGATTCACCAATTCCAAGCAAGCTGATGCACGAGTCTTCTCTACGCAAATGCAGCCGCTGAGCTAGTTCCTCAGTCACAAAATTAATTTGTGACCCAGAGTCCAGCAAAGCTCGGGCTAAGACGAAATCGCCTGAATTCGTCTTTATTTTGATGACTGCTGTGGCCAGGATCACTTTATCCGACACGGTCGCATGCATCGCATGCGAAGTGGATGGACGATCAGGCTCAACAGCGGAGAGACTCGGGGGTGGTAACGCTCTACTATTTGTAGTCGCAGAATATATGTGCAGCAACGTATGATGTGAACGGCTGCACACACGACACTTTTTTGCCTTACATTTGGCGACAGTGTGACCCTTCCGAAGACAATTTATGCATAATGCAGTTGTTTTCGCGTAGTCGAATCTCTGTTTAACTGCCAAGGCAGCAAACATTGAGCAACTCACGATGGAATGATCTTCGGAATTGCAATATACGCATATTTGGGTCTTTTGATCAATCTTATCTTTGAGCATCGTACACGAAAACGAACTTTTATTAAGCTGTTTAGCGAAAACGGCTTGACTATCGGACCTTGTCGAATTCTCAGCTGGCAAGTGCTGATATCGACGATTAAGCACAGTTTCACACTCACTCCAACTCCAGTTTCGCAACGCTGAAGCGGAGGGCTGCGAAATCTTTGGCAAATTGAAAAGAGCAGTGATATTTTCATTAAATATCAGACAATCATTGTCATATACTCTTATCAAACTCACCATTGCTTTCTCTCCTCGGTGACTTGAAACGCTCTCACCGTTCCAAGAGCCTATCCAGAGAGACAAGAAATGACATGATTGAATTTCTCAATGCGCGGAATTGAATGGTCATTGTCAACAAGAGTCTCAAACAAACTTATGAAATTTTTAAATTCGGAATACTTTCCGCTGAATTTTGGCAACGACAGTTTAGGCAGACGGGTGCGAGGAACGGCAATCGGCTGAATCGATATATTGTCGGATGAAGTATCGGTCAACGATTTCACCATCGCCTTCAGCCTTGCCTTTGCAGTAATGCAAATCTCTTCTAACTCGCACCGGTATTCGTCATATTCGTCAAATGTCTCAATTCTGCTTCTGATTCTGGTATTTGAGAGTATTTTCAATATGCGACGACAACATCTCAAGCCTGCACTCTAGCTCTGTCAAATCTCGACCGATAGTGTCATCGAGAATTTGATCATTAATTCTGCTAATGCTCTTCACGCAAATAGCAAGTTTCTTTTTAGAGCCTTCAAGAGTTTCTTTCGAATTCATTTTTATTTAGGTTATTAGAGGAGACGACAACACTTAACTTTGTTAAAAAAAAAAAATGGCGTCCAACCGCTTAACTGCAGTAGAAACGAAAAAGGAGAGTTCAAAAATTTATATAAAAATATAAATAAATTATAAATATATAAAAAAGGTTGCAGTGGTTTATCGCTCGTTCTCGCCCAATATTATCGCCTCGCTTCTCGCTCGCACTCTGACATCAGCCTAACAACTTCATTTGGTACTTCATGCTCTTAACTAATATTAATCAACTGCGCCGACAGTTTATTTAAGGCAGTTGACAAATTCCTGTAGTGGACAAACATCTACAAGTGGACAGCAAGGTGCATTTTTGTGAAAAAAATTACAAAATTTACGACTCAGTATAACAATTATACATTGAGGTATCTTTGTATACTCACAAGTACGTTATATGCATCTGACTACACCAACGACTTCACTGATGTACATTTTTATTCAAGACACATGCACTTTTTCACTATTTTTCACTCCGCACATAACCTGCCAACAATTGTCTTGCAAACAAAACTAACAACAAAAACCTCTTTTCGGAATTTTGACAAATAATTCTACTCAATAAGGTAATCACTAGCACTAACCATACCATACATAGATGCTTCATGCCATTCAAATTTTTGTATCATTGAAAACTGAATTATGGCGACCCCAGTCGGGCCGAGCGCTGCGATTCGAACACCAGAGCCTCTTCGTCTCATTCGAAAATTCGAAGTTCTAACGCAGCGCGCAGCGTTGAGTTCAGTCTAGTGCTGCAAAACATCGAGGTTTGGCACCATCGAGGTTTCCGATGTTTTAAAAAACATCGATAGTATCGATGTTTAGAACAATTTTTGTAATTATTTGATATACAAGTTTAAAATCTTAAATAAAAGCGAGTTTTTTCTAAACCAAAACAAATAATAAATTTAATTCAATGAATAGTAAGCAAATCAAAAATAACAAATCAACAAAATAATAATAACAGCCTTCAAGGCCAAAAACTCTGCTTTGAGATCTGTTGAGATCGTTGGACTTATAATAAATGTTAATAGTAATAATAATTATTCGTTTATCCATTGATTTTTGCTAAGAAACACTATTTTATCCACATTTGAGGGCTTAAGGGATGCCCTTTTATTTGAAATTATAATTCCAGCTTTGCTGAAAATCCTCTCGCTCTCAATTGACGTTGCTGGAACACACAAAATTCTCTTGGCATACAATTGGAGAGCTGTGTCGTTGATGTCTCGCTGCATGAGATAAAATTACAATTAAATAATGCATTAACTAATAAATAATTTTTACCCTACTTTCCAATACTTCAACGGATCTCGATTTTCGTCAATGTTGGCACTTTGGTAGTACTGTCGCAGGGTTATAATAGAATCACTTCGACAATTTTTTATCTTTTGCGCGATGTTTCTTTTTAAAAATTTAAGCAGTGGTTGGCTTGATTCTATTGGTGTTGGCGGTTTTGAAGTTTCCTGCGTTATATCCAGACTCCTGTTTATATTAGATATTTCATTCTCTAATAATTTTGTGGCTTCTTGAACATTCAAAGGCGATAAAAATGCTTCCTTTTTGAAACGAGGATCGAGCAGAGTTCCAATCCTAGTTGGTGTGCGTTTTCGTATTCTAAAAGTCTTTTTTATATTTGCCACGAGAAGCTCACGCATTTTAAAGCCTTCGTCCGTTCGAAGAGTTGTTTTGATATCCTCCATATTTTCTAATAGTCCGCAGACAAATGGTATGATTAGAGAAATCGTCACAGTTGCTCCAGCCGATATTTTTTGGGTAGCGTCATTAAACGGTGCGAGCAGCTTTACAATGTCCATTATTACATTTACTTCTTCCGCAGTTAGAGGTGGCGGTGACTTGGGAGTGGTCAGCAGAACTTGTCCAAGTGCTTCTCTGGTCGCAAGTATTCTCTCTAACATGGCATAGGCGCTGTTCCACCTGGTAGGCACTTCTTGCTTTAAGCCATATGTTTTGTTTGGCAACTGTGCCGCTTTGAATTTCGCATATGCGATGTTGCTTTGTTTAATATATGTGACAATTTTTTTGCATTTGATTATTACAATTTGAATGTTGTCTACTGAAAGACATTCTCTTACTATAAGATTAAGAGTGTGGGCAAAACAAGGCAGATGTCGTTTTTTTAAATTTTCACACATTTTGATCATAGATCTGTCATTGTCAGTCACAATTGTGGAAACCTTGTCCAATATGTTCCACTTTTGAAGCACATCACTTAATGTGTCACCAATATTATTGGCGGAGTGGTTTGTTTCATCTTTTAAAGACATTGTGGATAGAACAGCACAACGCAAAATATAATTGTTGTCAACAAAATGGCATGTTATAGTAATGTATGACATATTTGCTACTGACGTCCACAAGTCAGTGGTGATAGCTACAGTTTCAATATCCTGTAATATTGACATCAACTTTGCAGTCATTTCCTTGTAGCGCATTTCCATGTTAAAATTTTTAAAGTTGTTCTTGATGGTAACTCGTAGTGAGGATCAAGAACAGCAACAAATTTTCGAAAAGAACTTTCCTCAACGAGACTGAAAGGTTGAATGCTACAAGCGACAAACTCGGACAGTGCATTGTCGATTTTACTTTTGCGTTCAGAAGACTTGTCATATTTTTTATTTATGAATGGCAAAATGGTATTTGATGATTTCGGCAGGTCACTCACTTTAAGAGATGGGTGCAAACGTCTCAAATGATCTCTTAAGTTGGTAGTATTACCACTAGTCTTATATATTTTTGCGCACGACTTACATTTCGCAAATTTGCCATCCTTCGACTTTTCAAAAATTGCCAAACTTTTGACTTGCCAGGCATAGCTGCTGCATTGCTGCTCAGAATACAGCTACTATTCTCCTCATCTGAATCATTTATTTCGCAATTGCTTGCCGCATTGTCGTTGCCTGTTGTGATAGTTGCCTTGCCTGAAAACACACAAGCCATGAATTAATCACCTTCAAACAGATTAGAAACATGTACTTACGCTTTCTATTTACAGGACTAGCCATCGTACGACCGCCAACACCAATTTAATTTAATTTATAATGTTACCCAAACCTGCTTCGCGCGCTTTTAGTAAATTTTGTGATGGTAATCCATTCAAACAAAACATCGATAGCGCAAAAAAAACATCGATGTTTTCTTTAAAAAATAAAAACATCGATAGTATCGATAGTGTGCCGATGTTTTTGCAGCACTAGTTCAGTCGCAGATCAAATGCGGAGCGATGAGCACGGGTGTATTTCGTTGCGCTCTGCTTTCGTTTCTATGTATGCGTGTATGTATCTATATGCTCGCCTATATCAATATGTGTATGCATATGCAGTTTTGCAACGTGCAGTTGCCCCACTGACAAGCAGCTAGCGCACGATAATTTTGTTTTGCCGCGACGAAAGTCTTGAAGATGAAGACAACAAATACGGAAAATATGGGAAATTTGCGAGCATTGGTAAAAGCAACTTTGTGCTCCCTCGAGCCTCGCACGCTGAGCCTATCCTGGCAACGCAACCCCCTCCAGTTTTATGGAAGAGAACACGTTTCTGAGCAAAGGTGAATCCAATGACTCCTTCGACTCCTAGACCCCGTCCACGTCATACAATGCACGCACCTGTTGCCGAAATTTCGCTTCCGGCCACTTTCTCTACTGTGACTTACGCCGTTCGTGTCAAGGAGACCGAGCGCTTACGACACGACTCATAACCAACACTGTCGACTTCAAACGTCCTCTCCAGACCTCGATATGAGATCCGATCCGGACCAGCAAGAACGTTCCCCATGTTCTACGGACATTGAGCCAATCATAAAGGTTTCAAGAGAAACTTGTAACGAACCGTCACATCGCCGGGGTAACTAGCGCTGTCCAGGGATCGAAATAAAAAATTTGTGTTTGCTACAACCCTACAAATCGAGTATCACAAGGTGTGAGACCAATATTCGTACCGGGACGGAGATGTTGATGGAAAAAGAAAACACAGTAGCTGCTTTTTAACTCTTTTTATTGTTTTACGGGATCTGGATACTTAACGAAAATATTTGTATATGTTGCAGCGCCGTTGTTTTGCGACATCGTATTAGCACAGCGAGTTTCGGTTTTACACACACGACGATCTATACACAACTGCCTGCGTCGTCCCTTCTTCATTCTATGCTTACCACCGAACCACACTCGGCGACAGCGACACTACCCTATCGCCCTGCTAAAACGACACTTCTTAAAGCGACAACATACACACACAACCAATCACGGCGCAATTAGTGACTAATGCAATATTCCTATAATGATGAAATTAAGCCTCTGGTGAAATTCCCACAACAGCATACCCATACACTCATACCAACATACACACACACTTAGTGTGCGCCGACATATATATAATTCTGGGGTTGTCCTCAGGTCCAACGTCGATCGAACTGTACAGTTGTTTTATGGGCGGAGATAGTCACACTACTTCTATATCAATATATGAACAGTGGGTTTGGCTATAGCTGCTTGGCGGGGAAGCCCGAGGAGTACAGCGCGGGTGTCAGCGGGTAATCACATTGGTATCGTTGCACTGTACACATTATTCCGGTGTTTACTGTAGTAGTTTGTAGTCACACTACTACAGCTAACGGGAAGATGCTGTTTTTCACCCGAACGATAGAAAACGAGACACGCGGCGTGGGTGAAATGGTTGCTAGCGTGTACTCACACTGGCCCAGTCACACTGTACGCACTGTTGCGCGGATGATAGGAAAAACGAGACGCGCGGCGTAGGTGAAACGGTTGCTAGTGTATTGTCACACTGGTGCAATTACACTATACACACTATTCCAGCGTCGACTGTAGTAGTTTGTAGTCACATTAATGCATTTATTAATAAACAATAACTTAACCAAATTCGTCATGCAGCTTTCAAGAAAAGACTGCAGGCTAATGCTAGGCATTTTAACATAACTGGTCATTGTCTGTCGCTTCAATTGAAGCACACATCAGCCTTGCAGTTTTGCAGAGTTCGTATTGCCACTGAAGTCTAGAGCGCACTTCAAACTCTCTGCCTAGTGTGCCTGCGATCTCGTTGCCATCGATGCCCTGGTGGCTTGGGATCCAATAGATACGCACAACCGCAGATGCGTTCAGCGACTCTATTGCCCTTCTGCTATCCAGGACAACTTTGGACTTGACCACATCAGAGTGCATTGATCTTGTAGCAGCCTGGCTGTCAACAAAGATATTTATCGAATTGTGATTGTGACGTAAACTTCGAGCCACTTTTGCAACCTTGCCAATGGCAACGACTTCTGCCTGGAAGATGTTGCAATGTTCAGGACCACACCTAGGTATTTTACTGCTTGGCTCGGTTTTAGCGTAATGCAGCCCATTTTGGAGGGGACCACACAGGTACCCTATACCTCTTCGTGAAGAGGATAAGGTCTGTTTTGTCCGCGTTATAGCTTGCAAATAACTGTTAACCGTTTTTTTCCTTACGCTCTGTTTGCGAGAACAATCGAAAAAAAGCATGCCGTTTCTATTTCATTCTAAGCAGCAGACTTTGTTTCTTTTTATTATGGTTTTCTGTTGAGCGCATTACGATGAGCCAATCGTGAAACCCTCGTTTACAGAACATCGCACAATGAGAGATATGAGTGACGCTCGCGCAGAAAGACTTATTAAAAGACCGATTGATTGAAAAAGTCAGCGAAAAAAGTCTTTTCAATAATTTATCTTCGTTTCTCTGCACAGTGGTAGGTTGTATACTATTTTAACATGCAATTTTCAAGAAAAAACTTAAAATTTTAATCGTGAATTTTTCAATTTCAAACTAATATATTGATTATTTTGATTCAAAACTAAATAGGTTTCTACCTCAAAATATACTTTGACAAGTTGATCAGAAACAGGCTCTTCTTTTTCTGGAACAGTCTGCACGACATCCAAAAATGCTGAGAAAAGCGACTTTTCTGGTGGGGATGGATCCAGTTCCACATCATTAATAGGCTTCGAAACAATAGTTTCTGTAGAGTGATCCTTTAATAATAAAACAAAATTAATGTGAAATTTATTGTTTCCAATAATAACTTAGAGCAGCTGTTAGTGTTTGACGAGGACAATTTTAATTATTAAAACTAAGAACACGTATCTAAAAGAAGCTATAAATTTAAACACAGGACCCAAACTTCAATCATACTTCGTCTTAAATATTTCAGCTCTGTTTGTAGCGGCGCAGATAAGTAGGTGGCAGATGGAGTTTCCCTTTTTCCCGCAAATAAAAACACTCGCGTTTTTTCACTAATAGTATATATATATTTGTAGACTTTTCGGGTATCGCACAAATTGGGGGGTGTTTTAGTACCGTGGCTAAAGAGACGTGACAGTAGCACGTGCCTGAGGTGGAGTTCTGTGCCATAGGCAGGGAAGGATACGCGGCAGCACTACATCCGGGTATACTTCAGCCCCCAAGACTGTCGAGCGGAACCAGTCCTTGTCAGCCAACACAAAGTTGCTGAAAAAACTGGGCCCGGCTGGTGTGACAGTCCTGGTGGGCGTCGTTGCTTGCAGCTGCGGATCCGTTTTGAAGACGACCTCCCTGCTCATGGGTGACGTCTTCGAGCGCAACGTCGCCGTGCAAACTCCTTCAGCGCCCACGCGAGTGATTGAGAGGCCCATGGTCGCTGCCATCGACTCGCTGCTGCGGCTTACTGTACAACACGGATCCAAGAGCACTCGCGCTTCGATGGCCGTCTTCCCCGTGTCTAGCCAGACCGCCGCGGTGGGGAGAATGCTCACTCCCTTGCACTGGAATAGTGCCGTCAATGTCATGGCGGGGCTAGGTACGAGCCTGGTGTGTGGGCAGTGGGCCGGATAATCCGGGATGAACCTGATGGTCCTCCTCTGGAGAGTGCCGGTTTGTCGCGTCGGCCCCTCAGTTGTCGCGCCAACCGCTGCTTGGAACTCAGCTCCCAGCAGCATGGTATGGTGGTCCTCGCCACAATGCCTGCACCGTCCACCGCAGCGGCAAGTGCCCCCGGAGTGCTGATGAGCCAAGCAGTTGGGACAGTTCTTATTGACAAATACTGCCCGGAGCAGTTTCTCTGGCGTCAGCTGGGCAAAACGCGGACACTTGCGCAGTGCGTGGACACCGCGGCACACCCTTCAGCGGAACGAGTTTGTGCCGGGAGGCACATAGCCACCCCGCTGGGGGGTGACCCGGCGAGGCACGGAAACCCCACGCGGAGTAACCGGTGCCACCGGTACAGAAGAGGGCTCCGTCTCCATCGGGGCGACTTACCTCGGCGGAGAGACGGCTGTCGGAGGCGACATTTCGAATGAGCGCGCTGGTGAGAAGAGCCTTCTCAAGCACACCTCGTCGGAGATGGAGCAGGATGAGCTTCTGGAGGACGCCATGGTGAACTGTAATGGAATGAAAAAAAAGAATAAGAAAAAAAGAAAAACAAATGGAAGAGAAAAAGAAAAGAAACAATGGATTAAATGAAAAATGGCGCGGTATGAGTTGCATAAACCGTGGATGGCAATAGAGAGAAGGGGGAGATTCAGAGCGTGGGTCCCGTTGGAAGAAGGACCAGCTTTGCAACTGGTCGGCGGAAAACACCACGACAAGTCTGGATGTCCACCACGCGGACCCTTTCATCTGCGCCCGGGCAAGTGGTCAGCACACACCCAAGGCGCCATTCTTGTGATGGGATATTCTCCTCTCTGATGATCACCATGTCACCGATCTGAAGGTTGAAGGAACCGGCGAAGTCTACTCCGGTGCTAGTAAATGGTCGCGAAAAGGTCGACCGAGCAATTGGGAGATCGCCCATCAGCTGCCACTGGAGCTTGCGGCGATGTATCACACAGGTCTTGCATGCTCCAATTACTGTCTTCACCAAGTTCCTTAGCTTAGGAATCCAGAACTTGGTTCGGACCAGCCGCATCACCAATTGGTTGCCTCCTTGGAGGGAGACTTGATGCGTGAACGAGACCAGCAGGCGTGAAAGCACGCAGTTGAACGGGAGTATTACTGGATGCCGTTCGTCGTAAGATAAGGAGGTGGACGCTCTTACGCGTCCACAGGAACGCAGGACCCCTTGCTTGTCAAGGAACGGATTCAAGCTCAGAATATCGCTTGACCCGTTTAAACGGTTATGGGACCGGAGGGAAGCACACTTTTTCCTGTATACCTGGTTCTAAACCTGTACTATAAGCTTCTCCTGAGCTTCTGCAAGCTCTTGAGAGCTGAGCGTCTCTGGAAACGAGATCTTGGGATGGCGGCAACGCTGGGCAAACCTTCGCACATACGCAAACACTCTGAGCGCTCGATCGAACCTGGAGAAACGGTCGAGGAAGTCCTCACACAGGACTTGCGCTGCATGGACCTGCACCGCTCGACACTCCAATTCAGTATCGAGCCCAATGACTGGTGAAGGCCACTGCGCTGGTGAGTGCGTCAGCCATTCAGGCCCCTGCCACCAAAGGCGACTGGCCAATAGCTCTTGCGGATCAGCTGGATTGTGTTCGGAACGAACATGTTACCAAGTGTCATTCACCGAGTGAATCTTAGCCACTCGGTTAGCCACAAAGTGGTTCACTTGCATGGCTGCTTATCCAGCCACGCCAGAACTATAGAGGAATCTGTCCACAGGTACGTCTCAGCGTCGGGTGTGGAAAGTGTGGTAGGAGGGCGAATAACTCTGCCAACAGTAGAGCTCCGCACAGCTCAAGACGAGGTAGAGAAACCGTCTTGATAGGTGCAACTCTAGTCTTTGCTGCTAAGAGGCTCACGAACACTTGTCCGGCCGTTTCCACTCGTGCATATAGAGCGGCTCCATACGCGCTCTGAGAGGCGTCGCAAAACCGTGGAATTGGATTTTGCACCGGGTGTGAACTTGGCCCATCTGGAAATGTGGATGTCCTGCAAGGACGAATAATTTTGCAAAAAACTAGTCCACTGCTCTGTGAGATCCGCCGGTAAGCAGTCGTCCCAGCCGATTTCTTGCTTCCAGATTTCCTGCATGGAAATCTTGGCCCAAATGACCACGGGAGCAAGCCAATCTGCTGCCAACGATGCCCTGGTGGCTTGGGATCCAATAGATACGCACAACCGCAGATGCGTTCAGCGACTCTATTGCCCTTCTGCTATCCAGGACAACTTTGGACTTGACCACATCAGAGTGCATTGATCTTGTAGCAGCCTGGCTGTCAACAAAGATATTTATCGAATTGTGATTGTGACGTAAACTTCGAGCCACTTTTGCAGCCTTGCCAATGGCAACGACTTCTGCCTGGAAGATGTTGCAATGTTCAGGACCACACCTAGGTATTTTACTGCTTGGCTCGGTTTTAGCGTAATGCAGCCCATTTTGAGGGGACCACACTGGTACCCTATACCTCTTCGTGAAGAGGATAAGGTCTGTTTTGTCCGCGTTATAGCTTGCAAATAACTGTTAACCGTTTTTTTCCTTACGCTCTGTTCGCGAGAACAATCGAAAAAAAGCATGCCGTTTCGATTTCATTCTAAGCAGCAGACTTTGTTTCTTTATATTATGGTTTTCTGTTGAGCGCATTACGATGAGCAAATCGTGAAACCCTCGTTTACAGAACATCGCACAAAGAGAGATATGAGTGACGCTCGCGCAGAAAGATTTATTAAAAGACCGATTGATTGAAAAAGTCAGCGAAAAAAGTCTTTTCAATAATTTATCTTCGTTTCTCTGCACAGTGGTAGGTTGTATACTATTTTAACATGCAATTTTCAAGAAAAAACTTAAAATTTTAATCGTGAATTTTTCAATTTCAAACTAATATATTGATTATTTTGATTCAAAACTAAATAGGTTTCTACCTCAAAATATACTTTGACAAGTTGATCAGAAACAGGCTCTTCTTTTTCTGGAACAGTCTGCACGACATCCAAAAATGCTGAGAAAAGCGACTTTTCTGGTGGGGATGGATCCAGTTCCACATCATTAATAGGCTTCGAAACAATAGAAACAATTTATTGTTTCCAATAATAACTTAGAGCAGCTGTTAGTGTTTGACGAGGACAATTTTAATTATTAAAACTAAGAACACGTATCTAAAAGTAGCTATAAATTTAAACACAGGACCCAAACTTCAATCATACTTCGTCTTAAATATTTCAGCTCTGTTTGTAGCGGCGCAGATAAGTAGGTGGCAGATGGAGTTTCCCTTTTTCCCGCAAATAAAAACACTCGCGTTTTTTCACTAATAGTATATATATATTTGTAGACTTTTCGGGTATCGCACAAATTGGGGGGTGTTTTAGTACCGTGGCTAAAGAGACGTGACAGTAGCACGTGCCTGAGGTGGAGTTCTGTGCTATGGGCAGGGGAGGATACGCGGCAGCACTACATCCGGGTACACTTCAGCCTCCAAGACTGTCGAGCGGAACCAGTCCTTGTCAGCCAACACAAAGTTGCTGAAAAAACTGGGCCCGGCTGGTGTGACAGTCCTGGTGGGCGTCGTTGCTTGCAGCTGCGGATCCGTTTTGAAGACGACCTCCCTGCTCATGGGTGACGTCTTCGAGCGCAACGTCGCCGTGCAAACTCCTTCAGCGCCCACGCGAGTGATTGAGAGGCCCATGGTCGCTGCCATCGACTCGCTGCTGCGGCTTACTGTACAACACGGATCCAAGAGCACTCGCGCTTCGATGGCCGTCTTCCCGTGTCTAGCCAGACCGCCGCGGTGGGGAGAATGCTCACCCCTTGCACTGGAATAGTGCCGTCAATGTCATGGCGGGCTAGGTACGAGCCTGGTGTGTGGGCAGTGGGCCGGATAATCCGGGATGAACCTGATGGTCCTCCTCTGGAGAGTGCCGGTTGGTCGCGTCGGCCCCTCAGTTGTCGCGCCAACCGCTGCTTGGAACAGCTCCCAGCAGCATGGTATGGTGGTCCTTGCCACAATGCCTGCACCGTCCACCGCAGCGGCAAGTGCCCCGGAGTGCTGATGAGCCAAGCAGTTGGGACAGTTCTTATTGACAAATACTGCCCGGAGCAGCTTTTCTGGCGTCAGCTGGGCAAAACGCGGACACTTGCGCAGTGCGTGGACACCGCGGCACACCCTTCAGCGGAACGAGTTTGTGCCGGGAGGCACATAGCCACCCCGCTGGGGTGACCCGGCGAGGCACGGAAACCCCACGCGGAGTAACCGGTGCCACCGGTACAGAAGAGGGCTCCGTCTCCATCGGGGCGACTTACCTCGGCGGAGAGTCGGCTGTCGGATGGGCGCGCTGGTGAGAAGAGCCTTCTCAAGCACACCTCGTCGGAGATGGAGCAGGATGAGCTTCTGGAGGACGCCATGGTAAACTGTAATGGAATGAAAAAAGAATAAGAAAAAAGAAAACAAATGGAAGAGAAAAGAAAAGAAACAATGGATTAAATGAAAAATGGCGCGGTATGAGTTGCATAAGCCGGATGAGAAACCACAGGATAGTGGATGGCAATAGAGAGAAGGGTGGGAGATTCAGAGCGTGGGTCCCGTTGGAAGAAGGACCAGCTTTGCAACTGGTCGGCGGAAAACACCACGACAAGTCTGGATGTCCACCACGCGGACCTTTCATCTGCGCCCGGGCAAGTGGTCAGCACACGCCCAAGGCGCCATTCTTGTGATGGGATATTCTCCTCTCTGATGATCACCATGTTATTGATTGAAGGTTGAAGGAACCGGCGAAGTCTACTCCGGTGGTCGCGAAAAGGTCGACCGAGCAATTGGGAGATCGCCCATCAGCTGCTACTGGAGCTTGCGGCGATGTATCACACAGGTCTTGCGTGCTCCATTACTGTCTTCACCAAGTTCCTTAGCTTGGGAATCCAGAACTTGGTCGGACCAGCCGCATCACCAATTGGTTGCCTCCATGGAGGGAGACTTGATGCGTGAACGAGACCAGGAGGCGTGAAAGCACGCAGTTGAACGGGAGTATTACTGGATGCCGTTCGTCGTAAGATAAGGAGGTGGACGCTCTTACGCGTCCACAGGAACGCAGGACCCCTTGCTTGTCAAGGAACGGATTCAAGCTCAGAATATCGCTTGACCCGTTTAAACGGTTATGGGACCGGAGGGAAGCACACTTTTCCTGTATACCCGGTTCTAAACCTGTATAAGCTTCTCCTGAGCTTCTGCAAGCTCTTGAGAGCTGAGCGTCTCTGGAAACGAGATCTTGGGATGGCGGCAACGCTGGGCAAACCTTCGCACATACGCAAACACTCTGAGCGCACGATCGAACCTGGAGAAACGGTCGAGGAAGTCCTCACACAGGACTTACGCTGCATGGACCTGCACCGCTCGACACTCCAATTCAGTATCGAGCCCAATGACTGGTGAAGGCCACTGCGCTGGTGAGTGCGTCAGCCATTCTGGCCCCTGCCACCAAAGGCGACTGGCCAATAGCTCTTGCGGATCAGCTGGATTGTGTTCGGAACGAACATGTTACCAAGTGTCATTCACCGAGTGAATCTTAGCCACTCGGTTAGCCACGAAAGTGGTTCACTTGCATGGCTGCTTATCCAGCCACGCCAGAACTATAGAGGAATCTGTCCACAGGTACGTCTCAGCGTCGGGTGTGGAAAGTGTGGTAGGAGGGCGAATAACTCTGCCAACAGTAGAGCTCCGCACAGCTCAAGACGAGGTAGAGAGACCATCTTGATAGGTGCAACTCTAGTCTTTGCTGCTAAGAGGCTCACGAACACTTGTCCGGCCGTTTCCACTCGTGCATATAGAGCGGCTCCATACGCGCTCTGAGAGGCGTCGCAAAACCGTGGAATTGGATTTTTGCACCGGGTGTGAACTTGGCCCATCTGAAATGTGGATGTCCTGCAAGGACGAATAATTTTGCAAAAACTAGTCCACTGCTCTGTGAGATCCGCCGGTAAGCAGTCGTCCCAGCCGATTTCTTGCTTCCAGATTTCCTGCATGGAAATCTTGGCCCAAATGACCACGGGAGCAAGCCAACCTGCTGCCAACGATGCCCTGGTGGCTTGGGATCCAATAGATACGCACAACCGCAGATGCGTTCAGCGACTCTATTGCCCTTCTGCTATCCAGGACAACTTTGGACTTGACCACATCAGAGTGCATTGATCTTGTAGCAGCCTGGCTGTCAACAAAGATATTTATCGAATTGTGATTGTGACGTAAACTTCGAGCCAATGGCAACGACTTCTGCCTGGAAGATGTTGCAATGTTCAGGACCACACCTAGGTATTTTACTGCTTGGCTCGGTTTTAGCGTAATGCAGCCCATTTTGGAGGGGACCACACTGGTACCCTATACCTCTTCGTGAAGAGGATAAGGTCTGTTTTGTCCGCGTTATAGCTTGCAAATAACTGTTAACCGTTTTTTTCCTTACGCTCTGTTCGCGAGAACAATCGAAAAAAAGCATGCCGTTTCGATTTCATTCTAAGCAGCAGACTTTGTTTCTTTATATTATGGTTTTCTGTTGAGCGCATTACGATGAGCAAATCGTGAAACCCTCGTTTACAGAACATCGCACAAAGAGAGATATGAGTGACGCTCGCGCAGAAAGATTTATTAAAAGACCGATTGATTGAAAAGTCAGCGAAAAAGTCTTTTCAATAATTTATCTTCGTTTCTCTGCACAGTGGTAGGTTGTATACTATTTTAACATGCAATTTTCAAGAAAAACTTAAAATTTTAATCGTGAATTTTTCAATTTCAAACTAATATATTGATTATTTTGATTCAAAACTAAATAGGTTTCTACCTCAAAATATACTTTGACAAGTTGATCAGAAACAGGCTCTTCTTTTTCTGGAACAGTCTGCACGACATCCAAAAATGCTGAGAAAAGCGACTTTTCTGGTGGGGATGGATCCAGTTCCACATCATTAATAGGCTTCGAAACAATAGAAACAATTTATTGTTTCCAATAATAACTTAAGAGCAGCTGTTAGTGTTTGACGAGGACAATTTTAATTATTAAAACTAAGAACACGTATCTAAAAGTAGCTATAAATTTAAACACAGGACCCAAACTTCAATCATACTTCGTCTTAAATATTTCAGCTCTGTTTGTAGCGGCGCAGATAAGTAGGTGGCAGATGGAGTTTCCCTTTTTCCCGCAAATAAAAACACTCGCGTTTTTTCACTAATAGTATATATATATTTGTAGACTTTTCGGGTATCGCACAAATTGGGGGTGTTTTAGTACCGTGGCTAAAGAGACGTGACAGTAGCACGTGCCTGAGGTGGAGTTCTGTGCTATGGGCAGGGGAGGATACGCGGCAGCACTACATCCGGGTACACTTCAGCCTCCAAGACTGTCGAGCGGAACCAGTCCTTGTCAGCCAACACAAAGTTGCTGAAAAAACTGGGCCCGGCTGGTGTGACAGTCCTGGTGGGCGTCGTTGCTTGCAGCTGCGGATCCGTTTTGAAGACGACCTCCTGCTCATGGGTGACGTCTTCGAGCGCAACGTCGCCGTGCAAACTCCTTCAGCGCCCACGCGAGTGATTGAGAGGCCCATGGTCGCTGCCATCGACTCGCTGCTGCGGCTTACTGTACAACACGGATCCAAGAGCACTCGCGCTTCGATGGCCGTCTTCCCCGTGTCTAGCCAGACCGCCGCGGTGGGGAGAATGCTCACCCCTTGCACTGGAATAGTGCCGTCAATGTCATGGCGGGCTAGGTACGAGCCTGGTGTGTGGGCAGTGGGCCGGATAATCCGGGATGAACCTGATGGTCCTCCTCTGGAGAGTGCCGGTTGGTCGCGTCGGCCCCTCAGTTGTCGCGCCAACCGCTGCTTGGAACTCAGCTCCCAGCAGCATGGTATGGTGGTCCTTGCCACAATGCCTGCACCGTCCACCGCAGCGGCAAGTGCCCCCGGAGTGCTGATGAGCCAAGCAGTTGGGACAGTTCTTATTGACAAATACTGCCCGGAGCAGCTTCTCTGGCGTCAGCTGGGCAAAACGCGGACACTTGCGCAGTGCGTGGACACCGCGGCACACCCTTCAGCGGAACGAGTTTGTGCCGGGAGGCACATAGCCACCCCGCTGGGGGGTGACCCGGCGAGGCACGGAAACCCCACGCGGAGTAACCGGTGCCACCGGTACAGAAGAGGGCTCCGTCTCCATCGGGGCGACTTACCTCGGCGGAGAGACGGCTGTCGGATGGGCGCGCTGGTGAGAAGAGCCTTCTCAAGCACACCTCGTCGGAGATGGAGCAGGATGAGCTTCTGGAGGACGCCATGGTAAACTGTAATGGAATGAAAAAAGAATAAGAAAAAAAGAAAAACAAATGGAAGAGAAAAAGAAAAGAAACAATGGATTAAATGAAAAATGGCGCGGTATGAGTTGCATAAGCCGGATGAGAAACCACAGGATAGTGGATGGCAATAGAGAGAAGGGTGGGAGATTCAGAGCGTGGGTCCCGTTGGAAGAAGGACCAGCTTTGCAACTGGTCGGCGGAAAACACCACGACAAGTCTGGATGTCCACCACGCGGACCCTTTCATCTGCGCCCGGGCAAGTGGTCAGCACACGCCCAAGGCGCCATTCTTGTGATGGGATATTCTCCTCTCTGATGATCACCATGTTATTGATTGAAGGTTGAAGGAACCGGCGAAGTCTACTCCGGTGGTCGCGAAAAGGTCGACCGAGCAATTGGGAGATCGCCCATCAGCTGCTACTGGAGCTTGCGGCGATGTATCACACAGGTCTTGCGTGCTCCATTACTGTCTTCACCAAGTTCCTTAGCTTGGGAATCCAGAACTTGGTTCGGACCAGCCGCATCACCAATTGGTTGCCTCCATGGAGGGAGACTTGATGCGTGAACGAGACCAGGAGGCGTGAAAGCACGCAGTTGAACGGGAGTATTACTGGATGCCGTTCGTCGTAAGATAAGGAGGTGGACGCTCTTACGCGTCCACAGGAACGCAGGACCCCTTGCTTGTCAAGGAACGGATTCAAGCTCAGAATATCGCTTGACCCGTTTAAACGGTTATGGGACCGGAGGGAAGCACACTTTTTCCTGTATACCCGGTTCTAAACCTGTATAAGCTTCTCCTGAGCTTCTGCAAGCTCTTGAGAGCTGAGCGTCTCTGGAAACGAGATCTTGGGATGGCGGCAACGCTGGGCAAACCTTCGCACATACGCAAACACTCTGAGCGCACGATCGAACCTGGAGAAACGGTCGAGGAAGTCCTCACACAGGACTTACGCTGCATGGACCTGCACCGCTCGACACTCCAATTCAGTATCGAGCCCAATGACTGGTGAAGGCCACTGCGCTGGTGAGTGCGTCAGCCATTCTGGCCCCTGCCACCAAAGGCGACTGGCCAATAGCTCTTGCGGATCAGCTGGATTGTGTTCGGAACGAACATGTTACCAAGTGTCATTCACCGAGTGAATCTTAGCCACTCGGTTAGCCACGAAAGTGGTTCACTTGCATGGCTGCTTATCCAGCCACGCCAGAACTATAGATATAGGAATCTGTCCACAGGTACGTCTCAGCGTCGGGTGTGGAAAGTGTGGTAGGAGGGCGAATAACTCTGCCAACAGTAGAGCTCCGCACAGCTCAAGACGAGGTAGAGAGACCATCTTGATAGGTGCAACTCTAGTCTTTGCTGCTAAGAGGCTCACGAACACTTGTCCGGCCGTTTCCACTCGTGCATATAGAGCGGCTCCATACGCGCTCTGAGAGGCGTCGCAAAAACCGTGGAATTGGATTTTTGCACCGGGTGTGAACTTGGCCCATCTGGAAATGTGGATGTCCTGCAAGGACGAATAATTTTGCAAAAAACTAGTCCACTGCTCTGTGAGATCCGCCGGTAAGCAGTCGTCCCAGCCGATTTCTTGCTTCCAGATTTCCTGCATGGAAATCTTGGCCCAAATGACCACGGGAGCAAGCCAATCTGCTGCCAACGATGCCCTGGTGGCTTGGGATCCAATAGATACGCACAACCGCAGATGCGTTCAGCGACTCTATTGCCCTTCTGCTATCCAGGACAACTTTGGACTTGACCACATCAGAGTGCATTGATCTTGTAGCAGCCTGGCTGTCAACAAAGATATTTATCGAATTGTGATTGTGACGTAAACTTCGAGCCAATGGCAACGACTTCTGCCTGGAAGATGTTGCAATGTTCAGGACCACACCTAGGTATTTTACTGCTTGGCTCGGTTTTAGCGTAATGCAGCCCATTTTGGAGGGGACCACACTGGTACCCTATACCTCTTCGTGAAGAGGATAAGGTCTGTTTTGTCCGCGTTATAGCTTGCAAATAACTGTTAACCGTTTTTTTCCTTACGCTCTGTTCGCGAGAACAATCGAAAAAAAGCATGCCGTTTCGATTTCATTCTAAGCAGCAGACTTTGTTTCTTTTTATTATGGTTTTCTGTTGAGCGCATTACGATGAGCAAATCGTGAAACCCTCGTTTACAGAACATCGCACAAAGAGAGATATGAGTGACGCTCGCGCAGAAAGATTTATTAAAAGACCGATTGATTGAAAAAGTCAGCGAAAAAAGTCTTTTCAATAATTTATCTTCGTTTCTCTGCACAGTGGTAGGTTGTATACTATTTTAACATGCAATTTTCAAGAAAAAACTTAAAATTTTAATCGTGAATTTTTCAATTTCAAACTAATATATTGATTATTTTGATTCAAAACTAAATAGGTTTCTACCTCAAAATATACTTTGACAAGTTGATCAGAAACAGGCTCTTCTTTTTCTGGAACAGTCTGCACGACATCCAAAAATGCTGAGAAAAGCGACTTTTCTGGTGAGGATGGATCCAGTTCCACATCATTAATAGGCTTCGAAACAATAGTTTCTGTAGAGTGATCCTTTAATAATAAAACAAAATTAATGTGAAATTTATTGTTTCCAATAATAACTTAGAGCAGCTGTTAGTGTTTGACGAGGACAATATTACTTATCTAAAAGTAGCTATAAATTTAAACACAGGACCCAAACTTCAATCATACTTCGTCTTAAATATTTCAGCTCTGTTTGTAGCGGCGCAGATAAGTAGGTGGCAGATGGAGTTTCCCTTTTTCCCGCGTTTTTTCACTAATAGTATATATATATTTGTAGACTTTTCGGGTATCGCACAAATTGGGGGGTGTTTTAGTACCGTGGCTAAAGAGAAGTGACAGTAGCACGTGCCTGAGGTGGAGTTCTGTGCTATGGGCAGGGGAGGATACGCGGCAGCACTACATCCGGGTACACTTCAGCCCCCAAGACTGTCGAGCGGAACCAGTCCTTGTCAGCCAACACAAAGTTGCTGAAAAAACTGGGTCCGGCTGGTGTGACAGTCCTGGTGGGCGTCGTTGCTTGCAGCTGCGGATCCGTTTTGAAGACGACCTCCCTGCTCATGGGTGACGTCTTCGAGCGCAACGTCGCCGTGCAAACTCCTTCAGCGCCCACGCGAGTGATTGAGAGGCCCATGGTCGCTGCCATCGACTCGCTGCTGCGGCTTACTGTACAACATGGATCCAAGAGCACTCGCGCTTCGATGGCCGTCTTCCCCGTGTCTAGCCAGACCGCCGCGGTGGGGAGAATGCTCACTCCCTTGCACTGGAATAGTGCCGTCAATGTCATGGCGGGGCTAGGCACGAGCCTGGTGTGTGGGGCAGTGGGCCGGATAATCCGGGATGAACCTGATGGTCATCCTCTGGAGAGTGCCGGTTGGTCGCGTCGGCCCCTCAGTTGTCGCGCCAACCGCTGCTTGGAACTCAGCTCCCAGCAGCATGGTATGGTGGTCCTCGCAGCGGCAAGTGCCCCCGGAGTGCTGATGAGCCAAGCAGTTGGGACAGTTCTTATTGACAAATACTGCCCGGAGCAGCTTCTCTGGCGTCAGCTGGGCAAAACGCGGACACTTGCGCAGTGCGTGGACACCGCGGCACACCCTTCAGCGGAACGAGTTTGTGCAGGGAGGCACATAGCCACCCCGCTGGGGGGTGACCCGGCGAGGCACGGAAACCCCACGCGGAGTAACCGGTGCCACCGGTACAGAAGAGGGCTCCGTCTCCATCGGGGCGACTTACCTCGGCGGAGAGACGGCTGTCGGAAGCGACATTTCGAATGGGCGCGCTGGTGAGAAGAGCCTTCTCAAGCACACCTCGTCGGAGATGGAGCAGGATGAGCTTCTGGAGGACGCCATGGTGAACTGTAATGGAATGAAAAAAAAGAATAAGAAAAAAAGAAAAACAAATGGAAGAGAAAAAGAAAAGAAACAATGGATTAAATGAAAAATGGCGCGGTATGAGTTGCATAAGCCGGATGAGAAACCACAGGATAGTGGATGGCAATAGAGAGGGTGGGAGATTCAGAGCGTGGGTCCCGTTGGAAGAAGGACCAGCTTTGCAACTGGTCGGCGGAAAACACCACGACAAGTCTGGATGTCCACCACGCGGACCCTTTCATCTGCGCCCGGGCAAGTGGTCAGCACACGCCCAAGGCGCCATTCTTGTGATGGGATATTCTCCTCTCTGCCGGCGAAGTCTACTCCGGTGGTCGCGAAAAGGTCGACCGAGCAATTGGGAGATCGCCCATCAGCTGCTACTGGAGCTTGCGGCGATGTATCACACAGGTCTTGCATGCTCCAATTACTGTCTTCACCAAGTTCCTTAGCTTGGGAATCCAGAACTTGGTTCGGACCAGCCGCATCACCAATTGGTTCCTTGGAGGAGACTTGATGCGTGAACGAGACCAGGAGGCGTGAAAGCACAGAGTTGAACGGGAGTATTACTGGATGCCGTTCGTCGTAAGATAAGGAGGTGGACGCTCTTACGCGTCCACAGGAACGCAGGACCCCTTGCTTGTCAAGGAACGGATTCAAGCTCAGAATATCGCTTGACCCGTTTAAACGGTTATGGGACCGGAGGGAAGCACACTTTTTCTAAGCCTGTACTATAAGCTTCTCCTGAGCTTCTGCAAGCTCTTGAGAGCTGAGCGTTTCTGGAAACGAGATCTTGGGATGGCGGCAACGCTGGACAAACCTTCGCACATACGCAAACACTCTGAGCGCTCGATCGAACCTGGAGAAACGGTCGAGGAAGTCCTCACACAGGACTTGCGCTGCATGGACCTGCACCGCTCGACACTCCAATTCAGTATCGAGCCCAATGACTGGTGAAGGCCACTGCGCTGGTGAGTGCGTCAGCCATTCAGGCCCCTGCCACCAAAGGCGACTGGCCAATAGCTCTTGCGGATCAGCTGGATTGTGTTCGGAACGAACATGTTACCAAGTGTCATTCACCGAGTGAATCTTAGCCACTCGGTTAGCCACGAAAGTGGTTCACTTGCATGGCTGCTTATCCAGCCACGCCAGAACTATAGATATAGGAATCTGTCCACAGGTACGTCTCAGCGTCGGGTGTGGAAAGTGTGGTAGGAGGGCGAATAACTCTGCCAACAACCGTCTTGATAGGTGCAACTCTAGTCTTTGCTGCTAAGAGGCTCACGAACACTTGTCCGGCCGTTTCCACTCGTGCATATAGAGCGGCTCCATACGCGCTCTGAGAGGCGTCGCAAAAACCGTGGAATTGGATTTTTGCACCGGGTGTGAACTTGGCCCATCTGGAAATGTGGATGTCCTGCAAGGACGAATAATTTTGCAAAAAACTAGTCCACTGCTCTGTGAGATCCGCCGGTAAGCAGTCGTCCCAGCCGATTTCTTGCTTCCAGATTTCCTGCATGGAAATCTTGGCCCAAATGACCACGGGAGCAAGCCAACCTGCTGGGTCGAACAACTTGGCTATCTGCGACAGACTTCTCTCTTGGTGAAAGATGGTTTGGACACCATTTCGGCGGTGACGAAAAAGAACTCGACGTGGCCCGCCATCGAATACCTAGCGTCTTTGCGACACTAGCTTCGTCGATCTCGAGGAAGTCTGCACAGAGCAAGTGTTCCTTAGGGATTCCTTTTAGCACATCTTTCGAGTTCGAGGTCCACTTACGCAAAGGTAACCCAGCCTGGACCACGCCGACTGAAACCCTTCATTGGTCAAAGGAGACTTTGACACAATGGCAGTCGCGGCAATGAACTTTGTCAATTGTGAGTCGAGTTACAATTGGCAGCCGAAGGATTGGGACGGAAGCAACCTTGGTCTTAGGATCAGACGGAGGTTTCGTAACGAGGATCAAAGGCTTGGTACCGGAAGTGGGTGAAACACTAGCTGACCGTGCGGGGACCTCCCTTTTCGTGTGAACCGGCGATGTGCTGGATGCACGAAGAGCCGACTTCTTCTTGGATGTAGGCAAAGGGGGTTAATTGAAGTTCTAGCGGCGCTGAAGATATGAAAGTAACTGGGCGCTCTTACAGTCCGACAAGGACACGGACTGTATATTATATTCTTTTGAAAACCAGAAATCAAAAATATACCAAAAATACCAAATGGAACTTGGTTTTTTTTTTGCAGGAAAACGACCCAGATGGTAGAAACGAGACGGAAAGAACGTAGCAACCAATAAAAAGAATATACCAAAAAAATTTAGAAAAAATACCACAGGCAGTGCTGAGGTATTTTACACCCAAATGGGTACGGATTGCGTACACAGACGACGAAAGCAAAGGGACGGGGCGCGACAATCAAAACAAATGTTTGTCGAAAAAGGCAAGAACAAAAAAGAGAGCGCACAGAAAAAAAAAATACCAAAAAATAATATGCTGGAAAAAAACACAAATGTGGTAAAAAGTGCTGAATGGAAAAACAATAAATAAATTATCACAATAACAATTATTTATATTATATGTTTATAATTTATGGATGTTTTTTTTTTTTGGTTTACACCCCAGCAGGAAAATCTTCAAAAAGATTCCATCTACCTCCTGTAGATGGATATGTGCGATTCTTACGCACTAAAAACCTCCGTATGGTCTCGTCTGTCCAGTACGTGCTCACCGGTCTCGTCTGCTCGCACTCGTGTCATTATATTGATGACGATATCGTGGCACGCCTGCCATGTCACAGCGTCTGCCATCATCGCAGCTAGCAATCCCGATGATGATAGTGGAGATCCTATCATTCTCGTCAAACGTTCTCTCTCGTCAGTAAAGCGTGAGCAGTGTAGAAGCACGTGCTCTGCTGACTCCACCTCATTCACGCAGTAAATACACTGTGGGGTATCTACGTGATGAAAACTTGCTAGGGACCTCCGAAAGCAGACATGGTCAGTAAGGAACTGAGTTAGGTGATAATCCAGCTCCTTGTGTTTGCAGTTGGTCCATGCTATTAGATCAGGAATAAGTACGTTTGTCCATCGACCTTTTGTTGATGATCGCCATCTGCCCTGCCACTCAACTAACAGATGCTCGTACACTATGGTCGGGTTGGCTCCCGCCCGCATGTCTGCAAGTGCCCTGATCTCCAGGTCAACTGGTGGCGTCCCTGCCAGCACTAGTGCCGCATCCTCCGAGATGGTACGGAAGCCCATTATCAGGCGTAGGGCTACTGTGCGATAGACCACCCGCATCTCCTTCAGATAGGACGGTTTTCCCGTTACGCAGCTCCATATTGGAGCGGCGTAGAGCAGTGTCGCCCTCGTCACTGAGGCCATCAGCCTCCTAGCAGGCATTCTGGGGCCGCCGACATTCGGCATTAGCCTAGCTAGTACAGTAGCTGTCATAGCCGCCTTCCTGCTGGCATATTTTGCATGTTCCTTGAAGCTCAGCCTATGGTCGACCAAGACCCCCAAGTACTTCAATGCCTCCGCTGACTCCAATTGTACGCCATTTACAGATATTTGCAACTTCTCAACCCCTTTGCTTAGTAGAACCACATCGGTCTTACGTGCTGCAATTTCGAGCCCTGCATTCTGTAACCAGCCAGTAGCTGCTACAATGGTATTATTGCAAAGAGATTGCAGTTCTACCAGAGTCTTGGCTACGGCAGTGATGGCCACGTCGTCCGCAAAGCAGTGTAGCTGCGTATCACGAGGTGTACTGATGGTCAGCATACCATTATACAAAATGTTCCACAGAATTGGTCCAAGGATCGACCCCTGCGGAACTCCCGAGGTGACTTGGTACTTTTTTGGGGAATCGGTCGTTTCGTACCAAAGTACTCGGTCCCTAAAATAGCTGCCAATTATACTCTTTAGGTAATCTGGGATTCCCATGGAGCTCATGGCACTAAGAATACTGGTCCATCTTGCTGTGTTAAAGGCGTTCTTCACGTCTAAAGTGACGATAGCACAGTATTTCTTTGCTCCTCCTAGCCATCTTTCTCCCGCTAGTGCATTTTGTGCAATATCCCGGACGTTGGCCAATGCGTCAAGAGTGCTCCTTCCCTTTCGGAAGCCATACTGTTGATGGGCCAGCCCATTAGGTCCCTCCGTAAAAGCTTCTTTCCTACTGTAGATTATTCGCTCGAATAGCTTTCCCACAATATCCAGCAGGCAGAGTGGGCGGTAACCACTGGCGTTGGATGTGTCGCCCTTCCCTTTCGGAATAAGAACAAGTTTTTGCTCTTTCCATGTGCTCGGGAATATCCCTTCCATGAGACATTGTTGGAAGGTGCTGCTGAATATGTCCGGTTTGGCTACTGCAATGGCTTTTACAAATATCCCTGGGATACCGTCAAGTCTAGGGGCCTTACCGGGCTTTATACTGCTAGCGGCTTGTAGTATTTCCTCAGGAGTGATGCAAGGAAAAAGTGCTCCAGGAGATACCTGCGCCGACTGCCATAGGGATGTTTGCTTGGGAAACAGCTCCTCTACGATGTTCGCCATGACATCGGGCTCCATATATATTTTCTTCCTTGCTGATTTAATCCTCTTGTAGACGATTTTATATGCCGGGCCCCATGGGTTCTCGTCAACACTTGCGAGCAGGTCCTTGAACGCCTCGGCTTTGGCTTTTGCAATGGCTTTTTTCAACGTGGCACGAGCTATTCTATGGCGGTCAACCATGTGCGAGTGGTTTTCGCGCCCCCGTGCCCGCTGTGCCCGTCTCCTCGCTGTGAAGCACTCCGTCCTCAATTCCCTAAGGGAGTCACTCCACCAATATACTGGTGGTTGAGTCTTCTTTCGCGTTCTACGCGGCATTGTTGCATCGCATATCCTTCTTAGTGATTGCGTAAGATTTGATACCATTGTCTCTGCAGGTCCAATTGGGTTTTCCAGATCGTCAATAACGTAATTTAGCATGTCATTGTCAATTTTGTTGACGTCCCACGCCCGTCATAACTCACATATTCGTTGTTTGCTTATCACGCACGTCAGTGCAACATTAAAAAAAATCAATGCATGGTCACTCATTGTCACGTCGTCAAGTACCTCCCACTTCGCATTCCCTGCTACAGCCCTACTGGCAAAGGTGACGTCAATGTATGATGAGCCTCTGTCGTTGTCAAATGTTGGTTTGAGTCCGTCGTTCAGCAATATCAGGTCGAGCTGACTCATTGCATTAATGACTGCCCTACCTCGTTGATTTGATGTTCGGCTCCCTCATTCTACTGCCCAGGCGTTGAAGTCGCCCGCTATAACCGCTGGCCCTTTTACTCTCGCATGTTGTACCAGATGCTCCAGCATCTCTTCGAATTGGTCATGACTATCGCTCGGAGGGGCGTAGACGCTGTAGAAATGAACCCCCTTGAATTTTGCATACGCAAAGCCACGATGGGGAGCGGACTGAACTTCCTGTACGTGTATTCCTCGCTCGTCTAGTATAATGTCTGCGTTCCCACCAATAGAGATGTAGGGCTCACTCAACAAAAGGACATCTACCTTGCGTTCCACTGCGGTTTGTTGTAGTAGGCTCTGGGCAGCCGCGCAGTGGTTTACGTTCTAAGTTGGCTCTGCATGGTGCTGGCTGCTTACTCCTTCCTGTTTTTTGGCCTTCTTGTATTTTGGACACGCATAGCCACCAGTCGCATGGTTCCTATCTTCGCTGCAGATTAGGCATTTATACTGTTCTACGCAGCCTTTAGCTTTATGGCCCCTGCCTCCACATCGTAGGCAGCAATCTGAGCGATCTGTATCCCTGCAGTTGCTTGCGCGGTGCCCGAAGCCTAAGCATCTAAAGCATCGCATTGGCCTAGTGTCTTGGGTGATCCGACACCTAGACCATCCCACGGTTACGGTACCCTTCTTTAATACCGTGATAGCGTCAGTTATATCCAGCATTAACGTGGCTACTTGGGTCCCATCACGCATTTTTCTCATGCCTCGCACATCCTGCTTTGAGATCTTACCAAACTGAGTCTTAAGGCATAGGGCAAGGTCTTTGGCAGTCGTTGCCTCGTCCATACACAGTAAGGTGGTCTTTTGTGATCCCGAGCGAACTGAGGCTAGTTCGCTCAGGGAATTCTCTATGCCCTCTCTGATCTTACTAGCTAGTGGACCTGATTTTCGCTCCAATTCCAGGATTAGTTCTCCCTTCTGGGTCCGTCTAATTTTTTGGACTTGTATTCCTATATCTATCAGACTCGGGTCCCCCTTCAATTTCCGTAGTATTTCTACATACGTAGTCTCTCCCGTCTTGGTCACTATAAGCGCCTCTGGTTTCTTGCGCAGCTTTTTAGGCTGCACCTTCTTCCACTCAAAACTTTTGCTATTGGGGCTCGGCTTCTTGATCACTTCAGCATATGATGTCTTCTTGTTTGTTTCCATCTTTTTGCTATGTAGCCCATTATTATTTTGGGGCATCGCCTTCTTTTCTTCCGGTTCCTTGGCTACACAGGCGTCCGTTTTTTCTTAAGGCCCTCTGTTTGGGTGCTAACATTCCTGGCGAGAACCTCCTTTGTGTTTCCTTCCTGTAGCTTCAGTGCTCTATTATTAAGAACGGAGAGTTCAGCTATTGCGTCCTTTGATACCTTAGTGACGTGTCGCTGAGTCTCGAATGCTGCCGTGAGTACGCTGATTCTGCTTTGCATTTTATTAAGAATACTAAGCAGATCATCATTTTGCCATGCCGTGGATAATTTATGGATGTATAAAAGCGTGTATGTGTGTGTGTGTATGTCTGTGTATGTGGAACACTGCACTATGGGGCATTTTCCATTTTAGCTGGCATTTAATATTACGAGTAAACCATAAGAGATTTTTTACTGCAGTTTTCGTTATTATGTTTCTTTATTCTTAAGGAATGTATCATATAAAAGTAGGCGTGGCAACACCTCTACCGCCCACAAAAATCGAAAAAAATTGAATATTACGAACACCAATGGAGTTAGTATTATAAAATTTTTACACCACTAAGTACTTACCCTTCAGAATTCGACACGTCTCTTAAAATTTTTCCCCGCCCCTTCCGTCCACAAAATTTTGAAAAATTAAATATTTTGAGCAGTTTTAGAGCAAAAGACCCCATTCTTGGTAGACATAATGTAAATCCTATCCCGAATGTGCACTGCAAATTGTGCCGATCGGATCAAAAGCGAGGAAGTTATTCACAAAACATTGCTTCAGACGGCCCTTCTCTCTATTTCCTACAGAGCTCTGCAGAGCACAAATCGGTGTTGGAAAACGTAAGGTTCTCTGAGAAAAATGCGAATTGCGCCAATTGTGCGCAAAAATGCAGAAAAAGACAACTATTGGTGGATTAAGAATTGACAACACTACAACATACACTTGAAGGTTTTGCTAACTTTTGCTAACTTCATTTTCAATATCCTTTCCAAAGTTGAAAATTGTTTTTTTTGAAAATCCAGCTTAAAAAGCTTTTACAAATTTGCAAAATATTAGTATAAAAACACACAATTTGATTAATTATTTACATTAAACATATAGTACAAACATGCGAAATTATTTCCATCACTTCTTTTTTTTGTTAATAGCTTTCAACATAAATAAATGAATAACAAAGTTCACTCAAAAAAATATGCAAACTTAGCGCACGTGCTTTCGGATGCAACAACTGACTTTACAGCTGTTATGCTCAAAAGAGCTGTTAGATGTACATGTTTTTGGTACGAGCCATAACAGTTTGATGTTCTGTTAATGCATTGACATTAACATTTTTCTAATTTGAACACTTTTCAGTAAAGCGCATACACAGACAATTGAGCTGAGAGTTGTTCTTAAAATACACACACAGAATATATCACTTGGCGGAAAAAAATGGAGTGCGACTACCGCTGCCCTGCCAATCTGTTACTTCACTCACAGAAGTACTTATGCACGATGTTACAGCATGCAAACAGTATGTACATACGTATGTGTTTGTGGCGGCGCTGAAAAGTGTCCAGAATGTTTTGCTTCCCGAAAATAAGAACACTCGCGGTTTTTTCACTATATATAATTGGTTTATTTAGACTTGGCGGGTTATTATTGCGCACAGAAATTGGGGGGTAATTGTACCGATTTACAAGAGACGAGATTTGTAACTGAACTTTAGAGAAATGCCGGCGGCATTTCGTTGATCTATGCTGAGCGCGGCTCAGCGGTGGTGAGTTGTGGGAGAGAGAAGCTGAGAGCACTGGAGCTTGACTGCATTCTTACGCACTGAGCGCATTGCTAGTGAGCGAAAAAGCTTTGAGTGCTTTTCGGTCGGCGGAGCGGAGGTGTGCCTCTCACTTAGCAATGCGCTCGCATCAACATTCTCCCCCCTTGCAATATTGGGATTGCAAAAAATAACAAATTTGGGAGAATACCCGGCAGGACAATATCAGGATAGATAGAGTGGGTGTGTCTTGGAGCGCAACGACGCCGTGCAGACTCCTTCAGCGCCCATGCGAGTGATGGAGAGGCCCAAGGCCCCTGGCAACGACTCGCTGATGCGGCTTACTGGACAACACGGATCCAACTCGCCGCGGTGGGTAGTATGCTCACTCCTTTGCACTGGAAAGTGCCGTCTGCGGGAGCTAGGCACGGGCCGGGTGCGTGGGTGAGTGGGCCTGTGGATGCCGGCCTGTTGGATGCCGGCCTGGGAAACGTGGACACGGGACGTCCTTGGCGGTTCTTCTCTGGAGGGTGCCGGGAGGTTGTGCCGGGAGGCACGGAGACCCCACGCGGAGTGACCGGTGCCATCGGTGCAGAGGAAGACTGCGTCTCCGTCCGGGATCGTTCGACGGACAGTCGAGCTGGAAGAGGTTCTAAGGGAGGTCCTGTCACAGGATCAATCGTATAGGTTCGGTCGACGGACAGTCGAGCCGAAGGTGTTGGAACCGATTTTGAATGGGGGCCTAACAAAGGCTTGCGTTTAGAGGATCGTTCGACGGACAGTCGAACCGAAGAAGGATCAGAGTGGGGTCCCGTCACAGGACCAATCTTAGGGGTTCGTTCGACGGACAGTCGAGCCGAAAAAACTGAAATAGATTTGGAGGGGGGTCCTGTCACAGGACCGATCGTAGGAGTTCGATCGACGGACAGTCGAGTCGAAAAGGACGAGATGGAGTTAGAAGTGGATCCCGACACTGGGCCGGTCAGAATCCAACCGAAAATGGTCTCTTGACCAATGAGGGTCCCACAAACGTTCGGACGAGAGCCGCCGAGAAGAACGGATGGGAGGATATCCGCGCCTAAAAGCACGTCTATCTGCGAACTCTCATAGAACTTGGGGTCGGCCAGCGGAATGCTTGGCAGATTGTCGAGGATGGTTTGTGGGACAGAGCATGAGGGCAGTTTTCCTGCTAATTGAGGAAGGACGAAAGCCGATGCCTCAATCTGCAGATCTGGTCGCAACGGGGAGCCAATTAGGAATTGGCAATGCTTTCGGGGCTGGGCTGCTACAACTTGAGTCAGCCCAGAGACGTGGGCTTGAACGGATGTGTATGGCATCCTCAAACGCTTGAACAATCGTTCAGAAATGAAGGTAGCCTCTGATCCGGAATCGATCAGAGCCCGTGCTGTGTGCCGAACGCCGTGATGGCAAATGTGTACAACAGCTGTACTCAGCAGAACACCTTGTGTGTTAACTGCCAGGAATGATTGCACATTAGCTGACTGGGAAGGAGTGGACTGTATATTAGGAGTGGGATTAGTGACTGTCGGCGTCGGGTTGACTCGATGCAAGAGTGTATGATGACGACCCTTGCACGTAAAACAGCTGTGCGCACTTGTGCAGTCGGCCAGGACATGGCCTCGTGCGAAACAGTTCAAGCACAGCTTCTGTTGCTTAATATGGTTGACCCTTTCATTGACACCCATCTGGAGGAAGCGAGGGCACAATCGAATCGGATGATTCTCCGGGAACAGAAATTGCAGGTCTGGGTCTTAATGGTCACCCTACTCTCAAAAGAGTTGACCTGCCTGGAGACGGGGGCCTCCTTGCGTGAGGCTCGTGGAACCGTCGGAGCGTTCGTGCTGGATGACACCTCCGCTATCGCTTCTAGGGTGCGATGCCGCTCTAGAAGAAAAGCGTTCATGTCAACCCACGTTGGAATATCGCTCTTGTTTTGGATTGACTGTTCCCAAAGAGAAAGGGTCAACTTGGGAGCCTCGAAGAACACAAGAAAACCAGGATGCAATCCCAATTCTCTGTGTCGATTTTCGAGTGCTCTAAGGCTGTCAGACACCCTTGAATGGTGCTCTGCAACTCCTGAATAGAGGAACCCGACTCTTGCCCAATGGCGGGCAAATTGAACAAAATTCTCAGCTGACTGTTTACGAGCAACCGTTTGTTCTCGAAACGCTCAGTCAAGCTGGACCACGCCGACAGGAACCCTTCATTTGTCAAAGGAGATTTTGACACAATGGCATGGGCTTCACCGCTGGTCTTGGAGTTGAGATAGAAAAGTTTCTCAACTTCCGACAGTCTCGGGTTCTGTATATAGAGGGCTGTGAATAAATCCCGGAAGGTGGGCCAGCGAGTGTAATCGCCTCCGAAGACTTCGGTGTCGCACGGAGGTAATCGACACCCTGTGGGCATGGATTGCACAGCTTGTGGTTGTACGGGTGTACGGGGGGTGAGCGCCTGGGATGCGTTGGCTATTTGCTCACCTAACAGAGCTGCACACTGCTCGTAGGCAGCATAGCAGTACTCGTACTTGGCCTGAACAGTAGGGAGCTCTTCTGTGGTCATCTCCTCAGACATGACGCAAGAGCAAGCCTCGTACTCATTCTCGACCTTTTCCCATAAGGAACGCATCTGGTCCCTTCGGACTTGGCACGTATACAGGGATGGACTATCAGCCGAAGGATTGTTGACTCGCCGCAAAGTGACTGATACGATCAGTCGCGGCGATGAATTTCGTCAACGCTGTGTCTACTTTCTTTTGTGCCATCGTTTTTGATTTGTGGATCGGGACGGAAGGAACCTTGTTCTTAGGATCGGATGAAGGCTGTGTGACGAAGATCAGCGGCTTGGATTTGACTGCAAGCCTGGTGCCAGAAGCGGGCGAAACGCTAGCTGACCGTGCGGGGACCTCCCTTTTCGATTGCAAATGAATCGGCGAAGTGCTGGATGCACGAAGAGCCGACTCCTTCCTGGATTTAGGTAAAGGGGGGCTTATCGAGGTTCTAGCGGCGCTAGTAGAGGGCACGGACAGTCTAGCTTTAGTCTTATCGGGTTTGCCCGATGACATGCTACGCACGGAAGGTAGGAAGCCGCTGGTTAGAAAACCAGAAAATCACAGAAAATATACCAAAAAAATACCAAATGGAACTTGGTTTTTTTTTTATATATCCGGAAACGGCCCAGAAGATGGAAACGAAATGGAAGGCACGTAGCAACTAGTAAAAGAAAAATACCAAATAAAAATACTGGAAAAAATACCACAGGTAGTGCTGAGGTATTTTGTACCCCAAATGGGTACGGACTGCGGACACAGGCAACGAACGCAAAGGGGGCCGGGGAAAATTCCCGCGACAATCACGCAAACGATTGTCGGAAACAAGAACAAAAAAAAGCACGGAAAAAATACCACAAAACCACAATATGCTGGAAAAAACACAAATGTGGTTAAAAAAACGCTGGATGGAAAAATAATAAATAAATTGTCACGAAAAAAAAACAAAAATTATTTATATATTTAAATATGGAGATGTGGTGGAAGGAAAAGTGTATTTTTATGTAGGTGTGTATTTGTGTGTGTCGATGTGTGTGGGACACTGGCCGGAGTAAGCCTATACACCGACACTTGAGCTGGGAGTTGCTCTCAAATACACACACTAAATATATCACTTGGTAAAAAAATCAACGAAAGGGTAGGGTATGTCGAGTGCGACTACCGCTGCCCTGCCAATCTGTTACTTCACTCGTAGAAGTACTTATGCACGCGGTTAAGCATGCACATCAGTATGTACGTATGTATGTATGTGCTTGCACTGCGCTGCCAACGTCTAAGCAAGCGAAATGCACGTATATTTGTATGTAACACAAATGAGAGCGAGAGCAAGTGCGGACAAACAGTGAAAGCACAAGAGTGCGTGTGTGTGTGTTGAGAGAGCGCGAGAGCAAGCGCGGCTGCAAGCCGGTGCGCTTGCGGACAAAGAGAGTGCACCGAAATATGTGTGTATGTATGTATGTCGGCAATGACCGCGACATACAAACGTACCAGAAATAACGGATAAGAATTAAGCAAACGAAATTCTGGTACACAACTTGGATTTAAGTTAATTAATTCGTATGATTATATATGTATGGAGTATACAATATATAATCCTCGCACTTTAAAAAATGATTCTCTTTGGATAATTTACACTTGTCACTGCACTTGCACTTGCAAAAAAAAGGAAAAACACACATGCATACATACGTACGCGATTGGCGGAAAAAACAAATATAATTATTTATTATAAATGTAATTAGGCAAAACACCATGGAAAAGGTCGTCCGAAGAACAAAGAAGGCAATTGGCAAAAGCTATGGGAAAAACTTTTGCGCAATATGGCGGAATTGGAGGGGGCGGACGACCGTGGTAGAAAGAATAGAAAAGAAGCAAAAACTAGTGGCACTTATCTGCGGATGTAAGCTGGAACGATGAAAAATAGATTGATGAAATCCGGCTCGAAGGACCAATGTTTGTGGCGGCGCTGAAAAGTGTCCAGAATGTTTTGCTTCCCGAAAATAAGAACACTCGCGGTTTTTTCACTATATATAATTGGTTTATTTAGACTTGGCGGGTTATTATTGCGCACAGAAATTGGGGGGTAATTGTACCGATTTACAAGAGACGAGATTTGTAACTGAACTTTAGAGAAATGCCGACGGCATTTCGTTGATCTATGCTGAGCGCGGCTCAGCGGTGGCATGATACAATTATACAAGGTAGTCTCGTCGGAAAAAGCTTTCGTCAGTACGCATTCGTTTTTCGACGCAAGAGGTTGTCTGCGGACGAATTTTTTTCTGCAATTAACCCTTGTGGAAAACGACATTTTGCAATGTATGCCGTAGACACGGATAGAATTAAAACATTTCGAGAATTAGAGAATTCTCATATATATTATTAATATTGTTCATAAACAATTTACATTTTAGAAATATGTCAAAAAAGACATTAATATTAGCTTCAAAATATGTAAATATTAATATCATCGCATAAGGGTTAATGCGCATTTCATTGTCGTCTCGCTCACACTGCTGTGCTGAGACTCTTTCACTCGCACTCATTGTTATGTTTAAAGTCGGACAGCTTTTTCCGACGAGACTACCTTGTATAATTGTATCATGAGCGGTGGTGAGTTGTGGGAGAGAGAAGCTGAGAGCACTGGAGCTTGAGTGCATTCTTACGCACTGAGCCATGATACAATTATACAAGGTAGTCTCGTCGGAAAAAGCTGTCCGACTTTAAACATAACAATGAGTGCGAGTGAAAGAGTCTCAGCACAGCAGTGTGAGCGAGACGACAATGAAATGCGCATTAACCCTTATGCGATGATATTAATATTTACATATTTTGAAGCTAATATTAATGTCTTTTGACATATTTCTAAAATGTAAATTGTTTATGAACAATATTAATAATATATATGAGAATTCTCTAATTCTCGAAATGTTTTAATTCTATCCGTGTCTACGGCATACATTGCAAAATGTCGTTTTCCACAAGGGTTAATTGCAGAAAAATTCGTCCGCAGACAACCTCTTGCGTCGAAAACGAATGCGTACTGACGAAAGCTTTTCCGACGAGACTACCTTGTATAATTGTATCATGCACTGAGCGCATTGCTAGTGAGCGAAAAAGCTTTGAGTGCTTTTCGGTCGGCGGAGCGGAGGTGTGCCTCTCACTTAGCAATGCGCTCGCATCAACAGTATGTATGCATGTATGCCTCCACTGCGCTGCCAACCGTCTGAGCAGGCGAAGTGCACGTATTTGTGTATGTAACAAGTAAGAAAGCTACAGTCGAGTGTACTCGACTGTGAGATACCCGCTACCCATTTTGAATAAAAGCAATATATTTTGCGGTATTATTCTCAAAATATACCAAATATACTGCAAAATACTAAAAATACCAAATGGTATATGTGGTATATCGATATAGTACCGCATTCAAAATATACCATAGACGGCACAATATACCAGATTGTCAGCCAAAGCAACTCAGACTCCTAGTAAGTAGGCGTTTTTGCCCATACAAAAGTATTTCTTTAATAACTTCCACAATTTTTTTCTGATCGCAACCAAATTTTCAGGGATCATAACTACTATAGTTATTACCGTATATACCAAAATTCGTAACCCTAGCTTTAAAATTACGCTTTTATTCGATTTTTGATTTGCAGCGGCGGAAGTGGGCGTGGCAAAATTTTGAAACAAACTTGATCTGCGTGCAAACATAACAAATGCTGTCGAAAAAATTATAGCTCTATCTCTTATAGTCTCCGAGATCTAGGTGTTCATACGGACAGACGGACAGACGGACAGACGGACGGACGGACAGACGGACATGCTATATCATCTCGGCTGTTGACGCTGATCAAGAATATATATACTTTATAGGGTCGGAGATGCCTCCTTCTACCTGTTACATACATTTCCTGCCGGCACAAAGTTATAATACCCTTCTACCCTATGGGTAGCGGGTATAAAAAGAGAGCGTGAGCAAGCGCGGCTGCAAGCCAGTGCATGATACAATTATAGAAGGTAGTCTCGTCGGAAAAAAGCTGGTACCCTGTCTATGTTAGCAATAAGTGCGAGTGAAAGAGGCACAGCCTGGTAGTGTGAACGAGACGACAATGAAATGCGCGTTAACCCTTAGACGATGATATTAATATTTACATATTTTGAAGCTAATATTAATGTCTCCTTGACATATTTTTTAAATGTAAATTGTTTATGAACAATATTAATAATATATATGAGAATTCTCTAATTCTCTAAATATTTAAATTCTATCCGTGTCTACGGCATACATGGCAAAAAGTCATTTTGCATAAGGGTTAATTGCGCTAAAATTTCGTCCGCAGACAACCTCTTGCGTCGAAATACGAATGCGCACTGACGAAAGCTTTTTTCCGACGAGACTACCTTGTATTATTGTATCATGAGCCAGTGCGGACAAGAGCGAGTGCACAAGAGTATGTGTGTATGTGACGAGAAAGCGAGAGTAAGCGCGGCTGCAAGCCGGTGCGCTTGCGGACAAAACATGTATGTATGTATGTCGGCGATTATCGCGACATACAAAATGTCCAACGGACAAGAATTAAAAGCAATACGAAATGCTGGTACACACAGCTTGGATTTTAATTATTAAGGAACTCGGTAAAAGATATTGGATTCTTTTGCACAATATGGCGGAAAACCAAAGGGCTGACGACCGTGGAAATGATAGGAAAGAGGAAAAAACTGTTGTGGTACTTATCTGCGGAGTATGCTGTAGTGTTTGCTTGTAGCGGCGCAGATAAGTAGGTGGCAGATGGAGTTTCCCTTTTTCTCGCAAATAAAAATACTCGCGTTTTTTCACTAATAGTATATATATATTTGTAGACTTTTCAGGTTATTGTATCGCACAAATTGGGGGTGTTTTAGTACAGTGGCTAAAGAGACGTGGTTTTTAACTGACCTAGTAAAAATGCCGACGGCATTTCACCGATCAATTGCCGACCCGCGCTCAGCGGTGGAGAGTTGTGGGAGACAGAAGCTGAGAGCACTGGAGCTTGAGTGCTTTCTTACGCGTGAACGCATTGCTGGTGAGCGAAAAGCTTTGAGTGCTTTTCGGTCGGAGGAGCGGAGGTGTGCCACTCACCTACAATGCGCTCGCATCAACAAGCTCAAACAGGCGAAAAACTATTTTTTTTTTTTTTTAAATTCTGTTTAGCCAACCATTTCCGGTAACGCAAGTCATTCTCGGATCCACATAAATTGCAGATAATAATACTTTGTTTTCTAATTACTTACTTTCTCAACGTTTGAATTGTGGCAATAATAAAATTTTTTTTTATAATATTTTGGCTATTATCGCACTTCAATTTAAATTCCATTTAAATAATGAAAAATGCACTATAAACTAAATTTGAATCCTGCAGCTTTAAGGTCGCATCATATGCGTCCTTGGACGCGTCGGCATTCGTCTCCATCGAGTCCCATTCTGCGGCGGTATTAATGCTACACTGAGTACCCAGAAACTCTTTTAGGACAAGTAGTTTTTATATCATTAAGTACGTTGAATTCCACCTAGTGACAACGTCGAGCGATGGTATATTTTTGTTGTGCTTGATTCAGACGCGCCTGCGCAGGTTACATATTTATTTTATACATATGTATATAAAAAAAACTATATGTATTTCTATTTGTAAAGTAAGTAAATTTTACCTATAAGTTTCAGTTCGCAATGGTTTGCATAATTTGCGGCAGATACTAATTTTTTCGCTAATCTCGCTCAGCTTATTCACATCATAGACGCACAGCTGAAAAGTGTGCGCAGCACCCCGTACAGGTGGGCTGAAAAGTAAGCTCCTTGGAAATGAAAAAAATTATTTTATTTATTTTTTATTCAATGTAGTCTCCTTTTAGGTCGATACACTTATTCCAGCGATTTTTTAACTTTTTGATCCCATCTGAAAAGTAATTCTCCGGAAGGTCTTAAAATATTCCATCTTTTAAGGTTTTGGAATAGGTAATAGTCCGAGGGAGCCAAATAGGGTGAATAAGGTGCATGAGGAGCACTTGGAGTCCTAAATCGTTGATTTTAGCCATGGTTCCCACGTTCGAATTTTTGGTCTGGAGTCAGCAAACGCGGCACCCAACGGCAGAATAATTTTGTCATGTGCAAAATCTCGCCCTGAATGCTCAGTACTAATCCTTGCGGCCTCTGCTAGCTCGCAGAATTTCACTTTCCGGTCAGCCAACACCATTTCATGTATTTTATGGACATTTTCCTGTGTAACCGCATCGGAGGGCCTGCCACTGCGGACTTCATCGGTAGTGGCGTTTCGGCCACCACGAAACTCTCGAAACCAATATTTGACGGTGTAATCTGAAGGAGCATGAGCCGCATAGTATTTATCCAACTTTTGTTTAGTTTCCGTCGCTGTTTTGCCTCTCAAAAAATAATGTTTTATGAGGCAACGAAAAACGTTTTTTTCCAACATGATGTCAAACACGTCAACAACTATTAGTTGTCAAAAAAAAAAACTAAGGGCTGTATCGCGCTGAATTTCAACATGGCTACCTAAATATGAATAGACTATAAAGAGCGACAATCATTTTTGCGATAGCAGCGCATTCTGGTGGTCAAGGAGGTTACTTTTCAGCCCACCTAGTACATGATGAATATTCGCCAAATCCAGAATATCCAGCTTACCGATCAAATTTTCCTCTTCGTCATCTTCAAAAAGGGATTCCTCCGTTTCGTCATTTATAATTTCTACGGCTTTGACCATGTTTCTCCTATTATCAGAAGTAACACTGTGTATATACATTTTATTTTCTTTAATAACAAACATTATGAGCTAACTGAAAATACATTTCTCCTGAAGATTTGATCAATATTTATGCCATATTCGTCAAGAATTCCAAAATTTTTTTCTTTGATGTATACCCCAGTATGTGCATGGGTGAGCTGAATCATACCCAACGTCTTTACAACGATCTCTATATTATTTATATTTGTGTGAATTATTTGCAGATTCACACCTAGAACAGCTATTTCCATTCTAGTCGACACGTCGATTTTTAGCGATAGAAGCTTTCCTTTAACTAAAGCCCTTATGCCGTCTTTGATGGCTGTTCTTTTACGGAAACTAAACTCATAATGTTCCTTGATGTGATTGCTTTCATACCAAGGGCATTATAAATTGGATCAACAATTTCTTTAGTCCCTCGCTGTCCAAAAACATACATGGCTTTCCGTCAGTTGTGACAATTTTGACCAGTGAATTTATAATTGTGTCTTAACTAGTTCTTTCTTCACAACTTTAGTTTCGGTGACTTCTTCGCTTCTTCACCATGCTTCGTTGTCAAATGGCGTTTTAAATTTGTAGAATGAATACCTACTAATTTTACTCTGCACACTTTGCACACCGATTTGTTGTCACTTTTTTTTTATCAATTTTCAATAAATTTGATAAATCAATGTTTACAAGCGAGATTGACAAAGCCAATTGACGAGTAGAACCCACGAAACTTCACATACACTCATACATGCGCAAAAAACTTTTTGAATCGTCGATCGCGAGCAAACGGTCCGAGATTGAGCAGACCAAACAAAAACAGAAAAAACTGTTCTTCGGCTGAGCGCGAGCAAAATTTGTATACGAGCAATTCAATCCGTTGCTCTCAGACTTTTTGCTCAAAGTCTCAGAGACGAACACTTATTTTGAGACCGCACGAATCGGTTAACTGTTATTTACAAGTTATGGTCCGCGTTAATGTTGAGCCTAGCTGCTACAACCCATGTCTTGACTTCCCGCAAACTAAGTTCCATTACGGAACTGAGGGTGGTTGGGCATTTCCCAGTTATCAGAATGCTTATGTCATCGGCATAGGCAATTAACTTGGGAGCCCGTCTAGTGAATTTTTGTAATAGGCTATTCACAACCAGGTTCCAAAGGAGAGGCGAGAGGACCCACCCTGGGGAGTGCCACCTCGCACTTCCTTTGTAATAGTCAAATCGCCCCACGTGGCCACCACCCCTGTCGCTAAGAAGGCGGTTGATCCATCTGTGGATCGCTGGAGCCGTGTTCACTGAGGTAAGGCCCTTCATAATAGCGTCAGTAGTGACATTATTGAAGGCGGCTGAAATATCAAGAAAAGCCCCCAAGGAAGTGGAAGTTTTGAAGTGGTCTGCTTTTTCAATGGAGGCTAGAAGAGCATGAAGAGCCGTCTCAATAGACTTGCCCTTCGTGTAAGCATGCTGGCTTGGGGCAATTAGATGCAAAGAATCGCTCCCGATGTGCATATCAAGTAGCTTCTCAAGAGTTTTTAGCAGGAAAAATGTTAGGCTGATTGGCCGAAAGTCATTTGGGACCACGTGACTGCATTTGCCCGCCTTAGGCAGGAAAATTACTTTAGAGGTCCTCCTATGAGCTATGACACCATGCGAGGCACGCCGTGTAAAGCTCCGATAACCATGAAACAATCGCAGGTTTGCTGGCTTGCAGCATCGCTGGTGGAAGTCCGTCGAGACCTGGCGACCTTACCTTTGCAAAGGAGTCGATAGCTCAAATTATTCTGTTGGTGGTGATTAGACCGGCAGGGGTCTCATAACTGGGATACTTGGAAAGAGCTGCCAGTCAATGCTCGATGTTCCAATACATCCCGGGAAATGAGCTGAGAGCAGTGCCTCAAGAGTTTCAGCGCTGCTCTCCGTCCACTTTCCATCACCCGACTTGAGCAGACTGGGACTAGAAGCCTGCTTGGACAGCAGCTTCCTCAGTCTGGACCTCGTACCATGGATTCTGATTTTTATCTTCAGACAGACAAGTGTCCGAAAGACAAGGAAGTGATTTGGAAGTAATGATTTTTAAACCCTTTTCTGTCTTCGTTGGACTGTAACTAATGTGATTCAATCGTATTCATGCTAATGTTAGTATTTGTCAATAGTGTAAGTCCCTGTAGTGTCAAAATGAGATCCAACTACGGCCAATTCTTAAGTCTATTACACTTTATAGGTGGAACGACTTTTTGCCTTGTGGCTCAGCGAAAGTGTAGCACAAAAAAAAAAATTTGGTGCTTAGCGAATATGTGTTGGGGCAAATTTCAGTTGTGCTGAAAAAGAAAGGAACTCAAATATATTTCCAAGTTATCAAAAGCTGCATTCAGCAAAGATTATATGCTACCCAAAAAATTTTAAATTTACTTGAGATTTTAAATTTGCCGCTCAAAGGTAGCGGAGACATAAACTAGTGCACGATAAGAGACATACACCTCTGCATATGAAATTTCCCCTCCGTGGTGAGTTTGTCTAGCGAGCGAACGATCTTAGGAGACGCGCTTTGTCGCTTTGGCAACGACAGCTTTCATTCTTTTGCAATTTGACTACGATCAGAGACGGATGATCTGGGTGGCCAAAATTCTTGGTTGATGATGTGAAAAAATTAAATCACATGCATCACCAGAAAAAAAAATATAATCTTCCAACATCGTCAGCATTCATCAATGCTTTTTTGCTTTTGAGGAAAGAAAATAATCCAGCTCGTTACGCTTGCTAAGCGAAGGTAATTATTTCGGAGAAATAATCAAATTTTTTCATTGGTCCTAATTTCAATTTTTTCTCCATCCTTAGCAAGTGAAAATTCGTCTAAGCCGTCAATGTTTATTCCAAATAATACGGACAAAATTCCACTTAGTGAATTTTAACTCCACGAATCCGGCACATGTTAGTCAGCGGAGGCCGACTATTTCGTGCCGGGAGTCTTTATATTTCTGGGTCTGCCGCCTGCAGATCCAGAAGGCGACAGCAGTGAAGTGCAGTGCATCTCCGGGTAGAGCACTCTGGCCCCACAGTGTCGAGCCGCGCAAGGCCCTTGGTCCCTAAAAATATAATAGAATAATTTAGTTTGCATAGTTATAAGAAGCAACTAAAAAGATAAAAAGAAAAAGAAAAATATGAATTGTGATTTGGCACTTATTTTTTTTTTACGCTGTATTTTTTTTGGTTTTTGCTTTATTTTGTGTGCTATTTTTTCCCTAGGCCCTAAAGGATATATTCGACGTGAATATGCCTGTGCCTGTTCGGCACCAATCGTAAAAAAATAATAAATAACAAGTAAGAAAGTAACAGTCGAGTGTGCTCGACTGTGAGATACCCGCTACCCATTTTGAATAAAAGCAAAATATTGCGGTATTTTTTCAAAATATACTAAAAATACACCAAATGGTATATTTGTTATATCGATATAGTACCAGATTCAAAATATACCATACACGGCATAATATACCAGATTGTCGGCCAAAGCAACTAAAACCCCTAGTAACTTGGCGTTTTTGCCAACGCAAAAGTATTTCTTATAACTTCCACAATTTTTATCTAATCGCAAATTTCAAGAAATCACAACTACTATTGTTATTATTGAATACTCCAAAATTCGCAGCTCTAGCTTTAATATTATTTTGTTATGTTTGCACGCAGATCAAGTTTGTTTCAAATTTTTGCCACGCCCACTTCCGCCCCCGCAAATCAAAAAAATAATAGAATAACAAGCGCAATTTCAAAGCTAGAGTTACGAATTTTGGTATATGCAATAATTACTGTAGTAGTTATGATTCCTGAAAATTTGGTTGCGATCAGATAAAAATTGTGGAAGTTATTAAAGAAATACTTTTGTATGGGCAAAAACGCCTACTTACTAGGGGTCTGAGTTGCTTTGGCCGACAATCTGGTATATTATGCCGTGTATGGTATATTTTGAATGGTGTACTATATCGATATACCAAACATACCATTTGGTATATTTTTAGTATTTTAGGTATATTTTGAAAATGAGACCGCAATATTTTGCCTTTATTAAGGCAGGGTAGCGGGTATCTCACAGTCGAGCACCCTCGACTGTAACTTTCTTACTTGTTATTTGTGAAATCAGCTCAATATAAAATTCACGAATAGTTTCTTTAATTTTACACTTTTCAAATTCAGTCAGATTTTCGCTATCAATATACTGCTGCGCTTTTGTACCAATACAAATAAGGAGTTTGACAGAAGTTACATAATATTAACTTAACAGAAACATCAAGTCTGTTGTATAGGTATGGAAGTCTGACAGATTCGGATTGAAATTCAGTGTTAAGTTCATTAATAATTTTTATGCTTTTATTTTCGGTGCTAACATAATATTGGCTAAGTCCTTGGGCTTTATGTTATTGACTTCCGAACATTGGGATAGAAAATAAAGCTGTAGTGCATCCCACTGCTCTATAATTCTACAAATAACTTTCTAAAGAGAAAGCCACCTTGTCATTGCTAATCCTAAGATCTTATGGGGCTTGATGTCGCAGAAGTCTTGAAATTCTTTTAGCTCTAGCATTCTCTTAAGACTCCACGCGAAATAGGAATAAATGTTCCTGCACGGCTTTTCAACGTCTGATGGCAATTTTTTGCAAGAGTAGCTTGCGCACAAATGTAGTGAGTGACAAGTACACTTCATATAAAACAAGTTGGTGTCCTTACTCATTTTTCTTTTCAATCCAGATAGACTTCCCGCCATAGTATTTGCTCCGTCGGTTGCAAGTCCAATTAAATTGTTTAGTGGGATCTCGTTTGATGTAAAAAATTGTTTAATAGTTGATAGATTGACTCAGCGTCACATTTATTGATTTACCTAAGAAACTTGTCCGTAATTGTTTTCGTAACGCTTTGAAACTGCATTGCCACCAACACAAGCGCCTTGCTCCACGAAACATCAGTAGTTTCGTCAACAATTAGGGAAAATTTTGAACTTTTTAGCGAACTAATAATGTTTTTGAATGATTTTCCCGCCAGCTACTCTGTCATTTGTGATGCTTTTGTTCGACCACCTTCGTTTTTAAGCCACGAAAACTTGGTGAGTTTGTTTTATTTTGATTATTTTATTCTTAATAAATTCTAAACAAAAAAAATCATGACAAAGATAAATTCGAGGAGAATTACAGTAATAACGAAAAAAACCGCATAAACTCAATTTTGCACGTTTCTAGAAGTTTTAATTATTAAAATAATATTAATATTTTGTCCAAAGACCTTTATTTGAGATAACTTCCTGTACACGGTCAGGCATGCTCTCTACCAAATTTTCAATAATATACGTCTCCATTCAGCTTCAACACGCTCCCAAAGGTTGCCCATGTTTGATGGAGCTGCTTCGTATTGCCCGAGCCGTCTTTTCACGATTGACCAAAGATTTTCAATCGGATTGAGGTCGGGACTTTGTGCTGGCCATTCCATTAATTTAAAAGGTTGCTTTTCAATCCAGTCCTCCTTCCGCATAATACCTTCTATTAACTGTAGAGGGCCAACATGCCACCACGTGAAGCATCCCTAAACCATAATACTTCCGCCACCATGTTTTACAGTTTGTTTTACATGGTGTCTTTGGATACGATCTCCGGGTCTACGCCAGACCCGGTTAAATTTGGACTCGTCAGACAACACGTTTCCAATCGTCCACAGTCCAATTTTTATGTGCCCTTGCAAATTTCAATCGCGCTTTAACGAATAATGCAGGTTTTTTTTTCACACTTGCAATATACCCAATGTCTCGCAGCGCTCTTCTAGCTGTCCATTCGCTAACATTCTTGTTGATAGCCAAGAAAGCACCCTTTGGTGTTAGAAGCTTGTTCTTCCTCATTTTCGACATCATCAGTCGAGCATCTGTCTCCTTCAATAATTTCTTGCGACCTGCGACTTGCGCTTTGGGAGTCACATTCCGCCTCTTCTGAACAGCGATTACCACCGATTGGCTTATACCAAGCCTCTTGGAAATTACACGTGATGTACAACCATTCTCGGTCAGGCTAACTACATTATTTTCAATATCTTCAGATAATTTTCGCATTTTTATGCTAGCAAATCTTCAACAATTTATTTAGAATTACAAGCTAGTCCGAATCACGTTTTAATCTGTGCTACGAACATCAAGAATAATAGAAAATCAAAAATAACGGTGAACCTTGCCGATTTGTGCTGATAAGAGAAGTAAGAAAGCGAAAATAGGCGAAAAAGTGCCTACGTGCAAAATTTGAGTTTATGCGGGTTTTTTTTTCGTTTTTACTGTAATTCTCCTCGAATTTATCTCTTTCATGATTCTTTTTGCTTAAAATTTATTAAGAATTAAATAATCAAAATAAAACAAAAAAAAATTTTGGATTATCTTGTGTGGTTATGATTTTGTGAGTGGCGAAAGTCTGAGTTCTGAACATGCACTCAATTTTGCTCGCCACTGTAAGTGTATAATGTTTTAATAAGACTCACTTTGGCTCATCATCTACTGTCACTTGCAGAGCATTAGCTTCAGTTGCACCAGAAGCTGCCTTTTTTGTAATGAATCTATAAAATTTATATATGTACATATATACTTTGTTGTTTCAAAAGACATTAGCTTACTTACCTATCCATCACTATGTATAATCTTTAAAAACTGGTTAAACAATATATTTTTCAAATTCAAGTTCTCGAAAGATTTTTGTATTTCACAATTTATAACTGTTTACGTAGTGATGAGACGGAACATTGCAAATCGACTGCATGCGATATTATTTAGTGTTAGTAATGGTTCAATTTCTAACTGATACAAAATTTATGACTGGTGGAACAGAGCCGTTTGTTAAAATAATATGTGTATAATAAGTAACAAAGCTACAGTCGTGTGTGGTCGACTATGAGATAGTTTGTTTTTATACCCGCTACCCATAGGGCAGAAGGGTATTATAACTTTGTGCCGGCAGATCAAGTTTGTTTCAAATTTTTGCCACGCCCCCTTCCGCGCCCGCAAATCAAAAAAATCGAATTGCAAGTGTTATTCCTGAAAATTTGATTGCGATTAGATACAAATTGTGCAAGGTATTAAATAAATACTTTTGTATGGGCAAAAACGCCTTCTTACTGGGGGTCTGAGTTGCTTTATCCGATAATCTGGTATATTGTGCCGTCTATGGTATATTTTGAATGTGGTACCATATCGATATATCAAATATACCGCTCGGTATATTTTCAGTATTTTTTTAGTATTTTCGGAATATTTTAAAAATAATACCGCAATATTTTGCTTTTATTCAAAATGGGTAGCGGGTATCTCACAGTCGAGCACACTCGACTGTAACTTTCTTACTTGTTTTATTTGCGGGGCTGAATGCTAATGCTTTTAGATGGAGCACCTAAGGCGATTTCCAGCTAATGTTCTTAAACTTTTTTGTTCATACGCTGCGTTTGTTTTGTGATGCTAACTATTTTTTGCTGCACTTCTGATTCAGATAACTCCATGGATTCCTCTCTTCTCGTTTGCTTAGTGTGTGTTTTGGAAAAGTTTAACTCTGTTGTCATCGAGCAACAAAAATGGAATGCAATCAATTGTAAATTATTCTTCTTCGATATCTAGCGTTCTGCTTATGGATTTAGAATGGGACCTTATCCATCCATCGTGTACCTCGATTTGCCATGTAAATTTGCAAATTTTCGATTCATAGATCCGATTCTATGCTAAAACAGTAATGCCATAAAATATAACAAACCTCCTCAAATACTTCTTAATCATCCCTTTAAAATTTTCATCTGAATAGGGCTGGAACTGAATCAATAGTGAGATCCTGTTACTGTCAATGGTAACAAACCTTTTCAAAAAACTTTACTTTGAAGGGCTGCCAGCAAAGTTGGGTTAGTGTAGCTTACAATAAATAATCCCAATGTAAAAAGTACATTATATTTTAATAAAAATATATAAAAATAGTTTTTAACATTGGCCATAAAATATAAAATTTATATTTTAACTATTTTAAATTCACGACTATGTAATTTAAATGTGTTTTTAGTGAATTTGTGGATAATTATATATAAGGTCTATGAAAACATGGAAACACCCTCGTTCGGATTTGGGTTTACTCATGTTTGGTTTATGTATTTCAAAGCACATTCTCTGCCTAAGACTGAGCTTGGGGTCGCACTGAAAGATTTATGTGCGTAAATTTCATGCTGACGGCATCAGGTGATTTAACACTTTAGATAACTTGAAACACTTTATAGTCCAGCTAGTCCCAACTCCTCAACCTTTCACACAAACAAACAAGCAAACAAACAGACAGGAAAAGTTCAAAGGGGAGTTGGTGAATTGCCAAGGACAAAAGTTGTATTTTTATTATTTTATTTTATTGCGCTTACATCTTTAAATATGTTTGCTTGCCTTTTTGCCGCTTTTCTGTCCAGCTTTCTCTGACCTGAGTCGTGCATTCTGAGCCTATCACAAACACGACACTACCGTTTTACCCCAATCCCTACCTATTAGGCGGGGGTTAGCCAATGGAATTGATGTGTCTTTTGGGGTCATACAAATTACAAAAAAAAAGCTTTTGCCTTTTTGGGCCAAGCTGATTGTGTGCGATTGAGAGCACCATCGGCTCCAGATTCTTTAGATAGCATGAAAACCATATAAATTATATTGAGCGTTGTAAATTAGTTTTTTATGTGGCACGCATTTAGAGAGAGTGAGAAATGGAATTAGATACGTGCAGTTTGAGGAGTCAATTTATGCAAGCCTCTGATTACTACACAAAAAGCTTTGATTTTTACTGATAAACTGATGCTGGTAGAACTTAATCATTTAATATTAATCTACACTCCATAATGTACGATAAGTTGCGGCGTTTCGTATTCCTGGTGGCTGAAACAATATATCGCAAACGAAGCAGAACAATAGCAAGCAATTACCCAAAAAATAAAAAAAATCAATCACGATTTAAAAATTCCGCTCCGGCTCATCTCATTGCAATAAGGAATTGTATTCGTTTTTTCTATAAAATTATAATTATTGTAAGAAAAGAACATATATAGGTAAGAAACCTGCTAGACTGTGAGATACTCGCTACAAATTTTCAGTAAAGGCAAAACTGTGAAAGTAGTATTTTTGATTAAATAGTACATATATCATTTTAATGACGGAATACTACAATATGCCAAAATCTATACTTGATATATAGAAAATCAACTAATGCAACAGAGACCCAACATCAACAACCGGTTTTGGCATTGAAATAATTAATTAATTATTATTATTATTATAAATAATACAGTTATTATTATCTATTGTTACACATTAATTTCGTGATCTTCACACGTTAATCTACGAATTCATTACCAACAAAAAATATATAATAATAAGTTATTCATTATATTCTATGAGATCTACATACATATCACCCATACGGACGGACTGACATGTATTTATCGTCTCAACTACAGTTACAACACCAGTCTTCTTATCGATAGAATGCGGTAAAAAAAACAAATAAAAACTACAGTCGAGCGTGCTCGGCTGTGACAAAATTAATATACCTAAAATATTCAGAATGATCAAGAATATATATACTTATTTGTGTCGAAGCTGCATCCTTTTATATTTCCTTAATGTATGGTAACGCTCAAAAGGTATTGAAGCGAAAATAACTTGTAATTGTTAAGAAACTATAAACTAAAAATTTATTTAACCACAATTAGCTGGGGGAACAACGAATAAAAACCGATTGAATAGACCTGAGCCGCTATAAACAAAGTAGAGAGAAAATAGATATAAATAGATAATAAGGATTCTATTGACTCTGCATTTATAAATAAACAGACCGCCGCCTTCTAAGGTTAAATCGACTTAAAATTGTTTAAGTTATCCTCAACTTCAATTCAACTCAACTCAATTCGTCCGTGACTGTTACGGATTCCCAAAAAATAATATATTACAAAATAGAAAAATCTATTTTTGTAGATTTTCTAACATTTTGTCTATAAAATTTTGTGTTTTACCTTACATTGTCAATTAGCTCCTAAACATTAGGCAAATAAGCGAAATTAATTTATCAGCAACCAATGATAAATTAATTAGTAGTTCATCTACTTTGAATATTTCTTAGCATGAATGAGTTTTTTAAATTTCATTGAAATTTATCTATAGGTCTTGAACCGTAAGCCACGACCAAAAAATAAAATGAAAAAAAAAATATAAAATTAACAAAAAATCAAGTAAGAAAGCTAAAGTCGAGTGTGCTCGACTGTGAAATACCTGCTACCCATTTTGAATAAAAGCAAAATCTTGCACTATACAAAAAACAAAAATATACTAAATTGTGTATTTTGTATATTAATACTGTATATTAATACTTCACTCAATGTATACTATAGAGTGCAAAATATACCAGATTGTCAGCCAAAGCAACTAAGACCCCTTGTAAGTAGGCGTTTTTGCCCAAACAAAAGTATTTCTTTAATAACATCGACAATTTTTATCTGATCGCAATTATTCATTATTGTATATTCGCGACTCTAACTTTACGGGGCCGAAGTGGGCGTGGTGAAAACTTGAAATAAACTTGATCTGCGTGAAAACATTACAAATGCTGTCTATCTCTTATACACTAGTCGGCACAATTATTTTGACGAAACTCTTTTTGACTATTGAACTTAGCTTTGCTTGAGTTCGTCAAATAACGGTGCGAAAATGAGGCGCAAAACAAAGAATCTATTTTTAGCTATGTGCATGCCAAATTTTATTTCGTTTACCTTTTGCATTCTCTTTCTACTGATAAGAATGCATGCAGACAACGGCTTTTTTGCGTGGCACAAGTATTTTGACAGCATCTTTATGGAAATATTTTTACACTTGTAAGCACGCGAGAATTAAAGAACTTCTGTGTTTAACTTTGAGCAATTTTAAACCTTGTTATTAAAATAGAAAGTTATCAACAATTATTAAATAACATGGGTAAAACAGCTGAGCTAAGTTCGGTTACCAGATCTTCAATGGTAGCAAAATTTAACGCTGGAATATCAGTCAAAGACATTGCCAATGAGTATAATGTGTCGCGTCAAACTGTGCACTACCAAATCAAAAAGTTTAAAAAGCATAATGACATACGTAATTTAAGAAGATCAGGTGCTAAGCGCAAAACAGATCTCAGCGATGACCGAGTTCTATTACGGGAATTTAAAAAAAAAATGTTTTACTTAAGCCCCAATCCGCAGCAGATCAATTTAATTTGTCAGCTAAGCACCAATTAGTGAGCGCACAGTTCGTAGACGATTAAAAGAATATGATTTTAAGACTTATAAAGTCAAAGAAGTCCCATATATAACAAAAGCAAACAAGCTCAAAAGACTGTCATTTGCAAAGGAATATGTCAATAAGCCAAAGGAGTTCTGGAGGAGCGTTCTATGGACAGATGAAAGCTCCTTTGAGTATAATTCATCAAAAAATAAAATTTTTGTAAGATTACCAAGGGCACAAAGGCAGAAAAGGCGGCCCGTTTGCCAAAAAATAAGCCATGGTGGAGGCTCTGTGATGTTCTGGGGATGTGTAGCGTTTAATGGACTGGGTGACTTCGTTCCTGTCACTGGTTCGATGAACCAAGGCCAATATTTACGGATTTTAAATGATAATGCATTTACTTCTGGAGACAGGCTTATTGGTCAATCCTTCATTCTGCAACAGGATAACGCCCCATGCCACAAAGCTAAGATGATTACAACATTTTTGAAAGATGTTGGTGTTACCACTTTGGACTGGTCACCTCAAAGTCCAGATTTAAATATAATTGAAAACATCTGGTCTCTTATGAAAAGTAAAAGAACAGTATCGTTAAATAAAACCAGAGAGGAGACAATTTCTGAGGTCACTTCCCTTTGGGAAGAGATATCTCCAGAGATCATCCGAAATTTAATCGATTCAGTACCGGAACGCCTGGAAAAAGTTATTGAAACTAAAGGAAATTATATATTTTACTAAATACCCGTTTAGTTTTGTTTAAGTTTAAACCTTGTTATTCATATTAAAATACACTTGTCAAAATACTTATGCCATCGCTTGAAAATTACATAAGCTTATATTTTTTCAAGTTCATATGTTGAATTCATTATTTTTAAGTTTGTATTAGCACTAAGTAAAGCAGCAAAAAAATTCATTAAGTTATATTAAACCATTGCAAAGTTACTTAAAAATTTGAATAATTTTTTTTCGTCAAAATAGTTATGCCGACTAGTGTAGTCTCTGAGATGCTGTGCTAGAACGTCTCGGATGTTGACGCTGTTCAACAATATATATACTTTATAAGGTCGGTTACATACATTTCCTGCCGGCACAAACTTAAATACCCTTCTACCCTATGGGTAGCGGGTAAGAATATTTTTATAAAATTTACCAAACTTAGTTTTGGTGGTTCCAAATAATTTTTTTTTTTTTAATTTTATTATAATCATTCGCAAAAATGTACACATGTCATATACATTACCTTGATTAGTTAATGTATGCTCATACTGTAACGTGTAACGAAGCAAGTTCGCTGAAGGAAGCCGGTGTAAATGTAGCGCCATGAAAGGCGTACGCGATCGCTACGGCTGTTGTCTGGTCGGATGGGTGTGGGCAAGAAAAATATCCTTTCCGCTACGTGCTTCCATGGATTAATTATACTTTTAGAAAATTCGCGTACTTAAGGAAGGGGGAAAATGGGGAAGAGACATACAAGGGCAGTAAACAAAAGAGTTAGAAGAAAACTAGAGGAAAGACAAGTTAGGGATCTACCTTCGACTTGGAGCACTTCTCCTTTACGATGCACTCATTGGTGCAGACGCCCACCCTACCATGATCCTGCAAAGCCAATGTTAAAATCAATTTAGATGACAGGATCCCTTAGAGAAGCTCCTCGTTACTCAACCCTCCCCATACAAACGCTGCATGGTTCCAAATTTGAAAACTTACTCGCACATACTAAACATTATAACAAATTTATTTAAATTAAGAAACATAAAGAAAAAGCAAATAAGGCAACAAAAGAAAACATGGACGGAATATGAAATAACGACGTTGAAATATTAAAGCTAAATTAATTCTATTTCATAAATACTTAAAAACTAAATAAATAGATGTATAGAATAATTATGATTAATAGAAATAGATAGCTAATATTTCATATTGTAATTATACCCGCTACCCATAGGGTAGAAGGGTATTATAACTTTGTGCCGGCAGGAAATGTATGTAACAGGCAGAAGGAGGCATCTCCGACCCTATAAAGTATATATATTCTTGATCAGCGTCAACAGCCGAGACGATCTAGCCATGTCCGTCTGTCCGTCTGTGTGTCTGTCCGTCTGTGTGTCCGTCCGTCTGTCCGTATGAACACCTAGATCTCAGAGACTATAAGAGATAGAGCTATAATTTTTTTTCGACAGCATTTGTTATGTTTGCACGCAGATCAAGTTTGTTTCAAATTTTTGCCACGCCCACTTCCGCCCCCGCAAATCAAAAAAATCGAATAACAAGCGTAAATTTAAAGCTAGAGCTGTGAATTTTGGTATATACAATAATTACTATAGTAGTTATGATTCCTGAAAATTTGGTTGCGATCAGATAAAAATTGTGGAAGTTATTAAAGAAATACTTTTGTATGGGCAAAAACGCCTACTTACTAGGGGTCTGAGTTGCTTTGGCCGACAATCTGGTACATTGTGCCGTCTATGGTATATTTTGAATGGTGTGCTGTATCGGTATACCAAACATACCATTTGGTATATTTTTAGTATTTTTGTAGTATTTTCGGTATATTTTGAAAATAATACCACAATATTTTGCCCTTATTAAAAATGGGTAGCGGGTATCTCACAGTCGAGCACACTCGACTGTAACTTTCTTACTTGTTTTTATATGGATCGCTAAATTAATAGATAGTTTTTATGTACTATAAAACTATTTAATTAAGAATCCATATCCTTATATGGCAATGGACCATCAGCAAAAGCCCAGCCCTAAGAAACTTAAGGTTTCTCAGGCGAAACGAAGCTGCCAACAAAACAGATATAAATAAACTTCGTTTGGTCTTTAACCTTTGCATTCAACAGATGCAATACACAAAAAAGCTCTGTAGCGAACAATATGAGTAAAAGCTACGTATGTATAAACAAAAAGCTCACTTACAGCATTCTCCAGCGACGAAAGATCTTTCACAGCCGGTGATATGTGTGTGTGTGTTGTTATGTTGTTGTGGTTGCAGCTGTGGAACAAAACTTTAAAGCCCTAACCAAAAGCTTTCTACTCAAATGTTGATCTGAGCTTTTATGCCAGATGTTCCATTGTTTACTTTGTAAGCAATTATAAATGTAATTTTGAATTTGCAAATTTATGACAGAAAACAAAAGTATTTACGAACAATATATATGTAGGACGAACAAATGACTAATGAAGTTTATTTACAACTGATACCTAGTATATAATACCACGGAATCATATGTAAATTTACATCAATTCTTCCATTCAACATATATATATGTACGTAAACAAGACTTTACATGAACAAAATAGAATACAAAGAAGCGCTAATTAAGTGGCAGAAGGCCCAAAATGAACAATGTCGAAATACATATAATAAACAACACAAACATCTATGGCACGATCATCTTCGGAGACATTTCCTCTGGTGGTCGCACGGTCACTTGCACATATACCACATCTAGGGTAATGTTGGCGTTCTCCTTGCTTTCCCTCTTAGCGACAACTCCCAATGCAAATTGAGGTGGCGGCGGTGCGGTAGCGCTGCAAATCGCTCCTCCAAATTTGGGCCAGATTGCAGTGCTGACTCCCGCTTGCAGCTATCAGCTGATCTGCTACAGCTTTCGCAGCGGTCGTGCAGAAGCTTTCAAAGCTTTATTACAAGCTTTGTTCTGCCGGCTGTCGAAGCGGAGTGGATGAGCTTTGCTTGGTGGCTTAACTTCGTAAGCACCAACAACATCCAAAAGTACAATATGGAACTACGTGCCGTCTGATTGTGAAAGAAAAATCAGATCATGAATACATGTAAGCTTTATATCTGCAATAGCGCAATAGTTACCCTGCCTTTTTGGACGGCACCATAAAATCTCCAAATTTTGTCTCCGCCTGTTGGCCTTCGGTAGCTGACCGAAAAAAGGGGTGTTTTCACACAATTTCTCTATTCGCACTATGCACTTTTTATTTCACTGAATATTTATGTTGGCTGAATATTTATGACCGTCGCACTTAATTCTCAATTTATATATGTATTTTTTCCTGGTGCGACTTGTCACAACCAATTCAGAAAGTGACTTTGCGAGATTGCAAGACCAGCACGAATGAGCAAAAAAAACTGTCTTGTCAATAGGGCGTTAATCTTTGATGCATTCTTAACTTCCCATTCTTTGACATTCACTGCCTCAAGATGCATCTATCGCAAAAATCTTTTTGATGTTGCCAAGCCCCACACACAGATGGCGCTAATTAATATTTCCTAACAAAATACATATATCCTACAAGTTTAGACTAACATTAAACAATTATTATACATTTAACATTTAACTAACAAAAATTGAATTATTAACATATATATACATAACTTTAATAAATATACTACATTAACTACTTTTTCTACAAACAGAGCCGTGGCGCTGACGGTTTCCAATAGCAAAAAAAACTTTGCCTACTTTTAGGCCCAACCAATAAATGTTGGCGGTCCAAGCGACCACTACAATCCCCCCTGCCAAAATCACACTTTGTGGTCATCACTCCAAAGAGTGATACTCGCTTGGACGAATTTCCTGGCTACCCGATTTATTGTTTTTAAATCTTTAACATGATATTTTAAAATGAATCGCCCTTGGGTATCTCCTAACTCATAATAAGTATGGCCCAACTTATGCTTCACGCGAGATTTCACAAGTGTTAGAGCTAGAGGCGCATTAAAGCCTTTTTCAAAATTATTTTGTTGAAACCTTCGCCCATCAACTTCTGGACCAATTCTAAAATCTACTTCTCGACTTCTAAGATTGTACTGCTCTTCTTTTTCTTCGTGCTTCCGTTTTATGCTCTGTTGAGCCGTTTGCCTTATTATATCAACGGAATCCGCTCGATGAAAACTAGCTGTACGGTTTTCTAGAAGTTCTAAATTTCTTAGAAGTGGATAGGTATTGCCATTAAGAATCATGTGTTGTCCAAATGCAACACAATATGGACTGACATTTTCTGCTAACTGCCTGCTGGATCGTAACGCCCACAAAAGCTGCTCAATCGATTGATGCTGCCGTTGCCTGGCTGAAGACAATTGCCTAGGAGCAGAGTCAACTCTATAGCTTTCAACTTGAGCCGCTGAATTAACTGACAACCTGTGAAAGCCACCTTCACTCGCTTTCGACAAGTCCTGCGGATGCTGGGTTGCTACGTCCTCCGCAATACTCTGCTGCAAACTAACCATTGGTGGCACAACTGGTGCTAGATCTGAATTCGGCTGAACAAGTTCGGGCATACCAGTCGGTGCAATATTGCTAGAGCCTGTGATTAACAGATTTTGCGCTACTGCCTTGTTTTTGAACTTTGATAGCGTTTGTTCTTCTGAACTCTGAGCTGCACTTAGTTCTTCTGCCAAACTCATGGATTTGCTTAACGCAGTCTTACAACTTGGGCAGACCTCGTCATTTTCAGTCGCAGTACTGAAACATATATGATGAAAATAGTGATTGCAACTCGTTGTTAGAAGTTGAGCTGGATACTCTACTTCTTCTGAGCATACACCACAGAAAGTTTCTCCCGACATTCTCTGATATAGCGGGTTACAAATTCCACTAACGGGTCTGGCCATTTTGAATATTTATAAATTGCTAACTAAACAAAAAAAAACGTATGAAACACAAAACAATAATGACAGTAATAATAATAATAGTAATAATAATAAGTAAACAGTAACTGAAATCAAACTCAAAAATATAAACCAAAATAACATAAATAAATTTGGAACCATGCAACACTTATCGAAGGAAGAGTTGCTAACTAATAGTCGAAAGTATATATTGAAAACAAAGAAAATAGGGAATCTGAAAAATTGCTCCAGATATAGCGGCAAGTTAAGTAGTTCGAAACCACTTACTCGTTCCAAGCGAATATCTAGAAACAATATCCAAATACAGATAGGGTTTGTTGCATCGCTACCACTTACACTCGTACCCACGTAAAAGATAACGACCATGTTTGTGTGTATTGATTAACACAGAAAAAAAATAGATATTGAGAAAAAAGAAAATAGGAAATTCAAAAACATTGTTGCAAATACAGATCGATTTTGGCTGCTTCACTACCACTTACACTCGTATCCACGCAGAAGATAACGACCATGTTCGCGTGTAGTGATCAACACAGAATCCAAAAGCAGATATCGAAAAAGAAGAAAAGAATAGGAAATTCGAAGCATTGTTCCAAACACCGGTAGATTTTGGTTGCATCACTATCACTTACACTCGTATCCACGCAGAAGATAACGACCATGCTCGTGTATAGTGATCAACACAGAATCAAAAAGTAGGTATTGGAAACAAAAGAAATAGGAAATTCGAAACATTGTTCCAAATATAGATCGATTTTGGCTGCTTCACTACCACTTACACTCGTATCCACGCAGAAGATAACGACCATGCTCGTGTATAGTGATCAACACAGAATCAACAAGAAAGATATTTGAAACAAAAGAAATAGGAAATTCGAAACATTGCTCCAAATATAGCGGCAAGTTAAGTAGTTCGGAACCACTTACTCGTTCCAAGCAAATATTTAGAAACAATGTTCAACCACCGATAGATTTTGGTTGAATCACTACCACTTACACTCGTATCCACGCAAAAGATAACGACCATGCTCGTGTGTAGTGATCAACACAGAATCAGAAAGCGGACGAACTCCATTGTTTACTTTGTATTGACTGCTATGTTTCTATCTAGCGGCAAGTTGCAGTTTTATCCGCAAGAAAACTTGGCTCCAGCTAAGACTCCACATAAGCACCAATACAAAATATTTCGAAAATATTTTTTTCGAAGACAGGCTAGCTAACATACAACAGTACAATAAAACAATTACGCTAACCTGGCCTCACGTTTGGGCGCCAAATAATATAATTAACCTGTAACGTGTAACGAAGCAAGTTCGCTGAAGGAAGCCGGTGTAAATGTAGCGCCATGAAAGGCGTACGCGATCGCTACGGCTGTTGTCTGGTCGGATGGGTGTGGGCAAGGAAAATATCCTTTCCGCTACGTGCTTCCATGGATTAATTATACTATTAGAAAATTCGAGTACTTAAGGAAGGGGGAAAATGGGGAAGAGACATACAAGGGCAGTAAACAAAAGAGTTAGAAGAAAACTAGAGGAAAGACAAGTTAGGGATCTACCTTCGACTTGGAGCACTTCTCCTTTACGATGCACTCATTGGTGCAGACGCCCACCCTACCATGATCCTGCAAAGCCAATGTTAAAATCAATTTAGATGACAGGATCCCTTAGAGAAGCTCCTCGTTACTCAACCCTCCCCATACAAACGCTGCATGGTTCCAAATTTGAAAACTTACTCGCACATACTAAACATTATAACAAATTTATTTAAATTAAGAAACATAAAGAAAAAGCAAATAAGGCAACAAAAGAAAACATGGACGGAATATGAAATAACGACGTTGAAATATTAAAGCTAAATTAATTCTATTTCATAAATACTTAAAAACTAAATAAATAGATGTATAGAATAATTATGATTAATAGAAATAGATAGCTAATATTTCATATTGCAATTTTTATATGGATCGCTAAATTAATATATAGTTTTTATGTACTATAAAACTATTTAATTAAGAATCCATATCCTTATATGGCAATGGACCATCAGCAAAAGCCCAGCCCTAAGAAACTTAAGGTTTCTCAGGCGCAGCGAAACGAAGCTGCCAACAAAACAGATATAAATAAACTTCGTTTGGTCTTTAACCTTTGCATTCAACAGATGCAATACACAAAAAAGCTCTGTAGCGAACAATATGAGTAAAAGCTACATACGTATGTATAAACAAAAAGCTCACTTACAGCATTCTCCAGCGACGAAAGATCATTTTCACAGCCGGTGATATGTGTGCGGTATCATTTTTATGTTGTTGTGGTTGCAGCTGTGGAACAAAACTTTAAATGCCCTAACCAAAAGATATAGTACACCATTCAAATGTTGATCTGAGCTTTTATGCCAGATGTTCCATTGTTTACTTTGTAAGCAATTATAAATGTAATTTTGAAATTGCAAATTTATGACAGAAAACAAAAGTATTTACGAACAATATATATGTAGGACGAACAAATGACTAATGAAGTTTATTTACAACTGATACCTAGTATATAATACCACGGAATCATATGTAAATTTACATCAATTCTTCCATTCAAACATATATATATGTACGTAAACAAGACTTTACATGAACAAAATAGAATACGGACGGACGGAAGCGCTAATTAAGTGGCAGAAGGCCCAAAATGAACAATGTCGAAATACATATAATAAACAACACAAACATCTATGGCACGATCATCTTCGGAGACATACATTTCTCTGCCGGTCGCACGGTCATAATACACATATACCACATCTAGCGGTAATGTTGGCGTTCTCCTTGCATTTCCCTCTTAGGGACAACTTTCCCAATGCAAATTGAGGTGTGCGGTTATGCGGTAGCGCTGCAAATCGCTCCTCCAAATTTGGGCCAGATTGCAGCATGATACAATTATAGAAGGTAGTCTCGTCGGCAATTGTTTAAGCAAAGCTTTCGTCAGTACGCATTCGTAATTTTCGACGCAAGAGGTTGTCTGCGGACGAAGTTTTTTCTGCAATTAACCCTTGTGCAAAATGACATTTTACAAATGTATGCCGTAGACACGGATAGAATTAAAACATTTAGAGAATTAGATCAATTCTCATATATATTATTAATATATTTTCATTACCAAATTATATGAACAAAATAGAATCAAGGAGCGCATTAATATCAGCAAAATGAAAATATGTAAATATTGATATCATCGTCTATGGGTTAATGCGCATTTCATTGTCGTCTCGCTACCACACTGCTGTGCTGGAGACTGCTTTCACTCTTAGGGCACTCATTTGTATGATTATAGAGGTTGTGCTTTTTCTTTTATTGTATCATGGATTGCAGTGCTGACTCCTGCTTGCAGCTATCAGCTGATCTGCTGCAGCTTTCGCAGCGGTCGTGCAGAAGCTTTCAAAGCTTTAGTACAAGCTTTGTTCTGCCGGCTGTCGAAGCGGAGTGGATGAGCTTTGCTTGGTGGCTTAACTTCGTAAGCACCAACAACATCCAAAAGTACAATATGGAACTACGTGCCGTCTGATTGTGAAAGAAAAATCAGATCATGAATACATGTAAGCTTTATATCTGCAATAGCGCAATAGTTACCCTGCCTTTTTTGGACGGCACCATAAAATCTCCAAATTTTGTCTCCGCCTGTTGGCCTTCGGTAGCTGACCGAAAAAAGGGGTGTTTTCACACAATTTTTCTATTCGCACTATGCACTTTTTATTTCACTGAATATTTATGTTGGCTGAATATTTATGACCGTCGCACTTAATTCTCAATTTATATATGTATTTTTTCCTGGTGCGACTTGTCACAACCAATTCAGAAAGTGACTTTGCGAGATTGCAAGACCAGCACGAATGAGCAAAAAAAACTGTCTTGTCAATAGGGCGTTAATCTTTGATGCATTCTTAACTTCCCATTCTTTGACATTCACTGCCTCAAGATGCATCTATCGCAAAAATCTTTTTGATGTTGCCAAGCCCCACACACAGATGGCGCTAATTAATATTTCCTAACAAAATACATATATCCTACAAGTTTAGACTAACATTAAACAATTATTATACATTTAACATTTAACTAACAAAAATTGAATTATTAACATATATATACATAACTTTAATAAATATACTACATTAACTACTTTTTCTACAAACAGAGCCTGGCGCTGACGGTTTCCAATAGCAAAAAAAACTTTGCCTACTTTTAGGCCCAACCAATAAATGTTGGCGGTCCAAGCGACCACTACAATACATATGTATGTATTTGGTAATTTGTATTTGTAATAAAAATAATGTCAAAAATGAAATATGTGTGCGTGTTGCTTTTTACTTTAAGTAACGATGTTTCAATCCCACTGTCTAAATAAAATAATTTGTCAATAAAGTTCTCTATAAAGAAATTCAATTTTTCAACGAGCCCATAAAGTTAAAGTTGAAAAAAACGTAATTATCCTTGTCAGTATGTGCATTGAAAAATCGGTACTAAGAATTCTTTGTATGTATGTACATATGTATGTAAATGCATTCTAAAGAATGCTAATGATAATGAAAATACTCAATTACACGTTTTTTCAGAATTTTCTTTTACTCTTTGCTTTTGAATATACAAAGTATACAGAAAAACAAAATTGTCAATTGGTGTAATTATTCTATTTTGAGTTTTATTACTTTTATTTGTTTTCAGAATCAGTAGCAACAATATAAAAGGTTTATCGACTACATATAAGCAAACTTTATGTTTTATTTTTATACCCGCTACACATAGGGAAGGGTTTTTTTAACTTTGTAACGGAAATATATGATCAGCGTCAACAGCTTAATCAACTGACTATAAAAGATAGAATTTTTATAGCACTTTTTACGTTTGCACGCAATTCAAGTTTGTTTCAAATTTTGCCACCCTTCTTCTGCCTTCGAAAATTGACAAAACTCTAATAACAAGTGTAATTTTAAAGCTAGAGTTGCGAATTTATATATCAGTATATACAATAATAACTATAGTCTTTAAAATTCCTGAAAGTTTGGTTGCGATCAGATTACAAATGAAGATATTCAAGAACCACTTTTGTATGGGGAAAACACCTACACATACACTCCTGCCCAAAATTATACGACACCTCTAAATTTTTTTGTTTCGGCGCTTGTGGCAGAATGGGAAAACGAAAAAGAGCAAAACAAAGTATGAGGAATGATAGCACAAAGAGTAATGCACAAAATGAGATATTGTTGACTCTGTTTGGATCTCCCGTTTTCAAGTAACACATTTCAATCTTTCTGTGCACAGTCAATATTTTATTTATTTTTTGATTAATTATTAAAGATTATTAGTTAATAACAGCATTTTGATCTTTTTTTAGTTCAAAAATTTTTTTAGACATTGAATTAATTAATTTTTTTTAATTATTTGGCCTGGGAAAGACCATTGCATCAAAATCTTAAGTTTGAGACTATCGACGGTCTCAAATTTACTGTTGTCGGCATAAATTCGACTGGCTCAGATACTCCATCTGTTTCATATTGGGTTAAGGCCAAGAAAGTAGGCTGGGCAATTCAAAACATTTATGTAATGGTCCTTAAAACCCCGTTGCGTTGCTTTGCATTTATGAAAAAAATGCCTTATCCCACATAAAAACAACATTTTTTTCCTCGTTATGTTCCAAAAATGGTAGAAGACGATTCTCTAATACTTTTTTATATTCATTCGTGAGCTTGTGAATCACAGATAATGCGTTTCAGACGCATGGAAGGCTCTCCAAGCCTTTGCGGATCCACCTCGGAAATTGCGCCTTGAAAACATAAGAGGATCTCTATGCAAATCTTGCCAATAATGTCGAAACCTATCTGGGCCTTACAGATTACATATTTTCTCATCAGAAAAAATTATCTTAGTGAGAAATATTGATAAAATCTTCATAAACAAAATGAAGGTGAATTTCCATACCGAGTAACCAGTTTATCTTCAATTTTTTGAAGTCGTAATTTTTTTGGTGTTTTAAGTACTAAGTCTTTCTTAAAACTCCTCTTACAATATTATGGGAGGTTTGGAGGTTCGCCAGATAGTCAACTGAGACGCAGGATTACTTAAACAAGCAGCAAGGGAGGAGTATGATGCAAATGAATTGGTCGATTTTTTTAATGTGCATCGTTTATCACTATCAAACTGTTTCAGTTTTCTGCCGGAGCTACGTTTAAAACCGTAGGCATCCATATCACATACAAATTTGGTGATCACACATCATTTTTAACCCAACATCTTCGATATTTGGCTTATATTGAAGACGACATCGTTATTAGCTATATTTCCTCCATTTTCTTCTTAATTTAATATGCAACCATGCGGCATTTTATTTTAAACTTATTAAATGTTTCATAAAACTATAAAAAAATTAAATTCCCACCAAATTTTTCTCTCCAGGAGCAAAAATCGAAATGTGTCGTATAGTTTTGATACACGTGCAGCCTAGCTAAAATTGAAGCGTGTGTGCTTTTTTTACCGTTACTTGAAAACGGGAGATCCAAACAACAATATCTCATTTTGTGCATTACTCTTTGTGGTATCATTCCTCATACTTTGTTTTGCTCTTTTTCGTTTTTCCATTCTGCCACAAGCGCCGAAACAAAAAATTTAGAGGTGTCGTATAATTTTGGGCAGGAGTGTACTAGCTAGGGGCTTAGTTGCTTTGGCTGACAATCTAGTATATTTTGCTTATGATTTATATGGTATACTTTGAATATAGTATTATATTAACACACCAAATATACGTTTTTTCATATTTTTTGTATTTTATTGTATATTATTTCAGTATATTTTAGGAACAATTCCGTGCTGTTTTGCTTTTCAAAATGTGTAGCTGGTATTTCACAGTCGAGAATACTTGACTGTAGGTTTCTTACTTGCTTAGTGTAATGAAATAGCCAAGTGAAAAAAGCATGATACATTAATATTGTATGAAGATTTTGTAACATTTTTCATGTGTATACTAAGTGCATATACCTAAAATTACAATTGCGCTGCCAAAACAAAATAACAAATAGAAAAACGCCAGGGTTAAAAATTAATATACAAAAGTAATAAAGAAATCAATCAGAAATAATTATAAAAATAAAAAATTTGTAATAAATAAAAGCTATGCCAAATTCAAACAAGTAAGAAATCTACAGTCGAATATGCTCGATACCCGCCGGAAAAAACACGATTTCGCTCATCTGGAAACAGCGCTTAAGAACAGAACAGTGCGTGGATGAGGCAACAATTTAAGAACCCTTGATCTGTGTGCATAACAAATGCTGTCTCTCTATATATCGTCTCGATGACGCTGATCAAGATGTACATTTATGTATATAGTTCTGCCTATTACATTCATTTGAAAACACAATGGTATAATACCCTTATACGCTGTGCTTCAATTTAAGAAAAATTCAGAAAACTGTTGTGATACACATGCACAATAAAGTCCGCAGTAGGAATGTAACTGAAGACTCTAAATTCTGGTTTTGATTTTTTTTGTTAATTTCAAAACAATCTTGTTGTTAAATCATATGCAAATATAAAGTTTGATAAAGAAAAGGTAAGCAAAATTGTAATTGAAAATAATTACCGCAGGCCACAGAGCTTAACGTTTTTGTCTAAAATTAATAATATGGCATTTTGCAATTCGGTGGATAAAAATATTGCTATACATAGATCAATGCTTGAACGCCTCCATAATGGCTTCTGTTTGTTTTTTTTTTTAATTTGAATGCGTGCAAAGGTCGTATTCGAGGCCAGAGCATTACCAAAGGTGCACTTGATAATATATACATACATATGTTATATGTGTGTTATATTTGTTCGCACACATGTACATATATTGTTACGTATAGTGGTGATTTTTCGGATTCCTTATAAATTAATTCATATTAAGGAATGTTAATCATCCAACAAAAACAAGAACATCATTAAATGGGGCACGCATAAAAGCATGCACCAAAAAAGAGTACAAACTTTATACGTATGTACATACATACATATCTACGTATGTAGTATACATAATACCATATATATGTACATATGTATATATATATATTTATTGGGTTATTCGGACACTTCGATTGCCTTGTAAAGGAGTGTGAGAAGAACGGAAAGAAGCTTGCAAATTGCTTGTGTGCGTGGTCATTTATCAGTCTTAGTTTCAGGGGTTAGAAATGTTTTACAATAAATTCAACAAGCAAATTTTTGGTTTGAGTTTATTAGCTGTCGGCCATTACCTCAAGCCAAAGAACACATTCCAACGGAGGAAGGATATGGCCTGTCTATCCAGGCAATACAACCCATACAGTCCATTCAATCTGCCCTTCTTTACCCTTCTAGTATTAATTGACGAACCACTCATTCATTCATGTTTATTGTCAAGTGTCGTCAAATCACCTTCCACTTTTGGAATACTACATACATATGTACATACATTCATACATATGTATAAAGTTTGCCATGCTCTGCCGCAGCATTGCCAGATACAATTAAGCTCTGACTGCGCATGCTCTAACTCTCCCATAATCTCATATTCTTGCGCTCAGTTGACGTCATTCTAGCTCCCATGCTTAATGCTGTTCGTTGCACTTTTGGCACGTTTTCACATTCGGTTGTTGCGCCTAGGACATTGTTTTTCATATTGTATACTCGCTCACGTCGATTCATCGGAATTGTCTTCGGCTTGCGCTTCGTGGTTGTTCTAAAAACGAACGTTCAGAGCGAAGGTCGTCGGCCATAAAATGCGCATTATGTTGTGCGGATGTGTCAGTACACGTTTGTTATTTGCCGCAACAACAGTGGGGCGCCGTCGGCAACAACTATAGCGGCAACGACAGCAGTAGCTAACGGTAACGGTAACGGTAGCGCAGAAAGTAGCGAAGTCTGCAAAAATCGTGGACTCCGCATCGAAATTGCATTCAGAATGGCGACCATTTTAAGTACATAAAGCGCATTTCGCATTGGCGTGCAGTAGTGACGGTAAAGGAATCGGTCAAGAATATACAGAACACGCTAGTTCTTGTTATTGTTGTTGTTGTTATTGTTGTTTTAAATGGAGTGTGTTGGAATGCATAAAGTGTTTAAGTGAAGTGCTCCTCAAACTTTGGACGCGAAGAAAAGGCCAACAATTGTTAGTTATATGTATATGCAACAACTGGATACGGATACTTTCGACAATCTTTAAGCACGTCCAAACAGCCAGTTAAGTAGGTAACGTTACCATTACCTTACCCCGGCTCTCACCCATTCAGCACACATGCTCTTGAATAAAAGTTCAATTTCCTGCTTTAATTGAAGCGTAGTGCAAACAGCAAGCGACTTGTTCGCACACTGTCCAATTGCTCTGGCTATTCGGCAACATAAGGTCTGGTTAAAGGAGGAAGTCAGAGAGCTACACATATATATAAAAAGAGAGACAGAAAGAGATATAGTAGAGGGAAAGATACATGCCTGACGGGGGCTGTTGGACGTTTGACTCTGGTCAGTCATTAGTCATTTGCTCATTTCCGCAAACGCAGCCGGACGTACAGCACTTGTAAGCCAATAAACAAGCGATGGCAACGAAAGAACGGACGATACGCAGGCGAGGACGAGGAATATGGGGAAGTAGACAGTCGCTCACATTGCTCCCTAAGCATACAATGAATGAAATACTGATATAAAGTTGGACGTATTCATGTCATGGTTTGTGATAAAGATGTGACGGGTTGGTCAACTTCATACAAGGGAGTGCTTGCAGCTTTTAGGAATCAACCGCAAGACGATTTTTTCTACTTTAAAGTACTCATTTGTTTAAACTGTCATAGAAACATAAATAGTTGTATCTTGAGCGACATTATAATATATTGGACAATTTTTCGTCGTGCTAACTTCTGCCTCAGATTTTTTGTAAAATCGATTTAACTTTGTTGGTACAAATTGCGTACATTTATTCATTGTACATTGAGTTGGAATTGAAACTTTCTGACTAATAAAAATATATGTTACAGAAAGGAAAAGTATTTTAAACTCGGTAAAGAATATTAGTATGTGTCAAATATTCAATTCGATAATTTGAGTTAGTGGGTTTGTAATATTAGAGTTTTAATTTTATAATTTATAAAGATCAATGTTTCTATGTTGGTATTGGTAATGACGTATAAAGTGAAACTTCACATAGCGGACACATACATACATACATATATAATGCAGACCCCCCTTCTGATACTTTTAAACCAAACTTATCTCGAAGACTAGAAGATGTAGAGCTATAATTTAGAGGTGGAGAGTAATCGATGACACTATTGATAGTTGGGCGCTATCGAGCCACAATCGATAGCAGCAGATACTTTCGAAAGTGGCTCAACCACTATCGATTGTGGCATCGATAGCTGGCGTCTCACATTGTTCTGTGTAAAATCGTCAGCAATAAAGAAAATACATGTACATATGGATCGCTTTTTAAAAAATAGGTATGTTTAATGTATTAAACATATGTAAGTATTTTGATATATAATGTGTCAAATTGAATATAAAAGTCAAATGTCCGCAACACCTAGTGCGTCAAGTAAAGATATACTGTGGACTATGATTGCACCAGCACAGAATTGGAAAAGATAGAAGGATAGATACCAAATAAGCAAAGTATTATGAAAAATTTCACAAGTCTGGAAGTATTTCAAGAGGTCAAACGACAAAAAACTTGTGAAATTCCTTGACTGCTGCAAAGAATACAAGACAAGCGGCAATACGACAAAGTTTGTATTACGAGTGATATTATCGGTGATAATATCGATAACACTATCGATGGCTCAAAATTGACTGTCGTCGGATATCGATGGCGCCTACTATCGATAGTTCTTCGTATTTGCTATAATTGTGTTTCGACACCACTTGTTATCATTGCAGACAGATTATTTTGTTTCCTTCCGCCCTTGTAAATATAAAATCGCATAGCAAGGGCAATTTTAAAGCTAACGTTGATTTTATTACATACAATAAAACATTTTTTAAAACTTCTTCCAATCAGATAAAAATTGCAGAAAGTGATTAGTTGACTTTCTGGTATATTTTATCTGGTATTCAGAAATACCAAATATAACCTTTAGAATATTTTAATATTCTTTCGTTTTATTGAAGAATTAGCTTAATTTTGTAATTAAGTTACTAAATACTGAGGCCACTGTTCCGCGGAGACTTCTGGTGGTACGTACGTGTTTTTTCTTGACAACATCTCACTGAGTGATATGTTACTTATGTACATATATTCTAAAGTAACAGTTCTTCGCTAGGAACAAAAAAGGAGTTGCAACTTAATATGTGTCCTATTAAAATACAATAACAGAGACAGAGCTCAAGAACGTACATCAAGCAGCATTCCGCTCATAAAGCATTAGCATAGGTGTAATGGAAAAAAGACAAAAAGAAAATAGAGCAGCGACGCAATACAGATGGCACCTCCTCGGCAAATACTCACCGTGTCCCACCTAACCCAAATTGTTGTTTCTTCATGGTTCGCTTTTTCGCCCGCCTGTTTCTCTTTCTCATTGCCATGATATTTCTTTTTATGACTTGACTGACGGCCCGCAACGCGACAAATACAAGCCTTAGCCAGTGCACTAGGTAGCCCTAGACCACCCCATCCATACGGTCTACCCCTCCCTCGAAAAGCAAGTTACAAAAACCAAGGCATTGGGGAAACTTGTTTTGTAATTGTTTTTATGTCGAGATGTTGTTTGTGTTTTTTGTTGCTACTATTCGTGCTTCTTTTTGTTTTGGACTTTTTTATGCCGTTGCCCTTACCTATGAAAGGGATAAAGGGACACAGTTAGACTACCCCCGGTCCATTATCACGTACATTCCAGTCAGAAATTAGTCTTGCTGACAAAAATATGCCTGCTTACACATTATTTATAAAAAATTACTAAGACTGGTGACTTTTTTTGTGTGGTCTACGAACCAGCCAATCGGACTATAAGCCAATGCTTGAAAAAAATTGTGTGGCAATAAAACAGTTAAATCGTACTTCTGAGTATAGACACAAAGTCTCTGTATTCTTTTGGTTCCAAATATTGATCAGTTTACACTTGCCGGCTGGACAACACACAAAGAGAATGGGCATTCGCATTCGTTCGTGCTTTTTATACGTAGCGGGTGAACATTGCAGGGATTCTTAAAGCGACATTGCTGGGTTTATTCTGAAAACGTGGACTTGCTTAAGAGATCTATTCGAAGGTTTTAAAAAATTCTGGGTTTAAGAGTTTGAAACTCAGTCGCGAAAAAGCCCAAGACGCGTATATCTATTGCCTGAAATCATTTCGTCTTTTTAAAATTCCAGTTGTTGAAGTCCAGCATATTGATATTATGTCGTTAAATGTCGAAGTTCCAATTACTGCTCCGATTTTGGGCTCGGCACAGTTGGAAATGGTTGATGAAATTCAATCTTCTCAATCCTCTATTGAAGTTGGTTAACTATTTTAGAATCTCGTCTTGTCCATTAATTATCCAGAATATGATAGTTACAGTGCCACTGCTTAAACAAATTTTTACCCTTGATGCGACATCTGTTGATGTTCGGGATTATAAAAAACTCAAGCCACTACTAAAGTGCACAAATTCGGTTTTCGTTATGAAGGGAAAATTTCCTTCTGCGTTCCTCCTGAACAATTTAGAAAGAATTGCTGCAAAGAGTTTGGACAGGATTAAAAAGTGGCTTAAAAGCTTTCCATTGGGTAGATAGGTATTATAACTTTGCGCCTGCAGATAATGTATGCTACAGACAGTAGGACCCACGAAAGTATATATGTACATATATTCTTATTCAGCGACAACAGCCGGAACGATATGTCCGTCTGTTCGTCCATCCGCCCGTATGAAAGGCCGGACCTTAGACGTTATAAGAGAGAGAGAAAGAGATACTATTTTTTCTTAACATTTGCTATTTATGCACTCGGATCAACAACAGTATTTTTGATTCTTGAAAATTTAGTTGCGATCAGATAAACATTGTAGAAGATACTGCTGAAATTGTGTACTATCTGGTATATTTTGAGTATATAGCTTTCGGTATATTCTTGTGTCTTTTCGGTATATTAATTTGGTACATTTTTAGAATATGATTTTATTGAAAACGGAAAGCGGGTGTCTCTCAAAAAACACACTCGACTGTAACTTTCTTATTTGTTTTCTTTTAATGTCATTGCCCTTACTAAAACTTGGTACAAGTACAATTAAATTTTTACAGAGGTAATTGCATGCAGCGTCGCGTTAGTAGTGTTTTAATTGCCGTAGATGCTCAAATTGCATTTGGGTTTATTTGACACTACAGGTTTTTCTGTTCGTATATGCCTCCAGCTCCTTATGAATTTTTTGCATTCATTCTGATTGTGATAATTTAAAATTTCTTGATGATTTATTTCATGGCTTTTCGCCAAGAATTTCAAAGGATTTTTCCCCTTCACAACCCATGTTTTTATTGATTATTGCTAAGAGTCCCAATAGTTTTTTTTTATATTGTTAGGTGCGACATGAAAATAGATAAAACATCTTCGAAAAAATACTGCGATTATTGTCGATTGGGTTAATTTATTGTTGAAAAAGTTAATCCAATCAATCTATTGAATATGTTCAGAAAATCTAAATTATTCAAGAAGTAATATTCTAAGTAATTATATATATGTATATGTTGAAATCTAATAAACTTTATCTTAACCCCAGTTTGTCCTATATCTGCCTATCTTAGTTTTATGCGAAGAATAATTGTTTGCTTTATGTATTCGGTTTAAGATATTTAACATTTCATGAAACAATATAGCTCTATAGCTGTGAATTATACAATACAACTTGATTTCTATCATTTAATAATAAAATAATAGTTTTTCAAAATAATTATTGTTATTTCAAGGAAATTATAGTTTCATAAAAAAGGTTTAAGTACCAGCGTTAATCTAAACGTTTGCCAAATCAATTTTAAAAATTAAAAATTGAATTGGCGATGAAATGATCCGTTACGTGACTTGGAAAGACTAATAAAAAACCATTTAAATTTTTCCTAAATTTAGTCAGAAAGCCATTTGTAAATAAACTAGCAGCAGTTGTTATAAGATATTCCATAAGAAGCTAGGGCCGAAAGGTTCGAGGCAGACGCAAATATATGTTTGTACATATGTATGTAAGTGCTCGTATACGAGCCTCAACCGCACAGAAATAGGAATAGGCCAGAGTCAGAATTAGACCGACATCAATAAACCTCAACTAAGCCGTGTGTTTTGACATAGATTTAAATTGACATGGCTGTGCAAACAAAACGCAGAACAGAAAGTCGGGGAAATGGTGAGTGTGAATCGTTGAAGAGGCTTGCGGCTTACAGTGGAATTCGCATCGCTCGAGTGGGCCACATTTATAATCGAACCTCTTCTTTCACTCATAACTAAACCCACATTCATTAACATACGCATTTGCTTTACAATTTACATTTGCCTAATGCACAAGCGTTGGGTCATGGCAATCACTTTGTTATTTCAACTTTTAAAAAATTTGATTTTACCAACATATTGCGTATACATATGTACATACAAACGCGAAGACAGAAGTAAAAGTAAAAATAAAAATGCAAAATAGTTTATCATTTAACATATTTGACGGCCCTTGGGTATGCCCTCTCGTTCGCGACGAAAATTGTTTGCTAGACTTTAAATTCGAGGATGACAGTTGCAAGCCAAGTTGAAGATTGGTTAGTGGAGGTGATTGGGATGTTGATCTTGTATAATAAGGTATGAGAATGGTATCTATCGAAGCGTCGCACATTGGCATTTTTTTGTAGGAGCACTTCTCCACGTCGTTGGCTGTATGTCAATCTCGGTTTTTCGATGCCTACAAGAACATGTGTAATGCCCTGTTTCTACCTATAGAGTAGAAGGGTATTGCAATTTTCTGCCGGCAGGAGGCATTTCCGACCCTATAAAGTATATATATTCCTGATCAGCGTCAACAGCAGAGACGATAAAGCCATGTCCGTCTGCCTGTCTGTCTGTCCGTATGAACACCTAATTCTCAGAGACTATAAGAGACAGAGCTATACTTTTTTTTCGACAGCATTTGTTTTGGTATATAAAATATCGACTATCCTTCAAATCCCGATCGAGAATACATGATTTTTTTTTTTGTATTTTTGATATGTTTGCACGCAGATCAAGTTTGTTTGAAATTTTTGCCACGCCCACTTGCTCCCCCCAATTCGCAAAAATCGAATAACAAGCGTAATTTTAAAGCTAGAGTCATGAATTTTGGTATATGGGCATTTCTCAAAGTCGCGAACGTACGTTCGTACGATATAAATTAAAAAAATAAAATCGAAAACAAACGTTTCCTGAAACTTTTTTTTTACTCTTCGATAGCATTTGTTTAGCTCTTTGGTTAGTGTAAATTATGGGGCTTATCGATTTTTAATTTTCATTTTCTGCGAATTGAGACGGAATATTTTAAAGAAATAACTTTACTTTTAAAATAGAGTCATGTAGCTTTCTATTAAGTCTACTCCCAAGAAAATATCTCCATTTATCTATTTTTAATTTAATTAAGTTCCGGTCGCGAACGTACGGTCCATGTTGTTTTATTTATTAAATTTTTATTTTTACCACAACTTTTTTTTATTAATAACTTCATATTTCATAAAAACAAAGGGATTTAACTCAATTTAATGTGTCTAATAACATTTAAAAGCAAAAAAAATAAATTCTTATTAAATATGAAATATATACTGAAATTTATTAATAGCAAGAAAAATATGTAATAAATAATAAGTAATAACTAACAAGTAATAAGTAACTGCAAACGACATAGTTTTCAAAAACAAAAACAAAAAAAAAAAATTTTTTTTTTTTTTAAATCCATGCGACGCTAGTAAAAATCGACATATGTACATGTATGCTTATAGGTAAGGTCGCGAACGTACGCTACTTTGACAATCAATAAAAAAAGATTGGTTAGAGTAACCCCAACGATTTTTTATATTTAAAATATGTATACCAAAATAACTTAACACGCGAAGTTTCATTCACCTGCTTGCACTTAATGCGAAGCAATTACAATAAAATGATGTTTTCGGTCGCGAACGTACATTTGAACATACTTAAGAAGCAAAATAAAAATAAACAGTTAATTGAACATTTTTTCGCTCACTTTGCATTTTTTATCTTATTATTGGATTGCTATTAAGAGATTTGGTAGAAAAAGAGCAAACATATCATATGTTTTCTTTGTGAAATAATAAAACATAAAAATACAGACAAAAGGAGCTAAAAGTGAAAAAATTAAATTTTTTCAGTTTGCAGGCAAATTTTTTTTATAAAAACAACGGAGATATGGTACGGATCCATTGTATTATGAAAATTTGGATATTTCCAAATTTTACAATTTATTATACAAAAAAATACGATGAATGTGAAGATTTTTTTTTTCGGTCGTGGTTTACCATTTTTCGAGAATTGCCCACATACAATAATAACTATAGTAATTGTGATTTCTGATTTGGTCACGATTAGATAAATTTAACATGTTTTTTTGATATTTTTATGGTATGTATATTATTTTGGTATATTTTGAGAATATTACCGAAATATTTTGGTTTTATTCAAAATGGGTAGCGGGTACAGTTAAGCCCACTCGACAGTAGCTTTCTTACTTGTTTCTTTTTAAATGTATTTGAAAAGTCACTTTTAGCCCATGTAAAATCTCATAAAAGCTCAGTTTTTTCACATGCGTGAGAAATATAAAAATATCGATCACTATTTTCGGTATATTTTTTTATTACAAAGTGCGTACTGTACCCATTTTTTGCAGTGAATTCCACAGTGTGGAAGCAGCAAAACAGGGCATAAGACATTTTTTGCCTCGTATTTAAATTGAAACATATTGAAGGGAATATATTATCTAACACTCTCTTTCAGTATTGATTCAATTTGTAGCAATCAGCAATTCCGCAGCTTTACCAGCGGTGTAACATATTTTCATATATGTATGTACTTTGTTAAATTTTGATGAAATTTTTGTATATACATGTACATGCATATGTTTGTTTCTGCAGTAGTCTTTATTTTGGAATAAAAAAATAAAATATTTATAAATTTGTTACACAATCGTAATTAGGATCAGTTACTTATATTTTATAGGAAGCTAACGTTTTTTCCTCTTCAGGCAGAAACTTTTCTACCAGAGTGGTAGTGTATATTTATTAAAGATTTACGTACGAAGTCCAAAGTAGCACGTAACAACGATTCCCTTGGTTTGTTGTATGTTAATTAATTGGTTAACTTTGCTTATGTCTGTACGTCCATGTCTATACTGGCTTATAGAATGCCAGCGACCAAGGCTTCCTTCGTGTTGGACTAGATAAATCACATAACATCGTGGTTACCAAATAATGTACCTGTCAACATTTTAAACAGCGAACAGTCTAGTCCATCGGTTTTATGTATCCATAAAACTAATACATATAAAGCTTTCACACCCGATAACTATAGAGTAGAAAGGTATTATAACTTTGTTTCTGCAGGCAGTAGGAGTCATCTCCTACTGCATAAAGTATATATCAACAACCGAGACGATATAGGCATGTCGGTGCGCATGAATACCTAGATCTCAGAGACTAGCTGTATTTTTTATTCGACATCACTCTTTATTTTTGCGTGCACTTCAAGATTGTTTTATAATTTGGTCACACCCACTTTCGCCCTGGCAAAGTGATTAGCAAGCTTAATTTTGAAGAAAGGCAAGATTTTTTATAACTACAGTCTTTATGATTCCTGAAATTTTGGTTGCCATCAGATAAAAATTAAAGAATTTATTGTATATGGCAAAAAACTGTGCTACTGTTTTGGTTGATAATATGACATATTTTGTATTTTATATAATAGATATACCAAATACGAATATAACCATCGTTATTTATAAACCATTTTTCAGTATTTTAATTTGCTATATTTGTTTTGCTTTTAGTGTGAATGGATGTCTGGTATCTCACAGTCGAGCACACTCGATGCTAGCTTTCTTACTTATTTTTATTTTATGCAATGGTTGTGGTGAGGCGGACGCATCCGACTGTTTTTTATGCTCTATGGTATACACAGGTATTCTTCGACCTATTGAATGCTTGTTCCATTTTTTCCACCTTTCTTTGTATTCGCAAAGGGTTATCATTGTTGTTTTTTGTTTTTGACGTTCTCATCAACGTTTCTGTTGGCGCTGTCGTTGTACAACATGTGTCAAATGCAAATTTAAGTCTTATAGAAAATGAGTATTTGGAGACTGCAAAAGAAGCTAGGATAGAATAAGAAATAGGGAGTGTTGAGGAGATGGTGATAGGGGTTAGTTGTAGGTGCTTGCAGTGAGGTTTCGCTAGTGGTATGTGACATCAATGAAAGAAGAAAAAAAACAAATAAAAGAAGAACCATAATATATACGCTCATTTGCATGTAGAACAAAAATGTTGTAGGTATGCAGGTTTTAAATGGATTTTTGCGGTAACATTGCATTGCAGGACAGTTTTCATATTCATATCAAGACAACATCAGGTCACTTGCCGTCTCCATTTTTATATAATAGATAGTCTGTAGTCTAGTCCCACGGTATTATCAGACAAATCAGCATATGTTCAATGACGCTTCTACTCCAACAAAGCAAGCACCCAACCAAGCAACGAAGCAATCAAGCCCCCAGCAACCAACCCACACGAGAAGAATACAAAATGCAATACAATGTCAGATCCATACAATTTTTTCACAATTTCAAAATGTTTTATGTTACGAGCTCCTTGTTTCTTTGTGTCTGTATGTGTGTAGCTGAATTTGTGTGTGTGTGCACTGACGAATATTCAATATTTTCTTCACATAGCGCTGCCTGATACCATATTCCGTTGGTTTGGTGGAGAGGGAATGGATATATTTCAAAGCTTTTGTTATCAATATGTCGCTTGCTTATTGAAAATAATACAATATGTAGAAAAGTGTATGTGCTCGTGAGTGTGTTTCTTGTGGGTACTTTGAAATCCATGATTCGCTGTAGATGTGCGGCATCTGTGCGCTTTGTCACCTGTCTATCTCGGCACTTGAGCAATGACTTCTTGCGTAATTTGAACAATAACAAGCAGGTCATCTTTCTAATCATCTCAATCGTCTTCATCGGAGCTATCAGCATATTATCATTATATTATCATTTCTAATTTTTTATCGAATGATTAAAAATAAGAAACTCAAAACATTGTTTTTTATATAAAACTACAAACTCACAAAGACGTTTCACATACGTGTGTAGATACATTTTTGCATAATCATTTCGGTGAGCCTTGGGTATTAGTAACTTATTATTATTATTATCACGTTGAATACTATATGCACCCTATAACTTCTTATCAATGTCCACTTAGGATCAACATAACGGTGATGTGTTGCGCCTATAGTTAAACTTCTTATTTGTCAAATGCTTTGCAAAGTAGTCACATAAATTCCAAAGTCAAAGAAAATATGCCCTTTGTTTGATGTTCGAGTAGACGAGCAAGATATGCCCATTTCTTAATTAAAACACGGCAAAAACATTAAACCTAAATAGAAGAACATAATAAAGTTGATTAATCCAATCAGGCGAAAAGGTTAAGAGCGTACTTCATACATTGCCAATAAGTTCCATTGGCGTTCTTATGACTGGCTCGATAAACGTATTCAGATTTTCGTTGGAGTTAATGTTGGGTCTGGTGTTCAATGATGCTGTGCGATAATGTTATTCCAATTCAATGCTGAAAATATAATATAATATAATATAAAAATATAATTCAATCGAGTTTGTATTAGCGAACTTATTTCTTAGCCATTTGAGTAGCTACGGTGAACGGCAACAACCCGAATGCTCTGTACATTTAGTTCTGTGAGGGATTGACACATTTTTCTGTGATTTGAATTATTTCTTCCGACATCATCATTTGAATTTGTATATTAATTATCGCATTAAATCATTATATTCTATAAAAATCTATAATATCTCTTCAATAACGTTTTCCACTTTTAAAAGTCGAAAAATTTGAACATGACATTTGTCAGATCCCACGTGACAGGAGACACAATATAACAGAGATAAAGACAGATGTCGAACGAAATGACGCCATATTAACTGAACCATAAATCAAGTTGTAAAGAGGCTGACTGATGTGCACGGGAGCTGGCAGCAGATGTTTATAAAATGCCAGCGAGAATAACAAGAAAAACAGAAACAATAACAACTGTAATAACAGAAGACGGTATCTAAGAGCTGGCAATCCAGGCAACATAGAAATAAAAAACAAAAAAAGAAGTGTCAAAATTGAGCTGGACAGTTGCGAGGCATTTCGAACAAATATGCAGACCGACCTATATAACATGAGTACATATGCATGTTCACATTAACACACACATGCGGCTATAAAAGTGACAAATGTTAAACGAAACGAAAAGAGAAACTGACAACAGGAAGACGCGACGTTATGAAGCAGAAAAAAGTGTGTGCATTTTTCGAGACTGAAAATAGTACACATACAAACATATTTATGTATGTTCTTATGCCGATAGTATGAGCAAAAAGCGACATACGAGTGTGCTCGACTGTGAAATACTCGGTATTTGTTTTTAAGAAATCTAATTAATATATAGAAAAATAGTAAACTATATATTACTAAATGCAGTCGGATGTGTTGCTATAACATACAAATTTAATATTTTTCCTTATAAGTTGGTTAGTTTATTCCCGTCACACCTTACACTTGTAAGAACACGAGTTAGCTTCTCAGTTTTCGAAATATACCAAGTTCCGGTAGCCTTCAATTCCTTATATTGCTCTAAAGTTTGGGAAAAATCCGGAAGGAAACTCATCCTAATTCAGGCAAATAATAATCAAATTCTGCATATTTCACATTTTCATTTTATAAGGATATCAGTAACAATCATTTTTTTTCTACAGTAGCTTCTGCCTTAGTCGTTGGCATTTTGTAATCAAAATCGATAAGAAGTTTCGTTCACATGTGGTCCCACTTATTAACTTGCCTCACGAATTCAATTTAAAAATTATTACTATACACTAACACTTTATATACTTCAAGTATAGTTCCAGTTGTAGCAATGTTTGGTTTATTGCAGGTTTTTGGTATACAAAGGACAGTTTCGGCATCAGTTTTAAGCACAAGAAATCATTGTTCCTGACTATGTTAAATGACTTATTTCTGCTAATTATTGTTGTTTGAAAGGTCAGGAACTGTGTTATTCTAATGGCATTGTCTGTCTTTCTCTCTCTCTCTCTCTCTCTCTTACTATTTTAATATTTTCATTTCTATTTTATTCATTGATTACTCACTCCGTATCTCCAAAATAAGCTATACAGAATAGAATAGCAAGGGTAACTCAATAAGTTAGTCATGATTGTCATTCCTATTGCGTTTCATGATGTCACATAGTTGAATTAAGGTTTTTGATTTTTTGATGATACATACAGTTGAGTGTGCTCGACTGTGGGATACCCGTTTCCCAGTGTCAATAAAACAAAATTCTAAAAATATACCAAATTAAAATATCGATGTTGCACTGAATTGAAAATATGATTGTCAGACAAAGCAACTAAGATCCGATAGAAGAAGACGTTTTTTGTCGTACAAAATGATTTCTTAAATTGTGCAATTTTTATCTGATCACAACCAAATTTGCAGGAATCATCAATTCTGTAGTGTAAAATAGATATGATCTGCCTGCAAAAATAAAAATTGCTGTCGAATAAGATGTACATCTCTATCTCTTATAGTTTCTGAGATATACATTATCTCGGCTGTTGAGGCTGATCAAGAATATCTATACTTTATCGTGGTAGTAGATGACTTCTTCAGCCTGTAACATTTCCTGCGGGCACATTTCTTTCTACCCTACCAAAAAACCAAGTTCTAAAATGAAAAGCATTATTTCGTCTTAAAAATTGTTTGTTGTAATAAGACCATAAGAACATATTCTTCAAACTAAAAACATTAGTCCTCAAAAAACCAAATTTTAAAAAAAAGACCAAAAATTCTATATTTAAGCTACAAAACTTTGTACTCGTAATCTATCAAAATTCCTATAAAGTTTTCATCTAAATTTGGGTGTGAATAGCTCAGTACTTGGAGCTGTCGCGATCATTCTCAATTACAGAATGCGCTAATTAAAAATCGTACAACGGTAATAGAATAAAAAAGTGGTAAGAATAATATTGTATAAAATAATATTTATTTTATCTTCTAATTAGATTTTTGGTCTTAAAACTATAAGAGTTTTTATTCATAATAAAACGAATTTGGGTCTTCTGTTAAATGATCTTCAGATAAAGATGTGTTTTCTAACCTTAGGATTTTCATTTTCTTGACGTACTCTTCAGACCAACATTCTAGGTACTAGGAAAAAAAAACCATGATTTTAGACATTTTTTTCTGTGCACGCGAACAACACTGATTATCTTGTATAACCTATACATAGTAGGACATTGACGAACAGATTTGCATAATTATTTATTAATTAATTATGAATTGAATTTAATTTACGAATTTCTTATTGTGAAAGTAATATGAGTTGATTGTAAGAAATTATTGGATCAATACCTATTAAAACTGTGAAAGCGTCGATTTTGAAATGGAGAGCAATCCAATATATCCGAGAAACTGATTTAATTGACGGCATGTTAATAAAAATTTCAGCTTTGCAACATTTACAGTTTGGGCTGTGAGTTGATGTTTAATGGAACAGCTTTGTATATATAGAATATGGGATTGGAAATTGCCTGATACATTACCTTTTCCTTATAATAGTTTTCTATCCTATAATTAACAGGAATACCCTTACCCTTACAAAAATATGAAAGAATTCAAAACTTTTCGAGCATCGGTTTGTTTTTTAGCAAAGGTGGGTTGAATTATGAAAATTTCGTAGGATAGAAATATGTTAACCAAAAATTTCATAACATTAGAGAAAATATAAAATATCATAATTTATTTAATAATTTAATATGTTTAATATCCACTTAAAATTTAATTACTTGCTACTTGTAACTGAAAGTTGACAATTGAGCTCAGGGTATAGCTGAGACATCTTGCAAGTTTAATAAATAAATTCCGATTATAACAACCACGACCACATCAACGCTGTATTACGCAGCTGTCCTCATCCCCTTTGGAAGTCATTGACATATATTGTTAACCAAGATTAACTACGGAATTTCCGTGGTTAAGGATTGTATATAAACTGCTCTTAGCAACATATTTACATATAAAACAAAATATGCGTATATATAACCTAAAAATAAACTTTTCTATTAGGTTTCAAGTGTTTAACATAGATTGTGGGCGAAGACAAGAAACACCTCAATGCTAAGGATTTCAAGTTAATCCTAGCATAATAAAGAAACATTTTCACTTTGGCTGATGCTCCAATTTTCAATTTGATTATATACTTGACCGAATATTTAATATTTCCATACTCGCGAGGTTCCACACAATAATTATACACTTACTCATACACATTCACATTGACACACAAATTCAAACGCTCTGCATGGCATTTACTCGTAAATTAAACGCATTAAGATATTAAAATAATATTTTGTTTTTGTTCCCTGCTTAATGTGTCACGTGATTAGGTCAAATCATGCCAAAAATTCGTAACATTTTGGTAATTTTAACTAAGCCTAAAGTTTTATTTTACTCCTGGAAACGAAAGCGGATTCATAAAAAAAGTTGCTCGGAAAAAATATTAAATTTCTAATGCATATAAGTTATATTTACTCCTTCAGAACGATTTAAATTAATTGGACTCTTTATTTGTCATTTCTTTTCTATTTAATAAATTAAAAAATATATGTATATATTTAAATCCATCAAATAGAGATTTGATATTTAGAATTTCGATGCCTCTTATGGTGGCTTAAATCATGACCGCGCTCAGTTCATTAAAGTGTCTTTTATCGGTTTCCATTTTAGGAAACGCCTTTCGTGATCCTTTTGGGTCATAACTAAGCCTTTGGCACCCTTCAGCCAACACTTTATCAAATAGAGTCAACTTATGTTTATGTGCTTGATCCCTTCGTTCTATCGCTCTCCATCCGTCTATGTATGTCGTTGAACAGTCAGTCATGCTGTCGAAGTCTGAACAATAAAAATAAAATTTATTGCTCAAGTTTATGTTAAAGCAATAAATGTATCATGTATTGAAAGACTCACTAGAGGAATACATAAATATGTATAATATGCAATATGTGTCTATGTATCTTTATCTGAGCGAGTTGAGTGTGGGTTTGTGGTGTGTATGTATGCACAAAGTACTCATCTATAAATTTTCGCCCATTCTCACCTAGACGCGTGTCCACGCCACATGTGGTGCTCCCTTCACCGACCTGCCGCTAAAATGATTTTGCTGTTGCCTTTTAACTACTCAACCCACTCAACTCTCTCATGGCTATAACCATCCCTTGATTCAAATCCCATAAAGTTGTTCAACATGGCGCTGCTGTTGTTGTTATTATTGCTGGGATAGTTGCCGTTTATTTGGTTGGCAATTGCCGCATCATTAATCTTACTCACGGAAACGGCGCTTAGGTCAAAGTTTTGGGTTTGCGTAATTTATCTTTGAGTTGTTCCGCAATTATGTACCAAAACGGTAAAACCCCGAAACTGAATTAAGCTCGATCCAAACATTTTACTTTGTTCCGCACCTGCAGTTGCAACAGATACGCGAATTTGGCATGTTGACCGGGCATGTTTATAGCCAACCCTTTGCTCGAGAGGCCTTCAACCGCTTGATTTAGTCCCCGTTCTAATAATTCTTTGCCTTAATAATTGAGGAGCAATTTCGCACCCGCGGCACTAAAATTAAATTGAACTGTTTATAAAACACATGAATTGTTTATGAGCAACAGCCAAACGCCACCAAACAACTACTGCAACACAGCCACACCTACACATACATATATACTATATATGTATAGGTATGTACATACATATGTACAAAATACACACGCACACATTCTCACTAACATCAGGGCAAACTACCAAGTTGGGGCTGGGGTTGGGATGGATGGGCGTGGCAGGTTGCGTCCTGTCGCACGTGAGGCGTCATCAGTCATGTATGTATGTATGCAGGGAATACTTATCAAGCAAATGACACTGCAAAACTTATGTTGAGAACGCCAAACAGATGATGACCAAGCAAATGTGCGCTTCTTCAAAACCTAAGCAATTACGCGTTTGTAATTTTGCCAATTCACACATATGTATATGCTAACTTCAAAGACAATTCTAAGAGTTCATATACTTGTACATATGTTTTATGCTAAACACGTTGCCATATTTTTTTATGGTGTCACTTGTACGTCATAAATGAACAAATTAATATATATTAAAAATGTCAATTTTCCAAATAAAATTTGTTTGTGCTTAAGGGGTGTAATTATACAGGTAGACACGATTTGATGAATTTTATATTTCGCATAATTTTTCAAAAACTGTTTTGTACACGATACAACCAAATGAATAATTCATTGGCCCCAAACCGAAATTTGAGCAAGAATGCAAAATATTTTTTAATGATAACCAAAGTCTGTCGTTTTTTTTTTTTTAACGATTGTGTAATTACTTTAATTTGATTTTTGATTTTATTTTTATTTTCTCAGGGACTTTAAAAGACAGCTCTTGTCATTGTTACACGCAGATCAAGTTTGTTTTAGAATTTTGTCACGCCAAGTTTCGTGTAGTCAAATCGAAAAGATAGCGATCAGATAAAAATTTCAAAAAATGCTTGATGAAATAATTTAATATTGCAAAAAACAGCTGCACAGTAGACAGTATTTTGTATTCTTTAAAATAATTTTAAAGTATATTTGAGTAATTTCAGGTAGGTATATTAATATGGTACAATTTAACGATAATTCCGCTTTCGCCCCGCAAATCGTGCGTACTTTTAAAACATACAACAAAAACTACAGTATTTATGATTCTTAAGAATTTGGTTGCGATCGGAAAAAATTTTAAAAGTTATTTATGAAATACTTTTGTAAGGCTAAATACTCCTACTGCGATCCACCCGATTAGTTACTTTGGCTGACAATCTGGTATATTTTGTACTATAGTATATTTGAAATATTCTATATAAATATGCCAAATATATGCTTCGGTATATTTCATTTCTCTTTTTTCGTATCTGATACAATGCTTTAGAGTTGTTATTGCCAAGAGTTGCGATGCCCTATGTGCGTATTGAATTATTCAATTCGCCTATAATTACAGCACGAACTTCTCGTCGCGTCCACAGTAGCTTTTGTAAATGAAATGGAAATGCAGCAATTGAAACAACGCTGGCGACAACGTCAGCAATAATAACAGCATTAACATCAGCACCAATTGCATGAGGGTAGTAGCAATTAAATTATTCAAGTTTTGTTATTAATAAAGACGCAAGGTTTACAATTATTTAAACGAATTACATGCAAGTTCTGCCATGACCCAGCTGATGACCACGACTGTATATTTTAGGATTAACGGTCCCCACAGAATGGTATAATTGTGGGGTGTGGGGCGTTATCACAATACATGAGATTTTAAATTGACGTGATGAGTTTGTTGTATGCTTTTGACTATTCGTCCATATGTGTAAGTGTCGTACGGACTTGTAAAATATCAAGCGGCTGCTTTTTTAAAATGGTTAATCTCAATTACTAGCGTAACATATACGTTATTGTGTGTATACCGTAGATTCATTCTAACACACACATGCAAAAATCATTGTTTTATTGTGTTCGCTTTTACCGTTGCTGTCAAGCCTTTGGGTTTGCCAGAGTTGTTTTAAATGGCCCCTCCCCTTGACTATTTTTATTCCCGCTGCCCATAGAGTAGAATGGTATTACAGCTTTGTGCCAACATGAAATAAGTAAGAAAGCTACAGTCGAGTGTACTCGACTGTGAGATACCCGTACCCATTTTGAATAAAAGCAATATATTTTGCGGTATTATTCTCAAAATATACCAAATATACTGCTAAGATAATAAAAATATACCAAATGGTATATGCGGTATATCGATATAATAACGCATTCAAAATATACCATAGACGGGACAATATACCAGATTGTCAGCCAAAGCAACTAAGACCCCTAGTAAGTACGCGGTTTGCCCGTACAAAAGTATTTCTTTAATAACTTCCACAACTTTTATCTGATCGCAACCAAATTTTAAGGAATCATAACTACTATTGTTATTATTGTAAACACCAAAATTCGCAGCTCGACTTTTGTTGATTTGTGGGGGCGGAAGTGGGTGTGTCCAAAAATTTGAAACAAACTTGATCTGCATGCAAACATAACAAATGCTATTTCATACGGATATACGGACATGGGTAGATCGTCTCGGCTGTTGATGGTGATCAAGAATATATATTCTTTATAAGGTCGGTACATACATTTCCTGCTGGCACAAAGTTATAAAACCCTTCTATCCTATGGATAGCGGGTATAAAAACGACGTCCGGACCACTGTGGGTTGAAACATTTCCGATTTGCTTTTGTGTGTTGTGCCATTTTTTTTATTCTTTATTTTATTTGTATTTTATTAGGCTCAGTTAAAACCCTTAAACACATAATTTCAATTGTTATATGTACATAACACAAAGGGACCTTTGATTTTGACATACATATAACTTGGACAGAAAACTTGGAGCGCGCATGTGCATTTGTGCTTTTGGGTTTGTTGTAAACCATTCCGTGTTTGTGTTATGTAACATATGTGTGTATAAATGCTTGACATTGCCTGAATCTTATTTCGTATATGAAACCTAAGCAATACAAACAAAATTCAAGTTGAGAAATAGCTTTCTATTTCTTGTGCCACTTGCTCAACAAATGTTTATACCAGCTACCCACAGGTTGCCGGCAGAAATGTAAATGTAACAAACAGAAGGAAAATCGAATAGCGAGCGAAGATGTGATCAGATAAAATAGTTATTTAAGAAATAATTGCTTAAATAATTAATTGCATTCTTTTACCATCATTTGCACTCTATGGTTTTTTTTAATGCAATACTCGTAGTATATATATATACTAAATATAGCCTTCGGTATATTTTAGCATTTTTGTTTATATTACATATTTTAGAATCGAGTACATTGGACCTTTGCTTTAATGTTAATTGACTAAAAGAGCAAATGCATTCACATACTATATATTCAATCTTTTTGACGCATTAATATGTGCATTGAGTTGAGTAAAGATAAGGTAGAGTCTGCTCGTCCGTTACTTGTTTCTTGCTACCCATTTTCAATAAAACGAAAAGTACGAAAATAGCAATATATTGAGTGAATGCCATATAACATTTTTCCTTGAACAAGTTACAAGTTTTTCTTTTGATTGCAAACAAATTTTCTTTATTGTGTATACCAAAGTTTCGATTTTTATTCAGCTTGTGCCAAAAGGGTAGTGACGAAACTTAAAAAAACTGTGGTAGATAAGCCGAAAGATTATATCTATCACCTGTTTCCTGTTAGCTCAAAAATATCTCCCAATTATAAATAGTTCAAATAGAGCTGATAAAAATAAAAGGAAATAAAGGTGATCAGCACATGTTGCATCTAAGAAATTTTCTTTTCGAAATTTCCGAAGATAACGTTTGATTAAGAACGTTTATTTAATTTTACATTCTAAAGCGAATTTCTGATTATTAAAGCTTCGCAGAGATGCTAACTGAAACTCATTTACTCACCTACATAATATGATGAACCCGCATATACAGAAACTTTGGCATACACTATGTCAAGTTTTGAGCTTTGGTTGAGCGTTAGCTTTAAATTTGACCAAAAGAAGTCATGTCTGCCTGAGTGCTCTGTGTTGCGTTCATTTCCACTGGCTCCCGCCATGGAACCGGCAGCTTATGGGCTAAATTTAAAACCTCTTTGCTACTTATACACTCAGATACATTTTTATACAAGCAACTTACATATGTTATTATCACACAAACTCGCAAATTTTCGCCGGAGCTCTGGAAAGCGGCAACTGCTCCCAAATGTACGTTACGTTTTTCACAATTTTTCTGCCGTGCACAGGGTTTCTGCTTAGGCTGCGTTGGGTCGCAGCCCCTCAATGGACATTCAGTCTCAAAATATTTATGTTGGTGGCGAAATGACGGGCAGGCAGGTAGGCATGACTTGGATACTGGACTTGGTGATGGTTGCGTTGCGACTTCAACTGTTTGTTTTGTAACTCGTTGACACTGCGTCACTGACATAAAAAATTAAAAATATAAAGCTGCAGACCCACCATATAATTTAAACAGCATGAGAGAACGAGTGAGCGAGAAAATAGCTGGTATTATACGCGCAATAAAAACTTCCAGTTGGTCTTCTTATCTTATGTTGACCTTTTCGCAGCACTCTCAACTCTCAATAAACGGAAAGCATCAGCAAAAAAAAAGTGCTTTGTGCAATAGTGGCATGTAATATACCACCATGCTAGTTTTAAATGCACTGGAATATAAAATAATAGATATAATATACTAGCCAGCTTGGTACACAGCTTTGACTGTGATTTATACTTATGTACATATGTGAACTATATACACATATTTATTTTTCGCAATTTAGTTTTAACTGCATGTGGGTTATTTGATCAAACAATTTCCAAATGGCTAAAACTACAATTAAATACGATTTAATATCAAAAACTTGTTACATTTTCGATTAGCGTTTATTGTTAACATTTTACTCACTGCTGCACTCCCCTCTGGTTGAATGAAACACGTGTAAGACAAATATTATATTTTCTCTCCGTAACTAAATCGAAACATATTTCATATATATACGAGTATTACCAAATAAACTTTTTCGGCAATCACAATAAAAGTAAAAGTATAGTATTAGTAACAAGGTCTCCATAAACTTCACTAATATTGGTATTTCAATATATATTTTTACTAAATTAATTAACAACTCACAAACGATTTCGGAAAAAGAAATTTAAATAAAAATATATATATATACAAGGTGCGTTCCAAAGTAAACAGGACTTTTGAATCTAGCGCCCTCTGGTGGCGCCATATTTATGTCAACTGGTGCGTTAGAATCTGCTATCCTTTATCGACTTCCAGTAAAAATTTCATGATATTTCATCTATTGGAAGTGAAGTTATTGCGTTTTAAGTGTCAGTATGTTTTTGTCATCGGTGCGAAAATGAGCTTCGAACAAAAAGCCAACATTAAATTTTGTTTTAAAACTTTTACCGAAACGTTTTAATGGATGAAAAAGTTTATGGCGATGGTTGCCTATCCGTAGCAGAGTGCACGAGTGGTTTCAACGTTTTCAAAGTGATCGTGAGGACATAAATGACGATGAACATGTGGGCCAACCAAAATCCGTGATCACAGAAAATTCCATCGAAACTCTGCGTGAATTCATAAAAATCAGCGGAAATCATCATTGAAATTAATGGAAATAGAATTGAACATCTTCAAAACATCGATTTATCGCATTTTGACCGAACATTTGGGTGTGTGCACGGTTTGTTCCGCACAAATTGACTGTCGTCCAAAAATTGCTCAGAATTAAACATTCGAAGGACCGACTATTTGACCAAAAATCACATTTTAACCATCAACCACTCCCCGTATTCACCTGATATTGCACCGTGCGACTTCTACCTTTTCGGAAAAATGCATTTGCCGATGAAAGGAAAGCGTTATGCAGACGTCGAGGCCATTCAAAGGCTTGCACCGGCATACTGGAGGCCATACCGGGCAACGAGCTAAAACACTCGTTCGACTTGCTTTTGGACCGTGCAAAAGCAGTATTAAAGCAGAGGGAGACTATTTTGAATAATATAAATTGATTTTGCCGAAAAACTATTTGTTCTGTCTTTTGTTAAAAGTCCTGCTTACTTTGGAACGCACCTTGTATATATGTTACGTATATTGAAATATTGCCACCCTTGGCTGTGTGATTCCGCAATCCTAAAATCAATACAGCCGAGACGATTAGAACTGTCCGTCTGTCTGTGTGTCCATCCGTATGAATCTTAGAGACTATCATATTTAGAGACATAATTTTTTCGTCAGCACTTGTGATTTTTGGTAAATACAATAATTACTACTGAAAATTGGTTGCGATCAGATAAAGATTTTAGAACTTATTTAAGAAATACTTTTTTGGTATATTCTTGATATATTTGAAACATATGTTTTTATTGAAAATTAATAGCTTGCGTCGAACTCAGTCGACTGTACCTTTCTTATTCATCTTCGATCCCATAAAGTTTATACATTCTTGACAAGCGTCAACAACCCAGACAATTTTGCAATGTCTGTCTGACCGTATGAATCACATAAAGAGATGGAGATGTAATTTTTCTTCAGCATTTGTTATTGTCGCTCGCAGATCAATTTTATTTTAGATATTTGATTGAAATTTTGGTATTTTTATTGTTATATGGTATATTTTAAATGTACCAAAATACCATCGGTTTATTTTAGTATTTTTTGGTATAATAATTTTATATACTGTAAGAATAATCTCGCATATTTTGCTTCTATTGAAAATATGTAGTCACAGTCAAGCACACGCGGCTAGAGTTTTCTTACTTGTTTTTAGTATGTATACGTTTGCTTCTGAAGAAACCTACTAAATTCTTAAAGCAAAAATCTTGAAAAAGAGAGCAAGGGAGGGAGCGATCGAGAATTTACTTTAATTTATAGTAAATGAAAGAATTTTCTAGTATTTGCCTTTTGGCCAGTGCACAGTGGTTGCGCCCGTAGGCCATAAATCGAAAAATCGACTTAAAAATAATTAGTCAAAATGTAAAGAATTTGACTCAAAATTGTCCACATTTTGTCATTGCAAGCTAGTTTTTTCCGGAAATCTAACGGGACATTCTAAAAATAGAATGCAAAGTGTGAACACGTCTTCAATTTTGGTGCTGCAGCTGCCTTTAGTGAGCTTTTCGTCAAAACAAAAGTGAAGTTCAAAGTGGTCGGACGTTCGCAAAAATTTACCAAATTGAATTATTTAAAAAGGGTATTAAAGTTGAAGATATTTACTTTAACAATTTCTTTTACTGAAATTAATTTGAATTATTTATTATTTGTTATTGTTAAATTTTAATTAATACTAATTTTCAGTGAATTGTGATCGTCATTTTCTCTGTTTAAGTAGATTTTTAGATATGTTGCCCCCTGATTCCCCCTTTATGAGTGATATCAGTGCATTTGCCAATGTTTTCAGGTAATAAAAATGTTAAGTTCAGCTGCAGATTTTGGCAGATGTGTATATACTCATTAATAAACTCAAGCTATCTTACTGTTTTCAAGGTCAAATTTGCGACGCAATCTGCTGCTCCTTCTTTGCCTTTGTGATGTTTTTTTATGTTTGTGGACAATTTTACATATTCTTTTTTTCGATTATTTTTATATTATCATTTTTATTGGCGCTTCTTATAACTACGAGCTTTTACGCATGTACATCTTTGATCTTTGGTGCACAGAAGAGGGCACGAATGCAGAAAAACTCGAAGAGAAATTAGTTTGGTAGAAGCAAGCAGAAAGATAATTAAAATACTCTTATACATATCTTGGATGCTAATAATCAAATTTTAGCATTGTAACTCCACCGGAAGTATTTTGGCGCACTATCGGCATATAAGGTTGTATGGGAGCTATAGGATATAGTATTCCGATCTAGACAATTTTTTACCATATATACAAAATATTTTTTAGATTTTTGGGGAAAATTTCATAGCGATATCTCTACGGGAAATATTATATTTATGGCCGCGGCTCCATACAAGCCCAACCACTGTGCAGTGCTGTGATAAAAATAAGTAAATAAAAAATGTTCAGTATATATTAATTAATTTTGCTTTTATTGAAAACAGGGAGAAAATATCTCACAGTCGAGTACACTCGACTGTAGCTTTCTTACTTGCTTCTATTTAAACTACAATTGTAATATATATTTTTTACGTTGCTTGGTAATAGATAATTCTTATTTATATATAAAAACATATATTTTATTATCCAAATTCTAAGTGCAGTTGAACAAACTGTGTACAAGGTTCGTGCAAAGGTTAGGTGGAGGTTTTTTGGTTTTAGTTTTGTGCGCCTTCGTAATGTTCGTAGTGGCACCCAAACAAATGAAGTCTTGAAGCTCAACAATCGTGCTAATGGGCCGTAGTCGTCGTCATCGTCGTCCTTGTCTGTTATGCCAAAGTTTTTATTTGTTATTTTATACTTGGCGTGTCAAATAAATATCACACATCTACGTACATGAAGCATGTTTCATATGCGTGCTTTCTTCTCTCTGCCAGAGACCCGCCCCTCTGTATAAGTCTTTACTAGTGTACCTGTGCGGATATCCCTACGGGCTGTGGTTGCGCACTTATTAAAGTGTGTGAGTATGGGTATGAGAATGAGAATGGTGTTATTTTGTAGTATGCGTGTGTGCATGTTGTGTGTGACAATGGCTCATTTGCATGAAATGTTTCATTCACCGAACTTCATCGTTCGGAGGAGTACAAGAAGTAAATACGAAATAAGTGAAGATTTATCGAAAATTCTTTGCTAACAAATGATAAATAAATATTCATAAATAATGAAATAAAAATACAATTTTGGAATAATATTCTTTTGAATGAAAATTTTATCTTAAGATGTTTCTATGTAATTATTTATTTGACGGATGAACAGTTAAATATTTATAAATTTATTATTACTTTTGAAAATATGCAATATTCCACGGCATATTTTGAATTGAAGGTGATTGAAGTCCACATGCGGGATTATATTCGCTGCAAAGTGCGATAAATTCTAAGTACAGTTAAAATAGTAAAGCTCTGAGCCAAAGTTGTCTGACACAGAGTATACAGTACACAGAGTTATAAAGTAAGAAGTACTTTTCGTATATGTTATAGGCACTGACATTCCATCATAAAATTATTTAATTTCTTCTTTTACAGCATGCAACTTTTCCTGGCTCTTATCCCATTCCTAATCAGTACTGCACACTGTTGGCAGTTTGATGGCGGAGGCAATAATAGTACTGATGCTGGATTCAAAAGTGCTCCTGCGACTGAAGATAGAAGACATCTTCGAATTGCACGGAATATAGCACAAGCATCGTCCCGCGGTCCGCCCCCAATGAGAGAATCAACATTGCTGCTCAACAGTCAGCAACAGGACCTGCTTTACACCTGTCCTCTAAACTCGATGTGTCAGTGTGCTGGCCTACCTAACGATACATCGACACTGATTGAGATAAATTGCAATGAGGTGACACTCTACAAATTTCCAGGTAAGCAATCTGCTTAAGGAGTATAGTTAAAGATATTTTGTGGTAATTACTACACCCTATGTGAATATATCATTCCACGGTCAATCAGTGCATCCAGGCCTTCTCTAATTATGTAGAGAATATCTTGGAGTGTTTTGTGTTATCAATTTCCACAGCCAAAGTCACAATGGCAATTACAAAGACGGTATCAGTTCTGGATATTAGTGTGCCAGTTATAATTTTTGAATAAAGATGTTGCTCGTTTGCCCCTTTTTTTCTTGTTCTTTTCTCTTGTTGCCTGGAGCCAAATGTAATTTTTAATGAAGCTTCAAACTCGGCTTTGTCAAGGCTCCAACTACAGGCATACAGACATTCTGTATACTTCGTTTCCCACAACAAAATTAAATCTTACATTTAAGTTTTCCAATTAGTTTTAAAAATAAAGTTTATTTGGTTGCTCTTCCTTTTCTTTCTTCGCCCTGTCACGTTTCCAATTCGCCTTTTTCTCCTCCTCAATTTTGGTTGGCCCAAAGTTCCTAACAAGTACTGTAAATATTCTACCCCACTTTTGTAGTTTTTATGTCCGCTATTTTATTTAATTTTTTTTTTTTTGAGACTGCGCGTGTCCGTCCAACGAAGACTTCATAGTATTGTGGATGTATATACATATATCACATTGCGATTTTCAAAATATATTTAAACAAATGTCTCTGTTTAATGAAAGGTATATCTTCCATTTCGGTTAAAAGCATTGAGAAATATAAATTCTAAACCTTCGGTAATTTTATAATTGGAAAATAACTAAAACAGAAGACCAGCATACAGCTAAAACAATCGTTTTTATTAACATTCTAAATAATTACGCGCTATTCTCGTAAAACAGACAACATTCAAACATTATAAGTGGTTTAATGTGTTTCAACTTACGCATAAACAGGTATTGATGTAAGTCTGACATTGATAATAGGATAGCAGAGAATAAGAGAACGATCAGAAAAGTTAACAACTTATCAAGAAAAAGAGAAGAAAACTGTCAGGAGAAACGAATGTGTAATAAAAGAAAACCATATTTGTATAATCTGGTATGTATTGATTTGAATAATAATATTTAAATATTTAAACCAAAAATGAAAGTTATTTATAATGTTTCTGGTAATTTTCCTGCTTGGCATGTGATGTACATAGAAATGCGATTTCCAAGGGTTTAAGTAAGAGTAGCTTTGTAAAAATAAAGCAGACTTTTGGTTTTCCCGCACAGCGTTCCCTGGTAATGTGATATTTTGAAGTTATGTTATGAAAATTTATATAGTTATGGATCTCAAACTTGCTTACCGCTTGTCTTTCTATATGAAAATATTGCACAATGAGAGCGAATAGTACCCTACTCATTGTGGAGTATTATTTCTCTGATATTGGGTGTTGCTTTGAATCTAAAGTTGAGATGATAATATTATGTGAGCAGGGAATTAATACTATTATGTGATCATTATCTTCGTATAGGTAATTAATTATCAATATTTGAAAAATCTTGTGAGGAATATTATACGTATCATTAAAACGTTTTATAGCATTGTTACAAGATTTGATGATGATTCAGAATATGAATATACTATAAGTGGATTATATTATTATTTGTATTTCTATGAACATAAATTGTATACATAAATATTGCCAAAATGTACACAATGCTTATAAAATATTCATTAAATTCACAAAGTGTTCTTACTTTACAATTTTTTATTAAAAGAGATTAATGCAGTTCTTGCACTTGTTATTAAAGGTAATCTTAAAATAAACCAAAAAGTTATTTTATACAACACAATCATAGTAGTTTGCGGGTCTTGATTAATTTGTTCGTTAATCTAATATATGTATGTATATTGTGCTCTATGGTATTTAGTATAAGATCGAAATATCGTATTTACCTAATACTACTTCTTTTTTGGATTTTTTCGTTATATTTTTTAGTTTATATAGCACAATTTCCCTTTGGCTAAAAGTTGTAGTGGGTATTTCATTGTTATTCCTTACTGTTTGTGTTTATTTATTTACCTTCGGTGAGTTAACTGCTGGCAAATGACACAAACAAGAAGCCAATATACCGAATACATACAGAAGGGCCCAAGAAAAAAGATGGATATAGTGACGCTGGCACGAAAAGAAAATAAATAAATATGGTTGGCATTGTCAGCGAATTGACTTGGGGCCACTATATATAACCTTAAGTGCGATAGATTTTCCACTGTCACCAACTGTCCACTGAATATTTTCCAGTTGTAGCTTCCTCATGTGTGTTGTCACCCCTCTCATAGCAGAAACAGCAATATATACTATACAGCTACAGTTCAGATATGCATACATTCGCTCCACATAAATACACATAAATGATTAGTTTTGGGCAAGTTGACTCAATGTGCTCGCCACATTTGCTACCCGTTGCGCGTGTCAACTAGGCGTATGATTAATAATGTATTAATATGCGATATGTAATTAACATGTAAGCTGTTTGTGTGCTTTAATATCTTAAAATGTTCAAGTTGGGTTTCACAAATTTCTAGTTCTATTAGTGGCACATAAGGCACGCTTCCAAATATATTAGGATAAGTTTAAACTTTATTTATTACTTAAAACTTTAGGAGTCCTGGTAAACTTATATTTTAATTGCAAACTTAGAAATTTAATGGCACTAAATTATTTTTTTTTTAAGATAATAAATTATCGTGGAGGAAGTTTCGAGCTTGAGTACGGAACTATATATATTTATTCTAATTAATACCAATTATGGTAATTCATTATTTTTACTGCAGTCAATTATACGGAATGCTGCTTTAAAATATTCCAGCGAAATCAATGACAATAATCTGCACTCACATTTCACTTTGACTTTTCCCTGACACACGTTGCATGGCTATAAGAGACAAGTATATTGTATACGAACTGTCACTCCATCTGTTTGCCTATATTTATATACAGTATCTGTGTCCGTATTTTGAAAAAACGCCAGTAAACCAGTACTAAAAAAACATCAAAAATAGAACAAGAAAAAAATACAAGTTCACTACAAACAGAACCAGCAAAAAAGATAAATGACAATTCACATAAAAAAAATTTTCAATTAAAAGCGAAAAGTGCATTTTCATGTTGCACGTCAGTTTTCAGCTGACCACGGTTGTGTGGCTGCACTCATTCCTCATCGAGGTTCAACACTAAAAAAAAGTTGTTTTTCTTTCTTTTTTTGTTGTCTATTCGGGGAAGAGCGAGTAATATTCGGCGAACCTAGACGGACTTCGTAGGCGTGGTTAGAAAGGCGCCTTATTGCTTGAGGTAAGGTCGAGCCATAATTTAAGCTGACAAGCATGACATGAAAATTCCCCTCGGAGAGCCTCTGCGGATAGTCGTAATCAGGCTAAAAACGAATGGTCACCATGTGTGCAAATGCCCCAAGTACACAGAGCACCAGCTTGCTTCACTATTTGGTTAACTGTTGATCCATTAAGAGGAACGGGCTCATTGTAACGACTTTGTCGCTATTGTTAATTAACACATGCTCAACGAATCGCAAATTAATTGCGACACTCGTATCCCCACGAGTCTATATAATTCCCTTCAGTTGTAAAACCCAAAAACATGTTTGCTATTGGACGGCTTTTATCTCTCGTAAGGCTATATAAATTATAAGACTATGTATAAATTAGGCCAGTAAAACAGCTTTGCTCGCGAATGTATTTTGGTATATGTAGTTATTAAATGTATATACATGTGCATATGTTCAATCCATTCTTAAAATGTTTATTCAAAGGTTTTTTTTGTTGTATGCAAAATTCGGTTTCCACTGCATTTATTGACGATTATTAGAACAGCAGTTGGTGTCATAATCGGGAGACTTGGAAAGAGCTGCTAGACAGATGAAATCAGCATTTTAAGAGTCTCAGCGATGCTTCACACTCCATTGCTAGTCTTGAGCAGACTTGCATTGAGGTATCTTTCTGAAGATGAGAAAGCTCGCCATGAAGACCTTATTATTATGGGACTTCAGAAGAAACTTGTACTCCTTCTAGACATAAACGTTATCTGCATTTTTAGCAATTTGAAACAGGTAAGTAAGCTTACCAGGATTTGCGTCGCCCGGAGAGTAGTTTTTCTGAAATTTCACAAATTGCTCTATGTACTACACCGAGCTGGTTGTAGTCGGCGGACCTAGAGTATTTGTAACGATACTGGAGAACTTGATCCAGTACGTAATTAGCTGTTTTTTGGATGAGCAGACCATATCCACAGTGTTAATCTCTACAGATCTCCCGACAGAGTCGGTTTGCAATAGCAGAATAGCGTACATCATTTCCAACCCTCCAGCACCATTATTATTAGCTAGCCAGTGTTAAGATTAGAAGTAGAAAGCTTATAACAATATAGATGTATAATTGTTATGATTCCCCAGAAATAACAAAAAAACAAATTACGCTACAAAATCATGGATCCAATAGAATGCCATTAATCAGCTAATTGGCATATCTGAGATAATCATATTTGTGAGGAATAGACCAAACAATGTGCTACAAAAATTTTAAATGAATGCTAACCAATGATGTGGCTGGCAAAAATCCTCTGCTGAACCCTCCCCGAGGGTGCTGGCTGGGTAGGATCTGTATTACCTCAGTGTCAACGGGTAGCAGATCTCTACTATACGTCGATATTTCAGGAACTGCAGATCTAGCTGAGGACTCTGTTCCTTATCTTTCGGGCATCTGCCTGAAGATAAGTAGCAGAATCCATGGTACGAGGTGTCTGGCGGTAAGACTGAAAACGCTATGGGGGGCTCCCAAGAACAAAATTAGCCAACTATGGTCTCGGAATGGACTCATTAAACGATTCAACCCGGGCTGGGATGTCAGCCCAAACGTCGGTGGAAGGCGTGACTGCTACCACCGGCGGGCACGGGGGAGAGATCCTCTGCGTGTCGCCAGCGGTCACACCTCTGAGGCGGCGGGAGCAGGCCGTACCAGTTGTAACAACACTGCCACAAAAAATTCGAGGTTGGTGCGCGCGGGTGCTGTGGTCTTAACCGACACGGACCAAAAGAGCGCTGCGCCAACTTCTACGGTGGAGGGGGAACGTCTTCCTCTTCAGTCACCCCTGCCTATCGCCAGCACCTCCAAGGTTGCGCAGCGGGGCACGGGGGCTGAAGGAGAAGGCCAAAATAGGGCGGCGACCCGTATTCACGCAAGGCTTAGTGGCGTAGCTAACCTGTCCGTCAAGGACCAGGAGAGGCTTGCCTGGGCCAACACGTGGATGCGGGAAAACCAACTTAGCCCCTCCCAAAAGACACTAAAGTGCAGACCGGTTCTACCGGCCCTGCCAACAACAAGGTGGAGTCCATGGCAAGCAAGCGCCAACGGTCCGCTGAGAGTCCCAAGCAAGGGGCTCCAGTGAGCAAGAAGCTGCGAGCACCTGGCTCCACCAACACGGACTCGAACAAAACGAAACAGAGAGCAACGGTTGCTGAAACTGCCAGGCGGCATCTCGCCGTTGCTCTCATAGACAGAGGGACCCTAACGGGAAAATGTCTGCAGAGCGGTGGCGGTTGACCCATAGCAAGCTGGTCGACGCACTGTTTGTCAGGATGGAGAATGTCCCAGACAGTCCAATGCCTACGTTCGAAGGCACTGGCTGGCTGAATGGTGTCAAGATCCTGACATGCAAGGACGACCCAACATTGCAGTGGCTGCAAGCGACCGTACCCAAACTGGACGGGCTGTGGGAGGGGGCCAAGCTGGACGTGGTGGACAGGAATAATATTCCGTCCATGCCGAAGGCGAAAGTCCTTTTCCCAATAGTTGTTCAGGGAGAGCGGGCGCTTCAGCTGCTTAAAAAGCAGAACCCGGCCATACCGACGAGTGATTGGTCCGTGCTGAAGGTTGATGAACCTTTACCCAGTGGTGGGCAGCACGTGATCATTCAGATCAACAAGGAGGCCGAGGATCTGCTATACAAGCGCAATGGGAAGATGGCGTGGGGCTTAGGGAGCGTGTACCTTCGCCTCAAAAACGTCATCCCAACGACCAGGACACACACACGCTGAGGTTAGGGGAGGTTGAGGCAGATCTCGGTCTCGAGAGCGTGACCGACGCCACCCAGAACCTCAGCCTGACTGACAAGACGGAGGAGGTGGGGGAGGAACTGTCCATGCAGACGGGCCCCCCCGCGAGTTTGCTAACCTCTAATGAGTGTGCTGCAACTCAACCTCCATAAATCCAAAACGGCTTCGGCGGAGCTACTCCTTGCCCTGGAGGAAGTGTCCGCCTACGCGGCTTTGGTCCAAGAACCGTGGATAGCGTCGGGCAACACGGTGGCTGGACTGAAGTCGCCTAACTATGATTTATACGTCCCGACATTGGTAAGCAGATCGAGAACTGCCATCCTTGTAAAGAAGGGGCTAAAAGCTCATCTACTACCTAATTACAGCAATGACGATCTAACCGTGGTGGTGCTGGAGAGCCGTGAAGGATGTTTGCTGCTGGCATCCTGTTATATGGCCCACGACAAGCCGGCTCCACCTGACGAGCTGCGGAGGCTGGTGGACATGGTCTGCTCCTCCAAGAAGCATATTATTATCGGAACGGACGCCAACGCCCACCATAGCGTCTGGGGAAGTCCCGACATCAATGACAGGGGTGAGTCAGTTCTTGATTTTATCCTTAACCATAAGCTTAGACTAGCCAACAGGGGTGAGGTATCTACCTATGTAGGTCCCACCTCCAGTAATGTGCTGGACCTAACGATTTCAACTGAGTGTACCAATGTTGAAGAGTGGAGGGTCCTGGATAGACCCTCCTTCTCGGACCATAAGTACATTCAATTTACCATTCCTTTTAACAGGGTACCTGCGGCTCAGCCGTTCAGAAATCCCCGTAACACGAACTGGGCGAAATTCTCTAGCCTTGTTTCCAAGTCTCTTGGTTCGCCGGGTAACATCAACTCGGTACAGGACCTAGAAACTACTGTCAATGTCCTTTCAGCAGGACTACTTTCAGCGTTTCGCCAATCTTGTAGACTCTCAAGACCGACGAGAAGATCGAAGCCACCCTGGTGGAACCCAGATCTCTCATCGCTACGTGGGGAGCTTACTAGCATGTTTCAACTTGCTAAGAAGGCGGACAACGAATATGTCTGGGACGAGTATAGGTCTCTCCTGAAGTCGTACAAGAAGATGATCCGATCATCCAAAAGGTCTTCATGGAGAACCTTTGCTCGGACCTGGATAACATCAAAGACACCTCCAGACTGAGGAAGCTGCTGTCCAAGCAGGCTTCCAGTCCCAGTCTGCTCAAGTCGGGCGATGGAGCGTGGACGGAGAGCAGTGCTGAAACTCTGGAAGCACTGCTCTCAACTCATTTCCCGGGATGTATTGGAATAGGGAACAGTGACTGGCAGCTCTTTCCTAGTCTCCCAGCTATGAGACCACCTGCCGGTCTAATTACAGACAACAAAATAATTTGGGCTATCGACTCCTTTGCGAAGGTCAGGTCGCCCGGTCTCGATGGACTTTCGCCAGCAATGCTGCAAGCCAGCAAGCCCACGATTGTTCCGTGGCTATCGGGTATCTATTCGGCGTGCCTCGCATGGGGTCATATCCCCACTCTTTGGAGGACCTCGAAAGTCATTTTCCTGCCCAAGGCGGGCAAATGCAGTCATGTGGTCCCAAATGACTTTCGGCCTATCAGCCTAACCTCTTTCTTGCTAAAAACATTGAAAAGCTACTTGATTTGCACATCAGAAGCAACTCAATGCATCTGTTGTCCCCAAATCAGCATGCGTATACAAAGGGCAAGTCCATTGAGACTGCTCTCCATGCTCTAGTAGCCTCCATCGAAAAAGCAGACCACTATAAAGAATATGCCTTGGGTGCATTTCTTGACATTTCAGGCGCCTTCAATAACGTCACCACTGATGCTATTATGAAGGGCCTTACCTCAATTAACACGGCACCAGCGATCCACAGATGGGTCAACCGCCTTCTTTGTGACAGGCGGGTGGTGGCTACGTGGGGCGATGCGGCCATTACAAAGGTAGTGCGAGGTGGCACTCCCAGGGTGGGGTTCTCTCGCCTCTCCTTTGGAATTTGGTCGTAAATAGCCTACTTCTTAAATTTACTAGACGGGCCCCAAGTTAATTGCCTATGCTGACGACATAAGCATTTTGATAACTGGGAAATGCCCAACCACCCTTAGTTCCGTAATGGAACTTACTTTGCGGGAAGTTAAAGCATGGGCCGAATCAGCCGGGCTCAGCATTAACGCGGATAAAACGGACCTTATCCTCTTCACGAAGAGGTATAAGGTACCTGCGTGGTCCCCCCCAAAAATAGGCTGCACTATGCTAAAGCCGAGCCTAGCAGTAAAATACCTAGGTGTGGTCCTCGACAGCAAACTGACATGGAAGCTCAATGTGTTAGAAAGGGTGAAGAAGGCCACCGGAGCCTTGTACATGGCGAAAAAGATGCTTAGTTGCACTTGGGGCCTCTCCTAATCTAATGCGGTGGATATACATCTCAGTTGTTCGCCCTATCCTCACCTACGGTGTTCTAGTGTGGTGGCAGGCCACTGAAAAAAGGACGTACCTATCCATCATGGAAAGGACACAGCGTCAAGCGCTACTGTGTATCACAGGCGCTCTCAGGTCGACGCCAACTAAAGCCCTCGAGGTAATAGCTGGTGTCGAACCATTAAACCTATACGCGCAATCCATAGCCGCAAAATCGTCCCTACGGATTGCCGCAACTGGCAATTTGGGTCTGCTAGGCTATGGTCACAGCGCCATTGGTAGGGAGACTAGTAGAGACTTGGACTATACTATCCCCTTACCAGTACTGACCATATTAACACTATATTCTTGGAACCGGAGTGCTGGCGGGAAGGGTTATGCATTCCCGAAGCCCTCAACCTCTTCACCGACGGTTCGAAGATGGATGATGGTGTCGGAGCGGCCGTATACTGCGGACCCGGTCTCCAAACATTCCTATAAACTCCCAGACCATTGCAGCATCTTCCAGGCGGAAGTTTTGCCATTGGAAAGGCTGCCGAATTGGCTCGGGGTTTACAGCGTGATCACACCTCTATTAACATCTTTGTTGACAGCCAGGCTGCAATAAGATCAATGCACTCTGATGTGGTCAAGTCCAAAGTTGTCCTGGACAGCAGAAGAGCAATAGAGTCGCTGAACGCATCTGCGGTCGTGCGTATCTATTGGATCCCAAGCCACCAGGGCATCGATGGCAACGAGATCGCAGACACTCTCGCCAAAGAGGGAGTAGGGCTCGATGTCGGTAACATGTGCAATGTTCCGATACCCCTGCGAACTCTAGGCAATGAAATTGAGGTGCGCTCTAGACTTCAGTGGGACGCGAGCTGGCGTAATGCCAACTCGTGCAAAACTGCAAGGCTGATGTGTGCCTCTACTAACAAAAACTTAACCAAATTCGTCATGCAGCTTTCAAGGAAAGACTGCAGGCTAATGCTAGGCATTTTAACTGGCCACTGTCTGTCAGCTGTCCATGCTGTAAAGCTGGGCATCACGAACAGTGATCAGTGCAGGAAATGCAACGAACCTGGGTTAAGGAAACACTTGAGCATCTTCTCTGTAGATGCCCAGCGTTATCCCGACTCCGGTTGAAATACCTTAATTCGCCGTGCCACAACGATCTTCGGACGTCTCACGGCTATCTCCTAGGATGCTGCTGGCTTTTGCCAAAAATGCATCCATACTGCGCGATTTCTGAGACGTAGATAAGCTACCGGTACAGCTACGGACCTCCACTGGTCTATGCTTTGCCCCGTACAGGGCAGCCGGTCCTACCTAACCTAACCTAACCAATGATGTGAAATTAACTTTACCCCTCAAAATCTGATTTAGTTACCTGTCAAAGTAGAGCAAGTAAGAAAGTTACAGTCGAGTGTGCTCGACTGTGAGATACCCGTTACCCATTTTAAATAAAAACAAAATATTGCGGAATTTTTTCAAAATATACCAAAAATACAAAAAGTAAGTAAGAAAGCTACAGTCGAGTGTGTTCGACTGTGAGATACCCGCTACCCATTTTGAATAAAAGCAAAATATTGCGGTAATAATCTCAAAATACACCTGGCCCTCGCATAACTCGGACTCTTTTAGCACGATCTTGGACTTACACGGCTACAAATTTGCTCCTATCCCCCTTTTAACACGCTTAAAACCTCGATCTTACACGATTTTTTGGTAAGGAGCCACCAAAATGAGAAAAAATGTTGAAGCATACTGGCTTAAGCTATAAATGCCACCAAATGAATTTCAAACTTGATATGAATAGAAACATATAATCTCCTTACTTTACGAGGGCCAAGTATATTAAAAAACAAGTAAGAAAGCTACAGTCGAGTGTACTCGACTGTGAGATACCCGCTACCCATTTTGAATAAAATAAATATATTTTGCGGTATTTTCTCAGAATATACCCAATATACTGCAAAAATACTAAAAATATACCGAATGGTATATTTGGTATATCGACATAGTACCGTATTCAAAATATGCCATAGACGGCACAATATATCAGATTGTCAGCCAACGCAACTAAGACCCCTAGTAGGTAGGCGTTTTTGCCCATACAAAAGAATTTCTTTAATAACTTCGACAATTTTTATCTGATCGCAACCAAACTTTCAGAAATCATAAATACTATAGTTATTATTGTATATACCATAATCTATCTATCTAGCTTTAAAATTACGCTTGTTATTCGATTTTTTTGATTTGCGGGGGCGGAAGTGGGCGTGGCAAAGATTTGAAACAAACTTGATCTGCGTGCAAGCATAACAAATACTGTGGAAAAAAATTATAGCTCTTAAAGTCTCCGAGATCTAGGACGGACAGACGGACATGGCTAGATCGTCTAGGCTGTTGACGCTGATCAAGAATATATATACTTTATAGGGTCGGAGATGCCTCCTTCTACCTATTACATACATTTCCTGCACAAAGTTATAATTCCCATCTACGCTATGGGTAGCGGGTCTTAATTTTAAAACTGAGGGTGGGCAAAAAAAAAAATGTTCATGGGTAAACATGGGCAAACGATTTCAAACAACGGGCACCAACTTTTTTTGATTACCCCAATTAATTTACTGGACCCAGATTCTCTGAGCTATTCAGTGTAACCATTTTATACAAGATCTAGCAAATTAAATTGATTCTTCGGTGCTATTAAGTCAAAGCAAACAGAAATTTTAGTTCTTTTTTATTTCACGCAACACTATTAAGCTGACAAACCGCATTTCGAATACTTACAATTTAAACTGATAACCATTCAAAAAATCATCCAATTTCGTTATAATGAAAGTGCTGTTTTTCTCAGAGAAAAACAAAACAAATGCATCACTTGCCAATTTTATCCTCTTCATATAGCTTATTGTTCGTAATAATGGCATCCTACGACCCATTTTCTTTAACGTGCATGCTATCAGAAATCTAAAAGAAAAGCCATCATCGTTAGCCATACTTACTAGCATCAGAGGCAACAGTGGATGCTCTCATTCCCCTAGTAATGGGAAAATGCTTCAATACTGTTTGAAATCAATTTGAATGATGAACTGGAAGGGCAAATGTGGCGACACTTAGCTCTGCGGTGTAGACTCTGCACCAAATATGCTAATACACGACTCTCTTTAATTCTCTCTCTCTTTTCTTATACAGAGTTTATACACAGCAGCGTACGCTATATCGAAATGTCAAATACGCATCTACAGAGCGTTGATGACGAAACATTTCAAGGATTACGATTGAAGACACTAAAGCTAATCGACAATGAGCTGCAAGATATATCCGAACGCAGTTTCAGGTGAGTAAATAGTTATATCATATAGTGACCCAAAATTGGAATGTTATTTACGATTAGGGCCATCACAAAAACTCTCCATGAAACTGCAGATTTTGCAAGTCTATGAGGTCTAACCATAGGCAAGTTTTTATCGTTTGCTCTCGCAGCGGGTGCCTTTGTGTTTGTGGTGTTTTCAAGTGCTTTGTACGCGCATATTCGAATACACTTGTATATAGTATGTACATACATATTACAACATAAAACTGCAAGTTGTAAAAAAAGGAGTAAAATTAAGTTTAACAAGCAACTGGCAAAGGATCGCTGCGCACTATGTAAAGGGTCGTACAGTTGGAAGTGTTTCATGCGGCACTCACTCTGAAAATGCAGGCAGGAAATGCAAACTCACATACATTCGTAAATACAATCCAGCACAACATACACATCGAGGTAAAGGGAAAAGTTTCAAGCGCTATTCTTTATACCCTGTGAACATTGAAAATGTGTAAAAAGGGGTTTATAGTTTGGGGAGCCTGTCCATTTCTACGTATTTTTCTGTATGGGGTATCTGAAATCTCTATTTTAGTATGACAATTACCATTTATATTCTATACTCCTTTTATAGACATAACGGCTTGGTTGCAAAGTGGAGTATGCGGAGTATGAGCATTTTACACTCTCTTTGGGTTTATCAACTATAAAATATAATAGATTCACAGTCTCATAGGGTGTGAGCAGATTATTTTAATATTAGCAGTAATCGCAACTAAGCAACCATGGCAGGCTATTTATAATTTGCTAGAAAATATAGTCAATAATTTAAAAGACTTTATATTAACGATTTTAAATCCTAATCCTAATCTATTCGACCCTGGGTTTATATCATATGTATATTTAAAAATAACATTAGAATAATTAATGAAATGTAATAATGAAGTAAATCGACAGTTTTAAATACATTTATTTAAAATTAGTGAAATCGTCATAAGTCACATATGCAGTAGAATATTAAACGCCAGTTTACTCATGACTGTATATGAGCTCTCCGCTATTCCCAATTAATTCTTCCATCTCTTTTGCCAAATGTTGATTCTCTGACCCTTAAGGTATACTCTGTATGTTCGTTGGGATACCTATAAGCGATACAGATTCCATATTTTGGACATTTATTATATTGTTGCACGCAGATTCAGAAATTATTTTATATTTCAAAAACCTGCTATATCTATCAGGTCTTAAAAGCTTTAGCCGAACTATTTTGCATTTATTGAAGCGGGTATCTCACTGTCGAGCTTACTACTACTGAACTTGTTTTAAATTGCAAAAATTTGTTAACAAGCACAAAGAACCGACGAATCACGCCGTATTTTATGTTCTGCCTATACAGAGTCAACCACCTACCGCGAAACCAGAAACCGGATCCCAGTCATTTATGTTTTCGTTTGCACATTTCCCAGTTTTTAAGACCCCCACAGAAAAGTAAACAGATAGTCTGTATGAGAAAGTGTAAAGATAGGAACTGGATTGTTCAGCGGGGATGTAAGTATTCGCATCATACAAACTTTCTCATTAAATGAACGTATTCTAACTTAAATCAAACTTATTATTGTGCAAAATCTTCCCAAATATTACAAAGAACACGAGATAAATGATTCAGTGATTTGAATATGGTCAACGACTTATCAATTTACAAAAATAACAAATAGGAAGAGTAATTATGCATATGACAACGACAAGAAAGTAATCTGAACAAAACAGGAATTTAAATCAGACTTGAACGAAAACTTTTTGCTTGTTTATTTGTCACCTGATCTTAAAGCTATTGCTAGATTCATTACAAATATTTACCTTGACAGAGTTTTAGATGTATCGGTAGTGCGCTTTTACCCTTCATGTTTTTTTGCTTTCGGGCTTTGATTATTATTTTTGCGATATTGATTATGGCGTCATTAAATATAGTATCTGCGCCACAATTTGTTTTCCATTGAATAAACTTCTTTTGATACATGAAAATATTATTATTTCGACAATTGGTAATAAATTTGTGACTTACTTTACTTTGTTTTTATATGTTAGTATTTTGTGTTTTACAGCTGAAAATCCTTTTTTTGTAAATGTAGTTATCTCTTATATATCTTTTATTTTCATTATATAACTACACAGCTTTACGAAACAATTACAAAACTGCAGTCGTTGACTCAACCCGCTACACACTTTTAATAAAAACAAAATATCATAATGGCTATATATAATATATAATAAATAAATATATAAATAAATATAAAAGTATTTCTTAAATAACTTCTGCAATTTTTATTTATAGTTTTTATAGTTATAGACTCCAGCTTTAAATTTAATTTGTTATTTGAATTTTATCGATTAGCGGGAAGTGGGCGTGGCTAGTTGAAATAATCTTGACGCAGATCAAATTTGTTTCAAAATTTTGAAAAATAAATCGTCAAAAATAGAATTACTAGTGTAATTTTAAAGTTAATGTCGATAGTGGTATATACAATAATAACTAAAATTTTGCTGCGATCAAATACAAATTGTCGAATTTATTAAATAATTATTTTTATGGGCAAAAACGCATAATCACTAGGTTGAAGTTGATTTGGCTGACAATCTGGTATATTTTGCACTCTAGAGTAAACATTGAGTGAAGTAACATATCAATATACCAAAAAATTGATAATTTTTTAAAAGGATTTTTGTGGTATATTATTTTTGGTTTATTTTGAGAAATATACCGCAATATTTTACTTTTAAAATGGGTAACGGGTATCTCACAGTCGAGCACACTCGACTGTAGTTTTCTTACTTGTTTTTTTGTAAGAATTGCAAGAAATTTGAAATGATTGCCATCGTTATCTCACTTTATTCGATCAATATATAGTACCAAAATATTACCCAAGATACGCTTTTTCGGGACCATTGTCACATCCTTGATGATACGGTTTCATCAGCCGCTTATGAAATGATTCGGCGGAAGATTATATTATTCAGAAATTTTCAATAATCGCTTAAGAAAGATTGATGTATAGCAGCAATTAATAAACCAACCGACAACTAAATGCGTTGATATACATACCTCAACGAATAAAGTTGGCAAGATGAGTTACAAAATTTAGATTGCGATATATGGTTGAATTTCTGACGCACGAGTAATAAATGTAGCAACCATGAAGAAGAAAAACAGTGCAGTTAAATAGAGGAGTCTTGAGCTTGTTTGCACAACCTCGTGGTTTTCATAATTGAGGTCGTTTTTCCCTTCTCCATCGTCTAAAATAAATGTAGTTTGTGTGCTTGTGGGTTTTAGGTCGTAAATGTATGTAAATACGTATTAATGGAATTCAAAAATAATAGCAAGGGACGCATATTCGGTGTGGTGTGCACGGACCGTCGTCAGGTCTGTGGTGCGTTAATTAAGTTTAAATATTTGTTTAATCTGTTGTGGGCAGGATATGTCAAAAGGCATGCAATAACCAGATTGTCGGGACTGTTGAGGGCAATTTAAGCACACTACAGAACTTTTAAGGTTTAACCTAACTTTATCAATTAAAATTGTTACTTTTATTTATATTCAACATCAAATTACATACTATATGCACATATGTATCTAAATCATACATTTTTCAATTATAGCACGATGACTTATTCGCTTATGACGCTGGACATATCGGGCAATAAGATGCAAAAGTTACCATTGCAAGCTTTACAAAAGCTGCATTCACTCACTCGACTAGTTGCCCAACGGTAAGCCATTCTTGCTAGCTTCTAAAAACCAATTAGTGAAAGTAATTACTTATTTTAATATGTAAAATATAAATAAGTTATTACTATGAAATTATATATAACTTTATCCCAAAAAACTATTTGTAAAATAATTAAAACAAGTAAGAAAGCTACAGTCGAGTGTACTTGTATTGTGCAATACCCGTTACCTAATTTTAATAAATGCAAAACGCTGCAGTATTATTCTAAAACAAGTAAGAAAGCTACAGTCGAGTGTACTCGACTGTGAGATACCCGCTACCCATTTTGAATAAAAGAAATATATTTTGCGGTATTTTCTCAAAATATACCAAATATACTGCAAAAATACTACAAATATACTGAATGGTATATTTGGTATATCGACATAGTACCGTATTCAAAAAATACCATAGACGGCACAATATACCAGATTGTCAGCCAAAGCAACTAAGACCCCTAGTAAGTAGGCGTTTTTGCCCATACAAAAGTATTTCTTTAATAACTTCGACAATTTTTATCTGATCGCAACCAAACTTACAGAAATCATAAATACTATAGGTTTTATTGTATATACCAAAATTCGGAACTCTAGCTTTAAAATTACGCTTGTTATTCGATTTTTTTGATTTGCAGGGGCGGAAGTGGGCGTGGCAAAAATTTAAAACAAACTTGATCTGCGTGCAAACATAACAAATGCTGTCGAAAAAAAATTATAGCTCTATCTCTTATAGTCTCTGAGATCCAGTGTTTCATACGGACAGACGGACAGACACACAGACGGACAGACGGACATGGCTATATCGTCTCGGCTGTTGACGCTGATAAAGAATATATATACTTTATAGGGTCGGAGATGCCTCCTTCTACCTGTTACATACATTTCCTGCCGGCACAAAGTTATAATACCCTTCTACCCTATGGGTAGCGGGTATAAATATATTGAATTAATATACCAACAAATGTTAAAATACTAAAATTTATTTATTTGCTAAAATTTACAATTCGTTGTGTTTGAACAAAAATCTTCTTATTACGACTTAAAGCTAACATGTGTGTGTGGCACATGTATATATACACATGTTATATATATATATATATAGCTATATATATATATATATACACTTGTTAGCTTTAAGTCGTAAGAAAAGTTTTATATATGTATACTATACTATTACATTTTAAATATATAAACAATTTCTATATTTGGTATATTATTGATATTTAAAATATATATTAGATGAGCAACTAAGTTCTTGCTGTCCGTATGAACACCTAGATCTCAGAGACTATAAGAGATAGAGATATATTTTTTTTCGACAGCATTTGTTTTGCATGCCGATCAAGTTTGTTTCAAATTTTTGCCACGCCCACTTCCGTCCCCGAAAATTGACAAAAATTGAATAACAACCGTAATTTTAAAGCTAGAGCTGCGATTTTGGTGTATATAAAAATTACTATAGTCTTCGTCATTTGGTTGCGATCAGACAAAAATTGTCGAAGTTATTAAAGAAATTATTTTGTATGGGCAAAAACGCCTACTTACTAAGTGTCGTAGTTGCTTTGGCTAACAATCTGGTATGTTTTTCACTCTTTAGTAGTAGTAGTACCATATCAATACACCAAATGTACATTTTAGTAAATTTATGGTATTTTTGTGGTATATCAATTCAGTATATTTTTATAAAATACCGCAATATTTTGCTTTCATTCAAAATGAGTAGCGAGTATCTCACAGTCGAGCACTCTCGACTGTAGCTTTCTTACTTGTTTTTCGATAAAAATGCAACTTTATTATAAAAATGGCATGCAATCGCTTGGAAGCGAATAAAATTTAGATTGTCAACCAAAACCACAAAGACCCGACTACCATATTCATATTTTTGTAAATAGTTTCTATAATTTGTAATAGAATGCAACCAAATTTGCAGGAATCATAAACACTTTAGTAATGATTGTAGCTCTAGCTTTAAAATTACGCTCCATACTTGTAAAAATCCAAAGCAAACATGATTAGTGTGTAAAATAACAATGATAGCTCTATCTCTTATAGTGTCTGAGATCTAGATGTTTAGACAGACGAACAGACAAGAAGACAGACCGCCATGATCAAGAATATATATACTTTATGGGGTCGGATATGCCTCCTGATTGTTACATACATTTCCTGTTGGCACAATTTTATAATACCCTTCTACCTTATGGGCCTAAGTAAAGCTTAGCGCTTATATTTATCATTATATTGTTATGTAAACTTCGTTTCGGTTTCACCTAGAAACTATCGCATAAATTAAAAATATACCGAAGAATGTTTTAATAGATTTGTCCTCTGTGCTATTGGAATATAAATTGACTCCTCCACAATTGCAACGTTTAGCAGTCGTACATACATATATATGCTTTGTATGTTTACAGACCTTTGTTATTTACATTACTATGCTAAGTATTATGCTAAATGGAATTATTATGTTAATATATGTATTTACAATTCATGATCAGCCTTGTCCTGTTATAGTTGTTTATTTTTATATAAATAACTCTCTTTATTCGCAGCAATTACATTACTTCCTTGGATGGCAACTGGGAAGCCCAATATGATACTTTGCGTTCGCTACATCTAGCTGGCAACGACATAACGGAAGTCATACCTGCTGGAAGTCTAGACTTAGTATCGAATAGTGGCGATAACAGCACACAGCCATCAAGCTTGACAGTGGTGCAAACTCGTTTGGATACAAGCAACACTGTATATCCAGCAGTTTCTGCGACCCTAGATCGATCAGGGACTCGCACCTTTGATCAGCTGCAGAAATTGCTTTGGCTAGACTTGTCCAACAATCGTATAATGCACGTTTCTTCAAATTATATGCCACGTTCGCTGGTAACTATGGATCTATCCAGCAATCTATTAAGTGTTTTTCCTCAACAATTATTCGAGCGGTTGCCAGAATTACGCATTGTGAGTCTGCGGGATAATTTGCTACGAAGCTTACAGTGGAAGGAAATACCGGGGCACCCATTGCGCATGCATTTAGAAAAGTTAGACCTCGGACAAAATTGCATTGAGAGCTTGGAATCGGATTACTTTCACAAAAACTATTCAGATGTTCACATTCGGGCACTTAACATGGAACAAAATTATGTCGCCGAGGTGCCAGCTAGAGTATTTCAAAACACTGGTATTGTGCATCTCGTGCTAGCATTTAATGTTATTGGTCGTATCCATCCCGCAGCATTTGATGGTCTAACTGACACATTAGAATACTTGGATTTGGAACGTAATCGGCTCATCACTATACCTGTTTCTATATCCGTGCTGCATCGGCTTAGATATTTGTATCTGACTTCTAATCAGATCAATCAATTAACCAATTTGCCATCGTATACGGATAATTTGAAAGTTTTAAGCCTCAGTGGTAATAATTTTACAATGATACCAGTATTAGGGCTGAAAAATTATACGCAATTATCTTACTTAAATATGGGCTACAACTCTATAACTGATATTCCAGAAGGCATCTTTGCTGTCGATGGCTGGGGTGCAAATCTGCAGACGATTCTTTTGCGAAACAACAAGATTACTCACATTCATCTGGGATCATTTGCAGGCTTGGATCGATTGCAAGAGATCAGTCTAAGCTTCAATGACATTACTATTCATCATCCATTGGTTTTTGAGAATGTTTCACATACACTTAAGATTCTGGAACTCTCTTTTGCGGTTTTTCCAGCAAGAAGCTTTGAATCTTTGGATCCCTTAGCTGCCCTCCAGCCACTGTCACAGCTTATTTGGCTTGGTCTCGATAACAACAATCTTAAGACAATTTCAAATGAAAGTTTTGCTCGGATGCGAGAACTAAGCTATATCAATTTAAGTTTTAATCAACTTAAGACATTGCCGCGTGGGCTCTTTCTACCAGATATTCACAGCCATATAGTTGAGATTGAACTTTCGTACAATGTACTGGAACATTTGGAGCCACAGACTTTTTACAACTTGGGAGATCTACAAACCCTCAATCTACAGTCTAATAGACTGCGCAGCATAGCCCGGCATGCCTTTCACAACATGGAGTTCCTACGATACATCGACCTGTCCTACAATCGTCTTAATAATATATCTCACTCTGCCTTCGCCGTTCTACCAAATCTGGCTGCTCTAGATGTCATGTATAACCAGCTGTGTTCGTTTTCGTTGAAGTCTTTTCACTATGTATCCAATGCAACGACACCTTTGAGACTTAATGCAAGTCACAATCACATCTCCATCTTTGATGATGAGCTCAGCAGTTACATGTATATATATCAAGTAGATATCAGTCATAATCATGTGACTAAGTCGGATAGCTTTACTAATCTAGCAAATACACTACGCTTCCTCAATATGGCACACAATGCCTTAGGCACCTTGCAGAGCCACGCATTTGGGGACTTGGAATTTCTAGAGATACTAAACATATCATACAATAATCTAAGTTCGCTACGCCGACGCAGTTTTCAGGGCTTAAACAGTCTACAGGAGCTCGATTTAAGCCACAATCAACTTGATCAGTTGCAAGTGGAACAGTTCTCTAATCTCCGTAAGCTGCGTGTCTTGCGCATCTCTTCAAACCGATTACGTGCGCTGCCTCGAGAGGTATTTATGAATACTCGACTAGAGTTTCTTGATATATCCGAAAATCAACTTAGCGTTTGGCCTGTACCAGCGTTTACCGACATCGGTTTTACTTTGAGATCCATACAGATGTCGCGAAACAATTTGGAATACTTGGATGCTTCCATGTTTGTCAACTCACAGTTCCTGTATGATATTTCTTTGGCTCGCAATCGCATCACAATTCTGCCAGATAATACTTTCAGTTTTTTAAATAATCTGACTAATCTGGATCTCTCGGAGAATCCCCTAGTTACCACCAATTTGCGTGAGGTATTTGTGCACACGCCTCGAGTTCGAAAATTGAGTCTTCGTCATATGGGGCTCTACGTTTTGCCACCGCTAAAGCTACCCCTCCTGTCATACTTGGATGTCAGTGGCAACTATTTACAAGAACTGTCACCAATGGGAGTCCTCCGTCATCTGCGTCATGTGAATATCTCCTACAACAAAATCGTTAATGCCAGTTGTGCCATTGATCATTTGCCTTCCACGGTGAGAGTCCTCGATATGGCCCACAATCCACTAAGACGCATCACTCTGCAGGATTTATCAAGTCTGCGTCATCTGTCCGAGCTTAATCTGCTGGATGTAAAGATAACCAATCCACAAACATTCTCCAAGCTGCGATCACTTCGAAAGCTGCAGGTCAGCGCGCATGGAAATCTGGGCGAAATTGTGTCTAGGCTGCCTGGTCTTCAAGTTTTACGGGTGCATTGTCTGGAGCCTAATATTGGAGGACAGCTGTTGGCCAAATTGACGAATAATACCAAACTGCAACTGGTGGAGCTCTATGGGAACAATGTGCAAACGATTTTCCCTGATGCGTTTGCGGGACTCTCGCGTAATCAGAGAATCCAAGTGAAGATCTCGCACACAAGAATTTCGGATCTACCTCCAGGAATTTTCCATACCCTTCGCGAGGTGCCTCACCTTTCTATTGATATATCCCATAACCGCATCAATGCCTTAGCCGCTGATAGCTTCTATCCGAACAAAAGTTATTGGGATATGGTAGGCACACGCAGCATTATGGGTGGACTTATCACTTCTCATAATCCTCTCGACTGCGAGTGTGGGTTGGTTTGGTTCGGGCATTGGTTACGTCGCTGGTTGCGCGAATCGGCACAAATCAAAGTAATTCAGAAAGATGACCTTAAGCGAATGGTCCAGGTGAGTAGGAAAATAGTTTCATTTATAGAGTACACATTTTTATTATACTTTTCAATCTTTATTTATTTGCCAAAAGTTACCCCTATCGACTGCCGATATGCGAGTAAGCTTTTCTATATTCTTTAAGAAATAATTTTTGTTTCTTCAAAAAATTTAGAATATGCAAAATATTTATTTCAACTATACTTTAATGTTCTAACTCTCACCCTTCACAGAAAGCCCGTGCCAATACTTGTCGTGATCCTTCTTCGGGTCATCATCTACCCATTCTGGAGATCTTTCCCGAAGATCTACTCTGTCAGGCTAGCGCATTAAGCAGCTCAGGACAGCGCATTTTTCATTTCATTTTTTCATTTACATTGTCACTTTCTTTGTTCATCACAATTCTTTGATACTGGACTTGGCGAAGTAAGTCTTAGTTTGGCTGCCTTGAACTGAATGATAACGAAGAATGAAAATGTAAATGATAATGTAAATAAAATTCAGCATAATATTAATTGCACTTGGAATTAGATTATGAACCCTTTCAATAAAAAAACAGCAAATCGGTTTATGTCCACTCGTAGTTATAAGCTATATGATGTAAGCTATACATATAATGTCATATGTATAGGGATGCAAAAAATTGAGATCCATAAATTATGGCCGCAGGTAGAAAACGCATTTCGATGTTGAGTTTCGGTATCTAAGATATTTTAATATTTAGTGACATAAGAATGATGAGATCAAACGGATATATCTGCATATCCTTTGATTCAATTCACATAATACATTTAAGTGAACAATAAATTTCATATTTTTTCAGCATTGAAGAATTATTATATTTCTTTGAAATTTAAGTCGACGTTGCCAAACTTCTTAAAATATGTATACACCCAGTCCTTTTTTTACGCGATCTCTTTTTACGCGATTTCACTTTAACGCGGTTATTTTTGCAGAGGAAATTTCTTTTTTTTACGCGGATTTTTCACTTTAACGCGATTTAGCACGCACCGCGGGTGGAGAAATTCTTGCAGATATGACGAGAGAAGATATAGACGAGATTCTTCTAGACCGAGAGCTCGATGATGACGATTTGTTTGAAATAGCTACGGAAGTAATCGAATCGGAAAATGGCAGCGACACTGAGAGACACTAACCATTTTTACGCGATTAGTGGCAGAACCAACAATCGCGTAAAAAAAGGTCTGGGTATATATTATTATTATTATTATTATTATTATTATTATTATTATTATTATTATTATTATTATTATTTATTATTATTATTATTATTATTATTATTATTATTATTATTATTATTATTATTATTATTATTATTATTATTATTATTATTATTATTATTATTATTATTATTATTATTTTTCTTGATTATTAAATTTTACAATTATTATATATATATTAAGATATTCATTTCAACAATATTGCCATCCGAAAAAATGTTGAGGTAAATACATTTGCGTTTGAAATTATCTATGTATTGCCTATCAAATGCACCAAATCCTATAGAATAAATATAATAATATTTATTTTGTAAATTTAGTTCAATCTCGACAACGACAACTCTTTTCGTCCTCCCTGTTCGCCTCACAAACGTTGACCAATTAACTGTTAGCGTGTCGGAGAATCGATTACACATACATACATACATATAATATTATATTAACTAATAAATATTTAGTAAATTTATTCAACTCCCTCGCATGGCGCTGTGTCTTCGCCAACTAAAGGGTAATTAATGCAATTGAATTTAATACAATTTTATATATATGTACATACATGCATACATACATCAGTGGACATATAATGCTTCCTAATAACTGACTCATACACATAGAACAACACACTTGGTAAACACATTTAGAATATACACACTTAGTTAAAAATCACGTATAGTATGAATCAATAGAATTATTAGACGAATAAAATATTAAGAAAGTTTATTTTTTAAAGCTGAAAATGATTCTTGATACGAAAATGATATACATATATTATTGTAACGCAGAAGCAGGCCAATAAGTATAACTAAATATATAATGAAATATAATTATAATATAATATTGATACGCAAATGATATGAGTGATCAATTGGATAGCAGCTATAATGGTTTTTAATGAACGTAGAGTACACATAATGCACAACTACTTACTTGTACTACTAAAATACAGAAGTGCTAATGATAAAGGATTCTCTTTTTAATTGAAGCAAAATATCAAGGTGAATTAGTACGAATACTAGAAATGAGTTTTGCCAATTATTGTGGCGGTTCATTTACATACATATGTAGGTACATATCAGTTTAGGCAAAATGTAATAAAACATACCAAAATTTAAAAACAATGCAAAGCGTGTTTAAACACAGAATGCTTTCGCGAAAATCTATGAAAAATAACAACAGCAAAACAATGAATATTAATTAAATATAATATATTCAAGAACATTTTAATTTTCTTATGTTCTTTGTGTTTTTGTAACAACAATGACAATCGTGATACTAATTGTAGTTGTTTACACGACGATGATGAATAATGCACAAGTATAATAATTATACGCAATAAATTCACTAATAAAATGAATAAATAAACTATAAAACATATGTATATACATAGATATTATGTAAAGTGTGTTTGTTGAAGTTACCGGTAATTTTAGTATTATTTTTTGGTATGGAAACTGTGACAACTTAATCAGATTTGGTCCCAATCAGAGCGAAATATTGCGATTCATCCTTGAAGTATTAATCGCTACAAAAATAAAATTAACATATGATAAATGTCCACAACGAACAGGAAACTACGATCTATCAATTCAAATTTCTCTTTTATATACTATGTAGTACATTCAAAGAGATCATAATTTGGAGAGGGAAAATAAAATGTTTTGAAATATGCTGTTGTCTTTAATTCTTAAATTCAAATTGAATTTGATCACCTGTACAATTTTTAATCGTTCCACCTTTCTGTTTTGGATCTCAAAAACTTAACCGACTTAAAAATTTTTAAATTTGTTTCTGTAAGCTGCATATATAAATTTTACTTTAAAGGTTAATCGCTTGTCTAATTTATGATTATAATTTGTTGTCTTAAAAGTTCTTCTTACAATTTTGTTTAGTTAAGAATAATAGGAATTATATGTTAACCTTTATCACTTTTGATTAGGGCTAATGTATATTTCATACGCTTCTTTAAAATAGGGTATTCTGTTTGTTAACAAATGTAAGTATATCGATGATGAAACCCTGACAAAATATGCAAGATATATATGAACGTGAGTTCCGTCCGTTTGTGAATGCATGATAATGTATTTTCGCGATTGCAGAGCACATGTGAAGTCTAATATGCAAAGGTGGAGTGCTAAGAGTTTATCAATGGATTCGAGCAATTGTATGGATAAATATACGTTTTCATTTCATTATACCCGCTACCCATAGGGTAGAAGGGTATTATAACTTTGTGCCGGCAGGAAATGTATGTAACAGGAGGTATCTCCGACCCTATAAAGTATATATATTCTTGATCAGCATCAACATCCGAGACGATGTCCGTATGAACACCTAGATCTCAGAGAATATAAGAGATAGAGCTATAATTTTTCGACAGCATTTGGTATGTTTGCATGCAGATCAAGTTTGTTTCAAATTTTTGCCACGCCCCCTTACGTCCCTATAAAGTATATATATTCTTGATCAGCATCAACATCCGAGACGATCTAGCCATGTCCGTATGAACACCTAGATCTCAGAGAATATAAGAGATAGAGCTATAATTTTTCGACAGCATTTGTTATGTTTGCATGCAGATCAAGTTTGTTTCAAATTTTGCCACGCCCCTTACGTTCCTATAAAGTATATATATTCTTGATCAGCATCAACATCCGAGACGATCTAGCCATGTCCGTATGAACACCTAGATCTCAGAGAATATAAGAGATAGAGCTATAATTTTTCGACAGCATTTGTTATGTTTGCATGCAGATCAAGTTTGTTTCAAATTTTTGCCACGCCCCCTTACGTCCCGCACATCGGCGGATGGTGGATATACATTTATATCTTCTTTTTTGTTTCAATGTGCGAACAAAGTCCTTTATAAATTGTGGATTTGTCGAGCATTAGAGTTTTGGTATCAGCTCCATGGTAGTTTATTGGGCTCTGTCTTCGATGCTGGGTAGACCCTGCCAGAATTCACTTGATCGGCGATGAAGGAAACGCATTGATTGCTCGACGGACCGCTGTATGGTATGCTGGTTTGATAATTTTTAAATGAGATGTGGTTGCCCAGCCATAGATAGATAGATATTATTATACTTTACATTTATGTGGAGGAATTTACATTTATCGACTCTGGTTGCACCAGAGAAGCGGTCCCAATCTTCTAAATCAGATAATATTTTATTAAAAATATTGTTGACAATGTTGTTATCATTTTCTCTTGTGAAAATAAATGCGTCGTCGGCGTATAATGAAAAATTGATTATTTTGAGTCTGCGCAAGATTGTCTTTACCTCATAAAATGCTATTATGAAAAGGACTACCGAATGCGGTGAGCCCTGAGGTATTCTGTTATATAATTTGTAATTGGCTGACGTATTGTTGTTGATCCGTACTTTGAATGATCGTTGTGTCCTGAAAGCTTTAACAAGGTTATAAAGCATAGGACCAACCCCCCAACGCTCGAGTTGGCATAGTACCGCATGCAGTCCAACGCGATCGAATGCCCTTTCAAAATCTGTTGCCTGAATGGTAACATGATTTTTTGTGGAAAGGGAGTTCGACACGAAATATTGGATGCGCAGTAGCGCATTGGTAGTGTTAATAAACCACATTAGCCGACGGGCGCTCATTTTCGCTAGGGTTTTGGATGGACAGGAGAGAAGAAAGATGGGGAGATAACTTTCTAGTTTATAGGGGGCTTGTTGGGTTTCGGTATAGGGATTATTGTTGCTGTACGCCACATATGCGGATATGTACCGGTTTCGAGCATGGAGTTGTATATCTCGATTAATTTACGCTTGGCTAGTGTGGGCAAATTTTTTTGCATCGGGTATGAGATACGATCGGATCCTTTTGTAAATTGAAGGGCAGGTTCGAGTTCGACCATGGTGAAATTAAGCTCAAGACAATTTAGCTGTACGAGACAGAGTACGTGCATCTAGGTTTTGCACCAGGTATTTATATTTTTGTTCGATATAGGTGGGCGAGAAGTTGGAATCAACAGAGTAGTTGGACCAAGTGAGTCCAGCCATTTCGCGTTCTGAACTTATTACTTATTACATCCTAGCAAAGAGGAGGCAGTTTGCGAGGTCTGTTTTGTATTTTGGAACAGATTTGGTTTTTTCAAGACTATTTTGGGTGCGTATTTGTATTGTGATTGGGAAATGGTCACTGCCGTGTAGGTTGGAATAAATGGACCAGGTGCATTTGTGATATATTTGGGGAAAGATTAGGGATAAATCTATGTGTTGAGAAGTGGGTAGGGGCACCGTTGTTAATATTAAGTTCAATGAGAATATGGCATGTTCTAATTTTTAACGCATGAATTTACCTGAGGAGAGCCCCATAGGGGACTCCATGAATTAAAGTCACCTAATAACAACATAAAAGTTTTGATATTGGTAGTCAGCTGTGTAACATTGACCGATGAGAACTGTTGGTTGGGGGTTATAAAGGTTAAAAATGGTTAAAGGAACTTGGAGTTTGATGGTGAGGGATGATTCAATTCACATAATACATTTAAGTGAACAATAAATTTCATATTTTTTCAGCATTGAAGAATTCTTTCTTTGAAATTTAAGTCGACGTTGCCAAACTTCTTAAAATATGTATACACCCAGTCCTTTTTTTACGCGATCTCTTGAAGTGAGGGATGTACAAAGCAAATTTGAGGGAATCGCGCTGTATTCGTGGGGAATTTGTTTTTTATTAACACACCGATCCCTTGTTTAGATTGTGTGATATATTAGAAATTATAAAAATAGCCAACATAAGTCGAAGGGCAGATAAAATTATTAAAGTTGTATTGCAAGTGGGTCTCTTGTAAACATATAACGTCAGGAGATTCTTCTTTAATTAAGAGAATTAGTTCATTGTAATTGTTTAAAAGTCTTTTTATTTCCATTGTATTATTTTAATTGTTGTATCTAAAATTAAAAGATATATGTTTTCAAGTATTAGAGATTCAATGGATGGAGGGAACCTGATTATAAATCAAGTTCGTCTTGACCCATACAATCGCTAGAGTCTGTTGATATTGATGTGTTTGGTTTACATTTAGTTGATATTGATGATAGCAGTTTAACAGTTTGATCGATTAATTTTTGTGTTTCTGTAAGTATTTTGTTATTTGTATCTGTGATATTATTTACAGATAAGGATGGGGGAAGGTATTGAGAGGATGAAAGGAGGAAGGGGAATAGTTGTGATGATGCTGGCCACCCAGCAATTGGTCTATAGTATAGTTGTTATTATACATACCAAAATTTTTTGATTTAAGGGGTGTTCAATACGGACAGACGGGCATGGCTAGATCGTCTCGGCTGTTGACGCTGATCAAGAATATATATACTTTATAGGGTCAGAAATGCCTCCTTCTACCTGTTACATATATTTCCTTTATAATACCCTTCTACCCTATGGGTAAATTCAACCGCAAAATCTATGAAAAGAAAGTTGCGACCACTCTGTCTTAAAATCGGTTTTCCGAAAATAACGAGAATGCTCCCTAAACGTATACTAGAATCTGACTCATTAGACGAAAGCTCAAGCAAAATCTCTAGAGTGGGATGGTAAGTATCTATGGGAGAAAAAATCGGAAAGGTTTTTAATAAAGTACAAGAATCAATATTTGACGTGTAATCGATCAGTGCAGATGCAATTTGAGCATCTACATTAATTATACACACCACCACCACGACGTAGCATGCGATCAAGTCTTTATAAGAAAAACTACTTAAAAAAAATTTCAGTATCAAGAATATCACTCTTTAACCATTTGTTATAAAACGCAATGATATTGAAATGAATAGATATACTATTTGAACATAGTTTAGTAAGTTTACTACAAATGCCTTTTACATTCTGATAGCCAAGAAGTAAAAAGGATGTCAGTTTTTTTAACTAACAGAAGGAGGTTTTTAATTAGATTTATTATTTCTATTAGGAAGTGAAACCGGAGACCGATTTTTCTTCTGAGTGACGAATCCTTTGATTAATAGGTGTTCAGGCCAAAACTTTTTTCAGAAAATTTTGCTAAATTGTTCAGCCAGAACACATTGTTTAAATGAGGAAGTTTCCCGTTCATAGCAGAATTTTAATATAGCCACTATAACTTTGGCTCTAAATTTCGACTTAAGCCCGAACATGATCAGATGTCGTATTAAGAGCAAGCCTTGGAACAAAAATCTGTACAACTAAAGTAAAAGCTACAGGCGTATCATTAATAGTTAAAGGACTAATGATTTCGACAAAGGGTTGTGTAGATTTAATTTCTTCAACCATCCTTACCTCAGCACACAATAAAATCGGAGCAGGAGTATTCACTTCGACATTTAACGACGAAATGTCGTTATATGGAACATTAAGAGCTATCGAGGGTTGAAGAAACGGAGAACAAAATGACACTAGTTGCCCAGCAGGTGATACAGGCCGACGGCATTTTGCAGATCTAGCGCCGAGCCCTTGCAAAGCTCGGCTCTGCGGTGGAGAGTTGTGGGAGATAGAGAAGTTGAGCGCACTGGATCTTGAGTGCTTTCTTACGCGTGAGCGCATTGCGGGTGAGCGAAAAGCATCGAGTCGGCGGAACGGATAGTGTGCCACTCACCTACAATGCGCTCGCATCAACACAGGCAAAGAGGAAACATCATCATTAGGGACAGACAGCTCATTCGAGGCAATGAACAGACGGGTATTGGCCTTTTTACGTTTCGGAGGCTGATTGAAGAGTTTCATACTCTTAAACCCAGAGTCCAAAGCCGAGAAACTATTCGAGAGTTTTCGAAAACTCGCGAATATGTACATCTCTAAGCCCCGTCCGCGATTCAGCGACACTATATTATTTACAAGTCTAGCTTAGATGAAATGAAAGGCCGAGTTTTGTAAATTTCTTGGGGTGGAAGTGGGCGCGGAAAAAATTTGAAACAAACTTGATCTGTGTGCGAGCATAACATATGCTTTCGAAATTATAGGTATATCATAGGTATATCATTCATACGAGCGTATATATATATATACATATATATATGATTATGAGTATATGAATTTATACTTTATATGGTCGGAGATGCCTCCTTCTATCTGTTACATACATTTCCTGCCGGCACACAGTTATAATACCCTTCTACCCTATGGGTAGCCGGTATAATTAACATATAATATTCTCTGTTACCAAACAATCAAAGATTATTGGCAACTCTTAGTTTAAGATGCTGTCAGCTTTTACGACTATTATAAAACTAGGCCGGTATAAATATTATTTTTAAAAATGCCTATTGCCAGCTGAGTTCAGTTGCAGTGTCAAATCCTTCCATGCTGCAGCTACGTCACTTTTATAAAGTTACAGGCGATGTATTTATTCATGAAATTTCATCCTGTTGAGACATGTGATCTTTTTCCCTTCATTAAAAGAACAATTAATTATAAAAAATACAATTTCTTCAATTTCAACAGAAATCACTTACATTATGATCGTGCTCTTCTTTTTCCTTGCTTTGATTACTGCAAACGCAAATGTTGGAAATGTTTTTATAAATTCCAAATTAAATGCGAAAAACGTAGAAAATGTAAATCCAATTTAAAGAAAATAAATTTTTCTTCACTAATTTGTAATAAATTTTAACTACTTAAAACACTTGAGTTCCGAATTCGGATACAAAAACTGTACATCAAAATCAATGTACAAACATTCACATACGTATTTTGCAGACTCAAGTGATTTGACTAGTATTGAACAAAAACCAATTATTACTTTAACACAGTTTACTCACAAATTGAACACTCTTTATGAAGCAATTTAATTATTTACATGAAAGGTTAAAAGAGTCAGCATTTTCGAAACTACTGAAAAAATGGGTCTGTGGCATCCATAAGTGAAATTTGAGTGTTTTCTGTGGCACACCTGACATTCTTGATCGTTGTCATCAGCCGAGACGATATAGCCATGTCTGTCTGTCTGCTCGTCCGTATGAGTTCCGATATCTCAGAGACTATGAAACATCGCTTGTTATTTTTTGTCGGACGAAGATCAAGTTTTTTAAAACTAGAGTTTTACGTACAATAGTACAATAATAATAACCAAAGTCTCCTGAAACTGGTTGCGCTCAAATAAAAATTGGAGTTGTATGTAAGAAATAAATTTGTATAGCTGCTGTCGGGTTTTCGTTGCTTTAAATTACAATCGGAAAATTAAATAGGTAATTAAGGATATCTTGCACATCTGATAATTTAGAAGAAGACAAACGCCCAAGTGGCAAACGCTGTCAAAGATGCTCTTTGATTTACATTTATCATAATCATGAGGGCTTATAGTGTTTTTAGTTTGTATCTGCAATACATTGAATTTAAGCCTTTCAGCGCTGTTTAGGAGTTCTCAACGCCTACAAGAGTGAAAATGTTCCTTGGAATTCCAAACTGAGTTTGAGTATGTTGTGTGCTGTGCTACTCCGTCGTGCCGGAGATTGCATGTCGAAGCGATTTAATTGCATTTCAAACAGCACTGCCAACGAGTCGTTAGCCTTACGCTGCGCCGTGTTAAACGGAAGGAAATAACGCTAAGTACAAGTTATATGGACTGGATAGCTGCAGCCGTGGTTGGAAAGCAGCATTGTTTTTGCCATGGTCTCAAGGAAAGTGAATGGGAAGACAAAGGGTCGATTCCCTTGTCGGCTGCAGTGTAATGTGATGCCGTTTAAGCCATGCATGTTACTCGAGAAAGCGACCCAAAAGCTGCATCGTGAGAGAGTTGCATTCGAAAAGAAGGAACTCTAAACTAAATGGTGAGTTTATCGTTTACCTTCGCATTTTACAGTAGACTGACAGGAACAGACACGATAGTTCCCAGCAGGTGATTAGGATAGGACTGCCTCCTGTTCTTCAGCAGCAAACGAGGGCTTTGAAAGCATTCCCTCTTAGAGCAATCGTACGTACGTATGTATGTACGTTTAAATCCCAAACCTATATTCACTCAACGTGCACAGCGCTTGCCACTATTCACTGCCACTCACTTACTAATGCAGATTCCAACTATCAGCAGGAGCAACAAAGACAACAACACGAGCAAAAAAAAGAAAGCCAAACAACATACAAACAGACATATACATACGTAGGGATGTATGTTTGTAAATATGAGGCAGTAATGGTAAAAACCGCCGACAAATCTGCTGCATTGCCACTGCCTTGATGAGGGGGTAGCGTTCAAATGTGCCACTGTTGAATGGACGAGAGCCCATCGAGCCGGCGGGCAAACTAACAGAGTGCTTATTTTAACGAAGTTACAACAACTTTTACAATACAAACAGTAAGGCCAGGCAGATTCACACTCGGCACAACGGTCACAGGCACACACACATGCACATCCATATACAAATTGTAAAATTGCAATGGTTCTCAAAGTATGCAACCAGTGGACCTCAATCGGTAATACCTATGATTGGATACTCTTATCAAAATTCACCCTATTTTTATTATTACACTGAAAGTAACATAAAATGACGTCTTCGTTAAGCGAGGTATGGAATATGTTAATTGTATGTTTTATGTTGCAAACAAATTTCTATCTCCACGGATATGCATTGTAATGCATTGCGAATGACCAAAAAGTAGTGTATCTGAAGCCGCTGCTGTTCTATTGGCGTACCGTCTACACAAACTAGTGGCTGGAGGTTCAATTGGGAGCTATGTTAGGTGGAGCGAGGTGATTGTTGGGTAAAAGCTTGAGTTCTGTGCACCACTAGAAACTTTACGACATGCAAAAATTGTGAGCAGAGAGCGGATATAATTGTCGGTCTTCTCGAAACTTTACCGTGGGGAGTAGATTAGTTGATTTGCACACACACACTCACCGCCATGTGGGTGAATGTGAATGTATATATGTATATGTACACATGTATATACTCTACGAATAAGAGTTCATATATAAATATATGCATCATGTACACACTACGCAGTCATTGGCTGCTTTTCGTTTAACCAAATGATACACACTGCATTGTAATTTGAATGTGTGTACATATGTATGAGTGTATGTTGTGTGTGTATGGAAAAATGTGTAATATGGGGCAGTAAGCAATTGTGTTGTTGCTATCGTAGTGAGCATTGCTAACTTTCTACCACATCGCAATTTAATTTTATAGTCGAAACACATACAGTGGACGCCACTGTGGCTTAGCAACTCTGCTTCCGAGCTGTGCCCAGTCCATAAATAAATTTGTCCGTACTCGAGCTTGAAACCAGCTTCTTTCTATCCACCCATTTTTGATTTATAGACTAAGCAAATCAAAACTAAATTATAAATGATAAGCTTCTGGTTGGTTACGCTGATTAAAACAAATAGTCAAGTCTATCGTGATCAAATTTCGTATTGTGTATCTCTCCCAGTCCTCTGTTTTTTAATGTGCATAATTTAGTTGGCTCTTTGTCGACTTTTCATCCCAAGGGACCAACTCAAATCAATTGATAAGCGCAGATATAATTGAGCAATGCAGATAACGTGCTGAACACAGTCAATGAGCAGAACACCAAGGTAATATGTTTGAAATTGGACCATGGCGCTGCCGGGATTGATTATCGTTAGGGTACTGCTGTTCCATGTTAGTTACAGTCCCAAATGCGTTTGGCCGGAACCCTCCGCAAAACTTGCATTTGTGCCCACAATGTTAATAAACTGATACTAAAACAAGTAAGAAAGCTACAGTCGAGTGTACTCGACTGTGAGATACCCGCTACCCATTTTGAATAAATGAAATATACTTTGCGGTATTTTTCTCAAAATATACCGATTATACTGCAAAAATACTAAAAATATACCAAATGATATATTTGGTATATCGATATAGTACCGCATTCAAAATATACCATAGACGGCACAATATACCAGATTGTTAACCAAAGCAACTAAGACGCCTAGTAAGTAGGCGTTTTTGGACATACAAAAGTATTTCTTTAATAACTTCCACAATTTTTATCTGATCGCAACCAAATTTTCAGGAATCATAACTACTATAGTAATTATTGTATGTACCAAAACTTTAGCTTTAAAATTACACTTGTTATTCGATTTTTTGATCTGCGTGGACGGAAGTGGGCGTGGCAAAAATTTGAAACAAACTTGATCTGCGTGCAAACATAACAAATGCTGTCGAAAAAAATTATAGCCCTATCTCTTATAGTCTCTGAGATCTAGGTGTTCATACGGACAGCCGGACAGACACACAGACGGACAGACGGACATGGCTAGATCGTTCCGGCCGTTGACGCTGATCAAGAACATATACACTTTATGGGGTCGGAGATGCCTCCTTCTACCTGTTACATACATTTCCTGCCGGCACAAAGTTATTATACCCTTCTACCCTATGGGTAGCGGGTATAAAAATATATACACATGTCGGAGAGCGAGTAAGGCAGCATCTCGTGTCGGCATATTGGCAATGCGTAGTTGTAGGTGCGTATCGGCACATTGACACTGCGTAGTTGCTTGTGCGTTTTTGTGCGTAAATATGAGTGTGCATGTTAGATTGCATCATTCTTTATTTGCGCTTTGTTGGTTGTCCGCATTTTGTCGCTTTGACAAGTACAGTTATTGCGGGGCGACAGCGACGAGACGCTGCTGGACAGCTAATTAAATTAAATTAAAACAAGTAAGAAAGTTACAGTCGAGTGTGCTCGACTGTGAGATACCCATTTTGAATAAAAGCAAAACATTGCGGTATTTTTCTCAAAATATAAAAATACTGAAAATATACCAAAATGCATATTTGGTATATCGATATAGTTTACTAAAATGTACATTTGGTGTATTGATATGGTGCTACTACTACACCCCTAATAAGTAGGCGTTTTTGCCCATACAAAAGTATTTCTTTAATAACGCAACTAAATTTTCTAAAATCACTATTACTATAGTTGTTATTGTATATACCAAAATTCACAGCTCTAGCTTTAAAATACGCTTGTTATTCGATGTTTTTGATTTGCGGGGTCGGAAGGGGCGTGGCAAAAATTTGAAACAAACTTGATCTGTCGCAAAAAATTATTGAGATTATTATAATTCACGCACCAAATACGGAAGGGATTATGACAAGCAAAGTTAATAGTTCTACGTGAAATGAGCAGAGGAAGAAAATTCCTAGTGATCCTGACCGTAACCGCAAGACTAATTTGACTTAACAACTCAAAAGAGTCTATTTCTGCATTAATTAGTCTCTGTATGAAAACAGCACTTTGCATAGTTCTACCGTCAGAAAGAGAAGGAAGGTTTAGTAATAAAAGTCTACTGCGATAATATAATATTAGGATTCCAATTTAAACTACGAAGAGCAAATATCAAAAATTGTTTCTGCACCCACTCAATCTTATCTTTATAAACCCTATACTGGGGATTCCAAACAAGAGATCCGTACTCAAGGATAGGACGAACCAGTGAGACGTACAAAGTTTTAGTAATGTAGGGATCGATGAACTCTTTCGACCAGCGATTTAATAATCCCAGTACACCCATGGCCCTATTTACAAGAGACAGAATATGTTTATCAAATTTTAGTTTTGCATCAAGCAGAACCTCTAAGTCATTCGCACCTTCAATTCGCTCTAGAGGAGTATCATATTAAACATAGTTATTAATTTAGAACCTCTACAGAAGGTCATAAACTTACAGTTATTGCAATCGAGATGTAACATATTTACTCTGCACCAAGATTCTAGATGATTAAGGTCACATTGCAACAGTGAGCTCGCAAGACAATAATTAAATGTCAGGCAAAGCTAATCTCATCATCGTACATAAGTACACAGGAATCCTCTATAACAGAAGGAAGATCATTCATGAACAAAGTGAACAATAGAGGACTCAAATGACTACCCTGGCGTTCACTAGAAGTAACTTGGACACATTTAGATACAAAGTCAATATAATAACAAGTAAGTAAGCTACAGTCGAGTGTACTCGACTGTGAGATACCCGCTACCCATTTTGAATAAAAGCAATATATTTTGCGGTATTATTCTCAAAATATACCGAATATACTACAAAAATACTAAAAATATACCAAATGGTATATGTGGTATATCGATATAGTTCCGCATTCAAAATATACCATAGACGGCTCAATATAGCAGATTGCCGGCCAAAGCAACTAAAACCCCTAGTAACTTGGCGTTTTTGCCCATTTTTATCTGATCGCAACTAAATTCTCAGGAATCATAACTACTATAGTTATTATTATACATACCAAAATTCGCAACTCTAGCTTTAAAATTACGCTTGTTATTCGATTTTTTTGATTTGCGGGGGCGGAAGTGGGCGTGGCAAAAATTTAAAACAAACTAGATCTGCGTGAAAACATAAAAAATGCTGTCGAAAAAAAATGATAGCTCTATCTCTCGTAGTCTCTGAGATCTAGGTGTTCATACGGACAGACACACAGACGGACATGTCTCCGCTGTTGACGCTGATCAAACTTTTGTTTTTAATATATTTAAGAAGGTCTCATCCTCGTGAACGAATATGGATTTTATGAGTAATTTAAAGTTAACTTGCTTGGCGTTAAGCAGCTTGGTTGGTCGATGGCATCAGCACTGCTAATGTATGTATAATTATGCATATACTAGTTAACAACAATGTTGACACAACAGAAGGTGGCTAAGTGCATCGGCACCCGAAATGCACTCAGCCAATTCTGCAAGCTCTGCAAAGTCTGCAGAACATCCGCCACATGCCCTGGGTCAGCACATCGATCGTGGGACACTTGCGCAACGCGGGATCGCAAGCAGCAGCGAGTGCCACATGCCCTGTGTCAGCACAATATCCATCGTGGGACACTTGCGCAACCAGCGCCAACGCGGGATCGTCAGCAGCGACGGCAGCAGCGGTAGCGGCAGCGAGGTTTCATTATAAGAATTAGAATTGATTTAAGTTAGTTCCATTTTTGCAACACAATAAAGCAAATCGCTTTTTTTTAATAAATCAAAGTCAACGATTTGTTAATTGGCGCCCGAGCAGGGACCAAGTGAAATAAAACAAGTAAGAAAGCTACAGTCGAGTGTACTCGACTGTGAGATACCCGCTACCCATTTTGAATAAAAGCAATATATTTTGCGGTATTATTCTCAAAATATACCGAATATACTACAAAAATACTAAAAATATACCAAATGGTATATGTGGTATATCGATATAGTTCCGCATTCAAAATATACCATAGACGGCTCAATATAGCAGATTGCCGGCCAAAGCAACTAAAACCCCTAGTAACTTGGCGTTTTTGCCCATTTTTATCTGATCGCAACTAAATTCTCAGGAATCATAACTACTATAGTTATTATTATACATACCAAAATTCGCAACTCTAGCTTTAAAATTACGCTTGTTATTCGATTTTTTTGATTTGCGGGGGCGGAAGTGGGCGTGGCAAAAATTTGAAACAAACTTGATCTGCGTGCAAACATAACAAATGCTGTCGAAAAAAAATTATAGCTCTATCTCTTATAGTCTCTGAGATCCAGTGTTTCATACGGACAGACACACAGACGGACATGCCTAGATCGTCTCGGCTGTTGACGCTGATCAAGAATATATATACTTTATAGGGTCGGAGATGCCTCCTTCTACCTGTTACATACATTTCCTGCCGGCACAAAGTTATAATACCCTTCTACCCTATGGGTAGCGGGTATAAAAACAGAAGACTTTCGCGTCGCGTACCAGTGCCTTAAGTAGCCACACAGTGTAACTCGCTATAAGTGCCTTTATAAAAGCCACGACGTGAGTGCGATTTATAAGGAATAAAATCTATTCCTCGCGAAATAATTAAACAAATATTAAAAATTTAAACAAACACAGTAAAAGTGAAAACAAAAATCACACAAACATAGAAATCTAAGCCAATTTATATGAAAAAAAGTAAAACTATAACAGAAAAATAAAACACTGCAAACGCAGTATAACTTATTCCAATCCTACGATTCCTAAGGGACCCTCTAGGATAGAAGGAACTAACCAGCTACTGGTTAAAAAAAAACAAAAAGAAAACGAATTCAGAAAAAATTTATAAGAAATATTAAAGAGTTTTTAAAAAAAAGTTTCTATATCTCTTAAAATTTTGCCGTTCGAATTTCAAATTAAAACACAAAATAATCTTTAAAAAAGTGGTCCGCTTAAAATCAACCAGTGTTTAGCATTGTCCGAATTGAAAAGCCTTATCCAATAGACAATGCCTGATTCTTTAACAACAGCCATGAATAACCTCGATTTAGCCGGTAGTTCCCGATCAGGAAGGAATGAACCAACCGCCACCAGCACTCCGGCAGCTAGTCCAGAATTGAGAGAAGTTATACTCGCACTGATCAAAGAAACACTCCCATCAGAGTCAACAGCTCATGGCCATGATCACTTTAGTGACATACCTTATGTGAGTCCTGTTGCAGGCCATGACCAAGGCAAAGTCCCAGATGTTTGTAAATTGATTAAGGAGTTTTCAGGAGATAGAGCCACGTTCAACTCTTGGAAAAAGAATGTTGATAGAATAGTAGGCATGTTCGAGGGGCAAGAAAATTCACACAATTTTATCTGGTTACTCTGGCCATCCGAACTAAGGTAGTTGGCGAAGCCGAAACTGTCCTTGAATCTTATAACACCCCACTAAACTGGAAGGCAATTTCCAAATGCCTTACAGCACATTATCTGAACAAAAGAGACTTGAAGACTCTTGAGTATCAGATGTCCTCATTAAAACAGGGATATTTGACCATACATGAATTTTACCAGGCAATCTATCACAATCTGTCACTGATCTTGAACCAGATCGGAGCAACGGAGGAATCTCCGGAAGCAATAAGAGCATTAACAAGCGTGTATCGCGGAAAAGCTCTAGACATTTTGTGAGAGGTCTCAATGGAGATTTACCAAGACATCTTGGTATTAAGGAACCAAGAGATCTAAGCCATGCCCTACATCTCTGTACTTTACTCGAAAACCAAGAGCATAGAAATATGTTCGCACCTAGATCTAGACAAATGCCACCAAGTCTACCACCAAGACAATCTTTACCAACTAGCCACAAAATATCCAATAACAATCAAACCAATTGGAAGAGCTTTGACCCTAGACTTTATTACCATCCAAGTGGTAAACCCACCATGAGTAACCCTACTCCACCACATTTATATCAGACATATAGGCAACAACCACAAATGGGACAAGGGCCTTATCAGACACAGCGCCCGCTTCAAGTCACCAATCCGATTCCACCTCCTCGTCCAACTGGACCAAAGCCAGAGCCTAAGCCAGTACCAATGGACGTAGATCCATCCATTAGGTCGAATAGGATAAATTATATGAATCGTCCGAATAATAACTTTGCGGGAAAAAGACCACCACCGCTTTCACAAGCAAACCAGCCTCTCAAGTATCAAAGGCAATTCCATGTATCCACTGGAGAAGCCGAACAATTAGCGGATAATGAGTATCCGTCTCCTTATCCTGAAGAGACATCCGAACAAGACTACTACGAAGCTTGGGAACCAAATGGATTAACCAATTCATATGAAGAGGACGATCAGACCAATGAGGGCCACGTTTTAGAGACAGTCGATACTTCCGATATCCATTTTTTAGATTGAACAGTTCTTCGTTGCCTCAATTGTGCTACGAGGGACGGGAAAATTTTCAAATTTTTAATTGACACCGGTTCTAACCAAAACTATATTCAGACAAATCTAATACAGAATCCGAAACTTAACGAAAAGCCATTTTTTGCAAATTCCGTTGGAGGGCAAACTAAGATTACCCACCACACTCACATTAGTCTATTCAATTGTCCTGATCACCCAATTAAATTCTTCTTATTACCCACTCTTAAAACATTCCATGGTATCTTGGGTAATGATACACTAAAAAAACTCGATGCGGTGATCGACGTAAAGAATGATATTCTGGTTATAAAAGGTAATTATAAAGTAAAGATAAAGCAATTGGCAACCCAGACAGTAAATCATATTAAAACCCGAATAGAACACATGACAGTATGTCAAAAGACATACTCAATCAAATAGTTAAAAAACATACTGAACTATTTTCGGAACCTGACGAAAAATTAACGTACACCACTGCGGTACAAGGACAAATCAGAACAAACACAGATCTACCAGCTCATAGCAGACATTATCCATACCCAGCCTCTCTAAGACCAGAAGTCGAGAAACAAATCAATCAGTTGCTCGATGATGGCATAATAAGACCTTCACGGTCACCTTATAATGCCCCAGTATGGATAGTACCGAAAAAAGCAGATTCATCTGGTGAAAAGAAATATAGACTTGTTATAGATTATAGAAAACTTAATGCTATAACAATATCAGATCGATACCCAATTCCAGAGATTGGCGAGATCATCGCTCAATTAGGTAGAAATAAATATTTCACAGTGCTCGATCTGAAAAGCGGTTTTCCAGTGTTTAAAAACTGCAGTCGAAGTAGCAGAAGTCGCAATATTTTTGCTTTTCACTGCTTCGACTGCGAGCGACTTCTTAAAATGAACAGTTGCTTCTGCTTCTGCTTCTGAACAAATCGGAAGTCGCAGTCGAAGCAAAAGCAGAAAACGATCGCCGACGAAAATCGAATCAGCAGCAGCAGACGCCGTGTAAAAAATTTGATTTTGCTTTGCTGCTGCTTTCGCGAAGCAACGCAAGTCGAAGCAGCAGCGACTGCTCGACTTCTGCAAGTCGAAGCAGCAGCGACTGCTCGACTTCTGCAAGTCGCCAGCAGCAGCAGTCGCGACTACTGTCGAGATTTACTTTGCTGCTTATGCTGTTTTTGCTCCCCTGTATTCTGATAAATTAAATAGTTTGAGAATTGTTTTTTTTAATTAATTTTTTCATAAAACACAATATTATTTAAAATAAACTTTCAAAATCTTGAATGAATGTGTTTTACATTTGAAAGTCTATTATTTTTTAATTTTTTTTTTATGTTTTACATGTACATAGCTATCTATGCCTTCATCAACGTTATTTTCAAAATACATCCAAATATCACTTTGCGCCATAGTTAAACAATTAAGCTCCTGTATCGAATTCAATTGACACTGATGCACAAGAATCAAACAGTATAAGCAGAAAAATTCAGACGCGACAGTAGTCGCGACTGCGACATGTAGCGACATGCAGAATCGAAAGCAGCAGCAAAGAAAAATCAAAATTTTCAAACAGCGACTGCTGCTGCTGGCGACTTGCAGAAGTCGAGCAGTCGCTGCTGCTTCGACTTGCAGAAGTCGAGCAGTCGCTGCTGCTTCGACTTGCGTTGCTTCGCGAAAGCAGCAGCAAAGCAAAATCAAAATTTTTACACGGCGTCTGCTGCTGCTGATTCGATTTTCGTCGGCGATCGTTTTCTGCTTTTGCTTCGACTGCGACTTCTGATTTTTCAGAAGCAGAAGCAGAAGCAAAATCACATGAAATGAAACTTGCTGCAGTTTTTAAACACTGGTTTTCACCAGATCCCGCTTAATTCAAAGGATACAGAGAAGACAGCGTTTTCAGTAAACGGTGGAAAGTTCGAATTTACCAGACTGCCGTTTGGCTTAAAGAACTCCCCATCTATTTTCCAAAGAGCTCTCGATGACATCTTACGAGAACATATCGGAACAAGATGCTATGTCTATATCGACGATATCATAATTTTTAGCAAATCTGAAGATGAACACACCCAAGATCTCGATAAAGTATTCTCCACTTTAGCCAAAGCAAATATGAAGGTACAAATCGATAAGTGTGAATTCTTTAGAAATGAAGTTGATTTCCTCGGCTTCACTATTTCTAATAACGGGGTAAAAACAAACAAAGAAAAAGTTAAGGCTATTAATAATTTTCCGGTACCAAAGACCTTAAAGGATTTGAGATCCTTTCTAGGGCTATCAAGTTATTACAGACGCTTTATTCGTGACTATGCCAAATTAGCATAGCCGCTCACAACCCTACTCAGAGGAGTTAATGGTCGTTCTTCAAAAAATATCTCTCATAAAGTAAACATAGTCTTTGACCAGAATTGTAAAAATGCATTTGAAAAAATTAAGAATACTTTAGTTTCGCAAGATGTGATTCTTGCATACCCATATTTCACAAAAGAATTTCAGCTAACAACAGATGCTTCAAATTACGCAATAGGCGCAGTACTAGAGCAGAATGGCAGACCGATCACTTTTATTTCGCGTACACTAAATAGCACTGAAGAAAACTATGCCACGAATGAAAAAGAAATGTTGGCCATAGTATGGGTTCTTCAAAGTCTACGCATGTACCTTTACGGTACTTCTAAAGTTATAATATTCACTGATCATCAACCATTAACTTTTGCATTAAGCAACAAAAATCATAATGGTAAACTCAAAAGGTGGAAAAGCTACCTTGAAGAGTACAATCACGAACTCAGATACAAACCAGGAACCTCCAACGTAGTGGCAGATGCCCTATCTAGAAATCCTCCAGGTGCTCAGATAAATAGCACCACAGCTACCATTCATAGCGACGAGAGTTCATCGCACAATCTTATACCTTGTGCAAACATTCCAATTAACGTATTCAAAAACCAATTATTATTACTGACTTCAGATAAGGAATCTTACGATTTCGAATTATCATTTCCACAGTATCATCGTCATACAATAAAGAAAGAGAGTACTCTGAAGAATACCTGATAAAAATCTTAAAAGAAAGACTTGACCCAAAGATTGTAAACGGTTTGCTTACTTCTGAAAGAATAATGGGAAAAATTAAAAATATTTACCCTTTTCATTTCAGTAGTTATAAAGTAAGATACACACAAACCCAAGTAGAGGATATTCCTTTAGAATCTGACCAGAATAAGATAATCGTCAAAGAGCAAAGAGCATGTTCGAGCTCATAGAAATCAATCGAAAACAAAATCCAAATTCTCAGCAAATTTTTTTTCCCTGGTTTAACAAAGAAAGTAACGGCTATTGCCAATCAGTGCGAAACTTGCAAACTTTCTAAGTATGATAGGCATCCTCAACATGGGGAAATCCAACCAACTCCAATACCTACTTACCCTGGAGAAATTATCCATATAGATCTATACACTACACAGAAAACTTTAGTACTTACTGCCATAGATAAATTTTCAAAATATGCTCAGATTAAAATAGTAAAATCAAGAGCTGCTGAAAATCTAAAAACGCCCCTTCGGGAGGTAATGATGGCATTTGGCATGCCAAAGTTAGTCGTCATGGACAACGAAAAGGCTCTAAACGCAGCGTCAATCAAGTTCTTATTAAAAGAACAACTTAAAGTAGAAGTCTTCACGACCCCACCGTATGCTTCCACAAGCAACGGTCAAATAGAAAGATTTCATTCAACTATGACTGAAATCTTGAGGTGTCTTAAACGAGACGAGTCAACAGCCACTTTTGAGGACTTGATCTTTAAAACAGTAAAAGAATATAACCACTCAATCCACTCAACAACGAAAAAGAAACCTATAGAAATATTTTTTGGCAATCAATTTAATTCAAACCCAATAGAACTCGAACGCTTATGAAATCAGATTAGTAATAACATCAGCAAAAAACAGGAAGAGGATATCTCTTATCACAACCAGAAAAGAAACCCTATAAGAAAATATGAAAAAGGCGAAACCATTTTTATTAAAATTGACAAGAGACTAGGGTCCAAAATAACCCCTAGATATCGAAAAGAGATCGTAGCTAAAGACAACAATACAACAGTGAAAACTCAATCAGGAAAAATTGTTCATAAAAATAATATAAAAACGTAATTTTGTCCACAGGTTTTTTTTGTCATTATGCTACGGATTGGCAACCGTATTAGATTACTCACACTCACAGCTAATGCCGATAAAAACAGGAATCGCCGCAATCCAGGAGAGTACATTTAAAATAATCCATGTTTTCGACATAAAAGAATACGAAGAAATGACCTCAAAACTAGAAGAGTCATTAAAGAACGTTAGCTACTCTCATCAATTATATCCATACTTAGAATATGAACTAAATATAATTAAAAACGAGTTACGTAGGTTAAGACCGAACAAACGAAAAATTAGATCCATAGATGCTTTAGGAACAGCATGGAAATGGCTGGCCGGTACACCGGACAGAAGTGATCATGAAATTCTAATAGCAAAATTGAACGAACAACTAGAAAATGACAATAGACAGGTAAAATCAATAAAAATTAACTGCAGGAATAAATGAAATGAGTCGCGTAACAAACGCAATATTAAAACACACTAATGATATTAAAGAAAATTTTGTATCAATTTTAAAATACAAACTTCAACTTCTAAAAAATGACTTAAACAATCTAGTAAATGCAATAAGCTGGGCTAAAACCAACACTGTAAACTCAATTATATTATCAGAAATCGAAGTAAATAAAATAGAAGAAATATTAAGTAATGAAGAAGGAATGTTTATCAATAAAGAACAATTACTTGAATTTGCTAAAATAAAGATAACAACAAACGGCAATAGTATGCTCTATATGGTAACATACCTCTAGTAGGAACACAACCATGTAACTCTATGATAATTAAAGCAGTTAAGCAAGACAATGTAATAAATGACATAAAATATGAAAACATAATAATTTGTAACAAAACTATTTACGCTATAATACAAGAATGTGAAACATTTAGTGATAAGACAATTTGTAATAAAAATAATGTTATTAATCTTAGTAACGACTCCTGCATAGCACCGCTACTTCAAAATAGAAAACCACACTGCAAAGCCATCAACAATCAACACATCCCAAATCATCAGGAGATAGTGACCGGCACCATCCTTCTCAACAGCTTCAAAGGCAACATTAAAATCGACAAGGAAGAAATGGAGCTAGAAGGAACTTATCTAATACAGTTCCAAAACTCTACAGTCTACATCAACGAAGACAAGTACGAGTCAATAGAAGCAAAAGGCATAGCGACATATCTCCGCGCGACATATCTCCGCTCGGTACAATTTTCGAGCGGAATTATGTCGTTTTTGGCGGAGCTATGTCGTTTTCAAAACGTCATATCTCCGCGCGGAGTTATGTCGCTTTTAAAACGACATATCTCCGCTGAACAAAAAGCGACATATCTCCGCGCGGAGATATGACGCTTCAAGGCGACATATTTCCGCGCGGAGTTATGTCGCTATGAAAAGTTACATCTCCGCCGATTTATTAGCAACTCATCTTCCAATAGAATAAATTTAATGTTTTTTTTTAAATTAATTTCATACAGAAAGTTGAATAGAAAATCTTAATAATTTAACGATAATATCAATCCCTTAAAAAACGCAGTTTCTCACAAGTCTTTATTAAGTATATGTATTATTTTTATTAATTTTACATAAATCAGTTCAACTTATATATTATACATATGAACAATTCTCTGACCGAATTTGTGCGACCGTCATTACAGTGAAAAACATAAACTATACACATTTTAAAAATAAGAAAAGGTTATTCTCATAGCTCTAGATTAGTAAGAATAACTTTCACTTATTTTCAAATTGGTTTAGTTTACGTGTTTTTTTCACTGTAAAGACGGTCGCACAAATTCTGTCAGAGAATTGCCCATATTACATACATTTATTTAATGTGCATGAAACTTAGTTTATTATTTTAATTTTTAATTATATATATAAACATTACGGATAGCTTCTTTGACAACTTGTTGACACGTTGGACATTTTGGTTCACCACTGTCAGGATCGTTAGGATCATCGTTCTGTTCTTGATTATGAGCCAGAATTTGATCCCAACATGCTGCACAAATATTCACATGATTACATGGGCGCAATAAAACCGATTTTGGTTCGATAAGAAATACATTGCAGGGATTCATTTGAAATATAGATGAATCGGATATTTGACTGGATTTTGAGTATATATGCATGTATATGTACGTATATATTATATATTATACATAATACATAATTCATTCAAGTGTAAGATGAGTCTCTAATAAATCGACGAAGAAATGTCGTTTTCAAAACGTCATATCTCCGCGCGGAGTTATGTCGCTCTTAAAACGACATATCTCCGCTGAACAAAAAACGACATATCTCCGCGCGGAGATATGACGTTTCAAGGCGACATATCTCCGCGCGGAGTTAAGTCGCATTAAAACGTCATATCTCCGCGCGGAGATATGTCGTTTTTGTTCAGCGGAGATATATCGCGCGGAGATATGTCGTTACCCCAAGCAAAATACGCAGAAGCAACCCCCACTTTTCCAATTAATGGCCGAAAAGACGTTAACAGAAGAGGTTCTTTCGCTACAAATGCTGAAAGAAATCAACATCAATAACACTCGGAAACTGGATACGCTAAGAAGTGAGAGCTTTAAGGCAAACTCTATCAGCTTCGGACTTTTTGGTATCTTAGTGATAACATTCATCATAATGGCCATATGGATATGGAAGCTGAAATCCGCTCCAGAATTACAGAAGGCCACACAAGCACAAGAAGTCGAAACTCCAAGCAATGGAACTCGAAAACGCTTCTACATTGCGTCCGAGGACGTCCGCGCTTAAAGGGGGAGGAGTTAACAACAATGTTGACACAACAGAAGGTGGCTAAGTGCATCGACACCCGAAATGCACTCAGCCAATTCTTCAAGCTCTGCAAAGTCTGCAGAACATCCGCCACATGCCCTGGGTCAGCACATCGATCGTGGGACACTTGCGCAACGCGGGATCGCAAGCAGCAGCGAGTGCCACATGCCCTGTGTCAGCAAAATATCCATCGTGGGACACTTGCGCAACCAGCGCCAACGCGGGATCGTCAGCAGCGACGGCAGCAGCGAGGTTTCATTATAAGAATTAGAATTGATTTAAGTTAGTTCCATTTTTGCAACACAATAAAGCAAATCGCTTTTTTTTAATAAATCAAAGTCAACGATTTGTTAATTTACTTTATAGGGTCGGAGATGCCTCCTTCTACCTGTTACATACATTTCCTGTCGGCACAAAGTTCTTCCTCCTTCTACCCTATGGGTAGCGGGTATGAAAACATTCTGTATTCTGTTAGAAAGGTATGAGGAAATCAACTCAATTAAGCTATGAGGAAACCCTAAAAGATTAAGTTTATACAGTAAGATGATATGTGTATGAATGTATGGAATATCGACGGATAAACATTCAAGTGTGTTTGTTTGGTATTTTTTCTGTATATTCATTATATATATTTAAATGGTAATACCGTACCGTTAAGCTATTAATGCGAATACCGTACATGAGTTTTTTTTATATACCAGCTAACCATAGGGTAGCCATGTCCATCTGTCTGCCTGTCCGTATGAAACACTGGATCTCAGAGACTATAAGAGATAGGCCTATTATTTTTTTTCGTCAGCATTTGTTATGTTTGCACGCAGATCAAGTTTGTTAAAAAATTTTGCCACTCCAAGAGCAAGCGTAATTATAAAGCTAGAGTCGCGAATTGTATATAATTTAATAACTATATTCTTTGTGATTCCTGAATGCGATTCCTTGGTAGCAAACAGATAAAAATTGTCGAAATTATTAAAGAAATTCTTGTGTATGGGCAAAATCGCCTACTTACTAGGGGTCTTCGTTGCTTTGGCTGACAATCTGGTATATTTGGCACTCTAGAGAATATATTGAATGCAGTACCACATAAATATACCAAATATACAATTTGATTTTTGATTTGTTTTATGATTTTTGTGGTATACTATATTGGTATATTTTGAGAATAATACCAATATTTTGCATTTATTCAAAATGGGTGCGGGTATCCCATAGTCGAGCACACTCGAGTTTAGCTTTCTTAGTTGTGAATAATATTTTTCATCATCATCGCGTGGTTAATCTTCAAATACTTATTGAACTATACATATACAACTCTTTCCACAACTACATCGTTTTGTCACTTAAACGTCTGTCTCAATGTGACTGCACAATATCGGCAATAATATAGTATGGGAACATGTCCTATCGAGCAATCGAACTACACAGCCCATACTCCATGCTAACACTGTGGCTGTTTCAATTTCGAGCATTTTTCAGGTGGAAACTGAAGGAAGTACCAGCGGCAAACAGCAATAAACGGAACCTGAATGCAAAAGCTTAATTTGTCCATATGCGTTGCAAGCATGACAGGTCGGAAGGATGCCAGAATGGAGGCACATGTGTGATACATGTGATGATAGACACTCTCATCAAATGACCAATCAGCTTGCTGCTCAATGAAATAGAATATAATCGGCTTTTGATTCTGCAAGTCCTATTCAGAATGATTGTAGGTGGCTGCCCCTTTACTTGAATTGCTATACACATACATTTATCAAACTAAGAGTGGAATGAGGGTTGGCTATATTTGTCTCTGGATATACATAACTTTTCCAGTTAAGTCTTCATAAAGACAAGAGGAAAGATATAGAGCAAATTAATTTAAAAAAATATATCGGAGAAATATAACGGAAAATCCAAGTAAACTCTCAACTAAATTCATGACGCTTTTCAAGGTTACATTGCATTTAATCTCTATAAATGATAATATCAGACTGCCAAGAGTTCTTGAACAGTGGCCTCCACCCGCCGTGCATTCAATTGAAGCAGAATTCGAGTCCTGCAAACCTTTTCATGTAGCACTTTAAGCACGCTCAACTGTTTGTCGTTGCTATTGCCTTATCGGGCATCAGACATTTTATTACGCCACACCAAGACCTTCAGGGCTCTGGCTTAAAGTTCGTCTGCCTCGTATAGATGTAACCATGCCAGGCTAAGCCTTAATTGGAAAACGGAAATTGACGTATGTCTGGCTTCATTCTATGACCCAACCGTAGTTTATTACAAAGTTAAATGATTTTCTGATTGATTTGTTACCACTTGACCGCTCCAGCATTTTTGGATGAAATTTAAATCAGTTGAGCATCCGTAAACTACCACCATCATCGTAAGTAAACTGTTATTTAATATTTAATATGAATATTAATATATCCTGTATTTGTGACGGAATGAAATCACTAGTGCTTTGGGATATCACCAAAAGTCAAACAATTGATCAATTTTTGCCATAACACAGAATTCTGAGTGTTTAGCCTTTATTACAAAATGTTTTTTTAATGGCTTAAATATGTCGTTTTAAATAAAATTAAATAGATTTTTTTATTTAAAAATATTAAAATTAACGTCCGTCAAAGTTAGTGACGACGTCCGAATGAAATCGAGAAATATTTCATCCGGTTGTGACGCACGATTATTTATTTATCAAAATCAGCAACTCAAGTGATTTATAAAAAGAATATATTTTAATCACTAATTGAAGACTCTTAATGAATTGATGACATTTTTTATATAAAAATTAAGTTTCATAACTCTTTTTAACAAAGATCTGGCAAAATAGTTGGTTTCTTCGAAACCACTAAAAATTTCGAGTGGAATTGTTTTCTGTGGCACCCGTTGATTGGTGTATTTATTGATATTAAACATACGAGTACTGCAAAATCTCTTTGAAAACTAAACTTTTGTTTTTAATATATTTAAGAAGGTTTCATCCTCGTGAACGAATATGGATTTTATGAGTAATTTAAAGTTAACTTGGCGTTAAGCAGCTTGGGACTAAGAGGTTGGTCGATGGCATCAGCACTGCTAATGTATGTATAATTATGCATAAACGACTAAGCTTTGACCAGCTGCTGCTACTACTGTTGGCTTCTCTCCTTGTTGAAATAATGACGAGTGAATTTTTGAGTCTTGGACTATGGCTCACCCCAGGTGCAGACGTCGTCGTCCTTTTGCTGGAGTTCCCATCATAACCTGGAACGAAATGAGGTTAATTAATGAATTGTTAATATCATTTGCGACCACACGTCGCCGCATTTCACATCATGTTGTCCTTACTGGCTCTAGTGGCAGTTCAGTTGCAGTTCTTCGCATCCACACATCCACTTCCTCAACGTCATTCTCATCCTCATCTACATTGTCGCAAGCAAACAGTTGCTGCAACGATCTCTATGCCTTGGCAGCTGCAACATAATAATATTATGTCGGTATGTGGGTTGCGAAGGGAAAAGTTCTGTTTTTTCTGCTTCTTCCCTCTGCCAAGCGTCAGCTGCAATCCAATTTCTAGCAGAATAATGTGTTAGCGTGTGTGTGAGGGGTATTGTGTGTAGACATATGCTACTAAAATAATAAAGCAAGACACATACACACTACTACTACGAGGAATTGTATGTTGGTGTGCTGCTCATTATTATTAAAATTTGTAAAATTTTTGGGTTGAAACTAAGCTGCATATAAACTCAGCTGCTTTCAGCTTTCAAAATTTTGCTCCTGTTATGTTAAAGCGTGCCAGTCTGCTGCCACATCCTTCCTTTCCTTCATCCTTTTCATATGCGGCTCCCCTCTTTTAACTCGGTCGCACACATTCACTGAAGCAGTAGCTCCCTGTATTAGTATGTATGTATGTGCAAAGAGCTTCCTGCAAGATGCATAATTCAAAGCGCAACCGCAACTTGACAATTTGCTGGCGAATAGCAGCAGATGCTTCTCCTGGGTAGGAAAACAGTAAACAAGAGCAAACACTATTATTTTAACAACATTTTTTTCGGGTATATCTAGTAAATAACTTTAGCTAATAATCAAGTGATTATTACCACTACTATCTCATCATAACCACAGCAAGTTAGTAAAATTGCCACACTCAATAAAAACGATATTTCCGAAAACTAAATACATATAATTGCGTCATACCGGTGAGGTATTAATTACAAAAGTAAGGTATTTATAAGGAATTAGGGTGCGGATTCATCCACGTTACAATTTGATATAAGCATAGCGTAATAGTAAATATAACTTTCTGACTATAGGGAATGTATGTAACAGGCAGAAGGCGGTATCCACAACGTATATACACTCTAAATCAACGTCAAATGTCAAAATGATATAGACGAGTCCATCGATCTGTCCCTATGAGAACCTAGATCATTGGAAATAGATACAGCTATAATTTTGTCACTACTTGATATTGATGCAAGCAGATCAAGTTGATTTTAAATGTTGGCCACACCCATTTTCGCACACTGCAAATTGACTATCGAATTTTTATGTTTAAGTCAATTTTTGATTTTTGAAATTTGAATGTATGTAACTGGCAGAAGGCGGTATCCACAACGTATATACACTCTAAATCAGCGTCAAATGTCAAAATGATATAGACGAGTCCATCGATCTGTCCGTATGAGACCTAGATCATTGGAAATAGATACAGCTACAATTTCGTCACATCTTGATATTGATGCACGTAGATCAAGTAGATTTTAAATGTTGGCCACACCCATTTTCGCACACTGCAAATTGACTATCGAATTTTTATGTTTAAGTCAATTTTTGATTTTTGAAATTTGTTTAAGAAATAATTATACCTGCTACCCATAGGGTAGAAGGGTATTATAACTTTGTACCGACAGAAGATGTATGTAACAGGTAGAAGGGGGCATCTCCGACCCTATAAAGTATATATATTATTGATCAGTGTTTACAGCCGAGACGATGTCCATGTCCGTCTGTCTGTCTGTCCGTCCGTCCGCATGAACACCTAGATCTCAGAGACTATAAGAGATAGAGCTATAATTTCGACAGCATTTGTTATGTTTGCACGCAGATGAAGTTTGTTTCAAACTTTGTGCCGGCAGGAAATGTATGTAACAGGTAGAACGAGGCATCTCCGACCCTATAAAGTATATATATTCTTGATCAGCGTCAACAGCCGAGACGATCTAGCCATGTCCGTCTGTCCGTTTGTGTGTCTGTCGGTCTGTGTGTCTGTCCGTCTGTCCGTATGAAACACTGGATCTCAGAGACTATAAGAATTAGAGCTATAATTTTTTTTCGACAGCATTTGTTATGTTTGCACGCAGATCAAGTTTGTTTCAAATTTTTGCCACGCCCACTTCCGCCCCCCGCAAATCAAAAAAATCGAATAACAAGCGTGATTTTAAAGCTAGAGTTTTGGTATATACAAGGGTACTATAGTAGTTATGATTCCTGAAAATTTGGTTGCGATCAGGTAAAAATGTCGAAGTTATTAAAGAAACGACAACTTACTAGGGCTCTTAGTTGCTTTGGCCGACAATCTGGCATATTGTGCCTTCTATGGTATATTTTGAATGCGGTACCATGTCGATATACCAAATATACCATTTGGTATATTTTAACATTTGTGCAGTATATTTGGTATATTTTGAGAATAATACCGCAAAATATATTGCTTTTATTTAAAATGGGTAGCGGGTATCTCACAGTCGAGTACACTCGACTGTAGCTTTCTTACTTGTTTTGTAGTATTTTCTGTATATTTTGAAAACAATACCGCAATATTTTGCTTTTATTCAAAATGGGTAGCGGCTATCTCACAGTCTCACAGCATACTCGACTTTAACTTTCATAATTGTTTTGATTTACAGTAATGCCACGTTTTTGTATCCGAATTAGGAATACAAGTTTTTTAAATAATAATGTATTGAACGTATTTAAAATTTATTTCAAATATGTTTAAAAAAAAAGAAAAATTTATTTTAATTATTGATTGACATTTTCTACATTTTCTCGAATTTATTTTTCATTTTATAAAAATATTTGCAGCATGTATTCTTTAGATTATCTGGCAACACAAAAATTGAGAAAAAGTTTGCAGTAAAAGATCACAAGTCTCAACAAAATGAAATATTCTTTAACTTCATGAAAAAGCACACCGCCATCGCCTGTAACTGTATAAGTAGGGGCATGCTACCATATGCTGGCTGCAGCATGGGAAGATTTGGCACTGAAGTTGAACTCGCCGGGCCCTCTATTGACAAGTACAGACGAATTGCGAAATGTAAATATTTAATTTTCTGGCACTTTAGAAACAGTATTGGGGATATTGAATCCCAGAGTCTCTCATGTATGTACAGTCCTTGACTCAACATTCTGTCGTAGCTTTCGTAAGCTTCCTCGACACTTATGGAATAGAATTTATAACTAATTGGCTCATACTCAACAAGTATTGTTTTTATTGATCATCAAATTTACGGACTTTATTAAGTACATACAAAAGTAGTTGTTTATTATGACACATTTCATATGATTTTCTTAATATTTGGCATGGCTCTACTTGGGGATCTATTAAGTAAATACGTTGCTGTTAAAACAGTTCCAGCGCAATGGTTTTATTTATTTTAGCACTCCTAATCATTAGGTCAAGGCTTCTCAGTGATTGTGTTAATCATTCGTTCTGACACTCTATTTAATTCTGGAGTGTGAGGAACTTTTAAATTATAGATGATGCCTTTTTGAATGCAAAATTCACGCATCTCATTAGAAAAATACTCTGCCATTATCAATATATAGATTTAAAATCTTTGAATTAAAGTGGGTTTCGTATTTCGCAACAAAATCTTTGAATATATATATATATATAATATATCTGATTTGTTTATTAATTATTATTTATTTGGACGTTGACGTACTAACGGCAGTACCATCAAGTTGCCCAGCGATACCACGCACGGGCTTGTTGACGCGCGGGCAAAACAAAATAGATTTGTGAACAGCATGCAATAATCGAAAACCGCGAATAAATATAAAAAAGACGTTGGAAGAGCAAATATCAAAAATTGTTTCTACACCCACTCAATCCTATCCTGATAAACCCTATACTGGGTATTCCAGACATGAGATCCATACATAAGAATAGGATTGGTCAATAAAGACATCATAATAATTTTGTTTATAAATTGATCATGATGTAATTGGACACTCACATCGAAATTAACTAGAAACAGAGTCCTTTATTTTTGGATTTATAAAATTTTAAGCTAGTTGGCTTCCACTTCAACTTGATTTAAAATATTAACATCTTAAATCAATCCATTTCATTTTATTTCTAAGAATTTTCTCATGCCACCCACAAGCGATAATTTCTACAACTTCATTCATATAGTCTACCATCTAATTTCAATTCTATCACTGGTACGTTCTACATACATACATTATAAATTCTTCGAAAAATCAAATTGTCATTCTTATATTATATTTATATTTCATTTGCCGCTGCTGTGGCTTAGCATTCCTTTAGCGATAGCTTTTATATGTTCTCCAGGTATGTATTTCAATTTTAAGTATGTTATTATAGGTGAGGTGAATCCAAATTATCATATTGTGAAAAGAAAGTGATGTTATTGACTTTGTGGTTTAATACCCCTGAGGCTAATATAAACTCTACCTCACTTGAGTTCACATACTCAATAGTTTACCCCATAATGAAATTGCTGACTGAGCTGTTACTGTTATTTGAGTCTGTTTATCTCCTTCTTTCATTAGTTTTCTGATCTTTAGCCAGCTTCTTCAAATAAAAAAATCCTTATTCATATGTCCCAATTTTCCACAATAGAAACATTTTTGAATTAGCTTAAATTAAAAAATAATTTGTTTTTTTTCGCTGCTTGTTAATATATTTATTTTTTTGAAAAATTGCTTATTTCCAACAGCTTTCAATACTTTGGCGTTTATGTCCTTACTAACCTTACTCGCACCTTCTAATTTCCTAATTTTCCTGGACAAGTAGTGCTTCCAAAAAGATAAAGTAAAATTGTCTGCAGAAAGGGTCTCTATACCCATATGGAAAGGTGAATAACAAATATAAAGCTTAATTAATTTAATTTACCTTGGCTCTAGAAGCAACGAGTTGTGTTACAATAGTATTAAAGAAATGAAAGTGATTTATTAAAAAGGTGTAATATTTAATAGTTGCTTTCGTAACGAACGTCGAGATGAAAGACTATTTTATAGATAACATCTATCTATTTATTATAAGGCTTTTTTGCATATACATATATATATATATATATATATATGATTGTATATTGGAAGGAAAAGAAATATTAATAAAAGATATATGATAAATCAAATAAAATAAAATATATATATATATATATGTATATATATATATATATATATTTTATTTATTATTATTATATATATATATATATATATTATATATATATACATATATATATATTTTATTTTATTTGTATTTATCATATTATCCTTCCAATATACTTCTAACTCTAAACTCCATCCTTGGCAAATGGTTTAATATTTCACATTTCCTTATCTATTATTTTACGTACATATATCAACCACTAGACTTGTGCACTATTTGTAATAATTTTGGCTAATTGTTACCGTCGTCCATGTATTGTGACATTCTCTGTATTGCAAAAATTACGGTTTTTACTATTACCAAAAGCATTCTAATATTTATTAGCTTAATTTGAGTCTGAGTTTGTTTTTCAATTCTACTATAGTGTGCAGCGTGACTGAATTGTGTATTTTAAATACTAAAATACCCTTTACCCTTTGTATTCCTAAACATCGTTTCGCAATCGCAATGCTACCATCGTTTCCGAAAAAAATTACTGAAATGCATAAAAGAAATTTCGTGATGCTTGGTTGGAAGATCCCCAATTTAAGTGAATTAAAAAAGATTGGACCAACAAAGCAAAAGGATTTTGCACATACTGTAAGTTTACTTTAAATGCAAAGTTGTGTGACTTAAAAACTCACCTTTCAAAAAAAAACCTTGAAGTACCGCAAGGCAACTAAATAATTTCCGAAAGCATCTACAGTGATTACACTGCTCAATCAGTTCGGTTGATCACCTGAATAATTCGTGTACACAAATAATTCATGAAAAAAATTCATCGCACAAAGTATGTGTGTCGTAAAAAATGTGCTGTCGGCACATTTCCAGGAATGTTTGTAAAACGATATTGGAATTTCAAAGTTTAGCTTATTGATTGACCAATCGACAGATATAAGCTTTGGCTGATAAAGTCTAAGCTTAGCAATAGAATGCAAATGAGCACACTTGGACTAAATACAGAATAATGTTAAATAGTTAAGAAAATTCATAGTTAAGAAAATTCATAAATTCTTTTTCAGATACGGATTGCATCGATCTAAATAATACTGTGAATATGACGTCCCTAACAAGATAAGATATACACATTGGTACAAAGGGAAAGTACTTAAGTTCAGACAAGGTTGAAATTGATAACATTTTTATGCGATTTTTATGTAAAATAATTAACGATTTGCCCAATGCCCAATACTTCAATATATATTCTTTGTATCTCTTAAAAATATCGTAAAATAATTAACAATTAATGTACAAACATATAATATAATATATAATATAATGCATGATATTTTCCTATTAAGATACTTTTCCTTAAGATACTTTTCTTTTTTTAATAAATGAGGTCTATAGTAACGAGGCGATGATGACGGAAGGCGTTTTTCCAAATTATTTTTATCGTCTATTTAAGATACCAGTTGGATAGGTCCGTAAGAAGTTACAAATAAGCTTCAGTCGTCCGAGTCAACGTTTGAAAACTTTTGTACTATCTATTTTCATTATTTTGAAAGAAACTTTCAGATGTGTGTATATTAACGTCGTTTAAGATTATTTGTGTATAATAATAAAAGATAGTACATCTTTTATGTTCTGTACTTCCACCCTATTTTCGAATTAAAATAAGATAGTTAATTGTATTCTGAGACAAATTTTAAATTAGCTTGTCTGAATCTCTACTATACTAGATGCTGTGTAATTTAGTAATCTCTGTAATTCCACTTCCTCATAAGATTTTGCTGACTAACTGTATATATAACTGAAAAACTTATATAAATAGATATTAACTTTAACTAAATAAATATTCTTATAAAAACACAATCACGTAGGACCAACAAAACGCAACAGCAGAATACACAAATAATCTTAAACGACGTTAATATACACACATCTGAAAGTTTCTTTCAAAATAATGAAAATAGATAGTCGATTTAATAAAAAATTTAATTATTAACATCGTGATTTTAAAGAAATAAAATTTCTTGTTAATTAATTAATGTCGGACCAGTGATATCTTTGAAGGGCGATCTGCACATGAAAAAAATCTTACTGAGCACTGCTGCGTTTAAATTTGAAAACGTGTTAATCCGTTCAATGATATTTTTAGAGTTCCGTTGGATTTTTAGAAAAATTCCAGTTTGACATTGATAATCTTAGAGATTTGAGAGACAATGTGTTTACATTTTGTTGCAATTACATTTTTTTTTTTATTACGATTTTTCATTATAAATTGGATGTGATCTATATATTTTTATACCCGCTACCCATAGGGTATAAGGGTATTATAACTTTGTGCCGGCAGGAAATGTATGTAACAGGTAGAAGGAGTCATCTCCGACCCTATAAAGTATATATATTCTTGATCAGCAGCAATAGCCGAGACGATCTAGCCATGTCCGTCTGTGTGTCTGTCCGTATAAAACACTGGATCTCAGAGACTATAAAAGATAGAGCTATAATTTCGACAGCATTTGTTAAGTTTGCACGAAGATCAAGTTTGTTTAAAAAAATTTGCCACGCCCACTTTCGCCCCCGTAAATCAAATAAATCGAATAACAAGCTAGAGATAATAGGTATAGATAAAAATTGTGGAAGTTATTAAAGAAATACTTTTGTATGTGCAAAAAGACCTACTTACTAGGGGTCTTAGTTGCTTTGGCTGACAATCTGGTATATTGTGCCGTTTGTGGCATATTTGGAATACGGTACTATGTCGATATACCAAATATACCGTCTGTCATATTTTTAGTATTTTTTAGTATTTTCGGTATATTTTGAAAATAATACCGCAATATTTTGTTTTCATTCAAAATGGGTAGCGGGTATCTCACAGTCGAGCACACTCGACTGTAGCTTTCTTTCTTGTTTTAAATAAAATAGAAATTTTAATCAGTTCCTAAAACTTTTCCTAAACTTAATGTTGACTCTGTTCCAATAGTATAAATACATATGTCCAACTGATGCTCTCGAAAAGGAATTGCTATAAAACTTTTATAATAATTATAGCCAGATTAAGAGAGTTTGTAACCGGGTTAGTTAATATTAAAGTTTTTTTAGTTCATTTTTAAACAGCTTCAAAATACATTTCGCCATGATTTTCTCATTATAAGCGCTTTAAGTCTCAAACAGCTCGGGTTCCGTTTGTGTCGGAGTTGAAGCTTCTCTCTAAAAACTGAAATGAAATCCATCAAGCATAAAATTCGCAGTCAAGCGTACAAATCGGGAGAGGCTGGAAGAAGAGGCATGCAATGCCCCACACAGCCTCTACAAAGTCGAGCGGCAGCAATGCTTTAAAGCTATTAATCTTCAATGAAAGGCGTTTAATATATTTGCTTTGAATTTAAATTTAAATTTTAGCTTACGTTGTATAAGTACAACTACGAAGATGTTTTATAAAAGTTTTTATTATTCTCATCGTTGTATACTATTTAATATACATATCAAGTTGAATCGAGTGCGCTATACATAGTTCGATTGCCAAGGCAAGCTTTCTTACAGACACTCAATAATGTAGATGTTCGTCGGCATTTGCAAAAGCATTGAGACAATCTCAAATATGCCGATGAGAAAAGAAATGTGAGTAATGCATGGCTAGCAATATTAATGTACATTGAAATTTATTGAATATTAGACCCAGTTTAGACTAGTGTAGGCTCATCATTCTATTTTGTGTGTAAGAGAGGACGATTTAAAATTATTTAAAATTGCTTTGCAATTTAAATAGGAAAACAAATGTCAAAAAATAAAAGGAAATATACGGAGGAAAACATAGGAAGGAATATCAATCGCACCACTTTGTAATGAAATATGATCATTGCACAGCGATTGCTTTTTATTATACCAAACGGAAATAACTAGGATCGATTAATGAATAATAAATAAAATGTATATCAGCATATACTTTTTTGAATGGCCTCGGTGGAATTATTTGTGTAGCCTTTGATGTTCTTCATCTTCCTCCCTGAGCTTAATCACTTTTGCACCCCTAAACAGCTGATGAATGATGCGATTTGGTGGAAAATAATAAACCAAATTTGTTTTATGTATATAAGTAAAATATACAGGTTAAAATATTTTAGAACGACAGCAGTTATGTCATTTCTCCATTATTTCCATTAGACCTAAATTTGCGCCCGCAGGAAATATACGAGGGTGGTCCGATAAGTACTTAGGTCTTACTTAGGACCCAGCGATGCTCCAACTTCTTTAACCCGTCTGAAAAATACGTTTTCTCGAGGTCTACAAAATAGACCTCTGTGGCGGCGACGACCTCCTCATTCGACGGAAATTTCTGTCCAGCAAGTGACTTTTTCAAGTTTGGAAACAAAAAGAAGTCACACCAAATCTGGAGAATATGGTGGATGGGGTAGCAGTTCGTAGCCCAATTCGACCAATTTGGCCACTGCTCTGAAGAGGTCTAACGGTTGCGTTTGTTGTCCAGAGTGAGCAAACGCGGCAACCATCACGCCGACAGCTTTCTCATACCCAAAATTTCATGCAGGATTTGACCCACGCGGTCTTTTGAGATGCCTACTGCCTCAGCTATCTCGCTCATCTTCAATCGGCGGTCTGCCAATATGAGATCGTGGATTTTTGTCACGTTATCCTCCATGGTAGCCGTTTTCGGGGCACCTGGACATGGCTCATCGAAAACCGACGTGTGACCACGTTGAAACTCGTTAATCCAATTTTTGACGGTCGTCATCGAAGGAGAAGAGTCACCGTACACAGCATCCAAGCGGTCTTTGATTTTGTTGTGGGATATTCCTTCCAAAAACAAGAATCGAATCACAGACCGATATTGCTCTTTCTTCATTTTTCTAAAATCCGCGGACACATCCTATTCCACACGCAGTCAAAAGAAAATGTACTATTATTATTATATGGCCATGACAACCCTTTTATCGGGTCTCAGCCTGAAGCGCGATGTGCCTCCACGCGTCTCTGTCCTGAGCGCGCCTTCGCCTTGGAAAATGTACTACACGATAGTAAATTTATCTTGCGACAGTGACGCCATCGAGCGGTGAGGCTACTTATCGGACTGACCTAGCAAGCAAGTTAACACCAGAGTTGGTTGCACAGAACTGCAAGTTACGAAACACACCGCAGCGCATAACCAACGATCGGTCACTAACGTCTGGGAACCAGACGGTAACCCAATCCTCGAAAAGTTAGCGGAAACGGCAACAACAACTACCACACAAGCGAAGACGCAATACCGTCAACTACAGATTCAGCAGTTGCAGCGGTACGACAACAACAACAGCCACGAGTCAGCAATGGTAATTGCAATGACTGCAATTACAACGGAAACGAGAACAACAACAAAGTAGCATTGAATACGACAGAGCAGCGCCGCCAGCAGAACAACGAGCAAAGGTGTCTTCATTCTTTATCAAATAATAATTAATGTTTAGTTTATAATTTGGAATCAATAAAATAAGTCAAGCTCGTCTCGCATTTGTATTTTTTTATAAATTCAAAGAACCATCGTTCTTATTTGGCGCCCGAGCAGGGACCTGATCGAAAGGTAGTTTGACAGACCAGTCGCGTAAAACCTCGATGAAACTCGTGAACAGCGATCGTGCAAAGTAAAGTGCCACAAAGCTCGATAAGTGGTTTAAACTCCCCGAATAAATAAGTGGAAAAAGTGTCGCGTCACTACCTAGATCAGGCCAAAAACTTTTATCGCCGACGTCCTATAGTGTCAGTCCGTAGGACACCGCGTGCAAAGTGTGCCCGAGAACCCAAGTCACCCAAGTGTAGGAAGTACCCCATCGCTACTCAACGCGGGACAAACGGGATTCATCCAGAGGACCAGCGCGGAAGATTCGCCGAATTGTTAATAGAACTGTAAGCGTAGATATTAAGTGAAACAAGAATCAATCAAAAAGAAAAACGAAAAGAAACAAAGAATCAAAAACAAAACAAACCAAAAGAAAAATTTTTTATCAAAACGACTCTAAACTAAGTAACGTAATAAATTTTTTCTTAACGAAACTTAAAACTTTGAAAGTAAATTGATAAATCAATTATTTTAGTAAATTCAAGATTAATGTAAACTTTCATAAAATCTGAAAACAAAGAATTAAACTATAAATTAATTATTAAGTAATTTACAAACAAGAATACACTTTTAATAATTAATTTCGTGATCAAGACAAAATAATAAAACTGTTTTTCCGATTAAAAAACGTCAAAACCAATACAATGGCGACAGCAGAAGAACTAGCAGAGTCAATTAGTAACCTTCAAATAGGACAACCCATCCAAGGCAGGCCAAGGACTAGTACTTCAGTTACGAGTCCAGAACTTAGGGAAGCTATTACAGGAATAATCAATGAAGTACTTAGAGATGGTAGAATCATAAGACAAGGAGTTAATACTGAAGAAAGACCAGAACTCTTAGCAGATCCAACAGTTGTTAGACCCGGTCTAGGAGAAGAAAAAAAAAAGGTACCACTTTAAAACAACTTGAAGCAATAGTTGATGTAAAAACTGACACACTGATCAAAAAGGGCGGACGGAAGATCCAAATTCTTCAACTAAAAACTCAAGCAGTGAACAGCATCAACATTCGGTGCGATCATATGACACCCTTACAAAAACAAACTATGTCTCAACTAACAAATAATTACTCCGAATTATTCGCGAACCCAGACAAGAAACTGACACAACAAGAGTCGTTACTGAAATTAGAACTAATTTCGACAAACCTGTGTAAAGCAAACATTACCCATACCCCGCTTAATTACGAACAGAAGTAGAAATCCAAATCCAAGAATTGCTACGAGATGGTATAATTAGACCGTCACGGTCTCCGTATAATGCACCCGTTTGGGTGGTGCCAAAAAAGATAGACGCATCTAGTAAAAGAAGTTTGGAGTAGTTATTGACTACCGAAAACTTAATAACGTAACAATCCCGGATCGTTACCCGATCCCAGAAATGGGCGAAATAATCGCACAAATAAAATAAATTCTTTTCAGTTTTAGATCTGGAAAGTGGTTTTCACCAAATTCCATTGTCCGAAAGAGATATAGAAAAAACGGCATTCACTGTTAACGGAGGGAAATTTGAGTTCACGAGACTACCATTCAGTCTTAAGAATTCGCCCTCAATATTCCAACGCACACTAGACGATATCTTAAGAGACCACACCAGCAAGATATGCTATGTTTACATAGATGATATAATTGTGTTCAGCAAAACTGAAACCGATCGTGCCAACGATTTAGAGAAAGTCTTTACGACTCTACAAGATGCGAATATGAATTTTCAACTCGACAAGTGCGAGTTCTTCAAAAAAAAAGTTAACTTCTTGGGTTTCACTATCTCAGCGGAAGGAATAAGAACCAATATTGACAAAGTTAAAGCAATACAGGATTTCCCCAAGCCACAAACACTAAAAGATCTACGATCATTTTTAGGATTATCTGGTTATTATAGAAGATTTATAAGGGACTATGCAAAGTTGGCAAAACCTCTCACCACACTTTTAAGAGGAGAACAAGGTTGACTCGAAAAAAACGCCTCACGCAAGGTTAAAGTGACATTGGACAATGAGGCAATTGAGTCATTCGATAAAATAAAACGAACACTCACCTCAGATGACATGTTACTAGCTTTTCCTGGCTTCAAAAAGGAATTTCATCAAACAACTGACACCTCTAATTTTGCTATAGGAGCGGTATTAGAACAAGAAGGTAAACCCATTACATTCATATCGCGAACGCTCTCTAAAACCGAAGAAAACTATGCAGCTAATGAAAAAGAAATACTAGCTATAGTATGGGCTTTACAGAACCTTCGCACGTACCTATATGGCACTTCAAAGGTTATAATCTTCACCGATCATCAAACCCTGACTTTCGCACTCAGCAATAAAAATCATAATGGAAAGCTTAAGAGGTGGAAAAGCTATCTCGAAGAGTTTACCTATGAGCTTAGGTACAAGCCCGTAACATCAAACGTGTTAGCAGACGCATTATCACGAAACCCACCAATCTTTTTTAAAGAGAGCTTCGCCGCAACAGTTCACAGCGACGAAAGTTCTTCACACAACCTCATTCAAGGGGTAGAAGCTCCAATTAATGTATTCAAAAATCAACTTTTTCTATTAACTTCAGATAAAGATTTCACACATTTGAATTACCATTCCCGAGTTATCATAGACACATAGTTTCTAAAACACACTACACAGATAATAACTTAATCAAAATTTTAAAAGAAAGACTAGACCCCAAAAAGTAAATAGATTGTTCACCTCAGAAAGATTATTGGGCTAAATTCAGGAAATATACCCTAACCATTTTTCTAATTATAAAATAAGATACACCTGGAGACGAGTAATAGATGTTCCAAACGAGGACGAACAGAATGAGATAGGAACCAAAGAACATGTACGAGCACACAGAAACGCAGCAGAAAACAAACAGCAAATTTTAAACGAATACTTCTTTCCTGGATTAGCTAAGAAAATTAAGTCAATAGTAAAGAAATGTGAAACATGCAAACTCACTAAATATGACAGATATCGACAACAGGGGGAAATTCAATCAACTCGAATACCCAAATACCCCAGTGAAATAATTCACATAGACCTTTATCTAACTCAAAAACAAGTAGTACTCACAGCCATAGACAAATTCTCGAAATACGCCCAAGTAAAGATACTGAATTCAAAAGTGTCCGAAGATTTGGCATGCCACGATTAGTTATAATGGATAACGAAAAGGCAATGAACGCGGCTTCCATTAAATTTCTACTAAAAGATCAGCTCAAAGCAGAATTATATACGACACCACCTTATCACTCCACAAGTAATGGACAAGTGGAAAGATTCCATTCTACTCTCACAGAAATAATGAGGTGTTTTAAAAAAAGAAAATGATTCAATCGATTTTGAGAGTTTAATTTTCAAACCAGTACAGGAGTATAACAGTTCAATTCATTCCACTACCAAGAAGAAACCAATTGAGGTGTTCTTTGGAACAAGAACAATAACAGATCCACAAGAATTAGAAGAAGCTAGGAATCAGATCAGCAACGAAATAAAAAGAAAACAAGAAGAAGATTTATTATACCACAATTCAAAAAAGAAACTAATGAAAACTTATACGAAGGGAGAAGTTATTTACGTCAGAATAGATAAGAGGTTGGGATCAAAATTATTAAGACAGAAATACAACAATAAAAACACAATCAGTCAAATTAGTACATAAAAAAAATATCAAAACATAATATCCGTTACAAAATGCAAAATTTGTAAACGTTGAAGAACTATTAGAATTTGCAAAATTAAAAATAGCCTCAAATGGCAAAGAAATGTTGTACATGGTAAGCATTCCACTGTTAGGAAATCAACTTTGTAAAACCAACAAAACAAGACAAAATTATAAATGTAATTAAGTATGAAAATATTATCAAATGCATTAATGCTTTGTACGCCCAGAAAAATGATTGCGAATCCCATAACGATAAAATCATTTGTCATAGAGATAATATCGTAGATTTAAGTAACGAAACTTGTATAACTCCTTTGTTAAACCACTCAAGACCCTACCGCAATACAGTAATAGCCAACATGTTCCAGACCATGAAGAAATTCTGTTAAACGACTACACTGGTAGCATACAAATAGACCAAGATGAAGTAGACATGAAAGGAAGCTACCTCATTTCATTTGAAAACTCTACAATAAGAGTTGGCGATGACGAATATGAAGCCGGCGAGGCAAGATACGCAGAAGCGATTCCACCACTCTCCCAGATGATGGCAGAAATAACCAAAGCTGATGAAGTACTATCGCTACAGATGTTAGAAGAACTTAACATCAACAACACTCGAAGACTGGATACGCTACGAACTAACAACTTAAAGGCAAACTCCATCAGCTTCGCACTTTCTGGCATATTGGTGATAACCTTCACTATACTGGCTATATTGGTATGGAAACTCAAGTCCACTCCAAGAGCAGAAAAAACCACAGAGGCTAAACACCAAGCAATGGAACTCAAAAACGCTTCTACATTGCGTACGAAGACGTACGCGTTTAAAGGGGGAGGAGTTAACACCAGAGTTGGTTGCACCGAACTGCAAGTTACGAAACACACCGCAGCGCATAACCAACGACACGTGCGCAGCGTCAGCTATATTTCGGTCACTAACGTCTGGGAACCAGACGGTAACCCGATCCTCGAAAAGTTAGCGGAAACGGCAACAACAACTACCACACAAGCGAAGACGCAATACCGTCAACTACAGATTCAGCAGTTGCAGCGGTACGACAACAACAACAGCCACGAGTCAGCAATGGTAATTGCAATGACTGCAATTACAACGGAAACGAGAACAACAACAAAGTAGCATTGGGTACGACAGAGCAGCGCCGCCAGCAGAACAACGAGCAGAGGTGTCTTCATTCTTTATCAAATAATAATTAATGTTTAATTTATAATTTGGAATCAATAAAATAAGTCGAGCTCGTCTCGCATTTGTATTTTTTTATAAATTCAAAGAACCATCGTAGACAGACATACATGTAATCAAATAGTTAATTTAATAATAATTTTATGAAATCCTTTTGTATTGCTAAAAAAAAAAACAAAACACGTCGCTGCTTATAATTAAATACAAATTAGTGCCTAAGAAAATAGGTATGAAATTTCTTATGTTTCTGATAGAAATCCTAAAACTAATTTGGCTGACAATTAAGAGGATCTGATTTTACCATTAATTAATTTATGCAGAACCAAGCATGATTTTTCGATTGGAGAGTGGATATCATTCGAAATCGTCTTGAACCCACTTATGAGAAGCAATCACAATAAAGTAAAAAAGCTAGTCGCGTGTGATAGACTGTGAGATACGCGCTACCCTTTATGAATAAAAGCAAAATATTGGTTGGTCCACCAATTAATACGAGGGTTGCTATGTATACTTCTGGCCTAATAATGAAAATGCGAATATTTATCATTAAAAATGATAAATGAATATTTATCATTATACAATTTTTGCATGCGCTCAACTCAATTGTCGAAGCACTTTTCCTACTTCAGTTGAGGCACCTCCAATATGTTCTGGTGACGAAAATCGTTGACCATGCATTTTTCCCTGTACGGGAATAAAAAGAAGTCATTAGGTGCCAAGTCAGTGCTGTACGTATAGTGACCCATCAATTCCACGTTTTGGCCAGTCTAAAAGGGCTTGAGCTGATGTGTCATGGTGCAGAATGATCCGTATTTTCTTGTTCGTTTTTCGAGTTTCTCCAAGGACTTCCTTCAGGCAACAAAATTGTGGTGTACCACTGAGAATTGACCGTCCTACGTTGCTCAAGCGGAGCAGTCGCCACATGACTTTAACGAACAACTTTCGTTGGATTTGGCTCGTCTTCAAGGACCCACACAGCGATTACTGTTTTGTTTCGGGCTCATAAGCATAGATCCATGATTCGTCACCTGTGACAATCTTATAATTGTCTTTTGAAGCGAATGTATTTTTCCAAAATTTATTTGAACCAATCCACACAATCCTTTTTTTTGGTCAATTGTCAAATTGTGCGGGATCCAACAAGAGCAAACCTTTTATTCGACCAGCTGTTCATGCAATATAGAATGTATGCTGGTGGATGAAATGGCCAAGGATCCCTCTATCTTACGATATGTCACTTGACTATCTTTCATTGTCAGTTCACGCATATATGCCATGCGCATTGCATAATATTATATAACGACTGTTTTTGGAAGACCTTCGTCTTCAAGCAAGCATCGGTCAATATAGAATTCATTAAACCAGTTTTTTTACAGTGCTATAGAATGGCGCTTCATCGCAAGACAAAGATTTAAGTTCATCGATGCACTCTCGTCGTAATAATCCACTTCGAAAGTTGAGAAAAATGATTGCTCGAAAGTGTGCACGAGTTAATTTGGTTTTTCTGCCGAGGTAAGTTTTTGATTAATCGTCTATCGATATCAAACGTGGTCACACATGACAAATTTGTATGGAGCTTTTATCGTTAAAAGTCCAAACTTTTTTTGGGAAATAGCCAATATTATGGCTAAAAAAACATAGGCTAGAAATATAAATAGCAACCCTCGTAGAAAGTAAATAAATAAACTCGTCACATCACCTTTTGAATGATTTAAGGGCACATTTATTACAGCTTGTATGTTATTCAGCTTGAATGCGAGACCAGAGCCTCTCAAAGGATGTCATTTGAACATATTAAAATGCAGCCAGATAAAGGTCTTCATGGGGTATCCACTGTCTGTCTTAATTTAGAAGTAGCTTGAAATTGTATTAAGATGAGCATGATACATAAGTTACTAGCCCAACTTTATTTAGGAATAATACATTCAAATTTCTAACAGTAGCTAGTTCATTAAATGAATTTGAATACCTTACCTTCAGGTATTTTATCATTCATTTTATTGAAGCTAATGGTATGATGTGTGTCTTTTTTTTTTTTGTATGTACATAGTTTTTAGACGTTGTCTGTAATCCGTATGTACAAAGAGTATACAAATCGTCAGAAACGCATAAAAATATGAAAATAGTCATCATGACAAGTTATAGTTTCAGAAAATAATTATAAATTGTTTTTGCTAACATATGGGTAATTAAATTTATTTAATAAAACCAAGGAAACATATATGTATATAGTTTATTTGACATTTTTATACCCGCTACCCATAGGGTAGAAGGGTATTATAACTTTGTGCCGGCAGGAAATGTATGTAACAGGTAGAAAATCTCCGACCCTATAAAGTATATATATTCTTGATCAGCGTCAACAGCCGAGACGATATAGCCATGTCCGTCTGTCCGTCTGTGTGTCTGTGTGTCCGTCCGTCTGTCCGTATGAACACCTAGATCTCAGAGACTACGAGAGATAGAGCTATAATTTTTCGACAGCATTTGTTATGTTTGCACGCAGATCAAGTTTGTTTCAAATTTTGCCACGCCCACTTCCGCCCCCGCAAATCAAAAAAATCGAATAACAAGCGTAATTTTAAAGCTAGAGTTGCGAATTTTGGTATATATAATAATACCTATAGTAGTTATGATTCCTGAAAATTTGGTTGCGATCAGATAAAAATTGTGGAAGTTATAAAAGAAATACTTTTGTATGGGCAAAAACGCCTACTTATAAGGGTCTTAGTTACTTTGGCTGACAATCTGGTATATTGAGCCGTCTATGGTATATTTTGAATGTGGTACTATATTGATATACCAAACATACCATTTGGTATATTTTTAGTATTTTTTAAGTATTTTCGGTATATTTTCAAAATGATACCGCAATATTTTGCCTTTATTAAAAATGGGTAGCGGGTATCTCACAGTCGAGCACACTCGACTGTAACTTTCTTACTTGTTTGAAATGTGATAGGAAAATCTTATATTTTATGATTTAAAAGAATACATAGATCAACCGCAGTAATTCTATCCAAATCATTATCTTACAGTAAGTAAATGGCCTAATACTGATAGTCTCTATAAAAGGACATGAAATGACATTTCGTAATAGATATTTCTGCAAATTATTATATTGCAAGGACAATCCTTTTATCCTTGTATTGCATGCTAGTTTGAACATAATCTGCGTATAAATAAACCGATAAATATTTAATGAACATTGTGAAAAGTAAGCCCGGATTGTATTAGTCAAAATTATAGAATACAACTCGGTTTCTTTGATTTCAATAGCTTGATTATCCATCATAGGAAATTAACTGGAAATTTAATAAGGTCAAGCTTATATATAAATAAGCTATACATATATGTATATATACAAAAGGGTATGTGTTATCGTACTCATTTCTCAAAATAATAATTGTTAGAAACCTATGGAAACAATCCGAGAAGGTTTAGATTTTGATTATTAGTTAGACTCTCCGATATTCGCACGTACTTATAGTCGCTAACCTAAGGCTGTGCTTCTCGTTGAGTGCCATAATCTCACTCTGAACTCTGGGATCGATACGATACGAGCTGAGCAAAGTTAAGAAGCTCAGCCAAAGTTGGGATAACGCACATACACAGAAGAGATGCTTCAGTGTTGCGTTAACTCCAGACTCGGTACATTTCCTGCACTAATCACTATTCGTTATTCCCACGACCGCACATGCGTTCAGCGACTTTATTGTTCTTCTGCTCTCCAGGACAACCTTGGTTTTTACCACAGCATTCTCCAATGCTGGTTCCAATCAACAAGCCACCTCTTGAGGTTTCAAAAAACATGGCCGTGCCCGTGATGCCCGCAACTGATACAATGCAGCCTCCTTTTTACCTCCTTATAGCGAAGAGACAGAGTCAAAGTTTCCAAAGATTGAATGATTGTGAGGCTACAAAGGCCCGCTATGCCCATTGCTAATGTCTTTTCCCGCTTGAAAACAGAAGAATAATTGAGAAAGTTGTTTCTGCAGGAGATCAGCAATGCTCATAGGAAAAACGACAATGGAAAGTTTTTGCTGTTCACATTCTTCGGGGTTCTACGCAATTTGAGGCTCTAGATACCTTTCAGTCAGGCCCCCGCTCCGTGGTCAATTTATGTGACGCTTGGTTAGAATTTAGAAATGTTTGAATATACCTATTCAAACAATTATAAATACTATTTCATATTTTAATAAATTTCAAATAAGTTCAATACAAACGAGCTTGTCACACTAGGACTACCTCTTTTTTCATGTTGAACATTGAAGGCATAAAGTTTTAATACCTCTCTAACCTATGGACAGATACAGAATATAAATATTAAAAGTGAAAGAAGTTTCTTCTTATTTGGAACTAAAAAGTTCTACAATAACAAAAGCTGTTGTTTAATTTAATAATCGATTAGAAATAACTTATAAAAAACCTTAAAACTAAAAAATTAAGACTCGCTGCTGATGATCCTTTTGCCGTATAGTTTTGGGCGATTCCGGATTACGAAGATAGATGTATAGATGGATTACGGAGATGGATGTACAAGTTTTCCGCTATTCCAATGATATGCTTAGCTTTCTGCAGACGATAGTAAGTGTTAGCTACAGATTTTTCAGAATTAGTAGAGTACATTTTATATACAGTTTAGAAAACACGTTTGTTAACTCCTCCTCTTTCTAGCGGGGACTTCCTTGGATGACATCTCGGTATCTAGTTTTTTTTTTAAGTTTTTTAACTCCAGGCCCATGCAGCTATTGTGGCCACTACTAATATCATAATGCAGGAGAATAAAAAGCTAAGTGGTTTCCAGTTTCCGAGTTTTATTGATTTTTATAATTTATTTGGAATTTCTGAAGTTTCTGCAAATCTTGTATGTATGTATATTTTTCTGCAATTTTTGCTATGTCGTCTTGGACTAAATAACGAAAGTTGACCTCGATTTCATCATTGTCCGCCTTGATTTTTACTTCGAAGGCATTGAGTAAATGGAGCTTGTGATGTGCTGTTCCTTGATGATATATAGGAGTCCTTACATAAATCAAAGATTTACTTATTATTACAAATAGTCTTATCATTAAGTGTATTGCATTCTTGCGTGTGCGCATATATTGTTGAATTCATTAATAAACATTCTTTCTTCATTATATATAATTTCTTCTATTTAGCTTACTTAAATTTATGATAATATTATGGAATTAACAGTACTTTTGCCAACTAATTGCATTTATTAAATTATTGAAATACTTTTGAATGATTTGCCCGGCAAGCAATTAATAAGCATACAGAAGGAAGCATCTCCGACCCTATGCTCTTAAAAAATGCCCAATATGCAAAATTTGGCCTTAGTACTAAGATAGATTAAGTCAAGAACATGAAAATCTTTATGTGAGAACACACATCTTTATTTCAAAAAAATTTCATATAAGACCAAGTTGTTAATAAAACGAATTATTATTGTCTTGAGTCACTTAACGTAAGATACAAAAATATTACGTTTAATTTTATTGTTTCTTTATTTTAAATATTTATTATTTTATTTTTAATATTAGTACATTCGATTATTAATTTGTACGTATGTATAAGTTTGATCACTACTTACGAAATACTTATCATAGAATCGTCTTAGAAGGGTATGTCACAGTTGGTTTTAATACGACATCATAAGAAACTCAGAAATACTATCATAAAATTATGACGTTTGTTTAATTCAATTAGATTTCATTGTCGACATTGTTAAAAAAAAAAACAAGTGCCTATCGACATTTAAACTGCACAGAATGAAATACTCCAGTCACTTGGGACCCATGGTAAGTTTTCGAACGCTTGGCTTATTGTTAGCTTACGTTAAATGTAAATATCAATTCCATTTTGCTCGGCCTATCAAAATTAAATCCTTGTTCTTAAACTAGATTGCCAGATCAATAGCCAAAAGAAAACAATGTTCAAATCTACAATAATATGTGTAAATGGGAAAAAAGGCATTGTAGGGTGAATGGAAAGTAGCCGAAGTCTGCACTCCTCCCCATAATTATGCCCCAAGCGCGCCGCAGCGCCCTCAAACAAAACACGTTGAAGCTGCTTATCTGCAGACTCGATATGTACCGTCACCACCTTTGCCCTTTAGCCGGGGCTCCCAAGTTTTTGCACCCCCCATTCTGTTCTCGTCTCGTTCTCCCACATTGTTGCGGTTATAATTTTGTGGCCTTTTCCATTTTGCGGTCAACTCCAATTGGGATTTAATTTGTACTTCTTTGTTGTCGTTCGTTCGTATTTTATTGTGTGCTATACTATGCTTTACCAGTAACAACAGCCAGAAACAACAATACACGACAACAACAATGCGCCTTCGACGCTTGTCATCATTTCTGGTCCCTATCGTCGTCGCCCAGTCCCTTTTCAAATTTCGTTCCCAACAAGCGCGATTTTCAGTTTGATGATGAGCCTCGAAACGAAAATTCCATTTTTGTTTGGGAGCGCCCAATGAGTGTGTATTGTCTTCTCTACATGTATTTGTGTATGCGTGTGTAAGTGCGCTTGTGGGAATGCAAACCGAGTTTATACACTCGAACTGTTAATGGGCATTTTGTATTTTATTTAATTTGAAAAGTTTTGTTGAATATTTTTGACCTCTTTTAGTTCAGGCTTTTGCTATCACAGATGCAAAATTTTAAAACTCCACAGAAAATATTTACCTGGCTGAACAAAGACTGTACAACCTAAACGGTCTTAATTCGCTGGTGCTATTAATATCCTATAACTATATTTAAAAATAAGTTGAATTTATTATTATTATATTTAACTATGGATTTGGCATACCTGCATTTCAGTCATGTCTTAAAGTCAACGTCGCAAACTATCAAGAAAATAGCGTGATTTCAAATCCTGCAATCAAATTCAAATTTTACATTTTTGTTGTCATAGGGCAGAAATGTAAATAAATAAATTTAACAGACCCCATAAAGTACATATAAAAGTTAACAGAAACGATAGGTCATGCCAGTATTACCATTCCACTTATTTTATCTCAGACTATAATATTTTCTTATCCGCTAGAATAGTTTAAATGTAACAATCTAAAAACAGGAGACGTCTGTGTAGTATATTATGTACTCCATGGTATATTTTAAATGTAATAATTTATTATTTTATTTTTAAACAGTACTTTTTTATTCCATTGAAAATGAGTAGTGGATATCTCACCGTCAATTACACTCTTTAGCTTTCATACAATATTATACCCGCTACCCATAAAGTAGAAGGGTATTTTAAATTTAATGAATGTAACAGACAGAAAGAGGCATCTCCGACTCTATACTGTATATGGGTAATTCTCTGACGGATGTCGCGTGCGACCATCTTTTCAGTGAACAAAAACATAACCTACTAATCCAAAGCTTTAAAAATAACCTTCACTTATTTCTAAAATTGTTTTAGTCTTTTTTTTTTTACCTGTAAAGGTGGTCGCACGCGACATTTACCAGAGAATTACCCATATATATTCTTCATCACTTGTTATGTTTGCACTCAGATTAAGGTTGTTTCAAATTATTGACAAAATCGTCTCCGCAAATCAAAAACAAACCCAATTACAAGTGTAATTTTCAAACTATCTTTATGATTCCTGAAAATTTGGTTGCGATCAGATAGGAAATGTAGAAGTTATTTAAGAAATTATTTTGCATAGCAAAAAATTCCTACTTACTACGAGTCTTAGTTGTTTTTCTCGACAATCTGGAATATTTTGCACTCTGTGATATATTTTGAATTATAACCTTTGTTATATTTTAGTATGTTTTCGGTATATTAATTTGGTATCTCACAGTCGAGCACACTCTACTGAAGCTTTCTTATTTGTTTTATAATTGTAAAGCAAAAACATATTTTATGCTCGCATAGTTCAATTAAGTATTATTTCTCTTCACACGTACAGTCTAACTAAAAGCTCTCCTACATAAAATGAAAGTTTTGAAATTTGAAATGAATAAATCTTTTAATTTATTGATTAAGAATATATGTATGTATGTACATAAATGTATAATTGATACATATTTATTTGATACATACATATTTTCCCGATTATAACAGCACTTTGATTGGCATCTAAGTTTAGTAAGTTCACAAGGTTGTAAGGATTGATGAGTGGTTTCTGAAAGCTTTGTTACTGAAAGGCAACCACACTCATGTATGATAGGCAGGAATGCTGAAAGGCAGGCAATCAGACAAATCAAACAACAAGTTGTTGGGTAATCCTGACTTCCTATTTTCTTACGTATCAGCCCTTATCCTCAGTCAGCCTGCCTAAAGTTGCAGGCTACAATTTTAATATGCCAACCTAAAAGCAATCTACACCACTTGCCAGCCAATTTGCAGCTGCAGTTGACGAAGGCAAAAAATGGCAGATGAGAATGAGGTTTAGCGTATGTGGTGACGTTGACATAGGCGCAGGCTCTATATCTGAGTCTTAACTTGGCGCTGCTGCTGGGCGCTTTTAATAAGGTGGCAGCCACAAATTTTCGCGCGCGCTGTGAGACGAGGAATCAGGAAAACGACTTCGTTGCTTGTTTTGCTACAGTCTAAATTAGAAAAGTCGCAAAGAAAAGCAAAGCGAACACTGCAGCCGGAGAAATAGCTAGCAGGACCAGAAGGGATCAAGTGGAAGTAGGGGGGTCAGGACGGTAAAGGCAACTGGGATATGCGCCGGAAATCAAGTGTCACGTGATACATGCAATGCAACAACCACGTGCAGCTATAAATTGCATTTGCCGAGGCAGGAACTTAGCAGTATGTGTGAGCATACTTGCATGTGTGTGTTATGTTACTAATTATCTGACGGATTAGCTTAATTGGTAACAAGTGCACTTTCAGCCACACTTCACTGCGACTCTGTGGCCAACTACTAGAAAGTAGCATTAGCCTGCTTTTTCGGTCGGCTCGGCACAAATTTGGGGGCCTCAGCGTCAGTGGCTGTAAAAGAGAGTAAGAGGGCACTAAGAGTGAAGGGCAAAGTGTGGAAGACTGAGTATGCGGCGTCAGCTTTTGCACACTAGTTATAAGAGTGAAGTGCAATTTAAAACTCTTGCGACGAAATAAACAATGATTCAGCAGACGAAAAATGTGTATTGTGAATCTGCAAGGAATTTGATCCTCTCAACGGAGTCAGAGATGCAGATTGTGGCTGTGATTTCACATAATTGTACATACGGCTGAAAGTTTACATTCACGAAGCAGCATATGCATCCAAGATAATAAACAGTAGCCAACACAATTCTCTAGTTGTTAGTTATTGATATTATTAACATAACTAACATTTCCATTTGAGCTGCTAATGTCAGCCATGAGACATACATATGAGCATTATCAGTCTTTTTATACCCACTACCACTTTGTGCCCACAGTATGTAATGGGCAGAAGGGGGTATCTCCGACTCGATAAAGTAAAAAACAAGTAAGAAAGCTATAGTCGAGTGTACTCGACTGTGAGATACCCGCTACCCAAATTTGAAAAAATATATTTTGCGGTATTTTTATCGAAATATATCGAATATACTGCAAAAATACTAAAAATATACCAAATTATATATTTGGCATATTGATATAGTACCGCATTCAAAATATACCATAGGCGGCACAATATACCAGATTGTCAGCCAAAGCAACTGAGACCCCTAGTAAGTAGGCGTTTTTACCCATACAAAAGTATTTTTTAATAACTTCGACAATTTTTATCTGATTTTCAAATTTTCAGGAATCATAACTACTATAGTAATTATTGTTTATACCAAAATTCGCAACTCTAGCTTTAAAATTACGCCTTTTGTTCGATTTTTTGATTTTCCTAGACATTTGACATTGCTAGATCGTATCGGCTGTTGACGCTGATCAAGTATATATATACTTTATAGGGTCGGAGATGCCTCGTTCTACCTGTTACATACATTTCCTGCCGGGACAAAGTTATAATACCCTTTTACCCTATGGGTAGTGGGTATAAATACTTAAATATACCGAAGGCTATATTTGGTTTTTTATTTATTACTACATTCAACTAAAAACGTTTTTTGCCATATAATATAATTTTTTGCATAACATATGTGATTTTCATCCGATCGCAGCCAGGAATAGAAAAGATTGTAATTAGTATTGGATGTGTCTCTAAAACAATATCTTGCCCCGGTTTGCTGATCAAGAATACTTTATGAAGCCGGAGAAGGATTCTTTTGATTGTTACACACATTTCTTGTCGGCACAAGGTAGAAGGATCTTATGAGTATCGGGTTTAAAAATGAATTATATTTATATTGAAGTGGCTTAAGTAATCAGTCTGTTAGCTAAGACTTAACTGATTCAAGGTTAAAATACCATTTCATTTTTGTGTCTACACACTTTTAACTTGGTTTTTGCTATTTATGATGGATTCTCGACACGAGTTTCAAATCTATTTTGAGATATATCATATTTTTCAGATAAAGTTTTTTTTAATTAATATATACAAAAAATTAACAATTTTTTTAACGAAAAAAATCAAATTTAGAATTAGTTTCAAAGTTATTCAAAAGGTATTCACCAGTAAAAAACAGAAAATTTACTGAGGCTAACAAGTAAATTGTTTACCTTTAATCATACACCATAAGCACACCATTAATACACCACTCTCAACACACATGCCACAAGCACAGCGCACACACGCATAAAAGGCGTGAAACTGCAAGAACAGAACTCGAATAAATTTGACAACGAGGATACGAACCCACTGTTGTTTTTCTCGTTGTTGACTGCACTCTCCGACAGGCTTATGTTTTGAAGCAACAACGTCAATTTCATACATAATCATCTGCTCGCAAGAGGACTTTCCCCAGTTGACTGCTGCTGGGATTCTGCGCCAATTTCAAATACAAATTACATTGTTTTTATAACTACAAGTGCCTTTTAGTAATTTATTTTTCTCATACATATGTATGTCTCTCTCTGTCGCTCTCAATCACTTTCTATCTTTGTCCGTATGTCTCGGACTGTGGTATATTGCCGTCATTATTGCAGTATATGGAGACAGCTTGTACAAGGGGATCAGCGACATTGCCCACAGTTTCATACTACGGTAATCCTCTATACCCAAATGCAATCGGCAGTCGCTGTTTCATGGAGTGTGTTCGTATGGCTTTGTTAACTCCAAAGGCAAAGGACCACAGGCACGGATTAATGGTTAAGCAGTGGTCGATACACATACAACCTTTGTAATAGGCCGCACAGCCGCAAAATATGCTTCTTTTGTTTAATTTTAGTTTCAATTATTGAATAATTCAAATATCCACATAAAATAAAAGAACCATTATCCAGAAATTCACCATTTAAAAAAAGTCCGATGTTGGAATGTATTAAATGCGAAGGGCATGAATGGGTTGCTCGTTGCTCACCAAGGCTACTTCTTCACCGTCATTTCGGTTTGCTCTATGTAGCACTCAGAAACAACAGTAAAGAAAGAAAAATCCATGACAGTTTTAGCAGTTTAGCGTGGTAACCGTCGTCGCATGCAGACGTGTATTTATTGTGCTCCGGGAAAAAATATTCAATAAGATCACATAAGTGCAGTGACTGGTTTAAAAAATCTACAATATCGCGAAAAGACGCTCTTTGCGATGAAATCGCTAATGTTTATATTGATTGATTAATTAATTAATATAAATCATAACAATTAAAACTCTAATTAATCAATCTCGATTACAATGAGTCAAAACGACATTCGTGCAAACCGTGAGCAAGACGAGAGACGGCTCTCACAACAACGAAACAACGCGTACTTCTCTTTAAAGCGACCGAATATAATGCAAGCTCTGATCAAGTGCGGTCAATTACCCCCAACTCGACCGAATTCTTAAACGTAGAGAGTAATAGAGCGCGCTCATGCTCTCCCTCGCTACCATCGATGTCTCTGCAGCCTAAGAGCGCAGTAACCAGCACCGCAATTTCGCTGACAACGTCAACCGTAACAACAACAACAACCGCAACTGTATCGACAGCGCGTTTAACGACATCATCAGCTAGCAGCGCAAACATTATTACGTCTGTCGCTGCGCTGCCCGAAAAAGAACAAAACAATGAACCTATTAAGCCGGCTGTGCAGACTGGTATGGATCGCTACATTCAAATTAAAAGAAAGATGAGCCCTCTAAATTCTCAACGCAAAATAACCCGTGGCAATGCTAGCTAGCTGCAATAGAAACGGACATGAACTCGAACCGATTCAAAATCTTGGCAGACGCCTATGAGGTTGAGGCGGCCGAATCTACTGAAGTCGAGAAAAGGAAGCCAAAGCCTCCGCCTATTTATATACGAGAAAAAAGTTCCAATGTTCTCGTCAACAAAATTATTGAGCTTATTGGCAAGGATAACTTCCACATAATACCCCTTGTAAAGGGCAACATTCACGAAACAAAAGTTCAAATGAAGTCTGAAGATAATTACAGAGTATTATCGAAATATCTTACCGATAATAAAAAGAACTTTTACACGTATCAGCTTAAAAGCAGCAAGGGTTTGCAAGTCGTACTCAAGGGTATAGAATCTGAAGTAACGCCTGCAGAGATAACAAAGGCACTACAAGAGAAGGGATTTAGCGCAAAGACAGTCTTCAATATCCTTAACAGGGATAGAAAGCCGCAGCCACTCTTTAAGGTTGAGCTCGAGCCAGACAATAAGCCCCTGAAGAAATACGAAGTGCACCCTATATACAATCTTCAGTTCCTGCTGCATCGCCGAATTACAGTTGAGGAACCGCACAAACGCAATGGTCCGGTACAATGTGCGAACTGCCAAGAATATGGTCATACAAGGTCATACTGTAAACTGCGCCCGGTGTGTGTAGTTTGTGGAGAGCTTCATGACTCCGCACACTGCCCAGCGAGCAAAGATGACTGCAACTCGAAAAGTGCAGCAACTGCGGTGGTAACTATAGAGGTTGCCCAGTTTATAAGGATCTGAAAAGCCGCATTCATCAAAAGGAATTACCGCCCGCACCCAAAATAAAACGTTGAAAGTCTCCAGATCAAACCCTGAAGTCTTCTTCTCGACTGCAGCCAGATCCTCACTAGGACCTATTAACTCTGACAAAGTGTGACATACGCAAGCGCTTTAAAATCAGGACCGGCTATCCCTGCCTCAAAAAGTTCATTTCTGCAATCAGCATACCAAGAACCGAACATGGCTCAGCAACATCAATCGCCGGAGCAGTCAAAAAGCAACTTCGAAGCTATGATATGCAGCTTACAACAAAGCCTTACAGAATTTATGTCATTTATGCGCACAACTATGCAAGATTTAATGCGAAACCAAAATCTATTGATTCAAATGCTGGTTTCACAACAATCCAAATAATGACTCCCTACGGATCTCTACGTGGAACGCTAACGGCGTTTCACAGCATAAACTTGAGTTAGCTCAATTCCTACTCGACAATCAAATCGACGTAATGCTGCTTTCAGAAACACACCTTACAAACAAATACAATTTTCATCTACGAGGATATACTTTCTACGGAACAAATCATCCAGACAGTAAAGGACATGGTGGGACTGGAATTCTAATCAGAAGCCGTATTAAGCACTACTATCATAACAAATTTGCTAAAAACTACATCTATAAATATAAAACTAAATACCGGCAACGAACTTACACTAGCCGCCGTATACTGCCCCCCTCGCTTCACTATAGCTGAAGTTGAGTTTATGCAGTTTTTCAACTCACTAGGAGACCACTTTATAGCAGCAGGAGACTGCAATGCCAAGCACACACACTGGGGATCTCGTCTCGTGACTCCAAAAGGAAAGCAGCTCTACAATGCCATTATCAACTCCAAGAACAAGCTCGACTATGTTTCTCCTGCCACACCAACATACTGCCTGGCAGACCCAAAGAAACTGCCCGATTTAATAGACTTTGCGATTACCAAAAACATTCCAAAAAATCTGATAAGCGCCGAATGCCTTTCGGATCTTTCATCTGACCACTCGCCTATACTGTTTATTCTACTCCGGCATCCAGGAACATTGGAACAATCACTAAAATTGACCTCACAGAAAACTAATTGGATTAAGTACAGAAAGTATATAAGCTCACACATTGAGCTAAGTCCCCATCTAAATAATGAAGCCGACGTAGACAGCTTTGTTAATTCACTGGAGTCTGTACTTGTCTCTGCAGCCCAAGCTTCAACACCTCAAACCATAAATACACAAAGCAATCGAAAGAAGACAAATCTACAAATCGAGCAGCTCGTCCTCGAAAAGCGACGCTTACGTCGAGAGTGGCAATTCCACAGATCGCCATCTTCTAAGCAACGTTTAAGACATGCCTCACGTGAACTTACTAAAGCTCTACAGCAAGAAGAAGCATATGTCCAACGCCACTACATAGAGCAATTGTGTACTTCTAGTACGAAAACTCACTATGGAGAGCTCACCCTACTCTGAGCTCACCGAAAGAAGCCGTGATGCCTATAAGAAATCCCACAGGAGGCTGGGCGCGTAGCGATGCAGACAGAGCCAGCACGTTTGCCAACCACCTTAAAATGTATTCCAACCAAATCCTGCCACGAGTGCGTTTACTCTGCCGACTTTATCAAATGAGCCTCAGCTTCAACGTGAGCCAATCGAATTTCGCCCAAATGAAATCGTTAGCATCATCAAAAATCAACTGAATCCGAAAAAATGCGACCTCATAACTCCCAAAATGATCATCGAGCTCCCATATTGCGCCGTTTGCACTATCACCCAGCTTTTCAACACCATCGCAAAACTTGGCTACTATCCAATGAGATGGAAGAAGTCAATTATAATAATGATAGCAAAGCCGGGAAAAGACCACACAGTCCCCACGTCGTATAGACCTATAAGCCTACTTTCATGCTTATCTAAACTCTTTGAAAAATGCGTTTTGATTCGGATAAACACGTACCTAAGACTCCAGGAAGGAATCCCGTCACATCAATTTGGGTTTCGTGAAAAGCACGGAACAATTGAGCAGGTCAACCGGATAACATCAGAAATTCGGAACGCGTTCGAAAAACGAGAGTACTGTACTGCCATATTTTTAGATGTCTCTCAAGCATTTGACAGAGTCTGGCTAGAAGGTCTAATGTACAAGATCAAGACAATGCTCCCCAGCAACACCCATAAGCTTTTAGAGTCTTACCTTTACGACAGAAAATTTGTTGTGAGATGCAACTCTGCTGGAGTTCCTCAAGGTAGTGTGCTAGGGCCAACACTATACGTCCTCTACACAGCAGACATCCCGACAAGCACACGAATAACAACATCTACGTTTGCTGATGATACAGCTATTCTTAGCCGCTCAAAATGCCCGAGGCAAGCAACTGCGCAGCTAGCTCTTCATATAATCGACGTTGAAAAATGGCTATCAGATTGGCGAATTAGAGTGAACGAACAAAAATGCAAGCACGTTACATTCACCCTGAACAGGCAAAACTGTCCGCCGCTAACATTAAACAACACTCTACTCCCGCAAGCAAACGAAGTGACAATATCTAGGAGTACACCTCGACAGAAGACTCACATGGCGCCGGCACATTGAAGCCAAAAGAACACACCTAAAGCTAAAAGCCAGCAGCCTTCATTGGCTTATCAACGCTCGGTCTCCCCTTAGCCTTGAATATAAAGTCCTGCTGTATAACTCGGTACTAAAACCTATATGGATGTACGGCTCCCAAATATGGGGGAATGCCAGCAATAGTAATATTGACATAGTCCAGCGAGCTCAGTCGAAGATCTTGAGAATGAAAACATACAACGCGACTTAAACATCCTACCAGTCAAAGAAGTGATCGCAGAACAGAAGGAAAAGTACAAGCTACTGTTGCACCCTAACCACCTGGCGAGAGGTCTAACAAGGTTGAGCAACCAATCACGTCTTCGTCGTAATGACTTACCTACCCAGCGACCGATCTGAGGGACGCGCAACGCGAATGCAGTTTTAACACACTGTTAGCTAAATTTTAATGTTAAGATTCGTAAACTTATTGTTGAAGTCCTCAAAATCTAGAGAAGATTCAATAAATAAAAAAAGTCCGAAAAATTTTCCTATTGTCATTTTCAAAAAATACCGAAAACATTTAAAAAATTCAAAATATACCAAATTTTATGTTTGCTTTCATTTTCGACAAAATTTTCCAGATTAACCCAAAGCAATTTTTCGAGGCGTTTTTGCCCATAAAATTTTCCTGATTTTTGAAATCAACTTCCAAAATTTTGGATCGCAACGCAAATTTTCAGGAATCAAAATGTTTATTTTTTTTAGCTTTAAAATTTCCAAAATTTTTCGATTTTTAAATTTGCATTATCAAAATTTTCCCGATTGGCAAAAATTTCATTTTTCAAACTTTTCCTGATTGCAAAAATTTTTTCAAAAAAAAAATTTTTCTGATTCTTATTCCTAAGGTGTTAAATAGATTTTTCAAAATTTTTTTCGATACATGCCTCCTTCTTTTTACATACACGCAAATTTTCGGATTAATACTTTTTTCTTTCCATCGGATATAAAAAGAGTATCATATAACTTCAAAGTTTTCTGTGGATTTCTAATTGCTTCATATTCCAGATTTTCAAATTTTTACATTCCGTAAAAATTTCCGGATTTAAAATTTTTTTATTATTGCAAAATCGAGCGGAGTTTTTCAATTATGAAAGCAACCTATTTTAAAACCGTCTTCTATGCAGACAAAACGCTACCCATTTATGAAATCGCTAATGTTTATATTGACAATTTATTAATTAATATAAATCATAAAAATCCGTAACTATAACTAATAAATCTCGATTAAATGAGAAAACGCAAGTGCACAACGTAACCGTCTCAAGACGACCAAATTATCAACTTTGTCGCGCCGGTTAAATGGAGTTAAAAATTTTAAAATGTATAAACCCCAACTAATTTCTAAACGTTTTACAATCCAGAGCGCGCTCATGCTCTCTCTCGCTACCATCGATGTCTCTGCATTTCTAAGAGCGCACTCCGCACCGCAAAAGGCAACAACGTAATAAATAAATAAATAAAAACCGCAACTGTATCGAAAGTTGCAATTAACGACATTTATAAGCATTCTTGATCAGCGCTGCCCGAAAACATTTACGTCAAGCAGCCGAGACGATAAAAGAAAGATGAGTCCCATGCAAAAAACCCGTGGCAGAGCCGTCTATGAACGTGCAACACATGGGTGAAAGTGAAAGCGGCCGAATCTACTGAAGTCAAAAAGCCAAAGCCTCCGCCTATTTATATACGAGAAAAAAGTTCCAATGTTCTGAGCTTATTGATAACTTCCACATAATACCCCTTGTAAAGGGCAACAATCACGAACAAAAGTTCAAATGAAGTCTGAAGACAATTACAGAGTATTATCGAAATATTTTACCGATAATAAAAAGCCTTTTACACGTATCAGCTAAAAAGCAGCAGGTTTGCAAGTCGTACTTAAGGGTATAGAATCTGAAGTAACGCCTGCAGAGATAACAAAAGCACTACAGAGAAGGGATTTAGCGAAAGACAGTCTTCAATATCCTTAACAGGGATAGAAAGCCGCAGCCACTCTTTAAGGTTGAGCTCGAGCCAGAAAATAAGCCCCTGAAGAAATACGAAGTGCACCCTATATACAATCTTCAGTTCCTGCTGCACCGCCGTATTACAGTTGAGGAACCGCACAAACGCAATGGTCCGGTACAATGTGCAAACTGCCAAGAATATGGTCATACAAGGTCATACTGTAAACTGCGCCCGGTGTGTGTAGTTTGTGGAGAGCTTCATGACTCCGCACACTGCCCAGCGAGCAAAGATGACTGCAACTCGAAAAAGTGCAGCAACTGTGGTGGCAATCACACTGCTAACTATAGAGGTTGCCCAGTTTATAAGGATCTGAAAAGCCGCATTCATCAAAAAGGAATTACCGCCCGCACCCAAAATAAAACGTTGAAAGTCTCCAGATCAAACCCTGAAGTCTTCTTCTCGACTGCAGCCAGATCCTCACTAGGACCTATTAACTCTGACAAAAGTGTGACATACGCAAGCGCTTTAAAATCAGGACCGGCTATCCCTGCCTCAAAAAGTTCATTTCTGCAATCAGCATACCAAGAACCGAACATGGCTCAGCAACATCAATCGCCGGAGCAGTCAAAAAGCAACTTCGAAGCTATGATATGCAGCTTACAACAAAGCCTTACAGAATTTATGTCATTTATGCGCACAACTATGCAAGATTTAATGCGAAACCAAAATCTATTGATTGAAATGCTGGTTTCACAACAATCCAAATAATGACTCCCCTACGTGGAACGCTAACGGCGTTTCACAGCATAAACTTGAGTTAGCTCAATTCCTACTCGACAATCAAATCGACGTAATGCTGCTTTCAGAAACACACCTTACAAACAAATACAATTTTCATCTTCGAGGATATACTTTCTACGGAACAAATCATCCAGACGGTAAAGCACATGGTGGGACTGGAATTCTAATCAGAAGCCGTATTAAGCACTACTATCATAACAAATTTGCTAAAAACTACCTACAGGCCACATCTATAAATATAAAACTAAATACCGGCAACGAACTTACACTAGCCGCCGTATACTGCCCCCTCGCTTCACTATAGCTGAAGATGAGTTTATGCAGTTTTTCAACTCACTAGGAGACCACTTCATAGCAGCAGGAGACTACAATGCCAAGCACACACACTGGGGATCTCGTCTCGTGACTCCAAAAGGAAAGCATATCTACAATGCCATTATCAACGCCAAGAACAAGCTCGACTATGTTTCTCTTGGCACACCAACATACTGGCCGGCAGACCCAAAGAAACTGCCCGATTTAATAGACTTTGCGATTACCAAAAACATTCCAAAAATCTGATAAGCGCCGAATGCCTTTCGGATCTTTCATCTGACCACTCGCCTATACTGTTTATTCTACTCCGGCATCCAGGAACATTGGAACAATCACTAAAATTGACCTCACAGAAAACTAATTGGATTAAGTACAGAAAGTATATAAGCTCACACATTGAGCTAAGTCCCCATCTCAATAATGAAGCCGACGTAGACAGCTTTGTTAATTCACTGGAGTCTGTACTTGTCTCTGCAGCCCAAGCTTCAACACCTCAAACCATAAATACACAAAGCAATCGAAAGAAGACAAATCTACAAATCGAGCAGCTCGTCCTCGAAAAGCGACGCTTACGTCGAGAGTGGCAATTCCACAGATCGCCATCTTCTAAGCAACGTTTAAGACATGCCTCACGTGAACTTACTAAAGCACTACAGCAAGAAGAAGCATATGTCCAACGCCACTACATAGAGCAATTGTGTACTTCTAGTACGAAAAACTCACTATGGAGAGCTCACCCTACTCTGAGCTCACCGAAAGAAGCCGTGATGCCTATAAGAAATCCCACAGGAGGCTGGGCGCGTAGCGATGCAGACAGAGCCAGCACGTTTGCCAACCACCTTAAAAATGTATTCCAACCAAATCCTGCCACGAGTGCGTTTACTCTGCCGACTTTATCAAATGAGCCTCAGCTTCAACGTGAGCCAATCGAATTTCGCCCAAATGAAATCGTTAGCATCATCAAAAATCAACTGAATCCGAAAAATCCCCGGGATGCGACCTCATAACTCCCAAAATGATCATCGAGCTCCCATATTGCGCCGTTTGCACTATCACCCAGCTTTTCAACACCATCGCAAAACTTGGCTACTATCCAATGAGATGGAAGAAGTCAATTATAATAATGATAGCAAAGCCGGGAAAAGACCACACAGTCCCCACGTCGTATAGACCTATAAGCCTACTTCCATGCTTATCTAAACTCTTTGAAAAATGCGTTTTGATTCGGATAAACACGTACCTAAGACTCCAGGAAGTAATCCCGTCACATCAATTTGGGTTTCGTGAAAAGCACGGAACAATTGAGCAGGTCAACCGGATAACATCAGAAATTCGGAACGCGTTCGAAAAACGAGAGTACTGTACTGCCATATTTTTAGATGTCTCTCAAGCATTTGACAGAGTCTGGCTAGAAGGTCTAATGTACAAGATCAAGACAATGCTCCCCAGCAACACCCATAAGCTTTTAGAGTCTTACCTTTACGACAGAAAATTTGTTGTGAGATGCAACTCTGCTATATCTGATGTTTTCACTGTTGGAGCTGGAGTTCCTCAAGGTAGTGTGCTAGGGCCAACACTATACGTCCTCTACACAGCAGACATCCCGACAAGCACACGAATAACAACATCTACGTTTGCTGATGATACAGCTATTCTTAGCCGCTCAAAATGCCCGAGGCAAGCAACTGCGCAGCTAGCTCTTCATATGGTCGATGTTGAAAAATGGCTATCAGATTGGCGAATTAGAGTGAACGAACAAAAATGCAAGCACGTTACATTCACCCTGAACAGACAAAACTGCCCGCCGCTAACGTTAAACAACACTCTACTCCCGCAAGCAAACGAAGTGACATATCTAGGAGTACACCTCGACAGAAGACTCACATGGCGCCGGCACATTGAAGCCAAAAGAACACACCTAAAGCTAAAAGCCAGCAGCCTTCATTGGCTTATCAACGCTCGGTCTCCCCTTAGCCTTGAATATAAAGTCCTGCTGTATAACTCGGTACTAAAACCTATATGGATGTACGGCTCCCAATTATGGGGGAGTGCCAGCAATAGTAATATTGACATAGTCCAGCGAGCTCAGTCGAAGATCTTGAGAACCATCACCGGGTACGTTCGCAATGAAAACATACAACGCGACCTAAACATCCTACCAGTCAAAGAAGTGATCGCAGAACAGAAGGAAAAGTACTTTACCAAGCTACTGTTGCACCCTAACAACCTGGCGAGAGGTCTAACAAGGTTGAGCAACCAATCACGTCTTCGTCGTAATGACTTACCTACCCAGCGACCGACCTGAGGGACGCGCAACCAGAATGCAGTTTTAACACACTGTTAGCTAAATTTTAATGTTAAGATTCGTAAACTTATTGTTAGTCTCAAAATCTAGAGAAGATTCAATAAATAAAAGCAAAGTCCTCAAAAAAAAAAAGTAAGAAAGTTACAGTCGAGTGTGCTCGACTGTGAGATACCTACTACCCATTTTAATAAAGGCAAAATATTGCGGTATCATTTTCAAAATATACCGAAAATACTAAAAAAAATACTAAAAATATACCAAATGGTATGTTTGGTATATCGATACAGCACACCATTCAAAATATACCATAGACGACACAATGTACCAGATTGTAACCCAAAGCAACTCAGACCCCTAGGAAGTAGGCGTTTTTGCCCATACAAAAGTATTTCTTTAATAACTTCCATAATTTTTATCTGATCGCAACCAAATTTTCAGGAATCATAACTACTACAGTAATTATTATATATACCAAAATTCGTAGTTCTAGCTTTAAAATTACACATGTTATTCGATTTTTTTGATTTGCGGGGGCGGAAGTGGGCGTGGCAAAAATTTGAAACAAACTTGATCTGCGTGCAAACATAACAAATGCTGTCGAAAAAAAATTATAGCTCTATCTCTTATAGTCTCTGAGATCTAGGTGTTCATACGGACGGACGGACAGACACACAGACACACAGACACACAGACACACAGACGGACAGACGGACAGACGGACATGGCTATATCGTCTCGGCTGTTGACGCTGATCAAGAATATATATACTTTATAGGGTCGGAGATGCCTCCTTCTGCCTGTTACATACATTTCCTGCCGGCACAAAGTTATAATACCCTTCTACCCTATGGGTAGCGGGTATAAAAAGTTTTAGCAGTGTGTCGTATCATATCAATCCGTTTGCATTAAAGTGGCGCGAAAGAGCAGAGGTTAAAATTGTGGACTTCTGGCCCTCTAATTGCTTCAGTCGCCAGTTCAGCCTATAAATTTTGTACAATCCGTAGGTAATTTGAACGTGATGTATGAGCTTATATTATTGCAATATCGAGCGGAGTTTAGTCAAGCCAAGCTCAATTATGAGAGCAACCTATTTTAATTACGACTTCTAGAGCAAAACTCAAAACGCTACAACAACTAAAACATTAATGGATAAAATGTTGGCTAATACCAAAATGGAGCCAAAACTCATTTAGCCACGTTAAAGTAATTACAATTTATAGGTCACAAAAATCCGTAACACAACATAAATCCAAATGAACGCGCAATGTGCCGACCTACTCCCCTCTCTCGCCACCAAAGTCCCTTATCATCCATCTTGTGCCTCGCGCCTTGGTTACATGGAGTTAAAAATTTTAACCACATACACAAAAAGTAGCAGAGTAAACGACACCTGGCAGCTGTCAGACGTTTTACCCTCCACCACCCGTCCTCTCTCTCTCTCTCTACCTCCCACTCTCACATTTCACATTGTGTCTTGATTACTCCGGCAAAGGCAACGCGTAATAAATAAATAAATAAAACCCGCAACAAGGCGAAATTTGTTGCAATTCATTGACTTTGCGAACAGGCATAAGCATAAATCTCGATGACCCTCCACAGCCTGCAATACATTTACAGTATTAGAAGCAATAGCAGCCTCAGATACAGCAACTTTCAACATCAATATGTAAGGTGGAGCGAGTCCCATAAAACGTAAGCTGAAAATCCATAGAGCATACAAAAAAAACAGTGCCTATGTACGTGCAACACATGGGATTGAAAGTGAAAGCTAAAATATAATCAAAAACAAGCCTCTAGTTGCCTACTCGATACCTGAGCCCTTTAGTTTATAATCTTTTGCACACATGACTTTCGAATTTTATTGTAAAGTTTTTTTAGAATGCTTTGAACATTCCGACTAGTGTGGACGCTTACAATGTTTATTTTTTTTATTGAGTAAAGCCAATTCCTAGTATTCCTAATATAGACTTTCGAACATGTTTTTATACACGCTACTCATCGAAGAGTATTATAACTTAATCTGTGGACATATTCATTTCATTCATTCATACATTTTTCGACAGCATTTTTTAGATCAAGCTTATTTCAAATTTTTGCCACGCCCCCTTCCGTTCCCGTAAATCAAAAAAATCAAATAACAAGCGAAATTTTAAAACTAGAGCGAATTTTAATGTATACAATAAAACTATAAAATTTATGATTTCTGAAAATTTGATTGCGATCAGATACAAATTGTGGAAGTCATTAAAGAAATACTTTTGTATGGGGTCTTAGTTGCTTTGCCGGACAATCTGATATATTGTGCCGTCTATGGTATATTTTATAATAACAAATACACTGTTGGTGTATTTTTAGTATTTTTTGTAATTTTAGTATATTTTGAAAATAATTCCGCAATATTTAGCTTTTATTCAAAATGGGTAGCGGGTATCTCACAGTCGAGCACACTCGACTGTAGCTTTCTTACTTATTTTTTTTATCAACATCACAAAATGTAGGTTAAAGGTATCTGATCCTGTAATTTGTATTTTTTGTCAACAAATTATTCGCTTCGACTATATATTTGAAAAGGAAGACAATCGCCAATACTTACCATTTTTTGTCGACGCCGTGTAGAGGAGAGACTTGCTTAATTGACTAGTTACCACCTTAACATTTCTCTCTTTGTAATGCCAAATCTGCTGCTGCTGTTATTGCTCGTGTCTAGTTCTTTTATTTCCTTCTTGCCACACCTGCCTCGATAAATTCTTTTCCGCCTCGTTGCATGGCGACATCCCAGAACGTCTCTGCTAAGAGCAGGACCACCCGGCGCGCTGGCAAGCAAATTTCCGTTTATTGTTCTTGCGCACAATTGACATGCTCACCAACGACTAGTTTGAAAACTTTACTTGCCCATTGTTCAAACTTTTGCTGCTGCTTGTGCTACCTCTGCTGGCAAGAGATTAGTCTTCTACTTCGCTAAATCTGCAGCAATGGACAAGAGTTATGGCCAAAGTCAATAGCAGACCTATGGCGAGTTGTTTCATAAAGGAAGTGTTCAGTCGAGATCCGTAACCTTTCAATGCGTTAGAGCGCGATACCTGGCAACAACTATGTAATGCTTCATGACACAGCAGACTGTGGCCTTAGGACATGTCTGTAACTGTGTCTTCTTTCTTGTATATAAATTTTATTGCTCTCCTTATCCTCTACTAGGTGTAAGAGCCTAAACAACACTCTCGAGCTGCCTTTAAGAATAACAAGTAGTTTCCCAATTAAATTGCCACTTTCTTTTATAATCTTTAAGAACTTAACGCTAATCAAAAATATATGTAAAATATAATGCATGAGAATGAAGATAGCTCCTTCTGCATGTTAACTATTATGTTCTCTGCCGGCAGAAAGCTAATGCCCTTCTAATCTATGAGCCGTAACCCAGTATGAAATGTAAGTAATTAGCAGCTGAGTCTACAGTTTCGGCTTCTTTGATTTTTATAACTTTGTGCCGACAGGAAATATATGTAACAGGTAGAAGGAGGCATCTCCGACCCTATAAAGTTTATATATTCTTGATCAGCGTCAACAGCCGACACGATCTAGTCATGTCCGTCTGTCTGTCTGGCTTTTCACACAAGAATATAAGTTCATCGAATAAATACATTGTTTCAATTATTTTGATTATGTATACATATAAGCAAAACTGTGTAAATATACTTAAATACCGATTTCTTCAAGTATAAATATTTATGACATGGTGAAGCAGTTAATACTTAATTTATAAAAACACAAATTTTTTTATTAGAACAAAAGGTTGCTGCATTTAATTAAAAATGTTTAAATTTAAGTGTGCGGCAGAAAATGCTTGTCATATATGCAACAGAAAGTTGTATGCCACAAATTTTATTAGTGGCGTAATAAAATAATATTTACTTACCAAAATTTTTTTACCAAAATGATACGACACCTATTAAAGTTTTGTTTCTTCCTTCGTAGCAGAATAGAATAATAAACAAGGGAGGAAGCTAGAGTCCAGTTTGCTCAACTGTGAGATACCGGCTACCCTCTTTGAATAAAATATATCATACATTCTTAGAATATAACGTATACCAAAGATACTGAATAAGCTGAATGTCATTTTTTGTACATCGATATAGAATTATATTCTAAATATACCAAATTGTCAGCCAAAACAACTACATACATATAACCTAATTGGAACCACATTTTAATTTTACATTTATTGTCTGTATTACTTAAAAATTACAAAAGTGGTGTCGAACAAAAATTATATCTCTATCTCTGAGATCTACGTATGTAGATTCGTACGAGCACACGGATAGACGGACATGGCTATTTCATCTCGCCTGTTGACGCTGTTCATGACTATATATTTTTTATTTAGTTAGAGATGCCTCCTTCTGCCTGTTACTCACATTTCTTGGAGGCACACAGTTATAATAACCTTCTACCCTATGGGTAGCGGGTATAAAAAGTATGAAGAATAATAAATTTAAGTATTTAATTCTGTTTGCATCTCCAGTTTTCAAGGGGCGCTAAAAAAAAGATTCAATTTAAGCAAGGAAATGTAACAAAACTACACGGCACATTTCAATATATTGGTGTCCTGTCAATATTTTATTTTATTTATGATTAATTATTAATGATTATTAGTTAATAACAGGGCATAGCACTTTTTAACTTCTGAGAAAGACCATTGTGAGAACATTTCACGTTTCAGACTATCGACGGTCTCAAATTTATTGTTGTCGGCGTAAACTCGTCTGGCTAAAATACCCCATATGTTTTCTGTTCGGTTAAGGTCAGAAGCTGACCATTTCAAAAGATTTAAGCAGGAAAGGTTTCCCAAGCCATTGTGGATCCACCTTTGAAATTATGCCTTGAAAACATAAAGGGATATTTTCACATATACTACCAATACTAACGAAACTCATCTGGGCCGTCAAGATTAAATTTTTTCTCATCAGAGAAAATAATCTAAGTGAGAAATATTGATTTAATCTTTATAAACTAAATTTAATTGAAATTCCATACAGAAGCCCAGTTTGTTTTTAAATTCTTTTCAGCAATCTGTAATCGTGCTTTTTTGGGTCGAGGTTTTAAGAACAGAGCCTTGGTTAAAACTCGTCTCACAATATTTGCCGAGGTTTGCATCGTTCTTCAGAGACTCAGGATGACTGCAACACGCAGCGAGTGAAGCGCAAGATGCAAATGAATTGCTTGAGTTTTTTTATCACTCTGACATCTTTCGATCTTTTTTTATTTCCATTCTGCAACGATCGACGAAACTAAACTTTATGAGGTGTCGATTAATTTTGGGCAGGAGTTCATTATCTTATACTTAAACTACCAAAATTAATACAGATTCACCTGCGTTCCACAAAAATGTATACAGTTAAGTCCAATATATAGTTGCTTTTACAAACAATGTTTGTTTCATTGATGACCATGATCAAGTTTTCACAATGATCCTTATTTCATTCCGATTATATTTTTCGTAAAGCCTTGAGTTCACCATTTAATAGGGTTATTTCTGAGTCCTAACTCTTACCTTTTTGGCTATTGCTGTTAATTAGAGCGTCTAATCAGTCAGACAGAACATAAAACATTATATATAGATACAGATAAGTTTTAAGTATTATAGAATGCCAGGAGTTTGATGGCAAAGGTTTACCGCAATGAAGTTAATTTTCTTTAATGTTGTTAATCGAAAAGGCACCCGGATTCTAAGCATTAGCTGGCTTCTAATGGTTTCATGGCTGGCTTCTCATGACTCAGTGTTATCAAGAGGCCAGCAGCTATGAACGTCTTTTGAGTCCTAAAGATTGAGCTGTCTACAATTTATTAAATGAAATGTAGGATAGGAAGTGTTATTTTGGTCGTCTCTAACTTATTCATATTAGACTTTCATAAATTTTGTGCAGCTACAAAGTTTTGTTAGCTAAGGTGGTGCCAGGAATTATTGGAGAGAAAGCCCCTAGAGCCGAGCGAACTAATTGTCAACTTTAATCCAAAGCTTCAATGTCGAGCTGGTAGCTTTTAAATGCCAATTGAAAACTTTAGCATTAAGATGTCAGCTTCATATGCAAATTGATTAGCCATTCTTGACTGACTGAACTGTATGCCGTACATACATACATACATAAGTCTGAATAATTATTTAAGCAAGTGCGTCAGTTGTGACAACAAGTGACTCGAGCTAGTTTTCTTCTTGAAATTAAATGTTACATTTTATATACATACATGTGTACGCTCAGAGATATTTGCATGTTGAGATACAGATGGCCACACTTGCACATTGAGACACTTGCATACACACACTAGATCTCAGAGACTATAATAGAGATAGAGCTATATTTTTCGACAGCTCATTTTATTTGATTGTAGCACCCAGGTGTGATTTAGATTTTTTCCCCTCCCACTGAAAGCCCCGTAAATCGAAAAAAATCGATTAGCAAGTTAAAGCTAGACGCGCGATTCTTAGTTCATACAATAATAGCTACATATGTTTATACTCCGTACATACATATGCATACACAGTCGAGTGCACATGCAATGAATTGAATTCGTTGTAAATTCAAAGGCTTATCTACTGTAATCAATCTTAATTTTCCACTTGACATGCTAAAGCAAAAGCTACGTAAGAGGAGCCACCCACTCCTTACATTTCACCACAAGTTTTCTCTGTGTCTCTCTTTCTCCTTCTATCTCTTGTGCTCTTATTCTCCCTCTCTCTCACATTCAACTGAGTGTGTTTTAATATTACATATGTACATATATGTATGAGATTGGGCTTAGCTTTACGCATTTTAAATCAAAATACATTTCCGGTTGTCTCACATTATCGGTCAAACGTAATTTAAAAACTTGTTAATCACAATAACAACACAGTAATACAAATGCACATCGGTATGTAAATACCTATGTTTGAGAATGATCTGCTTGCAACAATAACAAGGCTGACATAACGTTAAAGTTTATTTAATATAAGGATAATTTACAATATGTGCAAAACTACAGTTTGATTAACCTAATACTGCTTGCTTCCTGCTGACGACTGGATTCCGTTACGACTGACGACTCTGCTCTACTTCACAAGACGAGAAGTAGATCAGCCCATGATACAATTATACAAGGTAGTCTCGTCGGAAAAAAGCTTTCGTTAGTGCGCATTCGTATTTCGACGCAAGAGGTTGTCTGCGGACGAATTTTTAGCGCATTTAACCCTTATGCAAAATGACATTTTGTAATGTATGCCGTAGACACGATAGAATTAAAACATTTAGAGAATTAGAGAAGTCTCATATATATTATTAATATTGTTCAGAAACAATTTACATTTTAAAAATATGTCAAGAAGACATTAATATTAGCTTCAAAATATGTAAATATTAATATCATCGTCTAAGGGTTAATGCGCATGATGCATTCAATGATGCAGTTCTAGATGCAAGTATTTACACAAACTGCATCATGCGAACAGCTTTAAGAATAAAATGTAAACAAACTCAGGCAGGAAGAAGAATAACAAAGGTTATGAAAACAACTCAACCGAAAATTAGCATATATGTATTATAAATTATGAGACACTAGTGACACTCAAGAAGTATAGATATATTAATTTTATTTATTATTCAGCAATTGACTCTACTTATATCCGTTTTACATCATAATAAGTGACTCGGTATGCAACCATCATATTTCTATACAAAGTGGTCAAATCGGCGATTTTCTTTATACATTTTCCAATGGCATTTCATTCATTTCATTCTTTCGACTTTGGTAATTTTTTAGAAGAATTGCAAGCAATTTGCAATAATTACAAGACGCCCGATATCGCACTTTTTTTGAGAAATATGTATATAAAAATATTACCAACTTTTCAAAATCATTGGCGCATGATCAATGATGCGACGAAAACAAACATTTTTCGTTGTCACAAAGTTTAGAATAATTAATCTTAATCACATTTGTAATAAAGGGTAATTCTGTAAATATGTTGGTTTCATTAGGATTTAAACATTCATAATACGAATAGTATATGATTTTCGCTTTGCAAATTATGCAAACCAAACTCTTAAATCTTTTGACAGCCAATCCAATTTGTCAAGTTTTTACTCGCCACACACATAGCGATGACGTCCTAGGGAACGAGAATAACGAGAAAGATATAGTATGTTCAGGCGCACACAGTAATAAAACAGTTACCGGTAGTATTACTTAATATGAGTAAACTGTATGGCATCAACTATTATGCATTGCATGTTATCTCCTACTATCACAACTACTGCTCTATCTTCTGCTTGCAGTAGCCTAATGTTGCCTATCTTGCTCCATCCCACTCCCACTCCCCTACTCAAAGTACTTCATCAAAGTTACCAGGGCGCCAGGTCGTGACTGTAACAATTTATCATTTAAGCATGACGCACGCACATAGCACACACACGCACATTGCACACACACGCACTCGCACACACTTACACGTTCAAATGCAATGGCAATCGCACTGCAATACCACAGGCGAAGGCATTTAACATGCAATTTATGTTTGCCACAAGATCTATTACAGGAAATTCACATATGCCGAGCAAGCAATGAAACGTCGATGCGCTACGACCACGCCCACCGCATGCGGGCATGTGAACAAAACTTGATTATTTCATGTGGTTTGAGGGCTGTGGTAATTTACCTTAAGACAAATCAATTCTATTAAATATTTCTATCTGGAGACATAAAACACAACGTTACACCACCATAGTCTCACCTAGATTCCTGAAAAGAATCGTTCTAACAACTTTGGCCAAATATCCAATCAAGAAAAACTTATATATGATATAAAAAAAAAAATTAATTTTTGCATACAGTCCCATTAAAAATATCTGAAGCTGAGTTCAACCACCGCTTTGAGATGAAAAATATTCCTTTAAAATCGAAAAATTATGAAACTTAGAATTTTGTGTTTTGTTTCTAAAACAAGTGTTCCAATAAGAAAGTGAGGACCTCAAGATGCTCTGAGTTAGTAAAGACTAAAAAAACATTTAAAAGTGTGATTATTTATACATAGGTAATCTAAGATTGAGATCTTATCTTAGAAATGCATCTTTCGCGCGTTGCATTGCGTGCATTTGAAAATAAATAAAAGTGATCCTCTAAACTATGGAGTTATCTTAAAGATAAGAAACTTTGGTTAGCTATATAGGTTCAGGATTTCAAGTAATAAACCTCAGTTCATTCACCCGGATTCAAAGTAGAATAAATATAATAAAAACAAGTAAGAAAGCTACAGTCGAGTGTACTCGACTGTGAGATACCCGCTACCCATTTTGAATAAAAGAAATATATTTTGCGATATTTTCTCAAAATATACCGAATATACTGCAAAAATACTAAAAATATACCAAATGGTATATTTGGTATACCGACATAGTAACGTATTCAAAATATACCATAGACGGCACAATATACCAGATTGTCACCCAAAGCAACTAAGACCCCCTAAAAGGTAGGCGTTTTTGCCCATACAAAAGTATTTCTTTAATAACTTCGACAATTTTTATCTGATCGCAACCAAATTTTACCCATAGGGTAGAAGGGTATTATAACATTGTGCCGATAGGAAATGTATGTAACAGATAGAAGGAGGCATCTCCGACCCTATAAAATATATATATTCTTGATCAGCGTCAACAGCCGAGACGATCTAGCCATGCCCGTCTGTCCGTCTGTGTGTCTCTCCGTCTGTCCATATGAACACCTAGATCTCAGAGACTATAAGAGATAGAGCTATATTTTTTTTCGACAGCATTTGTTATGTTTGCACGCAGATCACGTTTGTTTCAAATTTAATAATAAGTAAGAAAGCTACAGTCAAGTGTGCTCGACTGTGAGATACCCGCTACCCATTTTGAATATAAGCAAAATATTGCGGTATTATTCTCAAAATATACCAAAGTACTATTAAATACTAAAATTATGCAAAACAGTATATTTGATATAAATGTTTCCGATTCTTAAATGTCGGACTAATATGAGGTTCATCAACTTAACGTGTTCGCCCGATTATTGAATATGAGTTTTATAGACGTTGTCCCCAATATAAGGTTCACTAACTTTCATTCCTATCGTAGTAGTCTCCAATTTATAAATATCCCCTCTCTTGAAGTAATGGTTTTACTCAAATTGACTAGCCAAATTAACATACTAGACATTTTTTACCACCTTGTTCCACCTTGTAATGAAGATTATGCCCCACTCAATCCTTTCCGTATTTTTTTTTACTAATATATTAATATTTATCCAACCGCAAGTAGCACGTCATCTATGTATGTCTTCTTTACTCAATTTGTCTAACTTATATCTAGATAATAGATATTAGATATGTGTTCGTGATCTTAATGCACGCTGTGTGGTGCGCCCCTCTGTTTGGTGGGCGTTGAGCTGTATGTATTGTACAACATCGTGGGTCCGCCAGTCAATCACACAAAAGTTTTACATTATTGAATTGATTCTGCTGCTTTGGATTTACTTAAGTTGTCCTTTGGATGGATCTGTTAAAACCAAACATATAACTTGATGTATCAGATAGTCTTTTTGAATTCTGAACAAATAATGCACAAAACTTTGTGAAATACAAGTATTTATGTAGACAGGTCTTCATACAGTAGCAAGGTTCATAATATTATAATTATTTGCACAAAGATAAACTTATTGTACAGTGCACACGCTGACAAGATTATCTACACGATTTGCCCAGTACACTATACATACGTCCTTGAGATTGTGGAAGAACTTCATGAGTCTATTAAACGTTCGAACAGAGAAGTTCCCAGCACGACGTAACTATACAACAAACTACAAGGGCTGTCAAGTTTACAAGCTGAAACTTGCTTACCCTTTCACGTTTTAAAACCTTAAAACATTATACCTAAAGTCTTCTTTTCAGCAGCAGCCACGCTTTGATATCAGGTCTGGGAAGCCGTGCAACAACTGGAAAAACAGTCATCACCAAAATGAAACTAATAAACGGAACATACAGCAAAGAATGATGAAAATGTCCTATTAAAACAGCTTGTTTCATAAAAACAGTCAAACTAATCTATTTCTGACAAACTTTAGCTACCTCGATAAATTAACAATAATCATATCGTCGTCATGCTCGCGGAGAAGCACATCTCACAAAGCCCTTCGAAAAAAGCGGACGAATAGCTCACTAAAACATCGGATTGCTGATAAAAAATCACATCAGAAACTCCGTTTTCAAAGCTTTTTACCGCTTTCCAGGAAGATAACAAAGTAAACAATCTGAATTCTATATCGGAATATTCAATCTATCAGACATATAATATACGAACACAGGGGACTTTTTTCCTATCAAACATAAACAAATACAAGGTTTTGCAGCCGTTCTTGTCTTCTGCACTAATACATTTATGGTGCTTTGGCTTCTTTCATTGTTCAAATCTATGATACCTACGTACACATTTTATTTTTTATTGCACATTTAGTATATTCATGTATATTATACAGCCTTAAAACAATTGATGACCATATTGGCTTATTGAATGCAAGATTTGGCAAACAATCAACTAACTAGATATCTTATTTCTGATAACTTTAATTACTAATAGTACACCCAACATCACGCACAACTTGCATAAAGAACAACAACAACGAGTGTATGAACATCAATGTCACTTGGCAATGAAATGAATATTACCAAAGAAGAGTTTTAAAACTCTGCAGAGAGAAGGCCGAGGGGGTGTGTTGCACCCCAAAATCAGCTCTCAATATAATGCGGCGGATGCTTTTGTGAAATCCTTACGTCTAACTTTTTAATACAAAAACTTTCGCAAAGTTTAGTATAAAAGCAACAAAAATAGCAAACACACAAACAAAAGCAATTGCAACAGTCACTTGGAGGACTTGTTGTAGATAGGCGACAACCACAACTACAGCATAGAGACCAGGTCGAAACCTAAGTCCACGCCTCTCCCTACTTTCTGCTCAGCTCCATCAACTGCTGCTAAATTAGCTCTCTCTCTCTGGCTCAAGCTCTGTCTTTGGCTTCATCTGTAACGCAGATTTCAGTTTCAGTTGCTCACCCCGAGTGTTTAAAGCCACTTCAGAGTCCTGAAAAGTAAAGCTTACTTGTTTACATTCTATAACGAGTTATGAAAATTAAAAGTTTAAGCGAGCCATAAACAAGTGTGCCAACAAACACACATATTTATGTATATATAGATAGATATGTACATAGACACCGCAAGAAATGCAACCACATGCCACACACTTAAGTGTCTTATTTAAACAAACCCTACGCATGGGAAACTCGAAATTAGGACAGCAGTGTTATTTACATAGCCAACAATCGTTTATTTTTGGTCTTCCTTTAAACCATATATACATTTGTCCAGCTTCAGAAAACTGTAAGTGATTGCAATTTGTTGTCGGAGAACACTGGAATGACGTAAAACGCACTCAAAGAGGATCAGAGATGGATGGTGTGATTGTATGAACCTGGTGATGTTGTTCTGGTCTTAGGTACAACCAGGCATAACTTCTACGATTAGGAATTCCTTTAATGACATTTTTATCTTCGTCTTTGTTCTCAAAAACTAGATTTTTCTTTACAAACACTTTTGCTTTTGAGCAACCGAGGTTATTTGTATTACACTTATTTTTTTAATCTCACTCATTCATACATATAATATATTCCTCCGACTTCCGATTTATCTTTATACCAGAAGTACCTGAATGGAATTCACCAAGGACCTTATTGAGAATATTGAGAATATACATATATTGAGAATTTTTTCCTCTCTTTAGCTCTAGCTATTTAGCGATCGAGTTTGTTGTTTTCCCAAATGAATCCAACTTCTTAAACCTCCTTGCTTCTGTAAGCAACTCACTAAGTCTAGACTTCACAAACCACTTAACAGATCTTCACATTCTTTAAGAACATTCTCGGTCGGTTTTTTATCGATCTTAATGCTACTTAAATCGCTGTTATGTTAACTTTTACTTTCACTCATATGGTAGAAAACAGTTTTTGCTAGCTCTACAGCATAAGTAGAAATAACACTTTTAGCATATAAACTAAGTTGTAAATTTTTGCACCATGAAAATTTTTGAGCATTACTCGGTTTTTGGTTTTTGGTCTAATAATATGGGCGTTAAACTCGTAATAATTTGTATATAGTAACATAATATATACATAAATACCATAACACATTACTCATATCTAAAGAAAGCGTCAAGAATAAAAGAGACTACGAACTAACGCATACGAAACAGAGGATCATAACCAGCTTCGTATTTATTGCTTCGATTGCTTTCGTCATGCTTCGAGAAATATTATTTGATCAATTCGAATTTTCTTCGTGTTATGTTGTTTAGTATGTAATTTTCCATATTTGGTTAACGAAAAATTTACATATGTAAAGAAGGAGGTAGCAGGTATCTCACAATCAAGCTCACTCTGCAATATTGATAGCTTGATAATGGTGGAATAATGGTTTGGAATTTTTGCATCCATGAATATTTATGAATAGTGAAAAGAAGAACTGCTGATTACGCAGTTTTATCAATAATGCAACATTAATTCTAAAAACGGGGTCGAATTTTCGCTAATATTTTGGTATACGAGTATAACATAATATTTATGGGAAAAAGTGCAATATTGATCGCAATGAGCTGATGGACAGCGGCATAAGACAATATTTAACAAAAATCCCAAAGATTAAAATGACCACAGAAAAAAAAGCAGTATTATTTTTTAAGTATACCAAATGAATATACCGAAAAAATACTTAACTTACCGGAAACAAAAATTACCAAATTGTCTTCCGAAATAACTAGGAACCCACCGTGGCAGCCGTTTTTGCCATATAAAACTGTTTCTTAAGTAACCTACAAAAAACTGTGAGATACCCGCTACCCATTTTGAATAAAAGCAAAATATTGCGGTAATAAATAATCTTAAAATATTAAAAAAAAATATGCATGTATTCTCGATCGGGATTTGAACTCGAGCACCACCGACCGGGTGGTTAAAAAAAAAAAAAGTTTGTACCCCGACCCGGCTAGTCGAACCCGAGCACCACAACAAGCTCGGTGTGCACTCTACCACTAGAGCTATCGCATTGCTTATGAACCCTCTATGCGTACAGATACTAATATAGGCGAGCATTATAGGCTTATACACATACATACAATACATACATAGCAGGCGTTTTTGCTCATACGAAAGTATTTCTTTAGCATCCACAATTTTTATTTATAATTATTGTAAATACGATTTAAAAAAAAAAACAAGTAAGAAAGCTACAGTCGAGTGTACTCGACTGTGAGATACCCGCTACCCATTTTGAATAAAATAAATATATTTTGCGGTATTTTCTCAAAATATACCAAATATACTGCACAAATACTCCAAAATTAACCGAATGGTATATTTGGTATATCGACATAGTGTCGTATTAAAAAATATACGATAGACGGCACAATATACCAGATTGTCATCCAAAGCAACTAAAAAAAAGTAGGCGTTTTTACCCATACAAAAGTATTTTTTTAATAACTTCGACAATTTTCATCTGATCGCACCCAAATTTTCAAGAATCATAACTACTACAGTTACCATTGTACGCTTGTTATTCGATTTTTTTGATTTGCGGGGGCGGAAGTGGACATGGCAAAAATTTGAAACAAACTTGATCTGCGTGCAAACATAACAAATGCTGTCGAAAAAAATGTTTAGCTCTATCTCTCATAGTTTCTGAGATGTAGGTGTTCACATGGACAGACTTACATGTATAAATCGTCTCTGCTGTTGATGCTGATTAAGAATATATATACTTTATAGGGTCGGAAATGCCGCCTTATGCCTGTTACATACATTTCCTGCCGGCACAAAGTTATTATGCCCTGTGGTTCTGAGCACTAGTTCGTTGCTGGTGAAATAAGCACTTACCAGGGTACCGGGTATAAAGAGGCGTTTGTATATTGTCAAGTAAAATATACTACTATTTAGTGTTGAAATATTTCCTCCTATTCTTTTAATATTAGTTCAAAAGCTTCGCAAAAATACATACATAAATATTTTATGTACCTCGTTAGTTGTATTAATAAATTTTGAATTTTTTGAAGATGAAGCTTGTTCTTTTTTTTTAATCCCATTGGAAATTGGGTGATGCAGCTTATGCATACATCTGTATCATTAATTTAATAATTAAACTACAAGCAAATTTGTCTTTAAAACTTGATTATAGTTTCTGTAAAAATTCGTGAAATCTCTTTACAGATACAAAACAGTGCTAGAAAAAGCTACATTTCTTCAGTAGGTGCATCCACAGGTTCCTTATACCGCTAGACAACGTCCAAGTTGATGCCTCCCAGGTACCGTTGACACGCCTTACTGCAACTAATTAGAGTAGCGAACCGACGGGAGCCCACTTTAGCAACGGTGATACTCATAGTGACATACATACATGTACAGTGGATCGCAGCTTATTTCGTGCAGTCGCAAACTAAAAGTTTAAATCTCCACAGCTTCTAAACGATCAAAGATATTTCAAAAATGTAAATGAAGGTTGGTACAGCAGAGTTTGTAGATTTGAAATTAATAAGAAAAATTTTCTTAATTACAAAAGTAAAACATTGACATAAAAAAAAATTTTTTTGGGTTTTTTTATGCCGCAGCTTATTTCGTGCACTTCAAGAATGTTTATTTCGAAATTCCAAAAATTAACCTAATATTTTGTGTTGCCTCCTCTCTACTTTAGGACAGCATTCAGACGCTCTTCCATTGAGGGCACCTATTTTTTGGTCGTTTCTGTCTGTATAAAATGACTGCACGAAATAAGCTGCAGCATAAAAAAAGCTCAAACAAATTTTTTTTTATCTCAATGTTTTACTTTTGTAATTAAGAAAATTTTTCTTTTTAATTTCAAATCAACAAACTCAGCTATACCAACCTTCATTTACATTTTTGAAATATCTTTGATGGTTTAGAAGCAGTGGAGGTTTAAACTTTTAGTTTGCGACTGCACGAAATAAGCTGCGATCCACTGTATATGATACCTCACACGATGTTGTTGTCCTAACGGACGGTTCAGTATTTCGCGTGATGCCTGTCATCTCCCTTCTACTTTAAACTATCATTTGTATTTCCTGCACATTAATAAGAAGCATGCACTTGTTAGTTGTAAGTAGGCTTTTTGCTTTCACAGCAACATTCATTTCCCTGCTCTCTAAATTTATTGTCTATGTGTAAAACGTTGCCTTTCCATCTCCGATGCGCTAGGCTTCTCCAAAGGTCCTGTGCTTTAATTACTTAAAGCACCCTATTAAAAAATATAAATTAATAAATTAAATAAAACCCGTTTAGCATTCTAAACCCATTTTTAAAGATAAGCTCTTTTTCCTTTTTTTAAACACGCCATACCCATATGGTAAAAGAATTTTACAACTTTGTGCCTGCAGGAAATGTATGTAACATGCAGAGTGAATAATCTTCGACCCCATAAACTATGTATATTTGTATGTAGTAGGTTGCGTTCATTAAAAATATGTCATTTAAGAAATATGTACTTATGTATGTATGGCAAAAACGCAACTACAACAATCGGGTCTTTGTTGTTTTGGCTGACATCTGGTATATTTGGTACTCTTTGTAGAGTATGGTTTTATTAAAAATTAACGCTCAGCTTATTTCATTTGTTAATTAATGTTAAGTTCTAGGGTTAGACGCGTTGTTCTAAGTGACAAAGAACATTTCTAATAAAATTTGTCACTGCACTTTATTTGCAAAAATATGCTAAGAGCACTACAATAATCACAAAATATAATGATAGAACACTTAATTTGGTTATAATTATGAACCTTTATTTTTGTAGAAAGTTTAATTAAAACCCAAAATTTGAATATAACATATGTATGTATGTAGCTACGTCAGCCACTCACACCCTCCACTCTTTGGAGCCTCATAATTTCGGTGATGTGCAAAGCTTGTTGAAGTGCTAGATTTTCAATGTACGGATTGTTTCCAAATGCTTGTCAAATTTCTTGGAAACAATCATTTCGATGCAAATGGCATATGGGTAATTATCTGACGGATGTCGCGTGCGACCATCTTTTCAGTGAACAAAAACAACATAACCAGAAACAATTTTAAAAATAAGAAAAGTTTATTTTTATAGCTCTACAAAAGTACTTTAGTTACAGCTAGGAATGGTTTTCGAATTTTCTTTCTGTTTTGTTTTCTGATAATTGCAAAAATTAACAAATTCGTACGCAAAACCAAAAAATATTCGAATTTATATATTTTATCGTAAAACGGAACAAGTTCCTAAAATCAATCTTAGCTCTTAAAATAGTGCTAATCCAAAGTTTTAAGAATAACCTCCACTTATTTTTAAAATTGTTTTAGTTTATTTTTTTTAACTGTAAAGGTGGTCGCACGCGACATTTACCAGAGAATTACGCATATTCCGTGTATCGGTCAGCGATGTCGGCAGCTGCAGGTCTGACAAACGCGATTTATTTCCCACATTTTCTTTACCATTGCCAGCAATGTAAAATAGGACGAGTATAAATTTAATATGTTGTTTATTTATCCGAACCTTATAATATTGCAGTGAATGACAATTTCGAATGAATGGATAAAGGAGAGCTGCGAAAAACCAAAATCAACAATAATACTACAGTTTTTCTTGCATTAGAGTATGGAATTCGTTTTTAACGAATCGATTAATTATCGCCTCTTTCAGAATTAAATTCATCAATGAAAAAAAGGGAAGATCAGCGAAAAGTAAAAAAGCAATTTAACTGCAAATGTTGTTGTCTTTTTATACTAAATACATATGCTTCAAAATCAATCATTCAACGTAAATTGCTTTGCCATTTATACACATGTTTGAGAAATTCTTTTTTTTTAAACATATCTTCAACTTTTAACTTTGTACATTCAAGTACACTCTACGCAGACTTTTGCGAAAAAATATTGTAAAATTTTAATTCAAAAAATTGTTTTAATATAATTGTATTAACGGACTTGATTAAAACAATATACATATAATAGTACACTAAACATGAGTATGAAAATGTATAATCTGATTTTACATTGACAATATACATATAAATTTACAACACAAAAAATATTATAGTGCAGAAAACGCTGCTAAGATAAGACTTCGCTCATTGTAGGAATATTTAAATATTCAAAAACATTGTTTTCAATCATCATTGATGATATGTACATAAAGTTGATAGTTCATAACTTTTGGTATGCATGCGCATATCCAATTTATAAACTAATAACTGTCTGGAACAGTACATACCATATCCATTCATGTAGATAAGTTAAGCTTTTTACATTAACTGTAGAAAATATTGAAAATATGTAAATGTCAGGGTGTCCTGTAATTGAATTGTCACATCAAAATGTTCTTCTTTGATTCCAGTTGCAATTTATTGCATGCAGAAACACATTTCATTAGAAACACCCATTACTGGCCAAGGTCCATTTCTACCTAATCCTCGGAATACTCCACCCGCTGGGCTAGCTTTCAGTTCCACGGCTTTAAGGGCGGTCTGCCCAAAACCAATCTCTTAATTTGTTTACAAGATTTGTTCGATCTCCTCATATTGCTCTATGCGCCTAGCTGTGCAGTAGTTTTACTACACTTCTGAAACCCTCAAAAATATGTAAAAAGGTAAAAACTTGGCGTAAAGATATTTACAAAATTGCCAATGGTAAAACAGGCTATCTCAGAGCCATACACAGATTTGGGATTTATTTGTTACTTTGCATATTTTCACCCCGAAAAATTTCCAGCTGAACACAAGTACATCTCTTTATGAAAACCCACGCATATGTTAAATACCTACATCTGCTAAGTATATAAAATATTTATATACGAGTATATCAAGCTTGCACTTTGTCAGAATAATTTTAGCAATGCGCTACTTGGATAGGACTCTTCATTTTTGCAATCACCACTGTTTACCAGTTCAGGTTTAGCTCTTATGCCAGTAAAAGAAATACCATATATAATATACCGCAAAAATACTAAAAGTATACCAAATTGATTATTCGGTATATTTATGCAGTGTATTTAAAACATACGATAGAATGAGAAATATACCAGATTGCCAGCCAAAGCAATTAAGAACAACCAAGGAATCACAAAAACTATAGTTGTATAAACAAAAATTCGCGACTCTACCTTTTAAAATACGCTTGTTATTCGAGTTTTGTAAATTTGCGAGGGCGGAAGTGAGCAGGCAAAAATTTGAAACAAAGTTGATCTTCTTGAAAACATAACAAGTGCTTTTGAAACAAGTAAGAAAGCTACAGTCGAGTGTACTCGACTGTGAGATACCCCGCTACCCATTTTGAATAAAAGAAATATATTTTGCGGTATTGTTCTCGAAATATACCGAATATAGTACGAAAATACTAAAAATGGTATATTTGGTATATGCATTCAAAATATATCATAGACGGCACAATATACCAGATTGTCAGCCAAAGCAACTAAGACCCCTAGTAAGTAGGCGTTTTTTGCCCATACAAAAGTATTTCTTTAATAACTTCGACAATTTTTATCTGATCGCAACCAAATTTTTAGGAATCTAACTACGAGGGTTGCTATTTATATTTCTGGCCTAATAATGAAAATGTGAATATTTATAATTATTTATTGTTTTTCACAGTATTCTCCAGCAAGATTTATACATTTTTGAATGCGCTCAAACCAATTGTCGAAGCACTTTTTCCACTCTGATTGAGGCACCTCGAAAACATGGTTTTTGAACGCTTCAACAGTATCTTCTGACATCAAAAATCGATGACTACGCCTTTTTTCCTTGATGTGCGGGAATAAAAAGAAGTCACTGGGTGCCAAGTCAGGGCTGTACGGCGGATTATCCATAAATTCTAATTTTTTAACGGAAAAAAGGAGTTCGCGTTGTCATGGTGCAGAATGATCCATCTTTTCTTGTTCGTTTTTCGAATTTCTAAAAGGACTTCAGGCTAACAAATTCTGATGTACCACTCAGAATTGACCGTCCTACATTGCTCAAGCGAAACAGTCACCACATGACCAGTTTTACCGAAGAAACAGGCGACCATTTGTTTCATAGTGCTTCTTCCACGAACAACTTTCGTCACCTGTGGCGATCTTATAAATGTCTTTTGAAACACAGCGAATGTATTTTTCAAAATTTCTTTGAACCAATCCACACAAGCCTTTTTTGAGCAATTGTCAAATTGTGCGGGATCCAACGAGAACAATCCTTTTTTACGACCAGGTGTTTATGCAATATCGAATGTATTCTGGTAGAAGAAATGTCCAAGGATGTCTCTATCTCACGATATGTCACATGACCAGAGTTGCCAATGCAAATTTATACATTTCCCCAAAAATCGGGATAAAATTCCCCAAATTTGGGGACAAAAATCCGCTGATTCCACACAAATTCCCCACATAGGTTTTTTAAATGAAACAATTAAAAGTTGAGTATAACTCATATTAGTATTCTTAATTAATTAAAATAAAAACTCAAACAGTTAACATTCATATTCTTTTCCACATTTTTGTGGATAGCATTTTGTTTGACGGGTTGAACTTGACGCTGCCGCCTAGTTTTTTTATTCCTTCTCTTGCAGCCATAAATCGTTATATCGTTACTTCGCGACAGAAATAACATAAATTTATCGAACTCAGCTACGAAAATGACGAAGACAGCGCGCATAACATGTAGGCGTTTAAGAAAGAGAAAAACGGGAATCTAGAGATGTGCCATACATAATATTTTTAAAAAAGGTCGATGTCGTGTCGATAATGAATGATGAAATATTTATCGACGAGAATAAGATGTCAAAAAATGTAAAAATCCCTGCATTTTCCCCACATAATGCCAATCCCCAATAACTCCCTAATCAACTTAAAATTCACTTTGGGGAATTCCCCACAAATTGGCAACGCTGCACATGACGATCCTGCATTTTCAGTTCACGCACGGTATCAATGTTTTCTGGCACAATGACTGTTTTTTGGACGACCTTCACGATCTTCGAGCGAGCATCGGCCACGATAGAATTCACTAAACCAGTTTTTCATAGGGCTATAAGATGGCGCTTCATCGCCATACAAAGATTTAAGTTCGTCGGTCACTTTTGTCGTGATAATCCTCGTCGAAAGATGTTAAAAATTATTGCTCTAAAGTCTTCACGAGTTAATTCCATTTTTCCGAGGTAAGTTTTTGATTAATCGTTTATCGATATCAAACGTGGTCGCACATGAAAAAGTTGTATGGAGGTTTTATCGATAAAAGACCAAACTTTTTTTAGGAAATAGCCAATTGGTCCTAATATGGCTAGAAGTGACATAGGCCAGAAACTTAAATAGCAACCCTCGTATTATAGTAGTTATTGTATATGCAATTCTAGCTTTAAAATTACGCTTGTTATTCGATTTTTTTGATTTTCGGGGGCGGAAGTGGGTGTGGCAAAAATTTAAAACAAACTTGATCTGCGTGCAAACATAACAAATGCTATCGAAAAAAATTGTAGCTCTATCTCTTATAGTCTCTGAGATCTAGGTGTTCATACGGACAGACGGACATGGCTAGATCGTCTCGGCTGTTGACGCTGATCAAGAATATACATATATACTTTATAGGGTCGGAGATGCCTCCTTCTACCTGTTACATACATTTCCTGTCGGCACAAAGTTATAATACCCTTCTACCCTATGGGTAGCGGGTATAAAAATACCGCACAATAAATGGCGACTCGAATTTTTCAGCGTTAAGACCCGAGACGTAATATCCATGTCCGTGTGTCTGTTTGAAGACTGAATCATTTTTTACATTTTCAGGCAGATTTAGTTTGCTTTAGATATTTCCCAAGCTGACTTTCGCCCACACAAGTCGAAAAAATTGAATAGCAACAGTAATTTGTAAGCTAATTCCCTTCTTTATGATTCCTAATTCCTATATTGATGTACCAAATGTAGCACTCGGCACATTTAAGTATTTTTTCAGTATATTTATTTTGTATATTTTAGGAATAACACCTCATTGTTTTGCTATTATTGAAAATAAGTAGCGGGTATCTGACTACCGACCACACTACACTATAGCCTTCTTACTTGTTTTAAATTTCCACACCGTCATCTATGTAGATACGCTGTGGAAGGTATACTCGTACAGTCAAACAGTCAAGCAAACAAGTAGACAAGTCGTCGGCCGGACTGACAAAAAGAAGAGAGATAAACATTCTATGTTCTTTTCTATCAGCCTTTATATTTTGCTTTGTGTTTACATAAAAGTGAAGTGAGGCAGATTGTGCACGAGTGCGTTAATCAGCGCTTCTGGGCAAGGACACAGGCCATAAAGACCTGAATGCCGTCGTGAGACCATGGATACGAGGGACAGAGAGTGTTTTAAATCAACTTCAGCCAGCAACTTTATGTTGAATTTTTCTCTTCTGTTGGTCAGGTTTCTGACAAAACAGATTAAAAAGATTGCAGACTGCGAAAATCAAAAAAATGAACGTGCGGTAATTTACATACCTATTTTTTCCTCCCACTCTCGAACCACCGGGGGTTGTCTTACGAATTTATTGTGCACATGTTTTATACTACCGTCAGTTATACACTTTTCCCTTCTACAATATAGTATATACCTACAAATATATATTTACAGCATATATATACATACATATACTTTTGAGTTTAGGATTACAAGGAATTTCCGGGGATTCCGTTATAATTGAATTTCTTTCGGCTGTTTGTTGCTTCTTCTCATTGTTTTTCGGTTGTAGCTGCTTTACATATTTTGTATTTCCTAATTGTAGCCGCTTTCCACTGCCCCTGCCAGATTATTTAAATGGCCTCTGGACAACACTCGCTTTTTTTTTTTCAAGAATTTAACATATTTTGTTGTTTTGATTGTTAGGTGATTATTTTAAGCGAATAATAAAGGAAACTCGTAAGTAGTATTACGGTATAATTAAAATTTCCAACTTAGGTTAGAACTCAATTAAATTAACTTTAAACTGTAAAGGTACACTTAAAGAAAAAGATGTGGACAAATTATCGGTATTTAACGGCATTCTTTACCAGAGATGCAAATTTGTTCTTCAGATAATAATTATGTATAAAAGTTATTTTAGCGGGTGTCTAGAGTCTAGATTGTGAAACACTCGCTACCAATTTTGAACAAAAGTGAAACAGTATACTATAGAGTTTAAAATATTCCACATTGTCAGCTAAAGCAACTAAGAACCAGCGTTTTTCCAATACAAAAGTATTTCTTCTTTCTTTGAAGTCATAAATATCTTATTGTATGCTTCGAAAATTGCGCTTGCAATTCGATTCTTGTCAATTTATGGTTCGGAAGTGTGAAAAAATGTGAAACAAACATGATCTGAGTGTAAACATAACAAGTGACTTTTAAGCGTTCCTTTGATAAAAAATCATCACATAACGGTGCGAAAATGATACGCTAAACAAATAATCGATTTTTAGCCTATGCATGCCAAATTTTAGTTTGTTACCGTTAGCTTTCACTCTCTGTTGGTAAGAATGCATGTAGACAATTACATACTTTCATGCTGTTGAGCACGAGCAAATCAAAAACCAATTAAATTTAACTATGTATTTGATATTTAAGAATTATTAAAAAATTAGGTTTAATAAAAATTTATTTAAAAACATGGACAAGAAGGCTGAAATAAGTTTGGCTGTCAGGCCTTTAATGGCAGCAAAGTTCAACGCTGGAATAAAAGTAAAAAAAAATCTCAAATGAGTTCAAGGTGATGCGTCAAACTGTACATTATCAAATTAAGAAGTTCAAAAACATAATGACGTAAAGAACTTGAGGAGAACAGGCCCTTAGCGCAAAACTACGATCAATGAAGACAGACTCCTTTTGCGAGAATTTAAAATAATATATTTTTCCAAAACCTCAATCCTCCTTTTGTACAACATCAAAAAATAAAGGCTTTGTAAGATTACCTAAAGGGCAAGGACAGAAAACAGGGCCTTTTTGCGAAAAAGTGAGTCATGGAGAAAGCTATTTCAATGCGTTGATTTGATTTTTCAATGAAGATTTGAAGGTCCCAAACAATAATGCCTTTTCTGCCGGTGATAGGCTCATTTATTCTGCTTCAGGATAATGCCCCTGCCACAAAGCCCGGATGAAAGTCTGGTTACTTTGGTGGATTCAGTGCCAAGACGCTTGCAAAAAGTTATTGATGCCAAAGAAGAATAGGTACATATTTTACATATAAAATCATAGCTTTTTGTTTCTCTTTGGACTATAAACTTATTTTTCGGTTTTGCGTTTGTAGGGCTGCGAGGATCTGACCCGAATCTTGGACTTCCGGGTCAGCCGATCCCACTTCTGATGTCGGAAATTTATTTAATGTACGATCCATAATTTTCTTATTATAGCAAGGTCTGTTCGCTTCCTCGACGCTTCACCAATATTTATTTCATCATGCCCCGAAATTCATCAGGATCATCGGCGTCTCTTTCTATCTCGTCAATCGTATCGCGTTCTACGACCAGACCTCACTCAGCAACAGAGTGTACTTTTCTCTCTCTCTCTCGATCTCTCTCCATCTCTGTCTCTGCCACTATGCTTATTGAATCAGTGCGTTTGCAAAAAAAAAAGTACCGCAATATTTGCTAACTGTGTCTCGCCCTTATTCTTGTAGTTATTGTCTACGACATATAGTATATACATACCCATCAGTACGGCGGTACGGCTGGACGGCAATTGGGTAGTCCCGACTTACTACTTCGTGGTAGATTTGTGCGATTTCTGCAGAAGGTGACTGGCTCGTACCACTTGATAAACGAATACAGGCTCAAATTTATTCATGATCATTGCATTAATTTGTAAACCGCACCAAGGATCGAACGATGTGAAATTTGATAACGAATAGATAAATAACCATAATTTTTTTGTAAGCGAAATAAAAATAGACGCGTAGAACCAAACACTCGATTCGACAGTTGGTATATGCGAGACTAGATCTATTGATAATAATATATTAATTATAGATCAGTTTTTACGTTACTTAACTCTTAACTTTTTTTTTTTTAAAGGACGTTTTAATAGTAGACAACATAAAAATAGTAAAGCCATTAAACTGACTATTGTTAATAATGTGTTTTAAATGATTTATAGAAAACAATCTTGCTGGTCTCAAATTAAATATTAAATCAAATTAATCAAAAAATGTAATAAATATTATATTTTATAACTTCATAATGCCCCCAAGTTCTCTAGTGATTTCGGTTGTGACGTACTAGTACCTCGTTTTAAAGGGCAGTATGCAGTCTGCTGCCATTGTATTGGCAAACTATGTCTGTGTGAGTGTGTGAGAGAGAAAACATGTAGTTTTCTTGGAGAAACTCTTGTTATTTTTTTTGTAGCTCTGATTCGTGCTTTATTGCATTATAATTGAATCTTGAAGCGCACAACTAACGCAGGAAATGTTGGCTGACTGGTTGCCTTTCCCTTTCTGCTTCAGCGCCGTTGCCTAGTGGCAGTTTCTCTACTTTCCGCGCTTGTCTTCGCACTCCTGCTGCATTTAATGCCAATGATTTAAAAAGACAAAAAAGCAAATAAGATTTCTCTTTTCAAATAAACACGAAGTCAAAATACCCTAATATGAACCGTTTTAAAAGTACTCCTAAATCACAAAACTAAGTAAGTACAAGATTATTAACAGACGATTACATATTTTGAGATTTTGTGTATTAAAACATTTTATATACATAACATACATACAGAAGGTGTACGTATGTAAGCTATTTAATGCTGAGGATTAAACCATGTGCTACTTTGATTTTTTCAAACTCAGAGTGAATAGCGGAGGAAATATTCAAACTTTAACTTACGAAAGTACTACATGCATATACATACATACATATACGCTTTAATGAAACTATAATACACTCTACCATTACAAATATAAAGAGATGGGCAAAGTAATATTTACTTACTGGTAGCCACTCTATCTTCTAACCATCATCCATCTGAACTCCCTTTGGTTCATCATTGATAACAGCGTTCGCTATCCACCATTCGCCTCGTCACTTCACCGCTCATTTTACTCATTGCCAGCTAAATAAATGCAATAAAAATTGTTTTCCCATAGACGACGAGGACGGGCAAGCAAATGTTGTTGTATATGAGCTACATACATATATAAACGAGAAATTGTATTTTGCGAGTGCAGTAAGTTTTTGTAACACACAAACTACTGAAGTCCTCGATTGATAGTCCTTTTCTCTTAATCTTTCTATGGGTGTTTCACTTGCACGTCAACGTTATTCATGCCACTGTCACAGATAATCCGCTGCTAAGTTGGCTTCTCTTGACTTCGCTTGGGATTAGGTCTACGTTTTATATAGTATGGCATGATATTTTGCCGCTCGGTTCTTTGTGATCTTCTATTGCTTAGTCTCGGCAGCGCTTAACTTGGCTTATAAGCTGCCAATATTAAAATTATGACAAGTTTACGGCAAAAGCAACAGAAAAGAGAGCAAAATGCAATTCATGACAAGCTGATGTCTTGCGGTTTCACTTTATTGCCGCTAACCAAAGTGTTCCTCCTAGGAACAAGAAGTAAGAAAGCTACAATCAAGCCTGATTGACTGTGAGATACCCGCTACCCATTTTACGCTGTTATCTTTAAATATACCAAAAAGTTCACTAATATTCCTAAAGCTGTCTTTGATATATTGATTTACTATTTCATTTCAAATATAATATACCATAAATCACAATACTAATCGGCCACTAAGGGCCGACACAAACTGCCATTTTTTGCCACATACAAAGAGCGAACTTTTTATGCCGATCAAGGATATATGTATATACTTTAAGGAATGACAATTCCTGCCGGCACAAATTAATAATCATTTTAAAAACAATACGAAACAAAAACACTACGAAATTTAAATTTAAGGTTTACTTGAATAATATCAATTTGAATTCAGCACCAGTTTACCAGTACCTTTTAAGAAAACGAATAAATGAGAACAAACACGAAAGAAGTGAAGAAAGAAGCACCATAAATAGCTGCACAGCATTTGTGCCTTTCTAGTTGCCACATTTGAATAAAATATGAATAAAACCGAAATGCATTTAGTTGATAGTACGACGAACGAGGAGCAAATAGTCAATTTCGTAGAAGAAGGTGCTCATCAGTCCGTTAACTCCCTTTTCCCAACTTGCCGGTTTCTCACCTTTCATTTTTGCTAGCTCTTCACATACTCTCCTACAAATACGATAATATTTGCATTCAGTTGTCCCTTTATCCTGTTCGCAGTAGCTTTTTTATTTTGTCGTCAAAACGTCAGCGTCAGCCCCGCGACGTTGTCGACGTTCTGGTTGCCTTCGTCTGAGCTCGTTCCGGAGTAGCATTCGCTTGGCTTAATTTTGGCTAGGGAAAAAGTGCATAAAAATCTGCGGCGAATTTGCAATTTTATGTCGACTGTAGGCCAGTCACAGTCACAATTTTCACGTCGTCAAATACCGTTTGCAGTGCTGTGTGGCCTTTATTGAGGCCAGAACATGAATGTTTGGTCTTCGGTGTATGCTTTCTAAAGCGTCTTGACAACCAGTCAGGTTGCTATTTAGGAAGTAATTTTCGCGTTTTCGTCGCAGTTCCTTTTTTACCTTGAGTGTTATCGCTGTCTTTGTCTCTGACTGACTGCGGTTTCCTTTTGGGCAGGTTTTTCACGTTAGCTTTTATTTGATCTGAGACTACTCTCTTGCAGCTCTACCTCTCCATTTCTATAACATAGCTGCTTGACAAGCTGCTTTAATGCATTTTTTAAAAAGCCAAATGCGCAAATTGAATGCGCCTTGCCCGGCTTTTCTGCGGTGTCCTTCTAGATAGAGCACGTGCGCTCTCAAGCTGCCAAACAGGCAGTACACAGAGACCGGAAGCCAGACCAGCAGAGAAACACACGCCGCAGAACGACACGCAGGCATAATTTCTGCTGTTGCACTCAGACTTAATGAATATTTCAACAGTCATACTTGTCCATACATTAATACATAATACACTTGTTTTATTTACGTGCAAACGTACATATATATATAGGTAAGTATAAATGTTTTGCATTTATGTATCAGTGAACTGTGCAATTTAAACGCCAAATGCAATATACATAAATATACATAGGGTCTAATATTCTTCGTTTTAATTTTTTTCTTGTTACATGGTTGTTGAAACGCAGAGTGTTTCAAAAATTACTTTGTAAATAAGCAAACATTTAATCGAAAATTTTTAAGCTAATCTGCACTCCTCACTTATTTTAATGATCTCTTCAATTCGACAGGATTTTGACTTCATTCAGGGATTTTATTTTGATACCCGCTACCCATAGGGTATTATAACTTTGTGCCTGCAGAAAATGTAGGTAACGGCAAGAAGGACCCTATTAAGTATACATATATATATATATATATATATTCTTGATCTGCGTCAACTGCTGAGACGATATAGCCGCGAAATCCGTTTAAAACACTGGTTCTCAGAGACAATAAGAGATTTAATTTATCATATTTTTACAGATAAAGTTTGTTTGTTTTTGCCACGCAAACTTCCGGCCTTGCAAGTCGACTAAAATTTTGGTACATACAATAAATAGGTTTGTATACAAAAAGCGCCTACTACAATCGGGTCTTAGTTGCTTAAAAATTCTGATATATTTTCTACTCTAAGGTATATTTAAAACTAGTTGACCCGGCGAACTTTGTTCCGCCCTTATGACAGTAAATAAGCAGATTGTCTTTTTTTTTATTATTTCATTCATTATTATTTCTGTATTTTAGTACATAGGTTGCTCTTCACCTAAGTACCTTGTGATAGACGATATTTATTATTTATTTATTACCAGGCGTAAAAACAAACAATGCAGATGGTCTTCCGACCCGTGAACATGCCACGTATAATTGCGTAAATTGCATTGTTCATCAATTTTCTAACCACCAAACGCGTACCGTTGCAGTTTTGGTTGGTTTATATTTCGAAGCATGATTACTACGGAGCCAACCTTTAGGCGTAAATTGTGCGGTGGTAAGCAAGGCACATCCAAAGAGTTTAAAAATTCAATTGGATAGTTGGTGGCTTCATCTTCATTTGTGACGCAGTCAATAGATTTGAATGAATGCATTATCTTATTTTGAATTATGTAATTCAGGTTATCTACATCTTTATTCTTAACCGCTAAAATTGCTCGCTCATTTATTTTATTTTTTTTCATTATTTAATTTATTTTAATTTTTTTCCGTCTCCTGGCTCTAAGCTACCTCCCTACCAATTTTCAATTTTCTCAAATCTGTTTTGCCGTTCTTGATTTATAAGTGGTCTAACATAACACCACTTTCTTTTATATAATATATATAGATGAACTACTTTATCGAAATATAGCCTTTGACATATTTTCGTTTTTTTTTACGTATATTTATGGTATGTTTGTGGAATCTAATTTTATTGTGGTTAGCGGGCAGTAGCTTTATTCTTGTTGTTTTTTATATAATTTATAATTTATGTAGAAAAAAGATTACAATATTGGAAATTAATTTCAATGTATACCAGTTTAATTTCAATTCATATAATTAAATTTTTTCTAACTTCAACTTTTCATTGCTCCTTACAAGCTCCAAGGAACTGACCCTATAAAAACTCTCTCATGCTATCCATTAGCATGTGTAATATGCGAGTGCCTTCTTAAGGAAACTTCCAACCACAATTTAATCCTTGTGGAATTATTTGATCCAATGCTTAATCCACATTGGTCTTACAAGATACTCAAAACAGTCACCCTCTTTCTGTATATTGCTCCACTTTCGCAGTCCAGGTGTCCTCGTGTTTTTTTATACCCTACTATACTTGTTGAAAAAGAAGAGGTGTACTAATTGTTTCTGTGAACATAATAGGCAGAAGAAATCATTTGGGATGTAATTTATCGTACCATATATGTATACCTTTATAATTAAACTACTACTACAAACCCTCATTACAAAATTGTTTACAAAGATTCTTAGTGCTTGGAATTAACTGTTAAGCGTTAAAAATAACAATAATATAATATAACTTAACATACTATATTTCTTTTTACAAATAACAAACATATAGTACAATATATTTTAATTCTGGCATTCTGGCAGCACTAACAACAAAGCTATAATATATTTGTTAATACAACCATTTCTAAGAGATGAAAGTAGTAGTATCTCGTACTCGAGCACTAAGTATAGGTGAGAGCATACTTACTTGTTTTCTGTGTATTTGTTAATAAACTCCCTGGCAGACTAAATTCAAATTACGCACACATCTTAAGAGCAGGCAACTGAGACATAGGACGGCAATGCTCTGGAGTCGACAGTCATTTCGCTTATAGGCGTCTCATTATGTCAGGTCTATATTCATATACATACGTACATATGTATATACATACAAACATACTCGTACACCGTACTTCCCACGTCGTGTCCCGCATATCCGTTTTCGTATCCGTATGCGCCAGTGCGTTTCAGTTCTTGGCATGACTGCCTAGCTGGCATCTGCTTAGGATGACTTCTCCTTTTGAGTTTGCTTGTCGTAACATTTCATCTTTATTTTAGCATGATTCCCTAGGCGACGCTTATTGTTTTCCGTGGAAAAGGCAAATGCAATGGCTACAAATTAGAAGCGTGCTTAACGCCCAAGACGAGGCATGTAAGCATGTAGCTCGAACCAGTTGGGCAGTCTCTAATTGGGAACACGACTAGAATAAACAGACCCCACTGCCAAATAATATATATATGTAGGTATTTTTTTTGGTTTGAAGAAAGGTGATGTAAATTACTTATAATTAACTATTTAATCAAAAAATCTTTTATATTTTTGTACATTTTTATTTGATTCTTTTATAATTAGATGCTAGTTTGCCTACAATAAAATTGATTTAATTATCTAAGACATTTAGTTCGTAGTATTTATAACAAACTAATTATGGCTCAAGTTTTCGAGAGATTATTTAAAAGCTCTGAACTCTTTAAAACAATTTTAATATTATTGTGCATAAAGTACAGCTGTAGCGTTTGGCTGTACTTTATGCACAATAATATTAAAATTGTTTTAAAGAGTTCAGAGCTTTTAAATTGTCCAATTTTGTGTTTTGTTTTTGTGTCATAGAACCGAAAAATTCTTGTATGTTTCTTAATTTTTACGAGGGCTACAATGTTTCAATTATCGATCAGTTGGTTGCTGCCCGAAAAAAATCCAGAAAACTATGAGCTTTTGACATTTTTTATTCTTCTACTAAATTGAAAATAATAAATTAAAAATATAATTCAAACAATATATAATATGGTATTAATTCTTTTGAGAGTGAGATAATCGACAATTCGACTATGGTCGACTGATGGTCATGACCGTGTAGCATGGATTCTAACATACATACATCACATGTGTCTAAAGTTTTTCTCCAAATCTGTGTAATACCTTAAACAAAGTTGCCGAGGGTGAATTGAGAAGTTCAACGTTTTGGTGGAGCTTGGATTTATTTCATGCCTTATGTGTACACCCTTTAAGTCACCCACATATCAGCTAAGAACACCAAGACATGACGAAGACATGTTGTCAAGACATGTTGGTGCAGTATGGTACTGAGAATTGTAAGCCGACCATTATACCGCTAGAAGCAGACTGTAAGGTGACGTGCGAAACTAAAGGATTTCAAGCGGTGGACCAACACAACATATCCTGATATTACGACGACAAGTTTGACCAAGGAATACTAAATCATATCATGAGCAGCAAACTAAAACCAAAAAAACGAACTTGTGGTAAGGCCATTTACACATAGATACAGATGGGCAGGCGACAAAAGTTATCGCAAGTCGTTTAGCGGTTGGGCTTCCTATGCAGCGAGAACTGCGTTCACATATGATTCAAAGGCGCAATGTATGGTCGCACACTGATGAATTCATCAGCGACTAAGAAGGTCAAGAAGTTGTTTGGAGAAATGGGGATTTATAAAATGAAGTATAGAATAATGTATAGTATTAATTAAAGTGTAAAGTCTTGTAAAGAATTCTACAATTCATGCATGAAGTAAACATATGGATAAATAGATGTAGATAGAAATAAATAAGAAAGCTACAGTCGAGTGTGCTCGACTGTAAGACACCCGCTACCCATTTTGAATAAAGGCAAAATATTGCGGTACTATTCTCAAAATCTACAAAAAAAAAAATAATAATAAATAAAAAAAAAATCAAAATACTGAAAATATATCAAATGGTATATTTGGTATTTCGATACAGTACCACATTCAAAATATACCATAGACGTCAATGCAACGAAATAAGTGTTTTTCCCCATACAAAAGTATTTCTTTAATAACCTCGACAATTTATATCTGTATACTCGAATACGAAAATTCGCGATTCTAGCTTTAAAAATACGCTATTTGATTATTATTTGATTTTTGTTGATTTGCGGCGGAAATGAACGTGCCGAAAATTTAAAACAAACAAGTGTGGACGGAAAAAAAATATCTCTATCTCTTATAGGCTCTGAGATAATATATAATTTTTAGGGTTGGAGATGCCTGCTTCTGACTGTTACATACATTTCCTAACGGCACAAAGTTATAATACCTTCTACCCTATGGGTAGCGGGTATAATAAAAATATTCACACATGTCAAAACTTAACGCTGGCGAATCTGGCTAGTACCTATAAAATAGGAAGTTCATTAAATACATCGCGGTTAAAGTTTCAGGGCACTATGGCTTGTGTAGTATAAGTTTTCACAGCATAGCCGAAAAGTAATGAAATCTAAAAATTAAAATTTCTTGCAGTAATAATTTCATTTTATTTTTCATCCGCAACATAATAAGAGCATTCAGTTTTACATTTATTCATCATACAATAAGTTGATTAACAGTTTTCATTTTCATTCAACTTTCAATTACTGTTTTGCTTCGGTTCCTCTAGTTCCTGATGACACATTTATCGTAATATTAACAATGCCCAGTTCACATTTGATTAAATGTTTTAATATTGTTTAGGCTCCTTCAAAATGATAATAGCCGTTGAAAATAGTCTTGTATATAGTCTTTGCGACGTAAACTAGAAACATATAAACATTTTAGGGACTTCTACTTTTTCAGGCCCCAGGCGTTATTACTGGGCACCGGAACACGGCGTTGGCCTGACTCACGTGCCAAGACCTCCATGATACTAGTGGCGGGTAACCAACACTACAAAAAAAGGAAAAAGTTTCATAATAGAACTAGTACGAGTTTATGTATGTTAAACTTACACGCTCCTTGTACGCCGTGGCAACCACATTGCGATTGGGCTCCTTGTCATAAGACACGGACTCAATGCCAAACACCTCACATAGCTCGTGGACCAGTTGGCGCTTCTCGCGGTTCATGGTGGGAAATGAGTGGCTTCTCGATTTCTGCTTGCTTTCCTTGGCTAACTTTACTAAATCGCTTAACGTTTCATAGACGCTCTTGGTCAAAGCTGGATTTCGTTTGGCGAAACCACGAGTGAATTCCGAGTACTTGGTGAGTGACTTTAACTGTGTATCCGGGTTGCGTGACTGCAAACCGATAGCCAACCGACGATTGCGTTCTAATAGGCGGCACTCTTCATTGCAGTCCAATCTGTAAGTAATTATAAATAAAATCTAAATAACCATGACTAGTATAATCCATAAAAATATTACGTTTTGTTTGATTTGCTTGCTTTCCCTGGAGCCAAAATTTCGCTAAGTTCCATGTAGTTGCCACGAGACATTTCAGCCATTGACGAAGCCAACTGGGCTGTAGCAATCCGACTGTGCTCTCTGGCCAGCTCTTGACAACTGCGGTTCTGCTTCCGGTTTCCACACTCACACTGCACCTCAACGAGCTCCTTGCACGGCGTCTCTGGGCAACTACCTTCATGGCACGGTGCAGCACATTTGTGACCACAAAGCACGCGTGGCTTGGTACAGCTTTGGCGGCACAATTCACCAGCTTGCTGACAATCGTCCTCGTGACATGGTCTTATACATTTGTGGCGTCCGCAGGCAAGTGGCTTTCCACAAGCTAGACCACAACTAAAGCTGAGCTGCGAGCAAGGTATGGTCTTGCGCTGCTCATGATTGCCGTGACACCATTTAGTTGTGAACATCATGCATGGCGGACAAATAGCCGCCGCATGGCAATTGTGTTGAGGTACATGCTCGCATCCATGAGTGCGAGAACAGGGTCGCTTGCAGACGGGTTTCTTGGTGCCACAAGGCACCGGTGGGTAGATGACTTCTGCACCACACTCGCAATAGAGCTCCTCGAAACTACTTCGATAGCAGGGGGGACAGTTACCGCGATGACATGGCTGGTCGCACTTGTGGCGTCCACAGCTCAACGTGCGATTGCAAGGCAAAGGGCAGGCGTGATCAAGATCAATGCAGCACTCGGCGTTACATTTGTGCTTGCCGCAACTACGCTTCTTGGTGCAACGTCGCTTGCAGCGCGCATCGTCTGCTCGCGTCGACAGCTGCCGACACTTGATCATTTGATCCATGTGTCCACAGCGGCATTTGACGGCCGTCTGCTTGGGACACGGCGGACATTGTCCCAAATGGCATTTGCTCGTGCACTGATGAGGATGAGCAGGCTTGCCACAGCGTAATGTCTTGCCACACATGCTGTCGCAGGTGGGCACTGGATCAAGGCAACTGGCACGCTGCTCAACAGCAACGGGCAGCTTACCGCAAGGGCAAGTAGTAATCTGAATGGGGCTGAGCTTACAAGGACGGCAGGCGCCGGCATGGCATGAGTCCTTGCACTTGTGATTGCCACAGGGCAGTGGTTTCCCGCAACATTCCTTGCACGAGTAGCTACGCCTGTCCTGGCTCTCTTTAGTGCACATTACGCCACGCTGCTGCTTGCCGCAGTGACAATGCTGCTGCACCTTCTCCGCACAATTCTCGCATTTTCCCGCATGGCAGAGTTGCTGACACCGATGCTCGCCACAATTGAGTAGCTTGTCGCAAATTGATTCGCATTGCAGCGGCTGCTTCATAGAGCACTGCATCAGTTTGCTGGTTCGTCCGCAGCCACAACTGCGACTCACATTCGCCTGGCATGGTGGACATGGTCCCGGATGGCATAGCAAAGTGCACGCATGGTTGCAGCCCTCAGCACGGCAGCACAGTTCCCCACAACTGTGAGCTAACTCGGTGCGCGTTAAGGGCGGATTTTTGAGCTTGCCACAGAAGCACAAATACTCGCGCGGCAGTTCCTGCAGAACATTCTGACAAGCTGGGCAGCGCCAGCCCTCCGCCGATTTGGAGCTGCTGGCCCACGTAATTGTACACTTGAGATGAAGCACATGGTAACAATTCTGGCAGGACCATGTGCCATGATGCGGCTTGATTTGTTCCACACATACCAGACACTCGAGACGCCGTTGCTCAATATCTCGCATAAGTTTCTCGCGTTGCGACAACTTCTCGTTGTCCGGGCCAGCGCGTCTTGGCGATATTTGATGCTGCTTTTGCTTTTCCGGTGATGGATGGGCGCTGTCATTACTATTGCTTGTGTCGAGCTCTTCGCTGGCACGAGCATATCCATTGATACGGTCTCGATTACGATTCCAATCGTCGCGTCGTTTGTTGCTTCTATGATTGTCATAGCGCTGTTGCTTCTGCGGCTTCTTGCGATCATAGCGATCATCATTGCGATCGATTCGATCCTCGCGGTAATCGTTGCGTCGCTGTTGGCGACTGTTGGAACCATAGGCCTTTGGCTGTTGGGCTTGTTGATTATGCTGCTGGTGGTGCTGCTGTTGATGATGATGATGGTTAGTTGTTTCACTACTTACTATGGCAGTGCTGTTATTGCCATTAATATTGCATTTATTGTGATTATTGCTGCTGCTGCTCGATCTAGGGGACTGTTCTCCCAATCCCGTTGCCGTTGCAGTTGCTGGGGAAGCACTTAAACTTAGCTTTGCAAAAGTGGGCACAAATTCTGGAGCCGACGCCTGAAGCTTGGAAGTGCTGAAATCAAAACTGTTGGCTGAGGCAAAAGGATTGATATCCAACGCATGTCTTAACGATTCCTGATAATTGTTGCTAGATGCAATTCCCCTGCTGCCACCGGCTGCTCCATCGCCATTTTGATACCCGAAAAAGGGTTGTGCACATGGAAGCTGCAAAAAAAAGAAACCAAAGGTTAGAATATCTCAAGTAAGCCACTCTTTTAGTTAAAACACTCTTACTCCACCATAGTTGCTATTATTCGGCGTCAGTCCAAAGACTGCACCTCCGGCTCCATTACTATAACTTAGATTCGAAGTTGCCAGATTATGTTGCGTGATGAACTGATTGAAATTCACATAGTTGTTATTGTTTCCACCGTGGCATACAGCAGCGGACTCATCTGGAGACACCAAATCGGCACCTGATTCGTTTGCAACAAACTGTTCTTGCTGTAACTGTTGCTGTTGTTGTCGTTGCCAATACTGGTCCATGACTAGTGCCTAACTATGAATCCGCGTGTATTTCTTTTTTTCTTTCGACGTCGTCTATTGCCCACGCTGGCGAAAAGTTGATCCGAATTAATGTGTTAGACGTGTCTTTTATTCCTGCGTCTACAAGTAAACACAAATACACCGTTTAGCCACAATGTTGAACGTAAGCTTCAGCTGCTAAATTTCACAATAAATGGCAACATTCACCCAAATTTTGATAATTAAGTCCACTCGAAGAAAAACATCTGAAGACACACGTTATACGCGTGTGTAAGTGTCACAACTATATAAGTTAGTGAGAGTTGCTGACGTTCACTGTTACTTTTAACAGCAAATATAGCTAAAGTAACGAGTCATTGCTTGAGGAGTCAATTTTGCTAAATTGAGGAGCACACATTGTTGAAGAGCTGTACAGCCTACCTGTATTTTCTCACAATTATTTTTTAATCATTTATTCAACTAATGTCATATTTTTCAGTTTACATTTATTAAAAGTAATAATTTTTGATTATTTCAGGGCAATATCGATATACATATATCGATTAGTATATATACATTTTGGGTGATTTAAAATTATTTCAAATTGTTTTGTAAAAAGGTAGCCTAACGCGAATGTATTTAGCACTTTACGCTAATTCATTATTTATGCGCTGTTTGGACTGGACTGCATTATTGAAATTTTCGATATGTGAACCTTATGACTTGTTATTTCTTAAGGGGCTGTGTGTATGAGAGGGATGGCTATTGGAGCCGCATCATTGATCATGCGACATTAAATTTGAAAATGTGGCCGTATTTTGGCTAATATCAAAAAAACGTTATCGTTGCAAATCAGCTGATTATTCCATTGGCAAATTTTGGCGCCAAAAAAACACATTTAAAAATGCTTTGCTTAAAAAAAATATGAGCGATTGCAGAGCGATTTATGATGTAAAACGGATATAAATAGAATCGATTAATGATAAAAAATTACATTTAATTTAAATTCAGTATTATTATTTAAAAAAAATCGAATAACAAGTGTACTTTTAAAGCTAGAGTTGCGAATTTTACAATAATTTCTATAGTAGTTATGATTCCTGAAAATTTGGTTGTGATCAGTTAAAAATTGCCGAAGGTGTTAAAGAAATACTTTTGAATGGGCAAAAACTCCTACTTACTGGGGGTCTTAATGCCTTGGCCGACAATCTGGTATATTGCGCCGTCTATTGTATATTTTGAATGCGGTACTATATCGATATATCAAATATACCATTTGATATAGTTTTAGTATTTTTGCAGTATATTCGGTATATGTTGAGAAAAATACCGCAAAACATATTTATTTTCTTCAAAATGGGTAGCGGGTATCTCACAGTCGAGTACACTCGACTGTAGCTTTCTTACTTGTTTTTCCTGCCTGAGTTTGTTTTTTTCCACTTTTTCACCCCTAAGCAGCAACTTAGCATGATGCAAGTTTGGCGTAAGCACTTACATCATAGAATCGGATGATTGAATCAGATGCTGTTTGTCTAGATTAGGTATAATATACACACCTACAAATCATCTGTTCAGGGGTGCCACAGAAAACACTCGAATTTTACTTCAATTTCCATTGTAGGGAAGGATCAAACAAACCCCTTTTACGGTTTTTCAAAAACACTGACTATTTTGCCAGCGCTTATACTACAAAAAGGAATGCAACTTCAGTTTTATGTAAAAATATCATTGATTCATAGTGTTTAATTTATGATTAAACTCTGTTCAAATAATAATATATTCTGTAGATTAAAATTAACATTTTTGTAAATCACTAGTACACTTCAGTATTTTAACGCTAATTTTTATTTATAGTGTTGCCACATTTTTATATCCGATTTCGGATCACAAGTGTTTAAAAAAAATTTATTGAATATAGCTAAAATGTATAAATAATAAGTTAAAAAATATGTATTTTATTTAGAATGGATTAACATTTTCTACTTATTTCCGTAATTATTGTGCAATTTCCAAAAACATTTCAAGCCTGTGTTGCTTAGATTATGTAGCAGCACAAACATTTTAGAACACTTTGCAAAACAAAATGAGTGAATGCTTGGTAGAAGACAATTTTACTCTTTTTTTTTAGAAAGGTACGATTGCTTAAAGTCTTTTTTCTTCCATTGTACATTAATTTACGTTTTAAAACCATTTATTATTGCAAATTAATAAAACAAAATAACAAATAGATTTTTGATTATACAATGTGGCAGCTTTAACATACATACAATTCACATTACAAAGATTTTTGTCTAGCCAAATCACTCGGAATTCTGTGGCATGCCAAAAATTTTTCAGTGGTTTGACGTTTGGTGATTTCCCAAATTACTAGTGATTTCTTTGGCACCTCTGATAAATAAAAAAATTTGACTAAAATACTTATTGTTGAATGATTAGTTTCAATTATTGACATGATTTTGATATATGGACAGCCCCATACTAGAAACATATTTATCAGGAATTGCTACAAAAATTGCCGCTTCTTAAGCTCTATTTCTCACATGAGATGTATTTATTTGGAAATGAATAACTAACATACATAGATGTAAGCACAGGGCCACAATTTTTGTAAGCATTACATTTGGAACATTTGTCGATTTCTTAATAAAACGATGTCTCCAATTAATCGAAACCTTGTTTATTTTAACTCCATATGAAAACAATCGTCAATAATTTTCACGGCGGCATTTCGTTTCGCAGTTTCCAGCATAAAATGAATAAAGGGTACGGTACTGATATTCCAATGCTGGAATTTACATACATATGTACATATATGGATGTCAAATTGTCATTGTCAAAAAAATTGTCATATATTTCTTAAAATAATTTAATTGGCGTGGAAATAATTGTTTCCTTCTTCGTAGGTCATTTATTCCGTTCATCTGGAGCATTACTTTAGAATGTTCATATTTTGGGATCCAACTTAAGTTAAGAGTGATTTCTAATGTAATTCCTACTGTCTGCATTAAAATTCGGCTTTATCTTAAACAAATATTTTTTGTTTTAAATTTTTGCGGTCGTAAGGGGGATGACAAAAAATTTGAATCAAACTTAATTTGCGTGCAACAATAACCATTGATATTAAAACTTGAGTGATATCAAAACTTTTAGCTTTATTTTTATATTTCTGAGATCTAGGTCTTTATAAGCACAGACGGCCTAACAGACAGACACATTTATTTTGGTTATTTGACACTACGAATATATAAAGTGAATGGAGTCGGATATGCCTCCTTTATAGCCTGTTTAGACTGGACTGCATCATAGAAATTTTAGTTAAGTAGAAACAATGGGTTATCATTGGAAATCAGCTGATTATTTCACTTGTAAATTGGAGCCATAAAATAGTTTCATATTGTTTTGCAATTCTTACCTTATATTTATCCTTTCTGCGTTTATTTGCTTAAGCGCTGCTCCCAGATCAGCGAAATCACGTTTTTTTTCCGCACAAACTTAATTTAAACAAGTAAGAAAGTTACAGTCGAGTGTGCTCGACTGTGAGATACCTGCTACCCATTTTTAATAAAGGCAAAATATTGCGGTAACATTTTCAAAATATACCGAAAATACTAAAAAATACTAAAAATATACCAAATGGTATGTTTGGTATATCGATTCGTTTTTGCCCATACAAAAGTATTTCTTTGATAACTTCCACAATTTATATCTGATTATAACTACTACAGTAATTATTGTATATACTAGAGGTGGGCACGGGCCGGGCTTTTTTTCGTGGCTCGCGGGCTTACACAGGCCCGGAGCGGGTACGGGCGGGCCCGGGCCTTATAATTAAGATTCGTACGGGCTTCGTGCGGGCCCGGGCTTTAGAAAAAAGGCCCGGCCCGTAAAAACCCGAAATAGGCCCGTAAAAGCCCGAAGTAGGCCTGAAAACAATTTTGATTTGATCGAATTAGAACCGCCATTTATCGCATTTTAATTGCTTATCGATTCTACTATCGAGTTGGTTATACAATATTGTATTTGTTTGCACGATGTATGAGATAAAAGACCACCAATTAAAAATTGGCGGCCTATTGTGAAATTACCAAATCTGTGGGCAATGGTTTAAATGAAAAACGCACTAGGCTTAAAAGCAAAAATGTAGAAAAAATTTTATTTTTAAATAAAAATATGAATTAATTTGTTTTTCATTAAATACATAACAATATTCAATATAAATACCTTAATAAATATATATATGTATATATAAATTACATGTCTTTTGAATTTCCTTATATGTGTAAATAAGTTTCGTGCCGGGCCGGGCCTTAGTGAAAAGTTTCGTGTTCGGCCGGGCCGGGCCTCTCAAAAAAGAGTTTGTTTTCGTGCGGGCCCGGGCCTTAAAATACAGGCCCGCGCCCACCTCTATATACTATATACCAAAATTCGTAGCTCTATCTTTAAAATTACACTTGTTATTCGATTTTTTTGATTTGCGCGGGCGGAAGTGGGCGTGGCAAAAATTTGAAACAAACTTGATCTGCGTGCAAACATAACAAATGCTGTCGAACAAAAATTATAGCTCTATCTCTTATAGTCTCTGAGATCTACATAGGTGTTCATACGGCCGGATGGACAGACAAACATGGCTATATCGTCTCGGCTGTTGACGCTGATCAAGAATATATATACTTTATAGGGTCGGAGATGCCTCCTTCTACCTGTTACATACATTTCCTGCCGGCACAAAGTTATAATACCCTTCTACCCTATGGGTACCGGGTATAAAAACTTTCCGTCAAAAATCACCAGAAACAAAAATCAAAGTTGTCGTTTAGTGTCATTACCTTTCTCATACTAATTATTGGCAAAGGTTGATTTTCTGTTTGCAGATACCTATTTAAGCAAGTAAGCAGAAATTTGGGTCGAACTTCCTAGGGCCGTTATTACAAAATTCTACTTTTTGTCAACTCAATACTCGCTTATATCTTTCATAAAGTTTTTCGCAGATTAGCTAAATTGTTTACGTGCAGAAAAGTAATATATTTTATGTCTCATAAGTTGTATAGTGTCCGTTTCTGACAACCTTAATGACCCTAAATTTTACACGGAAATGATAAATCAACAAAAAAAGTATGGCCACACCACTCAAACACAAGCACATACTACTGCAAGTTGGTTGCAAGATTTTCTTGATTTTAAATTTCATATGCAGTCTTGCGACTCCAGAATTTTACAGGAATGTATAGTGAAGTCAAATCAGCTGTTCCACTTGCGAAAAATAGACAATTTTATTTCACGCTCATAACGGCAAAGTGTACACAACATAAAGATGGATAATTAAAAAAAAAATAAAACTAAAGGTGAGTCATTTTCTCGAGAAGAGAAAATATGACTATTAAAAGCTGTGGAGTTACAGGATTGTATATATTTTTGTTAAATAGCTTTCCCGAAACACATGAAGAATTATTTACCAATTTATGGGAGTAACCAAGTAGAGTCAGGATAGGAAGGCGATGGCCCCTAGCAGAAGTATAATTTCCTTCAAATATTTTCACATACTGCAAATTTATTAACATAAAAAAAAACTTTTTAAGTTTAATTTGTTTTACCAAAAAAGTTGTCTTTTTGTTTAATTTACTAAGAAAAAGTGAAATGGTTCCATGCATATATGTATATGTATATTACATCAAATTCAGATTGGAAAATGGTCTTGGTTTCGAAAATCTCAACCGAATAGATCATTACACTCAAAATATAAATAAATATTTTGGAATCGAATTTATTTATAGAAGTTTTGCAAATGGCATTGGCGATTTTATGACACAGCTTCAAAAGTCACTCAGCATTTTTTTTGTATATTCATTTTGTATATTTTGTTGTTTGCAGTTTTGCTTTTATTCAAAATTGGTAGCGGGTTTCTCACAGTCGACTACACTTGACTGTCGCTTTCTTACTTATTTTTTTTGTAGTTCACTTCTATGACAATGTGTTTGCAATTTCATTACTCTGCCATACAAATTTACTATTCCTGCAATACTACCAGATGCTTGTGAATAGGCCGTTCACCTGAGTGTTTAGTTATTATTTTGCCTTCATTTTGACTCTGAGATATGCATACATTCATGAGTGGAGATTTTTGTATAAATTTCATATAAACGAACCTATCAACCCATGAATTAATGTATTTCCACAATTTCGTAAAAAATTAGGGGAGTTTAAAATCTTATTATTATTTCGAACTAAATTTTATAATATGAACCAACTTTATTCAAATTATATCAGCCAAATCTTGTAAGTCTCTTATTCTCATTACGCTAATTGCTTTTCTGTACAATAGATCGTAATACAAACTGAATTCGACATTTTGAGACGGATTTATCTTTTTTCTACGTGCCCGTCATCAGTGAAATACGCCAGTGAATTTTTCCAAGACACAAAAATGCATATGTATTAGATACCTTTTAGAACAACATTACAATGTAATATTTTAAGAAATATCTTTAGTATAAAGGTAAATTGCCACAATCATTCCATAAAGTCCCAAGACCTCTGCGAAAATTAAAATGAGAATCATTCCAATAAATAATCGAGGCTGTAGGGCGGTATTGCGGACCCCGACGTCGCCAACTACTCCAATGGCATAACCTGAAGCTAGTCCACACATGCCCACAGACAAACCAGCAGCTAGATGCACATATCCCTTGGCTATGGAATAGGACGACGCTGAATTCAAGATTCCCGCAATTAGTACAGAAACCACCAAACCATAGATCGCTATAATTCCAGCCATAACAATGGGTATAATAGACTTCATAATCAGTTCCGGACGCATGACCGCTGTTGCTGCTATCCCAGTACCAGAGATTGCGGTTCCGTAAGCAGCTCCAAACGATGATAAAACCATGGCTGCAGATACGCCCATTACTCCATAAAAAAGGCCCATACGACGGAAAATTCTCGTACCGCCTAATTGTAGCAGTATTCTCCACACTGTCCATTATATTCAACAAATAATAATAATGTTATTAATGTTATTTATTTATTAACAGGTAAATCACATTCGAATGCAAAACTAACTATTGTATTAATGCTTAACTTGACAGTAATAACATAGAAATATTGTTCAATATTACTTAACACTAATAAGCGAGAATTGACAGTAATGCTTAGAAAGTCCTCAAGTTACTAAGCAGTGTTTGGTGTGCCGGCGGAAATGCGGAATTCGCAGTGACAGCCTGAACCGGGTACGATGTTGGTGGCAGAGTAAGGCTGGGAGTGGCTGCCATGGCCAGAGACAGCGTTGTCTGTGGCAGTGGCAGCTGAAGTTGTTGCTGTGATTGCTGCTGATGTTGTTTAGTGGTCACAGGAAATGCTTGCGCACTATCTAACGGTCGGTATTGACATTTTTTTAGCATGTGTTCGCATATTGCTGGACTGTGTAAATGCCTGGTTGCAATTCGGATGCGGACATACATAGGGCTTGCAGCCCGTGTGGTAATTGAGATGAGTCTTCAGATGGTGCTTTTTGGTAAATGCTTTGGGGCAAAGCGGGCAGCTGAAGGGTTTGATGCCAGAGTGCAGACGATGGTGAAGCGTCATATTGCTGCGATCAGCGAAGGATTTGCCGCACACGGAACACTGATACGGTTTCTCGCCACTGTGTGTCCGCATGTGCTGCTTCAGCAGCATTTTGCGGGAGAACCTCTTGCCACATTCGGCGCATTTGTGCGGCTTGACGCCTGTATGAATGCGAACATGCATGTTGAATGCGACACGTTGATTAAAGGACTTGGGACAGTAGGGACATTCGTATTCTTTCCGATTTCGATGAATTTTCATATGACTACTGAGGTAGCCCTTGTCATTGAAGGTCTTACCACATTCCGGACATTCTGCAGCGAACTCCTTAGTGCCTCGATGTACGGATAAGTGATATTTATAGTTTCGAAGCTGAGAGAAACCTTTGCCACAGTCCGAGCATTCGTAGCGTGGTGATTTGTGTGTCTTTTCATGCGCCTACAGATAGAAAGAGAGAGAGGGAGAGAGAGGCAAGAGAGTGAGAATGAGAAAGAAACGTTGGAGAAATGCTGCTCATTGGTTGGTAGCCATTTTGTAAAACAACTCTCATTGAAACCGAAACAGATTATCTAATGTGACTTTATGTATGCGTGCGTGTGTAAAAGTGAGCGTGAGAGATGTAGAGAGAGCACGGGCTGCACCCATGCGCATAACCAGTTCTCGCATCTGCCTCAGGCTTCTCTCTCGTCACTTCTGTATTTGGGAGCCACCATTTTATCTTATTGAGATTTGCATAGGCTCTCTTCGACTCTATTGGCAACTGTTGCTCCGCCTTCGCTTCAGACCGCCCATTTGAAAAGTGTTTACATTGAAGCTGGTCGACAAAGATACGCCCAGTTAGTCTGACAAATTAGAGAAAATGTGATCTTATTGAGGATTTAAAATCCTTGCAATAAAACGCAACATCTTATGATCTCACGCAATATGTGCATATGCAAATAATCTTCTTGTATGATTCATAAACTGAGCAAAATTATAAAAATTAAGTTGAATAGTAAGCTGTAAAATCTGAATACGCGAAGACAATGAAATGACTGGATCTACAAATAAATATATTTTTGGTAGATTAATTAAACTCACCTGTAATGTTTCAGAGCATCCAAAGACCTTGTCACAAATGCGGCACTTATAGCTGATTTCCTCAGCTATGATTGTGTTTACACTGGATCCGATCTTCGACTGCAGTTCAGATGTTGACTCAGATGAAGACATAAGTTTTACATTGGTAACTGTTGTAAGGGAGATGTTCGTGGTACAATTTCTCGCACGATCTGGCTGGGAACTGCTGGAGCTGCTCACCGAAGAGGCTGCTGGTGATGTCAATGGTGAGAGTTTATAGCCAGCTCCAAATTGCTTGTAATAATCCAGACATTCCAGGCAATCGACTCGACTGCAAGCGGCCGAAGCAGCATTCAATTTAGGTTGCGATGGACTCTGCGCATTAATCACATAGGGAGCAAAATATCGCTTCTGATGCTGGGGTTGCGGTTGATGATAGGGGGATGTAGGCGGAGTGGTTATGCCTGCTGCAGCCGCAGCTGCAGCATAAGCTGGTAGCAATTGTGGAAAGAATTGTGCATAGAATTTTGTGGCGCTGGCCATAGCCAGGAAGTCCGGGGGCAACATGGCGCAACTCCTTGCTCTGTCGCCCGTGTATCCAGTTGAATTGATTGAAGCGGCCAGTACGTTAGAGGCTACAACAGGAATTGAAGGTTGTGATGATGTGGGTCCAGGTACTAAAGTTGCAGTGATGACATCTTGATTGCTCCTGGATAAGTCCAGAATATTGTTTGAGTTAGGCTGTGCCTGCGGTGTTCTCTTAACATCATTATCCTTGGCTAAGCCGCCTAAAATGCGGCTGATACTAAAGTCAGTAACTTGCTGTGGCACCACAGCCGGACCCGGCGCCAACTGTGGGCCAGGAGATGCCGCCATTTCATAGCTGCGCTGCAGCATGGCTTGCTTAAAACCCATACTTTTTTCTTGCGTTATGTTTTTGGCGTCGGCACCGTTCATATACTTGAACCGTGTCTGAACGTGTGGAACTGTCACGCTACGCGTCGAAAATCGAAATGTGCAGGCTAAAGTGTTGTCAACGTCCACAACGTCTTGACCAGCTCGATATTGTATTACGGCTTCTGGCTCTCTGGCGTTTAATTGGTTAAAAAACTGGTTTACGACTCAACAGAGAGCCCAGCCCGCTATACGACTGGTATCCAAACTCATACTCACTCTCCGACTGCGACGGCTTCTCAGACTAAGATTTAGCTCAATCTCGCATTCGTACTCAAGAGATTCGGAGCCAATTAAGCAGCCCTAGCTGCCACTGCTGAGACAAAAAGTCGCGCCTCCAATTACGAGAGCTGCCAAAGAAGTGGCCGAGAACAATTTCGTAGTAGCATTTTACTAGTCACATCTATCATAACGTTTATCACAGATCTTTCGTTTTGGGTCTTCTAGCCCGGCTCATGCTCTCCATATGTTCTTTCTCTCCCCTCTTGCATTCTCTTTTTCTCTCTCGTTCATACTTGTATGGTTGTGTTGATCACAGATTGTCTTACCAAGATTCCTTTCTCAACGTTGTTTTTGTAATTAATTGTGGTAATAAAATGTGTTCATCGTTAAATTTTCAAAATGTTTTTCTCTTGCTCTTTGTACTATATGTGCGATTGTATGAATACTACGGTTATAATCAAGAAAAAACTATGGTATTATATTTTGCCCAGTATTATGATTATATACTAATTTAAATTATGGGATACGTTTATCCAAAGTATGCTACTCTTATATAATTTTCCGTAAATTACCATATACAACATTAAAAACTTAGTTCATTTTGCAATGTACATCCGCGCTTCGGGTTTTCGTTATCGGTCTCTTCACACACACAACTAAGAGTCGTCTTTAAGTAATGGATTTCACTAACTCAGTTTTTATTATAGTTGGTAAAAAAGTTATATCGGATGCTGGAGAACTACATATGTAAATACTGTTGTTATTATTGTATATGCCAAAAATTGCGCTAGGTTTTCGATTTCTTCGAATCGCGGAGGTGGAAGCAGAAGTCAAAGCGACTAATAACTATAATATTGATTCTCAAATAACTTTTAAGTTTTTTATCTAGTCACAATCAAATTTTTAAAAACTGTTCTCAAACAAACTTTATCTGCGTGCAAAAATAACAAGCGCTGACGAAAAAAAAACTATATGTATATCTCATATAGTCTCTGAGATCCTGTTCTTCATTCAACATGTCTATATCGTCTTGACTGTTAAAGCAAGATAAAGCAAGCAACATATATTATAGTTAACGGGATCGTATAAGTCTCCTTCTGCTTGTTAAATATGTTACATTTCCTGCAGGCACAAAGTTTTAATATCCTACTACCCTATGGGTAGCGGGTATAAAAATTGTTTGTGTTAGAGACAACGCTAGGCAGCGTTTGTAGTTAGATTTGTACTTTTTCTGGAATATTTAACGTTAAATTAACGCAAATTTAGTTATGGTAGATCTATATTGTGTTATAATCTTTTTGTCATGGGATACATTACTCTACATACTCTTCTCTTGCTTCATTTCCGCAAAGTGGCAAAGAAATATAAATTTATATATAATATAATTTATAATGAATAATATTACGTAACAAATATTTATAAGATTTGTAAAATAAATGAAATATACTAATATAGAACTTCACAACTTTATTAAGATTACAAAATATTGTGTAAGCAAATATTAGCCACCAGAAGTGAATTCTATTTTTTTCGTCACGTTAGCGATATAGTGTTTTTATACCCGCTGTAGAGTAGAAGGGTATTATAACTTTGTGCCGGCAGGAAATGTACATATGTTACAGGCATGAAGAGGCATCTCCGACCCTATAACGTATATATGTACATATATTTTTGATCAATGCCAACAGCCGAGACGACCAAGCCATGTCAAAATTGTCGAAGTTATTAAAGACATACTTTTGTATGGGCAAAAATGCCTACTTACCAGGGGTCTTACTTGCTTTGGCTGACAGTCTGGTATATTTGGCACTCTATAGCATATATTGAATGTAGCAAACCAATTTACCAAAAATACCATTTTGTATATTATTGAAGTATTTTTATACCCGCTACCCATAGGGTAGAAGGATATTATAACTTGGTGCCGGCAGGAAATGGATGTAACAGGTAGGAGGAGGCATCTCCGACCCTATAAAGTATATATATTCTTGATCAGCATCAATAACAGAGACGATCTACCCATGTCCGTCTGTCCGTATCCTAAATCTCAGAGACTATAACAGATAGAGCTATAATTTTTTCCGACAGCATTTTTTATGTTTGCAGGCAAATCAAGTTTGTTTCAAATTTTTGCCACGCCCACTTCCGCCCCCGCAAATCCAAAAAATCGAATAACAAGCGTAATTTTAAAACTAGAGCTGCGAATTTTTAATAACTATAGTCTTTATGCTTTCTGAAAATTTGATTGCGATTGATTTATATGGGCAAAAACTTTTACTTACTAGGGGTCTGAGTCGCTTTGGCCGACAATCTGATACTATATCAATATTTATCATTTGGCATATTTTTAGTATTTTTGTAGTATTTTCGGTATATTTTGAAAATAATACCGGAATATTTTTCTTTTATTTAAAATGGGTAACGGGTATCTCACAGTCGAGCACACTCAACTGTAGATTTCTTACTTCTTTATTCATAACGACAGAGCACAGTACTTTAGAAATGCAAATGTGCAAGGACATATGTAACTTTAGTGGAACTACATAAAGTTACACAAGTTTTAGTCTCTTGCAGCAATGTTACGAAATAAAGTTAAATGCGAGTTTGTATAATGAAGTGGTACTTATTTACAGGAGCAAAGCGATGAGTATCCAGATGGAGAGAGGTGATTATAGAGAGGAGATATGCCACAATATTGTAAGCCCAATTAGGGGACAGTTTCTATACATTGAATGTACATGAGTTTTCTGCGATCACTTACAAAGTCACCAATATCTGGCTAACTTGCCAACTTGTCGCATTGCCAATAGACTGATCTAAGAATAGGGAATTTTGCTTGATTAATGACGATGCTGTTAGCCAGCGGACGAATTACCAGAAATTCAAGATCTGTATACATTATATTTACGAATATAAACAAAAACTTACAAAGAGAAGTCAACAAAGACAAAATGAGAGAGAGAAAATGAGATTGAAACTTGTTCATTTATTCGTGGAATTCCGCACGATCATTTACATAAGCAAGGTAAAGAAACTTTAAATTTTAATTACACTCACTAAATCATCGACCCATACCAGGGTTCTCTAGCACCGACTTGTGGTTGCATGACTAATGTTTATTAGCTGCTAATGGTTTGTTTTACAAAAGCTACGTGGCTTTGCAGCTTGCGAACGTGGACGTGGGGCCTGGAGTCTGAGTTTGAATCTGGATTCCCAAACTCCAGGCAAAACAAACTGTTTCACCCGTTGACATTTTGACAAATTCTCATGAGCTCACTACTGTCATGTGGGGATCCAACGGGCTCCAATGTAAGCTGATACCTATCTGATATGGTGCCCGTGTGTGCCTTACTGTCATATCTGACTCCACACTCTTGCGCTTACTCCTCTTCACGGCTTCAGCTTCCTCTTCGCTCTTGTCGACGCACACGGTCTCAATCTTATTCTCTTGCTGATCATCGTTCAACCTATTAATTTTCCCGCTTGTTTTTCGCCCCACCTGTTCGGCCTTACGCTGTCGTTGTCGTTGTCGTTGTCATTGTTGTTCTTGCTGTGTTTGTTGCCGTGCTTGTGGCTCTTTTTTGAATATCCATGGGGTGGCCAGCATTTATCACATTTCTTGTGCGTCTAAACTCTTTCACTTTGTTGAACTTTAATGTCATGTGTTATCGGTTAATGATCAGCCGTTGCCAAGAGATTTTCTGTCAGCGGGTGTTTCCCGACGATACAACTCGCGCGCTCCCGATTACCTGTTGCTGTTCGGCTTTTATTTTATTAGTTTTGACTTTAGCGCTGTCTTCTGAATTCGACTTCAAGTATCTTTATATAAGACTCGTCAAAGGACTGCGTTGCAGAAAACTTTTGGGTAACTAACATTCATATAATATAAGCATTTAAATATATGTATATTTGATACATTTTTAACGTACATACATACATATGTTGATCCGAAGATGTCGTTTAATTTAATAATTTGTACATATTTCGCACTTAAAAATTGCTTGATGGAAAAATATTAAATTTCTAGATTAATATTCATTTTCACCTTAAAAGACGTGCAAGTTGCTAATACGCCCACATTGATTTGAGTCGCAAAGTTCATTATGTACATACTATGTACATATGTACATACATATGTGCCATAAAAAAGGCACAGTAAATAGTCAACATTTGAACGTGGTACGAACAAAAGGTATCTGGCAACGCTTACCGAATCATTTAGGAGGTGTTAGACTATAGTGTTTTCTGTATAATTTATACGTATTCCAAAAATTTGACCACAAAAGACAAAGAGACGTTAGCATTTACATACAGTCCAACAAAGCGATATTCATAAATAATGTGTATGCATGTATGTGTATGCGCGTACCTGGCTGTCTTTGCTTGCATACTCGTATGTATGTACATGCACACTTATGTATGTATGCATACTATAGTACAATACATACACACATACATATGTATATGAATGGATGTGTATACAATACATAGTATGCTCGCCGACCTGTGTTGTAGATCACAATCATTTCAATTAATTCAAATATAAAATACGAAATACGCTCGAAATGAGATAGACGGGCGGCTTCGCAAAATAAACCGCGTGCTCAAATATATCAAATTTCAATATCAATGAGCCACACACATAAATCAAGAGACCTCCCCAGTCAGACAGGGTTACCGAAATCCAAAAACGAAAGTGTAGAAAAGCACACGCACTCAAATGGAGCGAACATCTCCAAATGACAGCTGAAAACACATAACACAAAGCTGACTTTTTATGTATCTTAAAAAGACCAAATTTAACGATCTGACGAAAAGCTGTCAAAGTCAAAGTATCGTGCCCCTTCGCACAACTCCCCTCATCACTGTAATTTATTTTCTATTTACAATTCTAGAAACAATACTAATTTAAATTCCACGTTAATTATGCTAATGAAAACACATTTAGAATACAGAAATTAAAATCAAATTTTTCAATTTAAATTCGATCGTATCGCATTTACCATTTTAGTTTTATCGAAAAACACATTTCATTGGAAGCGGCGCTAAAAGAAATAGCCACACTTAATACTGGCAATGCGTACAACAAAACCAGCAAAAGTGTTTTGAATCTTGATGGCATATTGAGAAATTTTTTTGGAGCACCTCTATCATCCGCAATAAAATACATACTTATTAACATATGTAAGGTAAGGTACCTTATGGTTGACTACGCCAACGTAACCAATGTGTTGGACATGCAATTATATGATCACTTCTATCATGGGGAAGTCATTTTCGCCTATTTTCGACTATTTAAAACAGCTTTGTTCCCTGTCTAAACTGACTTACATATGTCTATGACTAAAATGATATAAACAAAAATATAACTAAATACAGCATATACAGCAATCAAATAGTTGACAAATTTCTGTTTGTCTTTGCATTAACTTTATGATCGGTTCAAAAATTAACGCAATATTTTAATATTATGCGAAGGGTATTATAACTTTGTGCCGGCAGGAAATGTATGTAACAGGTAGAAGGAGGCATCTCCGACCCTATAAAGTATATATATATTCTTGATCAGCGTCAACAGCCGAGACGATCTAGCCATATCCGTCTGTCCGTATGTGTGTCTGTCCGTGTGAAACACTGGATCTAGCGGGTATATATATATATAGTCAAATAATATCTTGAACAAACTGTGTGGAATCTATATGTATAAATGTTGGTCAACAAATACACAACAAGAACAGTCGAGTGTACTCGTCTGTGAGATACCTGCTACCCATTTTGAATAAAAGAAATATATTATGTTCACGAATAAAATACAAATAATATATTTGGTATATTGATATAGTACCGCATTCAAAATATAAACGGCACAATATACCAGATTGTTAGCCAAAGCAACTGAAGTAGGCGTTTTTGCCAAACAAAAAATGATCGCAACCAAATAGGAATCATAACTACTATAGTAACTATTGTATGTACCAAAACATTAGCTTTAAAATTACGCTTGTTATTCGATTTTTAGATTTGCGGGGAAAGTGGGCGCGGCAAAATTTGAAACAATGCGTGCAAACATAACAAATGCTGTCGAAAAAAAATTATAGCTCTATCTCTTATATTCTCTGAGATCCAGTGTTTCACACGGACAGACACACAGACGGACAGACGGATATGGCTAGATCGTCTCGGCTGTTGACGCTGATCAAGAAGGGTCGGATACCTGTTACATACATCACAAAGTTACATACATTTCCTTTACCCTTCTATTATGAACCAATAAACACGAACATGAAGTTTAGCATTATGTTCACAAAATACTCTAAAAATTGCGAGTGAAGATGAAATAATATAATTTTAAACAATTTTGCTTATATCTAAAGTTTTATTTTATACGTTATTATATCCTTTTTTGCAATGGGTGCCGGGTGTACAATCACACAGACTACAACTTTTGAAGGTTTTTGGATTCTAACACTCGAATTGGTTTAAAGGTGTCAACACTTAAATACATTCTCATTAGTGAGAAGACACAGCTGATAATGGCTGGCTTCCTGGCTGTGAGTAAAAAATCAATCAAATTTAATGATATAGCTGGGCGTTAGCCGCTTGTTGGTATTGGTGTTGATTCGCTTGCTCTTCATGTTTTTGCTATTTATGTTGCTGTTGGGTAGCTTTGAAGCTACCGCCATAGAGCACGAAATTTGCATAATCTAATTATGAGTTTTTTATGTGTGGTTCTTGCTGTTTGCTGTGCACATACTCTATCTGGGTGGTTCAATTAAGATAAGATCTACCATTATTTTATTCTTTTTTTGCGATTTGTGGACTTTTTCTCATTTGCCTAGAAGACTAGACAGTGCCATTGTCATAAGTTTCACACAAATAAATCAAATTGTGTGCTCATTTACAGTTGTAAACTTTAACCTTAGCAATTAGTGTAACGATATTTAAAATCCATATGTACATTTTTATACCGGTTACCCCTATTGCAAAAGGTTTGCACATCTTTGTGCCAACAGGATATGTTTGTAAAAAGCAGAAAGAGGTATCTGCACATCCGTATGGGCACCGCTCAGCTGACAATTTGGTATATTTTAAACTCTGCGGTATATTGAAATGAAGTACACTCTGTATTATTTGAAACATGTGTGTGCTTTCCCACTTGCTTTTACTTTTCCCAGCTAAGTGATCTGGTATTAAATTTCAAGATAGCTCCAGTGGTTATTTTTATTTTCATAACTTTTCATTTAATAAACTCTGTTGGCCGTCGGCCTAACAGCATACCTGTCATCCCAAGCGGCCACTTAACTAATTATCTTAATGACAATTATTACTGAAGTACAGACCACACTAGATCCGAGTATAAAAACCTGGAACCCGTTACATTGACTCATAATTATCAGAAATGACCATAATTATTATCAACAAGCGATAAAAAAAGAGAAAATGGCAGAAGGAGCCTAAAGACCTCTTGGACCACACATTAACGAATTAGTACTATATTTAATGAACAGTAGTCCCCAAAGTCATAAGGAAGTAATAAGGGACTTTCTGGAGAAAGTTGTAAAACTATTATCACTCTCTGCTTTCCTGTACCCTTGAAGGATTTGTCAAGTGAAATAAATGACATTTTTTTATATTTAATGAATTTCCTATAAAAAATCAGATATTACAAGAAGGAACAGCAATCGCTTAATAGTCGGAACAGCAATCTCTTTATAGTCGAGTGGACTATTAACACATAATCAGAGAAGTTAATGGAGATTTAGAGATTGCTCTACAATTTCAAGAAAGTGTCTGACTGAAATTTGTGACTACTTCCGTACTTGTTTGGATGAGATCTAAGGGATCATTCTTGGATTTGCTTTGGTGCAAGTGTCTAATCTATCTGTTCATAACGTTGGTAATGATTGACATGAAAATGTTGCAAGTTTACCTTAAAGCAATGACAGAAATGCTGCCCAGATAACTTGAGCAGCATAATAAAGTTGGAGCTACTGCCAAGCATCAGCTGCAGGTTAAAACAAAGCAACACCTGCCGTCAATTTTGTCGGCCTTTTGTTGTATTTGCTTGTTAATTAAAATCTCGGCTTCTATATAAAACATTTTTTAATAAATAATATAAAATGGGAGAAAAACAACAAAATTACTTACAAGAAAAACAATTAAACTAAGCAAACGACAGCAACAACGAACACTGAAAAAAGCTAAACAGTTAAAGACCTTAAAAAATGTTAACTGACGACATCTCTCTGTGATTTCAGGCCTCATGGGCTACACAAGCCTACGCAGTCGGAGGCACACATTTTGCCGGTCCACGTCTCTTATAGCGGTCCAGTCAGTGGTCATAAAACAATTAATTTTAATTTTGTTACCGTGTGATGGCTCAGCACAGGCAGCCAACCTAAGCCTAAGCAAAACCAAAGCCAAGTTACGAGTATGTGAATATGCAGGCACTAGGTTGAAACATAATTAACGCATGGTTCGTAGTTGTTGTTCGGTAATTGTGCACCTGTTGCCGCCTTTTGTGCTCATTGCAGCATTGTAGCATAACCAACAAATTGCGTACCGGAGACACAGATGCTGAATGACAGCTTTTGGTGCAACAGTTACTGGAAAAAAGGTGAATGAGCGTACAAATCTTAAAAATCTTCACTATTAATATGAAAGTTCAAATAAATATAAATAACCACAACAGCTATAATATAATATGTTTATATGCAAATTATGTAAACGACAAATTTCAAAAATAATTATAAGATTTATTTATTTTAGTGAGCAATAACATAATTGAAAATTTATATATCCGCACCCTTAGAGTAGAATGGTATTATTACTATTTGACAACAAAAAATGTGGGTGAGTATATTTTCAACAACAACAGTGCTAGTGGTAGTATACAGTAGTGGTATAGTGGTTAATACAGTCTATGATTCCTAAAATTTGAGATCAAATTCAAAATGCGAAAGTTATTTATTTTCTTGGATTGACAATCTGGTTTATTTTGTAGTCCATGGTATATTTTAAATTTAAAACTATATCAATATACCACGATATATAATATATTTTTTTTAGATTAATTTGCTAAATTTTAAGAATAACGACTCACTATTTTGTTATTATTGAAATTGAAGAACGGATATCTAATATTTAATCACTAATGTTTTTATATAATATATACTTTGGTTAGTATAAATTGGAATGAATTGAAATCAAACTACATTTTAGTTCAGAATTTAGAAACAGCGATTTCTACGTTAGGAAACGACTAAAATATGTATATACAAAATTCTATAATATCGTAATATCGCATGTGAAGAGATACGACCCGATGATTTATATACCCAAAGTCCCTTAAAGTTGTTCATTTGTTATCTAAACGAAGAGTCATTATAATGCTTAAACCTCGGCTTTGGTCGGATTGTTTCTAAGTTAGCCAATAAGTTGAAGTCGTTTGACTTCTTTGGTACCGGATGCTAAAATTTATATTGGTTATATTGAACAAGTAAGTCAAATAAATTAAATCGTAAAAAGCACCACTTGGAAATTGTGCTAATTATAGATTTCACTGAAGCACCAGCGTTTATAAGAAACAACAAAGCCCCTGCCTTGTACTTAAACCTAGCATGCACCATGGGTTATGTTTCTCGATATTCAACCACAAACGGTAGCTCCTCCGATCAAAGGAAATGTTGCTACACCATATTCGTTTTACGTATTGTGTGTTTTATGAGCATGTTAATGAAAATGGCTGGGTGACAGGTAATAGTATGCTTTGTTGGAGCCACAAGAAAAGACCACAACAATGACTGCGGCGACACTTCAGGTGGCTGTAAAACATAAATAAATAAATTTGAGACTCGTGACATCTGTAAATTGTTTTAGCAAATCAATAAACCTAATTTCACGACTACCATTGACTGTGAGCTACCACGACGAATTATGTGATAATTGACAGCTAATGGTGCAAGCCGATTTCAAACGCAGGTCTCGTGACATCTCCAGGACCGCAGTAGTTGTACAATTATCATCATCAACGTTGTCATTGCATTTCATGTTTTTTGTATGTTTCACATTTTTGGGATGGCGCCCATTGCACAGATTGCTCTCCTGGGGTTGCCTCCAATTGCTACCGGTTGAGATTGTTGGGGAAAATGCAATCGTCACTAGTTACATGAGCCTGTTGGTGTGGTCTCAGATGTGTGTAAGTCAACGGTGATCCACTCCGGATGTGAAGCTGTGAGGATGTTAACGTTTAACTGTGTAGTTAATTGGCCGATTTTTGCTTCCAACCGCCTTTTGACTAATCAGAACAGACTTTAATGAGCTAAGCGTTTAGTCTGGTCTTCATATGTGCGTTTCTAATTGTGTGAACAAATACGTATGTACTTCAACCAGAAGGCACACTGCGGTAAAGCTGAATTGCACTTCCTTTAACGCATAACGATATAAGCTGAGCTGCATTTTAAAAATGATTAGGTTTCTTTATGAAATTTTTCAGATCGTCTAAATGGGTCAAATCACAAAACGAAACTCGGAATTAAGTCTACAAGATCATTCTAGACTAGAAGTACATTAAGATATGTATATTTATGTTCGATTAAATTGTTGTTGCGATATAAAATTTAGTGTAATAAAATTTACACGTAATACGGTTCTGAACAGTAAGTTCTTAAGTTAACATAACATTCCATCAACAAGACAATAGTTGTTGAAATCAATATTGAGTACTGCACCTAATTTGCAACTTATTATTTCAAAAATTATAATTGATCTTCGTAAACTGCAGTGGAATGACAGCAAATATACTTTGCAACTGAACACAATTTAATTAATATACCACACTATGAACATAATACTATATTACACTACACTTCTAATAATAATTTACGACACACCCATAGAGTTCAAGATTATTATATATTTTTGCCAAGTGGAAATATTTGTAATGTCCCCTATAAAGTATATATATTTTTATCATCATCAAAAGCTAGCGATATAGTAATGTCCGTCTGTCTGCATGTCTGTATGGATACATACATAGATCTCTGAGATAATTTTAATTTGGATACTTGTCACGCCTTTTTCCACCAAATCGCAAACAAACCTTTACAAATAATAAAGGCGAATTTTCGAACATACAATAATAACTGCAGGGCTTATGATTCTTGCGATCAGATTTAAATCTTTAAAGGTATTCAATAAATGCTGCACTACTTTTATTTTATAATATTAAAAACAGTTATTTCAAAGTGGACTACACTCGACTATAGCTTTCTAACTATGTTTTTATTACGAATATGTGTCCATTTTGTGAAGCATTCGTATAACCAAAACGTCATATTGAAGTCTGCTAAAATCTTTATTTGAAAGATGCCCTCTGAAAATTACAAGCAATTTTGATCAAAATAATTGGCAAATGATCGTGGGCGAAGACGGCCTGTGGACTATGTTCGGGGTTCTCCAATGGGCGACAAAGATCCAATTAAAGCCGCGACAAAATGCGTACGTGTTCATAAATATTGTCAATTAGCGGAAAGGCAAGTTCGTCCATCGATGACAGTCAGAGCTAATTACGTGCCACGGTTTCAACTTCGGGAACAAGTTATGCAACAATCGAAGTCTAAGTAATATCGAAGGCGTCCACAGGCCACAGGCAACAGATCGCTGATCGCTGATCGAAAATTCATTCATTGAGTTACATTTACGAGCTCAACTCAAAGGACAGTGGTACATTGGCGGCAGTTTGATTGATCAAACGGTGACAATATGGCACTTACGGGTGCAATCAAGCTACCTCAGTTGCCACAGTGTGGATTCCTCCTTCATTTTGCTTCCCCGTTCACTCTCTTGTATGTTGTCTTCATCCACGAGATTTCTCATTATTTCATAAGACGTGCTGACTGCATAGCAATGCGTTGCCATTGCCGCTCGATTAGTCGTCCTCCTTTCTTAAACTCTTTTCCTTCCACATCTGTGACTTTGTAGATACTATATGTCGTTTTGACTTGCTGGCTGACCGACTACAGTCTAAACTTTGATGGTCTATTTAATTTAGAGGCCTCACATTCCGAGTTCATTGGGTATCGTGCTATGTGTGTAATCCTTAAGTTAATTAAATTCAATAAATTGAACCTTTAGGGATTTAAATTATGCCCTTGAGTGTGCGGACAATGTTTTCACCAAGTTTATATCTGAGAAAGCAAACACCAGCAAGCACTGAAAATTTCTAAAAAGATTTCAAATAATTTTTCATTGAAATTGGGGTTTTTATTAAAAAAAAAAGTCTGTTATTTTTTATTAGATCTATTTTTAACGGTTCCGAAAACTAACCTTAATTCTGTATAACTATATACATAGAGATACGTGTGTTAAGTTGAATGTTTCATTTGCTAATTACACTTAATTCAGTGCACACCCAAGACGTCAATCGATTTCAATCTACTTGTGGTAAGACTCTTAATGTACATCTTCCGTTTTAGTTTTTTTGGGAAACCCCATACATAGACGAGAATGTTCAGAATTAACCACATGTCTAAAGTACATTTGGTATAAAATTCTGTTTAAATGTGTTTCATTTAACCTTTAAACGTTCCAATCCCAAACAACAGACTATCAAAGTGGCACATAAAGCGATTTCTCTGCTTCTCTTGGGTACTGTATGAACAGGCAAGCTTAGAGTTTAGTGATCTGCTGCGATGAACGAAAATTTAAATTATAGACCAATTAAAGAGCACATTTAAGACAAAGCAAAAACAAAAAAACCTAAAAAAAAAGAGGCAACAATAACAGTCGAAACGGCAACTTGATGTTTGATCTTAGGCTGAGAACTTGTGAGAGATACAGAGGATGTTGAAGGAGGGGGACAACTAATTAAATGTAATTAATTTTCACATGCCTCAAAATTAAATGCATTTAAATCGGAGACAAATACAGAAAGTGTGAGCTTTATAAATAGCGCACGGTTTTATAGCCCGCCGTTTGTTAAAAGCGATTTAAAAAAGTTTCATTAAGATAAACAACCGCAACAAAAAGTAGTCAGTATGTATGTATGTATGTACTTATGCATGAGCAATAACGAACGACAGCAACAACAGCAAAACAACAAAAGTTATTGCAAATTTAATTATAATTTAAGCTCGACTATGACAACAGGTGAATAAACCACAGGTCAAGACTCAACACAATCGAGCGGCATCTACATATGAATCCAACGACTAAGCGACAGACTAACTAATTCAAAAGTCAACAAATAGGTCATTTACCGTTACGCCCTTGAGGCGTGGCCACTGGGCACCGAAAACACTGCTTGTTTCATTTTTGAGGCCAACTGTTTTAACAATAAATGTGCCGCTGCTGTTGATGTTGCTACTGGATGGGAAGGTATTGCTCAAACCCAAGTCAAAAGCTGAATCCCAGTCTCTGCTGTTGATGCTGTAGTTTGAGACTTTTTTTCACTCCTACTCTCTCTCTCTCTTGCACACGCTGCGTCACTCGCTCGCATGCTTAACGATCACTAATTCAACGGAAAAAAATGGCGTTTAACTGTAACTGGCAATGTGAAACATTTTCAGGTCAGGTGCTTCAACGAGATTTCACCAACCTACAAGTCAGTTTTAGCATGTAGATACAGCCAACGCCCCACAGTTTTCATTATCTTGCTGTAATATCGCTCATAAAGACCTGCCTGTCATTGAGGTGGTTCATCATCAGCAGCATTATCATGATTATATTGTTAGCCTTCGTTAATGTTGAGATGATCTGACGACGTCAGTTGTGTTCCTTACGTACATACATACATACATATGTACATAGATACATACCTTACGTATTTTTCTCTTGGCTGCCTTATGGTCTAGCCAACCATATTTGTTGGCCAAACTCCAGTATAGCAAATCAAAAAACAGATTAATCATCAATAATGCGAACCAAATATCCTTTGATTGATATTTTTTAATATTGTGAAGATTTAGCACATGGCCACAACTTTTATAAGCATTGCATTTTGAAACATTTGTCGATTTCTTAATAAAGCCCATATGAACGAAATCTTGTTTTTTTCGAGTAACTCCACATGAAAACAAACTCCAGTCAAAAATTTTTACGGGGGCATTTCGCTTCGCAGTTTCCAGCATAAAATAAATAAAGGGTACGGTAGTGATACTCCAATGCACTATGGGCCAAAAGCCCAAATTTGCGGCATTACCCCAAAAAATGGACCTAAGATTCTGAAAATTTGCACAAATATCTAGGAGAGAAAGATAGAATTTCGGAAAAAATTTTGTGTCAATTTGACCACCGTCCGTATGAAACACTGGATCTCAGAGACTATAAGAGATAGAGCTATAATTTTTTTTTCGACAGCATTTTTTATGGTTGCACGCAGATCAAGTTTGTTTCAAATTTTTGCCACGCCCATTTCCGCCCCCGCAAATCAAAAAAATCGAATAACAAGCCTAATTTTAAAGCTAGAGTTACGAATTTTGGTATATACAATAATTACTATAGTAGTTATGATTCCTGAAAATTTGGTTGCGATCAGATAAAAATTGTCGAAGTTATTCAAAAAACACTTTGAGCAGCGCTGCATGAGAGAACTCATAAACACCTGCAACATGTATTGTTATTTCAAAAACGGGCAAAAACCGTTACTAAAAATGGATTCTATAGATTTTGTTAAAAATATTACATTTGTACCTTTGAGGCACTTGGAGGCACTTAAAAGAAAAGCTTCACAGAACACATGTACTTTTGTTAGAATAAGCTAGAACAACACATTTGCAACACATTAGTCAAAACAACACAAACATTTAGAAATATAGAAAAACGTTTAGTAACTATTAATTTACATACCTTGATCTTTATTTTCCATTAACACACTTTTAACTTTTAATGTTTGGTTCAATTGAATTACGAGTTGCAAGTCGTCAAAATTTTCGCGGGTTTTTTGTCTAAAACAAAACAACACTGAACAGCTGACCTTAAAAGCGCGCAAAAAATTAGGGGTATTCCCAAAAAATGTTATCAAAATTTTTTTATATCATATAAGTATTCAAGATACCAAAAAAATAATTAAACAACACTATTTCAAAAAAAAAAAAAATCATTTATGCCGCATATTTGGGCTTTTGGCCCATAGTGCAATGTTGGAATTTATATGGATGTCAAATTGGCTGTTCCACAGACGAAAAAACCGACAACAAAAATATAATAAATTTCAAAACAATGAAAAACAAGTAAGAAAGTTACAGTCGAGTGTGCTCGACTGCGAGATACCCGCTACCAATTTTGAATAAAAGCAAAATATTGCGGTATTATTTTCAAACTATACCGAAAATACTACACAAATACTAAAAATATACCGAGCAGTATATTTGGTATATCGATATGGTACCACATTCAAAATATACCATAGACGCCACAATATACCAGATTGTCAGCCAAAGCAACACAGACCCCCAGTAAGAAGGCGTTTTTGCCTATACAAAAGTATTTATTTAATACCTTCCACAATTTTTATCTGATCGCAATCAAATTTTCAGGAATCACAACTACTATAGTTTTTATTTTATATACCCAAATTCGCAGCTCTAGTTTTAAAAGAACGCTTGCTATTCGATTATTTTGATTTGCGGGGGCGGAAGGGGGTGTGGCAAAAATTTGAAACAAACTTGATCTGCGTGCAAACATAACAAATGAAAAAAAATATAGCTCTATCTCTTATAGTCTCTGAGATCCAGTGTTTCATTCGGACAGACAGACAGACGGACATGGCTAGATCGTCTCGGCTGTTGACGCCGATTAAAAATGTATATACTTTATAGGGTCGGAGATGCCTCCAACTACCTGTTACATACATTTCCTGTCGGCACAAAGTTATAATACCCTTCTACCCTATGGGTAGCGGGTATAAAAATATAAATATTGTAGCATCCATTCATTTAACACACGCCCAAAACAATGTCAACAAACAATTGAAAATTGTCTTTGTCATTAATAAATAAATAATTGCATTTAAAATAATATTGTTGTAGTTATTTAGCATATATATATATTTAAAATAAAAATGAAATGTTAGTGACCAGCTACATAATTATAATAATTATAATAAATAAATAAAATTATGTTTATTGATTTTTAATTTACATATGTGCAAAATTTAACTGATGACGCATTGGTTAATTCAGCCAACAATTAATTGTATGTCTACACAAAAGTTTCTTAAAATAATATATTTAATGCGACAGCACTTGTGAGTCACATATAACAAGCAAAAAAGTTTCTAGACAGCATTACAAATGATTGTAACAGAGCTGTTATTTAATAATTATGTTTACATTGTAGGATACATACATACTGTAAGTCTTAATGTTCTTACAACAATTATTCTGATTGTGTTTTATAGCTTCTCATCAGGAACAATAAACAATGAGTATGTCGATTTTACCACTAGGCTACGGGGGGCATGGGGTGTGAGGATTATATGTCGGGGAATGGAGACAAACATAAGGTCAGTCATTTGCATGGACATGAATTGTTCTCACACAATCAGTTAAAGCAACGCATGCAGGTAAGCTTGTATGTTGATTTTAATTTGTTGATAACACATGATCACAGTTGCAGCTTAATGCCCAAGAATACCTCTTCTCAATCATGTTCCACTTCCAAGTCTGACAAGTTTACTTCTCACGTACGGCTAATTAGCGCGCGTTTAAAGGTTTCCACCTTACAAGGCACCACATAGGATATTCATATACATATATAAACGCGCTATAAAAAAACAAACATTTCTTATAGTATATACATACATACATATACATAATAAGTTTTAATGAAATAAATGAAAAGTGTTGTAATTAAGAAATTTCCTTAATTTTTTCTTTAACATATCTATATTCAAAAATTAAAACCATTCTTCTTTTATTTAATTTAACAACTTACTAAATTAAAATTGAAATTCACAAGTTTTTGGGATATCCTTATGGACAACGTACACCAAAGCGCAAAAAAATTGGGTCTGGCTGATGATTTTTGATTCCAACAGACGAGTGTGCTCGACTGTGAGATACCCGCTACCCATTTTGAACAAAAGCAAAATATTGCGATATTTTTTTTTCAAAATATACCAAAAATATACCACTGATGCTAAGAATATCAAATGAGATATTTTGTGTTTTCATATAGTACCACTGCACAATATACCAGATTGTCAGCCAAAGCAACTAAAACTATTCGTAAGTAGACATTTTTGCATATAAAAAAGTATTTCTGTAATAACTTTGACAATTTTTATCTGATTGCAACCAAATTTTTAGGAATCATAAATATCATTTAGCTATTATTGTAAATAACAAAATTCGAGACAGTAGCTTTAAAATTACGCTTGTTATTCGATTTTTGTCAATTTCCGGGGGCGGAAGTGGGTTTCGGCGAAAAATTTGAGACAAACTTGATCTGCGTACAAACATAACAAATGCTGTCGAAAAAATTATAACTCTTTCTCTTATAGTCTCTGAGATCCAGCGTTTCATACTGGCAGACGAACATGGCTAGATCCTCTCGGCTGTTGACGCTGATCAAGAATATATACTATATACTTTATAGGGTCGGATATGCCTTCTGTTACATAGATTTCCTGCCGGCATACATATATCATTACATAGATTATTGCGGTATTTTTTTTATCAAAACATACCAAAATACTAAAAATATTCCAAATTGTATATTTGGTATATCGATATAGTACCACATTCAAAATATACCATAGACGTCAAAATGTACCAAATTGCGGCCAAAGCAAGACCCCTAGTAATTAGGCGTTTTTTCCCATACAAAAGTATTTCTTTAATAACTTCCATAATTATACCCGCTACCCATAGGGTAGAAGGGTATTATAACTTTGTGCCGACAGGAAATGTATGTAACAGGTAGAACGAGGCATCTCCGACCCTATAAAGTATGTCGGAGTCTGTTCTACCGAAGTCTGTTTATTCATTATCGCGAAACGAGTTTCGATGCTCTCACAGGCGATTGCACGAGCACACTGACCTGACCGCTCGATCCTTTTACTGCCTACGCCATAGCCAGCGAACCACACTCAGCGTCTCGACGCTGTCGCCCCGCAATAACTGTACTTGGCAAAGCGACAAAATGCGGACAACCAACAAAGCGCAAATAAAGAATGATGCAATCTAACATGCACACTCTTAATTACGCAGCGCCAATGTGCCGAAACGCACAAGCAACTACGCAGTGCCAAAATGCCAAAGTGCACCTACAACTACGCAGCGACAATGTGCCGAGACGCACGCACAGCTGCGCAGTGACAATGTGTCGAATCTGCATTACTTACTCTCCGACAAGTATATATATTCGTGATCAGCGTCAACAGCCGAGACGATCTAGCCATGTCCGTCTGTCCGTATGAAACACTGGATCTCAGAGACTATAAGAGATAAGGCTATAGATCGCAATCAAATTTTCAGGAATCACAAAGACTATAGTTCTTATTATAACCAAATTCGAGTGTCTAGCTTTAAAATTACGCTTGTTATTCCATTTTTTGATTTGCGGAGGCGGAAGTGGGCGTGGCAAAAATTTGAAACAAACTTGATGACGGACGGACAGACGGCTGTTAGCGCTGATCAAGAATATATATACTTTAAAGGGTCGAAGATGCCTTCTTCCACCTGTTACATTTCCTACCGGCACAAAGTTATAATACCCTTCTACCCTATGGGTAACAGGTATAAAAATTAAATAGTAAGCGTAAGAGCCGAGATTTAATATAGTATTTATGATAAAAGTTATTTAAGAAATACGTTTGTATTGCAAAAACGCCAAAAAATATCGATATACCAAATATAGGGTATAAGTGCCAAATATTGGGTATAAGTATTATATTATTTATTATTTTGCAAGTATTTATTTCAGCATTTCGTGCCGATTAATAAGTATCGATAAATTAATTTTTGATTTGATATGATATTATTAGTTAATAACAGCGCATAGCGTTTTTTCTACTTCAAAAATTCTATTAGACATTGAATTAATTTTTTTTAGACTAATTTGGTCTGGGAAAGACTATTATGTTAACATTTCATGTTTGTAACTGTCGAAGGTCTTAAATTTATTGTTCGCGGCGTAATCTCGCCTAGCTAAGATATTTCATAAGTTTTTATTGGGCTAAGGTTAATAGAGCAAGCTGACCAACCAAAACATTTACGTAATGCTACCTAAAAAAACATTGCGTTTCCTTGCTTTTATTTAGATAATGCATCCCACATAAAAATAAAATTTGTTTTCTCGTTTTGCTCCAACTATGGCAGTAGACTATTTGATATTTTTCACTATTAATTTGTGAGCTTGTAACGCACAGAAGTCTTTGCGGAACTACTTCCGAAATTGAGCATTACAAATATATACAAATCTCGCCAATAGTAATGAAACCAGTCTGGGCCGTCCAGATTACATTTTTTATCAGAAAAAAGATCTAAGTAAAAAAAATTGACGAAATCTTTATAATCAAAATGAAGTTGAAATTCCATACTAAGGCCTAGGTTGTTTCCTAAATATTTTTAGCAACTGAGGAAATTTTTTTTGTTGCTGTTTTAAGAAGCCTTCCCTAAAAGTCCTCTCTCAATATTCTGTGAGGCTTGCAACGTTCGCCAGATAATCACTCTAGATAAAGGATGACTACTTTTAAAGCTGACATCGTAGAAAAGTTTAATTTTTCCCCATCTTTTCATTGAATTAGCAACCACGTAGCATGTTATTTAAAAATGATTTAAAGTATAATAAAAAAAACCAATTCGCGGCAAATCTTTCTCTCCAGCCGCAATAATTGAAATATTTCATATGGTTTTCTAGTGCAGTCTAATTACACTTTCCGGATTGAGCTTCAGAAATGCTACTCGGAAGTGGAATTTTCACTTAACGGTTTTTTTTTTATTTCCACTATATCTTACCGCTTCTGGGAAGTACAGAAGTTGTTATTTTGGCTATCGGTAGGTTCTATTGACTCTACGGATTCTATTTTACAATCTGAGTCGTACTTGTGGGGGATCCCGACATATAATTTTATTTACGTATCCCTTAGTTTCCTTCTGGAAGACTTTTGCAAACATCGAAAAATCTAACGCCGCATTTTTAAAGTTTGAGCCCCTTTGTTCAAAATATAATCAAAGATAGGATAAGTTTTATATCATTCGTGTTGGTGAAAGATTTCTTACATTTATGATGTCATGTTTTGTTTTCTCCATTCTCCAGTATTTCTGGCAAAGCCCAACAATATTTTATGAAGAAGATCAGTTAGACAATGACAATGAACAGTTAGAATGTTAAGCATTAGCCTGTATAGAGAATAACCCCAGCGGTGGCCGTCTATTTCGCAAATACTTTGATTTCCTACAACGTAAGTTTCATAACCCAACGGAGGGTGTTTGGGAACTTCCCATTTATTTAAATGATTTTGTCGTCAGGATGGACAATTAAGGGAAAGCTCGGCTAATGAATTTCAATAGCAGGCTATTTACAACAAGATTCCATCGATGGATCTCTGGAGTCGTTTTGACTGAGGTAATCACTTTATATCAAGGTCAAATAGCTTCTCCGAAGTTGTTAATAAAAGGACGTAAGGCAGATTGGCCTAAAGTCGTTGGGTCTCACATGGCTGCATTTGCCCACCTTTGGCGGGAAAATGATCTTGGAGATCTGCTAGGGTCTCCAAAGTCTGTCTAGTCTGAGAGACTTGACACTCGCAATGGAGCCAATACTCCAATGCATTTTATTAGCAGCTGCCTTAGCCTGGAGGTGTCTTTAACATTTGATTTGAGCAGAAGGCTCTCTTATTTTTATAGGACTTAGGGAGAATTTTTTAACTACTAAGGTCACCACCAGTGATGAAAGATCTGAGATCCACCAAGGTGGCTTAAATTTACTCGTCGGTATGGACCGAAGTTTTAAAATGAAAGTACTTGTGGTCAAAGAAGGAGGATCTGTCTAGGACTTTCCATTCTCCGTTAGCATATTTTGAGAGATCTATGTACGTGGGTACCGCCCCTATTTTGGATATGATTAACTTAGGGTCCAGTACGCTATGGAAGGCGCTGGCATACATGTCGATGATCAGCCATTTTTTAAGAAGCAGACCATATCCACTAATTCACCGCTCTTCCGGTGGAGAAGGCTTATCGTGGGCTATGTAGCAGGAGGCAAGGAGAAGCTCCGACGTTCATTAGAGATTTGCAAACTTTCGGGTGATTTGTCTGCATAGTTAGTTCGTAGCCCTCCTCCTGTTAAATTGATAAGGAGATCAGTGTCCACCTCCACTTCCAAAAAGTGTGTATGGCATTGTCAGTAGGATGGGTTTTTGATATCATTCACTCGGCCTCCTTGCTGATCTGAAGGATCACGTGCATTATTTGCAAAATTTCATCGTCATAGCACGATCAAATCAGTCGTCGAAATGACCGTGTTATCGTGAAACGTCACAAAACCGTATAGACACAGCGATTCAATGTATTTTAGCCGGAGTTGGGATAACGGCAGACGTATACAGAGGAGATCCCAATTGTGTTTCGTGTCATGCCTTCCCTGTGACTAGCAGACAGTCCAGTAGATCGCTGGATGGGTCGTCATGCCAGATAGTGTCCGCTAACATGGCTGGTGTACGCGCCTTCTTAGCGCAACGCATAATTTCCTTAACGCCTACTTATCTAAAAAACTGCAAATTTACGTAAACATGACCAGTTCCTGGTCCTAAATTCGGCAATTTTGTTTATCATGCGACATTTGTTTTGTGAGTGTTGTATGAAGAAGATATTTTTTCTGTGCGTCTTTTATAAATCAATCAGAGGTAAGGCTATGTTAACATTTCATGTTTGTAACTGTCGAAGGTCTTAAATTTATTGTTCGCGGCGTAATCTCGCCTAGCTAAGATATTTCATAAGTTTTTTATTGGGCTAAGGTTAATAGAGCAAGCTGACCAACCAAAACATTTACGTAATGCTACCTAAAAAAACATTGCGTTTCCTTGCTTTTATTTAGATAATGCATCCCACATAAAAATAAAATTTGTTTTCTCGTTTTGCTCCAACTATGGCAGTAGACTATTTGATATTTTTCACTATTAATTTGTGAGCTTGTAACGCACAGAAGTCTTTGCGGAACTACTTCCGAAATTGAGCATTACAAATATATACAAATCTCGCCAATAGTAATGAAACCAGTCTGGGCCGTCCAGATTACATTTTTTATCAGAAAAAAGATCTAAGTAAAAAAAATTGACGAAATCTTTATAATCAAAATGAAGTTGAAATTCCATACTAAGGCCTAGGTTGTTTCCTAAATATTTTTAGCAACTGAGGAAATTTTTTTTTTTTTTTTGTTGCTGTTTTAAGAAGCCTTCCCTAAAAGTCCTCTCTCAATATTCTGTGAGGCTTGCAACGTTCGCCAGATAATCACTCTAGATAAAGGATGACTACTTTTAAAGCTGACATCGTAGAAAAGTTTAATTTTTTCCCCATCTTTTTCATTGAATTAGCAACCACGTAGCATGTTATTTAAAAATGATTTAAAGTATAATAAAAAAAACCAATTCGCGGCAAATCTTTCTCTCCAGCCGCAATAATTGAAATATTTCATATGGTTTTCTAGTGCAGTCTAATTACACTTTCCGGATTGAGCTTCAGAAATGCTACTCGGAAGTGGAATTTTCACTTAACTGTTTTTTTTATTTCCACTATATCTTACCGCTTCTGGGAAGTACAGAAGTTGTTATTTTGGCTATCGGTAGGTTCTATTGACTCTACGGATTCTATTTTACAATCTGAGTCGTACTTGTGGGGGATCCCGACATATAATTTTATTTACGTATCCCTTAGTTTCCTTCTGGAAGACTTTTGCAAACATCGAAAAATCTAACGCCGCATTTTTAAAGTTTGAGCCCCTTTGTTCAAAATATAATCAAAGATAGGATAAGTTTTATATCATTCGTGTTGGTGAAAGATTTCTTACATTTATGATGTCATGTTTTGTTTTCTCCATTCTCCAGTATTTCTGGCAAAGCCCAACAATATTTTATGAAGAAGATCAGTTAGACAATGACAATGAACAGTTAGAATGTTAAGCATTAGCCTGTATAGAGAATAACCCCAGCGGTGGCCGTCTATTTCGCAAATACTTTGATTTCCTACAACGTAAGTTTCATAACCCAACGGAGGGTGTTTGGGAACTTCCCATTTATTTAAATGATTTTGTCGTCAGGATGGACAATTAAGGGGAAAGCTCGGCTAATGAATTTCAATAGCAGGCTATTTACAACAAGATTCCATCGATGGATCTCTGGAGTCGTTTTGACTGAGGTAATCACTTTATATCAAGGTCAAATAGCTTCTCCGAAGTTGTTAATAAAAAGGACGTAAGGCAGATTGGCCTAAAGTCGTTGGGTCTCACATGGCTGCATTTGCCCACCTTTGGCGGGAAAATGATCTTGGAGATCTGCTAGGGTCTCCAAAGTCTGTCTAGTCTGAGAGACTTGACACTCGCAATGGAGCCAATACTCCAATGCATTTTATTAGCAGCTGCCTTAGCCTGGAGGTGTCTTTAACATTTGATTTGAGCAGAAGGCTCTCTTATTTTTATAGGACTTAGGGAGAATTTTTTTTTAACTACTAAGGTCACCACCAGTGATGAAAGATCTGAGATCCACCAAGGTGGCTTAAATTTACTCGTCGGTATGGACCGAAGTTCATTTTTAAAATGAAAGTACTTGTGGTCAAAGAAGGAGGATCTGTCTAGGACTTTCCATTCTCCGTTAGCATATTTTGAGAGATCTATGTACGTGGGTACCGCCCCTATTTTGGATATGATTAACTTAGGGTCCAGTACGCTATGGAAGGCGCTGGCATACATGTCGATGATCAGCCATTTTTTAAGAAGCAGACCATATCCACTAATTCACCGCTCTTCCGGTGGAGAAGGCTTATCGTGGGCTATGTAGCAGGAGGCAAGGAGAAGCTCCGACGTTCATTAGAGATTTGCAAACTTTCGGGTGATTTGTCTGCATAGTTAGTTCGTAGCCCTCCTCCTGTTAAATTGATAAGGAGATCAGTGTCCACCTCCACTTCCAAAAAGTGTGTATGGCATTGTCAGTAGGATGGGTTTTTTTGATATCATTCACTCGGCCTCCTTGCTGATCTGAAGGATCACGTGCATTATTTGCAAAATTTCATCGTCATAGCACGATCAAATCAGTCGTCGAAATGACCGTGTTATCGTGAAACGTCACAAAAACCGTATAGACACAGCGATTCAATGTATTTTAGCCGGAGTTGGGATAACGGCAGACGTATACAGAGGAGATCCCAATTGTGTTTCGTGTCATGCCTTCCCTGTGACTAGCAGACAGTCCAGTAGATCGCTGGATGGGTCGTCATGCCAGATAGTGTCCGCTAACATGGCTGGTGTACGCGCCTTCTTAGCGCAACGCATAATTTCCTTAACGCCTACTTATCTAAAAAAAACTGCAAATTTACGTAAACATGACCAGTTCCTGGTCCTAAATTCGGCAATTTTGTTTATCATGCGACATTTATTTTGTGAGTGTTGTATGAAGAAGATATTTTTTTCTGTGCGTCTTTTATAAATCAATCAGAGGTAAGGCTAAGTACTTATCGGACAGGACAAGGTTGCTCCAAGCGAGCAAACTGCGATATCTACTACAGCTGCCATGCGGAGAGTCACGAATTTGGATGCGGATTTGTAGTAAGCCGGAGACTTCGCCACCACGTCTGCAATTTCAACACAGTGAGTGAACGGCAGGCTACAATCCGCATCAAAGCTAGATTTTTCAATCTTAGCATAATTTGCGCGAACGCCCCGACGGAGGAGAAGGACGATGCTGTTAAGGATGCATTCTACGCGAGACTCGAGGACACATACGACCGCTGCCCAAACCACGACGTGAAGATCATCCTCGGGGACTTCAACGCAAAGGTTGGGCGCGAACGCATCTTTGACCGCACCGTCGGTCAATTCAGCCTCCATGAGACCACCTCGAACAACGGTTTCGGGTTAATGAACTTCGCCGCGGCGCGAAACATGGTAGTGAGTAGCACCAGATTTCGGCACCTCGACATCCACAAGGCCACATGGCTGTCCCCTGATCAAAAAAACGCGCAACCAGATTGATCACGTTGTGATAGACGGAAGGCATGCCTCAAGCGTGATGGACGTGCGTACGTTTCGTGGAGTCAACATAGACTCGGACCACTATCTTGTTGCAGCCAAGATACGCATGCGGCTACGCCGAGCGAAAAACGTACGCCCCATCAGGCAACGAAAGCTTGACGTCACTAGGCTGCGATCACAACGGACAGCAACAGTCTACTCCACTCACCTCTCTGTTGACGCCGGCGGACTCTGGGCGCACATATCCCACTCCATGCGAGCTGCCGCTGAAACAGACATTGGTTTCAAGCGCCCACCCACACGGAACCAATGGTATGACGAGGAGTGTCGCGTCGCAGCTGCGGCATAAAACGCCACCTACAGAAAAACGCTGCAGTCTGGCGCAACGCGAGGTACGTGTGAACGTTACAGGGAGAAAAGGAAGGAAGAGAGGCGACTTTTTAGACGGAAAAAAACAGGAGCAAGAAAAGCGAGAGTGTGAGGAACTCGAGGTGTTGCAAGACAGAAATGATGCTCGAAAATTTTACCAACAAGTCAACCGTCTGACACAAGGTTTCAAGACCGGAGCATCTAACTGTCGAGATGAAAATGGAAATCTGGTTACAGATACGCAGTGCACGCTGAGGTTATGGAGGGCGCATTTCTCCAAGCTGCTAGCAGGCGATGACGGCACCAATCCCGCCATTGGAGGAAGCAGCCCGATACCACCAATCAACGACAATGTGGATATACCACTACCTAGCCATGACGAGGTCCGAGTTGCTATTATGCGACTCAAAAACAACAAAGCAGCGGGTGCTGATGGACTGCCTGCAGAGTTGTTTAAGGCCGGCGGCCGTAGATAAGGTGAATGCATCAGCTCTTCTGCAAAATATGGCTAGAAGAAAGCATGCCCAACGATTGGAATCTCAGCGTCCTTTGTCCTGTGCTGAAGAAAGGCGACCCGACGATATGCGCCGTAAGTGGTATATTCTGAATGTGGCACTATATCGATATACCAAATATACTATTCGGTATATTTTCAGTATTTTATAGTATTCTGGGTATGTTTTGAAACTAATACCGTAATATTTTGATTTTAATTAAAATGGATAGCGGGAATCTCATAGTCCAATACACTTGACTGTAGCTTTCTTACTTGTTTTGCATGTCCCAGTGTTTGTCCAAACGATTTTGCGATAACGCCTCTACGTCCATTTGACGGGAGGAGTGTTTTTTCGATTGGAGAAATTGCAGAATTTATTTAAGAAATTCTTTTGTATGGCAATAAAAGCCTACTGCAATAGGGTCTAAGCTGCTTTGGCCACATGTAAAACGGATATAACTAGAGACATATATTATATAAAGTAAAAGTAAGTAAATTAATATATGTATGTATAACTACTTATGCTTTCTGAATGCCCTAAGTTGCGCATAATTTATTAAATTGCAATTTTTGGTTCATTTGTTTTTGTTGCTTTTAATATTCGTCTCCCTGCCTGAGTTTGTTTACTTTTCACCTCTAAACAGCTGTTGCGATATGAAGTTTTGGTATAATAGAATAGAATAATTGAATAGATAATAGAACTGCATTATTGAAGTAGATGCACAGGGTCTAAATAGAGTATTAGTATTCGAACAGTAACTCGGCATTTTATGTTAACTTCATAATGAATGTTAGATGCGCTAATAACATAACATCACCCTTTAGACCAAAAATTTCGCAGAATTGAATTTTTAGGATTTGTTTTAATTAAAGTCCATGATGATACATACATACATAATTGTGTTTTTGTGTAAATCTTGTGATTGACACTTAAATGTCTCAACATTATGTACAAATATCCGCAATTTAAAATTTGTTTAGTGTTAGTGTGTAGATTGTGAAATCAAATACATAAGTATTCATGTATATTTACATATATTTATCTATAGCAAGTATGTGTGCTGTATTCTGTATATATGTATGTACCTTAGCAATAACAAAAATAAAATATGTAGCTTGTTTCATTAAATTTTAAGCAAGTGCGGCTCAATGGCCTTGTATGTAACTGTTCCTATTCTTTTCTTTTTGTCTCGTTGTCTTTTCCTCTATGTGTGTATGTACATATATTAAATAACATACATAATGTATTCTACAGATGTATGTATGTACATGGAAGGAACATGTTACTTTTCCGTCGTTGTATTATTAATATCGCATATTGAAAACATAAATGCAAAACATAACATCAACTTTCAACAAAATTGTTTATTTAATACTAAATATATGTAACCAATTACGCTATGGACACTACGCAAAATTCGTATTATTTGACTTATTTATACAGTTTATGAGCGTGGAATAAATTTCAATAGACCGAATTCATCATCAACCCTAGTTAAAAAAATTTGGGATCACCGAGTGATCTTATTCATGACTTTGTGGCAATATTGGATCGAGCAACACGAAAGTGGAATTTGTATTTATTGCTTTAAATCCATTCTCGAGATATATGTAAAATTGTATAATATTTTATAGATTATGATTATAAAATATATGTAGATGAAATACAAATTATGGAAGTGACAATCGACCATTTAATTTTTTTGAAAATATCTCGAAAACTGTTCTAAGCTTTCAATGCCCAACACCGCCTTTAGAAGGCCCTATGTACAGTACTAGTAATACGGTTTTTGTCAAGCTAAGAGTATACTGGAGTAGTAGCATTTTATTTATGTATGAAAACAAATACATAAATAAAATTATATCTTTACATTAACATACGTCTAATTTAAATTGTAGCTAATATGATCCAGAAAGTATAACAGAGTGGTGACTAAGGGGACTGTTTGCACTAGAGGGTTAAAACAAAAAAATTCGTGTTTCTCGACCCAAATACGGTTTTTTGAAAGTTCGATTCATCAGTTGAAACGATTCATAGAAATGTCTATGCGAAATCAATCAAGTGAATAGTTTTTGATTTCATATATTCTATAATGTATAAGTTATTTAGATCCTCTTAGTTCTGGACAAGACACACATTCAGCAAATTGCTAATATCGTTTAAGACTTAAAAAGTATGGATGGTTTGTGCTTAAAAAATTATTTACACATTAATAAATAATAAATAGTTTTCACTTTTCTACGGGTTAAGTTTTTTTTTTGATATTCGAATGGGACTGATGTTTTTACTGTTGTTGCTGGGGATGATTATGGTAATGGATAGAAGAACTCGCTTGTGTGGAGGAAGATGTCGATATTGTGGTTGCAGGTTTGATCACAGGTTTGATATCCTCAATTTGTATTAATTGTTCGATGGGTATTAAGGACAACTCCCCGCCAACAGGTTGTGGCATAGGAAGCTTGGCTAGAGCCTACAATAGAGAAAACAAAATGTATTCTGAAGCACCATCTTATAATACCACTTTAACCTTGGCATGCTCCACCGCAATTGTAGCTGCCTTTTCAGCCTCACGCTGTCGACGTTCCTTTAACTTAAGCGAAAATATCGCAACAGAGCGAGCACTCTTCACCAATTTCTGTTTGAGTCGCGATTTTTTTTGCAGCCAGTTCAGCAGCTATTTGAAAAAAAGTATATAATTAACGCTGGGACTTAGAGATATTTTCCAACTAACCCTTAATCTCGTCATCTGTATTGACCGAAGATGTTGATGCTGTAGGTGCAGCTTCCTCTTCTCTTTCTTTTTTCTCTCTCGCTTTCCTTTTCCTTCTCACGATCTTCCTTAGCATGCTTCTGTTGAAGTTTTTGCGAAGAATTTGACAAAGCACCTACGCTTGGACGCGACTGAGAATTGATAACACCGCTAGAGGCAATAGGACCAACGCTATTCGGGCTAAACACGCTTCCACCGCCCGATGAGGAAGAAGATGAAGCAACAATTTTATGTTGTTGTTGCGTAGCTGGAGACGTGGCTAGCTTGTTACCAGATGCGCCGGACTTCAGAGCCACATTGCTCCAAGATGGTGCAGGCTTCAGGATATCGGTGTTGTCAGTATTGTTTATTAGTTCCTTAATATAAAATTCAAAAATAATTAACAGAAGATCGAGTGCAAGATATTAAGCATCTAACTACAAACACCAAAAGCATTCGAGTAAAATATAATATGCAAGTGATATGAACTTATGGATAATTAGCCTGCGTGTAATACTTTAGGTGTGTGAAGAAAACCATTACTCACATATTTTAGCTATATCTAATTTTCAATGAAATCTAACTGAATTTGGAGTTTACTTCAAATGTCATTAATATAAGTAGGCACGTTTGATGTAATATCAAACTCTTTCACAAAATCTAAGTGTTCCAATTGTTCTTTATTAAATATACCCGCTACCCATATACATATGTATATCTGTCCGTCTGTCCATATGAATGCTAATTGTATTGTTGCGCCCAGATCAAGATCAAATGAAAAATTAGCAAGCGAATTTCTAAATCAGAAACACAGACTGTAATGAATAAAGTCTTTATGATTCCTAAAGATTTTGTTGCGATCAGAGAAAAAAACTTAGAAATTATTAAAGAAATAATGTTATATGGCAAAACCTGTTGCAGCTGTCAGATCTTAATTTCTTTGATAGTTTCTTATGTTTTGTATTCTATTATACATATTTCGATTGTACATCGATATATTTGTTATTACAATATTTTGTACTAGTGTAGTGTTTTGCTCTTAGTAAAATGGGTAGCAGGTATCTCACAGTTGAGCATACTTGACTGTGGCTTTTTACAAGTTTTTTTTTTTTTGTGTGTCTGAAAAGCAAACATAGAAAACACACATTGAACAAAAATAAATAGGACATTACAATTAATGATACACATCTCTATACCTTAGAAATACAATCTATGCTTCTATGCAGGTTTGCATTGTCGCTCACTTTTAAACGGGACATCCATTCGGGTGCATGAAGTTTTATGTGCAGTTTTTCCTTTAAACATGAGAATTCTATTAGAAGCTGACTAATTGGTTTACCTTTTACTTTGGGGGGAACGCGTTAAACAATTTATGTCAGACCGATGGAAATATCATAAATACCATTAGTTTAATGGAAGACACACAGACCAAAAATACACGTTTTGTGCATCAATACTAAATTTTATCTAATCGAGTACAACTAATCATTTAAAATAATAAAAGTATTAATAGTTTTTATAGTTGCTTCTATTGTTTAATGATGATAAAAGTGTGTGAATATGATACATATCATAACAATAAAACGAAATGTTTGGTTTTCTAATACTCTTTCACTTTGTGAATCCATAACTAATAAATCAATAATGTTATATTTTACTCGGTGCGTTTTGAGTCCTTGAGTTAACGGTACAAACATGGATAATTTATAAATGCTTTCTAAATTGAAAACCATACGGGAAGTGTCATAAAGGCAGTTAAGGCGATTTTCTTGCATAACTAACAAATACTACAATAGCAGTTCATCTTAATTCACTAAAGATGACATATAACGTTTAAACAACATTTTACAAACGTATTTTGCAATGCGAGCGATAAGTGAACTGACTTAAACAAGAGTAGTGTTATTTATTGGTTTACCAGCAATCAAGTCGAAAGATTGTGTATACGATTTTGTTTATGGGAAAAGGGATAATTAATAGTTAATTATTTGGATCTTACGCTCATCTGCAAATGAGTTGCGCTTTCAGCGGAAATTTTTCGCGTCTTGCTGTACGGCGGAATCTCCGCTATCTTCGTCGGATGCTGTTGCTGGAGTTGTTGTAATTGCAGCTGCCGCTTTGAGCAACGCTGTGGACTGCTGCTGGTGCTGCTGCCTGCCGAATCGCTGGATTTCTTGCGGAATGGTGGAATTTCCTGGATATGCATCGATTGCATGCGGGAACCTGGGTTGTCAACAACCGTGCTCGTTGAAACGCTGTTCCATATGAGAACGAAAAATATAAGAGAAAATGGAGTGAAAAGAATGTTAAAACAGATAATAATATTAAATTAAGCTAAGCAAAAGCGGAATAAAAGCAATTATGGGTACTTCATCCATTATTTTATCTCATAAAAATATTTATATTTTAGTTGTTCATTTGAGAGATAGTTTAATCAATTGAGAAAGTTTAAATGACAAATTTTTGAAGTGTTTGAAAAGCTAAACTAATAATACTAATGCATGGTTTATATTATCGATAAGTTACTGATACTGTTATTTGTTGAGTTTCTTCGTTGCTTTAAAATTTGGTTTTCTTTTGGTCGCTTTACGTTGAGCTTTTGTGAAACTCTTCTTATTGTACATCGCACAATGAGAGTGATGCTCGCACACAGAAAGACTTACTTAAAGACCGATTAACGCAAAAATTTAATAATTTGTTTTTTTTTTCAGTACTGATGATCAAAATTTAAACAATATTAACGTTCAGTTCATATGATGGTGATGAAATTGAGAAATCCCAGATGTATATGAATTTTTAGGTCGGAGATTTAAAATACATATAACCCTAAAAATGGACATCTAGAATTTTATTGTAGTCTAGAGTGCTTGCGCTCTGACTATCTAGCGATATTGAACTCTTACCCGCCATTGCCATCCTGATGCAAACTGCTGAGTGATGAACATCCGTGTGGCGGTGTCGATTCGTGCAGCGGCCGAATTAGTATTGTGCTAGTCTATAAATTATTATTAGTTTGAATTTTGTTGACACGCATCCATTATACTCACTTGGGATGGCGGTGAATCAGGTGAGGAATCGCGATTCTCGTATATATTAACATCCGCCTCAATGCTACGGCCGAAGCCCGGATCTGTGAGTTCGTGATCGTAAAGCAGTAAATCATCTGCCACCTGACTTTCCATGACTTGCTCGTGCGCTGTATTGCCTTCATTATATTCTTGTTCTGGCTGTGTTGATGTGCTAGAGTGTGGAGTGGGTGGTGTAGGGCGAGGTGAAGTGCCCTTGCACTGCATCTCACGTCGGCAATGCTCGGCACGTGCAATCTCCGCTGCCAACCAAGATGGCAATTCTGGCAGTAGCCATGTCAAAGCCTGGCGCAGACCCAGCATGATATGCTTTAAGTAATACAAGATACTGAAGATAATCTGAATGATTCTTCTATAGACAAATCTTACCTCCAGAGTAACAATCAGTATTATAGTTTGTGCGGTAGAAAGCCCTGGCCATAGTCGCGAGACCTGACCAGAGAGACCAATCAGCGCACAGTTGACAATCACTGCAGCCAGCGACAATATGCTAAGTGCATTTTGCCAGGTGCCAATGTTTGCTACACGTTGACCAAATGGCCGTTGATGTACATGTGCGAGCTTAAAGGCATCAGAACGAATCTCCATCAGGTTGTTGATAAGCGCACATAAACCAGCCAGTGGAAAGGCAGCTGAGAAGAGCACCACATAGCCCATTTGGACGAGCATCTCCAAATGATCTGAGAAAGTCCCATCATACTACAAAAAAAATATAATATTGTAATACTTTTTTTAAGAGTTTCCCTTAAATGACAACTTACCTTGTACAGTGAACTCTCAATCTCAGCCTGTCCAATATTACGTTTGCTTGCCACTGGCTGCTGGTGCTTTTGTTGTGGTTGCTGCTGCTCTACCGGCCTGGCATCAGACTCAGCTTTAAGTTTCTCTTCGGCGGTTGCTAACTCTTCAGCAAGACTTCGATTCAAATGTTGAGTGGGACTTAAAGCCCCCCCACATGTTGAAGCTCAGCTTAGCCAGCCTCCATTGCTCCAAAAAAATAGGGAATGGCCGACTCTCGTAAATTTCCAATAATTTGTCGAGAGATAAGCAAACCAGCCAATTGCTGTGAGGGTGAATGGTAAGATCAAAATATTAAAAGATGGTGATATGTAACATGATATTTCTAAACATGTAGGCCTGTATAAATGATAGATACTGAGCGTATAAAACTTACCTCCTTCAGTTTATCTTCATCGCGTAGGTAGAATGCGATGTAAAAGAGTGAGAGGAACGAGTTGACGAATTGAAAGAGAGCCACCTTAGCTATTAAATGATTCTCGTATTTGGACTGCAGTCGATAATTCTCTATACATAATAAGAGAAAGCCAATAATAGTATGTGTTTTTGTAAGCTTCAGTTAAGCATTACCTCGATCATTAAGCCAAACGGCCAACTTGAAATAGGCCTCATCCATCAAAGTAATAGCACCGGCCAGTAAAACTTTCGGAATCACACTTAAACAGCATAGAACGCTCTCCTCCGGAAGTTTGGAGTCCCACCAATCCTAGCGTATAAACAATTAACCGATAATGGCGGATTTATATAATCAAATTTGTTGTATTTTTTTTATAAATTTCCATAAATAGATTCACAAGCAAACAGTTATTATTAAAACTCTTAAAAAGACCGGTAATTAGCTTCTTTGTCCGGTATTAGTTCCCCGCATAAATCTTCAATTAAGTAATACTCATTTAGCAATACCTCAACTTTATTTAGATACTAAAATATTTCCGTGGTTCGACTCTTATATGTAATTTAGTGGAATTCTGAGAGCTATTTTTTATATCTATGTCCGTCTGCCCCTCTGTCTATAAGAAATAGAGCTATATTTTTTCAAAAGCACTTGTAACTTGTGCACACAGACCAAGTTTGTTTTAGATTTTTGCAAAATCCGGAAACCGAAAAGCAAGCGTAATTTTTATGATTCCTGAAACTTTGGTTTTTTTAATCGGTGAAAATTGTTTAAGTTATTTAAGAAATAATTCCAAATGACTAACAACGGCTTCTCCAGTCGGGTCTTAATTGCTTTAGTTCATAATCTGGCTTATCTTGTACCCTATGGTATATTTTAAATGTAATAGTATGGATATACCAAATACAGCTTTTGGTATATTTTACTATTTTTCAATATATTAATTTAGTACATTATAATAATTCCGCACTGTTTTGCCGTGTTTTATGTGTGTAATAAAGGAACCTTGAGCCCCCTGTTGTTTAAGCAAATTATTCTACATAATCTATTTGGAACAAGCCTAATGTTATTATGAATGTACAACATATCAGTGACAAATCTAATAAATATAATTGAATTTTTAACATTAAAAGGGGTGTATTTATTATGATTGCATCGAATAACGTTGGCGATTCGTAAAAATAATATGAAATTCATTGAATTATGAGCAATAATAACAAAGTTAAATAAATATAAAAACCTTGTGCAAATTATACATGCATTGCGGAATTCCTTTATCGGGTATATTATGGTGATCCAGCCAATCCTGTGAAAAAGAACAATAAACAAACGAAAGAACAGAAGATAATAGTTCAATGATGCATGATAAATGATAAATTCATAAATACTTCTGTTATTACCCTTTGTAAGTGGCATACAGATTTTGACATGATTCTAAACACAAAGTCTACTAGATGCTTTATAATTTGTTCAATGATGCGTGAGACATAATAAATACATAATTACTTCTGTTATTACCCTGCAGAAGAAAGAGATAACATATTTTGACATGATATACTAAGTCGTTCAACTTCACTATTTCTGCTATTACCCTGCATTTGTCGACACGGCCCTACATACTAAGTTAACTAAATGCTTTATAATCTTGCAGCAGTAACTACAGTCAAAGTAGTAAACAAATTCATTTTTAAATTTGAAAATTATTATTTTCGATGGGATAGTCTGTGTATGTAATCGTCATAGTAACCCATCCCTACATAAATGTTGATTGCTGATGTGAGTATGTTAAATTGATATTCTTGTTTACTGCCATTAATTTAACTTGTGAATTGTTTGTGAATGTCAAGTGCGAGTGTTCAGCCTTTGCGTGTACCCGTGAAAGCATCAATCAAATTAAATAAACAAATAAAATTCAACAAATTAATAAAAGTATTCACAAGCTCATGAATGCTTACAAGCACAGACATATGCGATTAAAACAACACATCCGCTGGATCACCCAACTAATAGTCAGTCCGCAATACACACACACAGACGTATACCCTTATGCGGACTACTTTTCCAACACGAAATATTAATGAACCTGGTACGAGTACTTCAATACATGGGGTAATTCATGGGAAATAACTTGTAGGTGCACCGAACTAAAGTCTAGCAAACGTATAAAATTAAAAAACTCACCTGAAATCTCAACATTAAAAACATCACAACAAACACTAAGCAGAGGCACAGACCAATTACAGGAAAGCTGACCAAATAGCGAAAGGCTCGCCGCTGCCATGCAGGAGCTTCTTTAGGTTCCAATCTTCCTGTCACATTGTTTTCTTCCAAAGGACCCTATTAATTTGCGCCTTAGAACCAGTAAATTATTGAATTTCAATTATCTCACCTTGTAGAGAGGCCTGGGCGGTTCAAGAAGTTCAGGTGGAGTTGATAAAGTTCCCCAGCGAAAGGCCAATTCCACGGAGTAGCGTTTCCAAGCCTCTAGATAGAGTGATGCCCAGGCTACATTGAAGAGCGAGAATAGCACATGGCCCATATCCTGAGCTATTTGGCCCTTGCCCCACAATATGCCATAGAGTATACTGCCAAATACGGCCGGCACACCCAATGCGCAAGTGTAGTGGCCCAGCCATGCAAAGTAGAGTGCAACCTTTACACCGAAATATGCTGCAATATCGTCTAATGGTTGGGGGGCACAGATCTGCTTGACCCAATGTGCTTGTAACTGCGCCAGAGAACCGCTCTCGTGCAAGGGAAAGACTTGTGTTATCAGTCCAGACTCCTGCCAAGCGGCAACAATACTTTGACCTTCAGCAACAGCAGCGCGACCCTGTAGAGCGTCAATGTCACTGCATCCTGCGCGTAGTCCTTGTAGAACCTGTAACACTAACCACTGGCGCTCTTGAGATGTAAACAAAGCTGTGCTGCCCACATCGCCCCGCAATTGTTGGAAGCAGTGACTTTCGCGGGTTGTAAATTCACGCAATGCCCCTCCTAGATCTGGACGCAAACGCTTTGGCAGGCGAGCTTCCTCCGCTGCTCTGAAAAGTCTAAGTAGAGAACAAACAATACAGTGACTCTGTTTCAGTTATTCGATTATTCTTTATATTCAATTCAAATTGGTTTTTTTTTTCTTGTTTTCTAACTTGGCCACTTTTAATTCATACCAAAGACTATAAAATACATACACAATAAATTAACTTCAGTTGGTTTGAACTCATGCCCTCACTACATGAGAAGTTTCTGCCTGGGCTGGGCTGACAAAATAGGTTAAGGTTAATGTTCTTAGTTATCTTAAAATGTGGAATTCATGTGGATTGAACGACATTTTATTCTATAGTCTATGAGTCTACTTAAGAATTGAAGTTATGTTTATACATCCAAAAATCTACGGAAAGGCTTGGAGGTCACCCTAACAGCCTGGTGACCTAACGCCAAGTCATCGCACTACTGTCAGGAGAAGACTAAAACGCTATCATCCTCAAGACCTGCTGTCTCGGGTATTGACCTAATGTTTACCAGCAATACTATACATAAATTTGTCGTATATCCTTTGGTTCAATTTATATAATTTGTATATAGTTTATATTTATTATGTGCTGCTGACATAATTAATTTTCTGCTTAGTATTTCTGATTTGTTTAAGTTGCTCAGTTAGGTATCAGTGCACCTATCTTTGTTACCATTTCGTTCTTATTTCAAATACAAAAAAAAACTAGATTTGTATATACATATATGTATGTATGTATAACATCACTTAAATGAACTTACATATTAACTGGAGCGCTCACGTAAAAGGCATTGCGGCTGGAGCTCTCGTGGGCCTTAACCTGGACTAGAAGACCTAATCCAGCAGGCGGCTGAGAACGTATGCGGGCGAGTAACCAACGCAAGGCCTCGTCTGGAGCATCCTCGGGAAATTCAATGACAACATCGCACTGGGTGGGTATTTTATTAAGCCAAAGGCGACGTGGCGTCATTAAGTGTCCTGCATAAGGTACTTTGCGACGTAGTTGGCGGGAAGCTATAACGAAGCGAATTGAGAAACGCTAATTAATTGTTTCAGGGAAACTGGCAAAGAAAAACAAAGCACACAAGCACCTCTAATTCAGAACAATTCCTTCTATTAATTTTAATGAAAGACGACATATTAATGCGAAAATCAGCAAAATATTGTGTTTATTAAAAATATACAAGCAATGATAAGTCTATCCAAACTTCAATAAAGATAAAGATAATATCGACACAAAGAATATGTAACATATGTATATAATACATATGTATATGCAAAAGGAAACTCAGTGGAACACACAAATGACTGCCACTAAACACAGAGGTATCACATATCTATTATTTAATTAAATTAAATAAATAAAAAATATATTTTATTTGTTTATCGCCAACAGATTCAAGATTTTGGCCGTCTTTATATTTTGGCTAATACTTTAAAATATTAAATGAATACCGGCTACAAAGAAAATGTAAATGGTAAGAGACACCTTAAGGAAGTGGAGGGATTTTTTTAATGACTTATACAAAATAAAACCTCAGTTGGCTATCATCATATATTGTGGTCTTCAAGTAGCTGGCGATTATCGAGCAAAGTAATTTGTAAGTGTGTTATAAACTAGTGAACCACCCACATACCTAATGCAATTGAATCAGTTGTTTTCCCCAAACAAACTTAAGACCGTGTAATTACGTGCGTCCATGAGACGATGGCATTTCCAACATAGTATACTGGGAAGACGGGGAGAACAGTTTACGTTTTAAGTATCACACGCTCATTTTATTTGTATTAGTAAAAAATACAAGCAGAAGTACCTAGTTTAACAAACTGTCGAGTTCGCAACCCAAAGTAATCTAATTGGTTTTAGCTAATGATGTATTTTCCAAAAGAAGGACTTGAGAAACATAAAAAAAACAAGTAAGAAAGCTACAGTCGAAGGTACTCGACTGTGAGATACCCCGCTACCCATTTTGAATAAAAGCAATATCTTTTGCGGTATTATTCTCAAAATATACGTAATATGCTGCAAAAATACTAAAAATATACCAAATGGTATATGTGGTATATCGACATAGTACCGCATTCAAAATATACCATAGACCGCACAATATTCCAGATTTTCAGCCAAAGCAACTAAGACCCATAATTTGAAACAAACTCTCTTATAGTCTCTGAGATCTAGGTGTTCATACGAACACAGACACAGACGAACAGACAGACGGACATGGCTAGATCGTCTCGACTGTTGACGCTGATCAAGAATATATATACTTTATAGGGTCGGAGATGCCTCCTTCTACCTGTTACATACATTTCCTGCCGGCACAAAGTTATAATACACTTCTACCCTATGGGTAGAAGGGTATAAAAAATAACCACATTTTATACCATCACAATACTAAAATAACTAATTTTTTAACAAGACTGCAGAAATAGTAAAAGCAAAAGTTCCGTTTTTCTTTTTGCCAAATAAAATTTAGTCCTGCGTGAAATGATTACACGTTGGCTCTACTTGAACTTTGAGATTTTCTTTTAGTGCCGAACAAGAGTTCTAAATAAAAACATATATATATACTAACGGCAGTACCATCAAGTGGCCCAGCGATACCAAGCACGGGCTTGTTGACGCGCGGACAAAACAAAATAAATTTGTAAACAGCATGCATTAAACGAAAACCGCGAATAAATATTAAAAGACGCTGGACAGCTAATTAAATTAGATTAAAAATATGTTAGAATAAATGTATAATAAAATAAATAACAATTAAATACTCGATAAATAAGCTAATAATAAGGTTTTAAGCTAAGGAATAGATTTACTAGAGCAAACTACGTTATTGAGATTATTATAGTTCACACACAGAATACGGAAGGGATTATGGCAAGCAAAGTTAGTAGATCTACGTGAAATGAGAAGAGGAAGAAAATTCCTAGTGATCCTGACAGGAACTGCAAAACTAATTTGACTTAACAGCTCCAAAGAGTCTATTTCACCATTAATTAGTCTCTGTATAAAAACAGCACCTTGCATAGTTCTACGGTCAGAAAGAGAAGGAAGGTTTAGTAATAAAAGTCTACTTCGATACGGTGGTAATCTAATATTAGGATTCCAATTTAAACTACGAAGAGCAAATAATAAGAATTGTTTCTGCACCGATTCAATCCTATCTTGATAAACCCTATACTGGGGATTCCAGACAAGAGATCCGTACTCAAGGATAGGACGAACCAGTGAGACGTACAAAGTCTTAGTGATGTAGGGATCATTGAACTCTTTCGACCAGCGTTTTATAAATCCCAGAACACCCATGGCCCTATTTACAGCAGACAGAATATGTTTATCGAATTTTAGTTTTGCATCAAGCAAAACCCCTAAGTCATTCACACCTTCAATTCGCTCAAGAGGAGTATCATATAACATATAGTTATTTAACTGGGAAAAACCCCTACAAAAGGTCATAAGCTTACACTTATTGCAGTTCAGATGTAACATATTTACTCTGCACCAAGATTCTAGACGATTAAGGTCACATTGTAACAGTGAGCTCGCAAGACTATCATTAAATGTCAGGCAAAGCTTAACGTCATCGGCGTACATAAGTACACGGGAATGCACAATAACAGAAGGAAGATCATTTATGAACAAAGTGAACAATAGAGGACCCAAATGACTGCCCTGTGGCACACCAGAAGTGACTTGAACACATTTAGATACAAAACCATTATAATAAACATTCTGAATTCTGTTGGAAAGGTATGAGGATATCCACTCAATTAGGCTATGAGGAAACCCTAAAACATTAAGCTTATACAGTAAAAGGTGATGATTAACAGAGTCAAAAGCCTTACTAAAATCGGTGTAAATGACATCCGTTTGCATTTTATTCTCGAATCCTTTAATTACAATTGAAGAGAACTCCAATAAGTTAGTAGAAGTGGATCTAGACTTCACAAACCCATGTTGGTAAGGTGAAATTATAGATTTACACAGATGTTGCAGTTGAGAAGTTATAATTTTTTCAAATGCTTTCGGAATCGCAGACAATTTAGATATACCGCGATAATTTTGAACTTTAGATTTGCTCCCTTTTTTTAGGATAGGTATAATGTATGATTTTTCCAGATTTTAGGAAAAGAACATGAGTTAACGGATAATTCAAACAATTTAAAAGCGGTTTACAGATACTACCAGCACAATACCTTAGCACACAACTAGGTACTCCATCCGGACCAGCCGAAAAAACAGGTTTTATAGCCAATAGTTCCGTTAAAATAGAGCTTTCAGTAATTAAAGGACCAAAAATACAATTAGATGAATTTAACTGATAAGGATAAGAAAAGGAATTTTGAGAACTTGGGACAGAATATGTCGTTTGGAAAAAGTCCGCAAATAAATCGGCAACATCATGACCATTAGATACAGTCATATTCTCCAAAGACATATATGCTGGTGATGACGCGGATCTACGCTTCGAGTTAACGAAGTCGTAAAATCGCTTTGGATCACGCTGAAATCTTATTCTGCACCTACTCAAATAATTATTATAACACTCATTGTTATGAGTGCGAAAAGCAGCTTGAGCAACAGAATAGCGGAGAAAATCAAAAGAAGAGCCAGTTCCCTTGAATTTTTTGTAAAATCTCGACTTACGATTTTTTAAATTCGATAATTTCTTAGTAAACCATAAGGGTTTATCAGACAAATGTGGAATACTTGATGGAACACAAGCATCAAATAGCGAGTTTAAAGTAGAATAAAAAAATTCAACCGCTTTATCCAAGTTTGTAGACAACGAAAGTTGGGACCAGTCAGTTTGAGATATAAGCAGAGCAAGTTTCTCAAAATCGGTTTTCCTAAAACAACGAGAAAGCTCACCACAACGTACGCTCGACTCTGACGCAATAACTGGGAGCTCCAACATAATTTCTAAAGTGGGATGGTAAGGGTCTTCAGGGAAGATATAGGAGATATTCTCGATAGAGAACATGAATCTGGGTCTAAAACAAAAATAAGGTCTAGAGACCTGTTTAAGCTATTTGGAATACCGTTAATCTGAGACAATGATACCCCAAAGAGACTATCAATAAAAACATGAGAAACAGAGGGGCAAAGTCCATTTAGATTCTTGGCGGAATGCCATGACACCCCAGCGATATTAAAATCACCAAGGACTATAAAGTGATCACGATCAGAAAGCATATTATAAATGTTATTAATAATAGAAAAATGAGCTAAATATAAAGCATCATCTGAAGCAGGAGGGATATATGAGCAAGAAATACAAATGTTAAAACTACCAAAGGATAATCTAACAGCCACTAGCTCAATGTCAGAAGTGTGATCAATCAACTCTGAATTTAATTGAGCATCTACTGCAATTAAAACCCCACCACCGCGACGTACCTTGCGGTCACGTCGGTATACGGAAAATCTACTAGAAAAGATTTCCGTATCAAGGATGTCATTTTTTAACCAAGTTTCAGTAAAGGCAATGACATTGAAAGGGAAAGATACACTATTTAAATATAAGTCAGTAAGTTTACTACAAATACTTCTTACATTCTGATAGCCAAGAAGTAAAGAGGATGTTAGTTTTTTGAACTGACAGACATAGAAGAAGGCTTTGAAATCGAATTCTTGCCACTACTAGGAAGAGAAACCGGAGACCGATTTTTCTTTTTCGCAACAAATTCTTTAAATAATAGGTGTTCCGGCCAAAACTCTTTACAGCACATCATGCTAAATTGTTCAGCCGGAACACTTATTTTAAAAGACGAAATCTCTCGTTCATACGAGAAATTAAATTTATCTACTTTAACCCTGGCTTGGGATTTGGACTTAATATAAGCCCGAACATCATCAGATGTCGTATCAGGGGAAAGCCTTGAAACGAAAATCTGCTTAAGAGGTGGCACTGCAACCAATGTGCTGCGGACAACTGAGGTAGGAGCTGGAGGCGATTCTTCTATCGTTACAGCACTAACGATCTCAACAGAGGATGGTGATGGTTGAATTTCTTCAACCGTCTCCATCTCAGTCGACAACAAAATCGAAGCCGGAGCAGGAGACTCCAATCTTAAAGACGTAATGTCATGATCTGGAACATCCAAAGCTACCGAAGGTTGAGGGGACGGAGAACTAAACGACATTAATTCCCCAGCAGGTGGTATAGATAAGCTTGGAACATCAACTGGGACAGAAAGCTCGATTGGGGTAATCGACAGACGCGTATTGGCCTTTTTACGCTTCGGAGACTCGGTTAAGAGCTTCATACTCTTAAACCCAGAATCCAAAGCAGAAAAGCTATCGGAGAGTTTTTTAAAGCCCGCCAATATATCTTTAAACCCAGTTCGCGTCTGCCGTATAAACCCAGCAATATCGCGTTCAGAGTCCCTACAATGTTCACAAGTCCATCTCAATCCAGACTTGGCCGAAATCAAATCAACAATACGGCCGTTAAAGCCAGCACATTTTTCATGTGCAACGTTGTCGCATAACCAGCAACAAACAAAACCCATTTTGGCACCAACTGGCACCCGGCATTTCTTGTTATAGCAGACCAACATGTTGCTAAAACAAATATTATTAAACCAATTAAAAAACCAAAAAGAAATAAATCAAAATAGATAAATTATTTGCAAACTAATATGATCTGTACTTACGAAGAGCACAAAAACACAGAGAGTATGCACAGGTCGAGCGAGACGCAAGATAGGTAGGCAACTACAACACCAAGAGAGGGAGAGTTACTATTCTAAAGAGCGTTGAGAGCACAAAGCACAAGCACTGAGAGTAAAGCGCGGGTCGAGCGAGACGCAAGATAGACGATAGCCAACAACAACACCAAGAGAGGGACAGTTAACTATTGTAACAGCGTTGAGCGCAAAGAATAGCAAGTGAAAAAAGAAGAGCGTGAAAGTAAACAAAAATACAAAAACAAAGTGAAGCGGCAACGAAAACAGAATTGTTTTGCTAACAAAGCAAAGCAAAGTTTGACCACACAATTTGTTGTTATATTTTCAGAAGAATGATAATAATTTACTAAATACACGAAAGCACACAGCGATTTAACGATCTGTAGTTAAACACAAGTGAGAGAGTAAAATTAATGTTATATTAATTGTAAATAAATATGAAATTTAATGAAAAATCACAAATTTAAGAGGGAAGAAAAAAAACACGTCCGACTGCGAATGCGAGAGCGAGCTTGATTTATTGGGACATAAATTCATACATACACCTGACCCTCGCTTAACTCGGACTCTTTTAGCACGAACTAGGTCTTACACGGTTACAAATTTGCTCCCATCCTCCTTTTAACACGCTCGTAGACCCAATGGTCTAAACTATACAAATAAGCCAGTTAATAAAGACGTTAATGCGAAGTCTCTCATGTCAGTATCGACGGGTCCATAACAAAAAATGCATAGTGCATACAATGCATACAACAACAATATAATTACAATGCAAGCTCAGCAGCACACATTTAATGTTCAAACTAATTAGTTCCGACCTTCTGAATACTACCACCATACATATATCCAATGCGTAAACAAATATTTACTAAAATTCTAAAATATACCGAAAGCTATTTTTTGTATATCGATATAGTATTACATTTTAAATGTATAATAGAGTACAAAATATATCAGCAACTATTCTACTATTGTAGTAGTAGTAGACGGTTTTGTCATACAAAAGCATTCTTAAACAAATTCAAAAATTTTCATCTGATCACAGCTAAATCTTCAAGAAACATAAAGATTGTAGTAACTATTCTATGCACCAAAATATTTAAAAAAGATTTAAGTTAATGCTTGCTATTCATTTTTTTTTTTTTAATTTGCTGGGGTCTAAAGTTTGTGAGATCTATGTGTTCTTCAGGTGTCTAAATCGTCTTGTCTTGGCTGTTGACAGCCATATACATCCATATACTGCATAAGGTAGGATATGCTTCCTTCTGCTTGTTACAAACATTTCCTGTAGGCACAAATTTATTTTGACTGTAAAATTAAATTTTTTCTTAAATGTCAAGAGCTTTTTTTGTACACCTAATATATGACTACACACTGCAGCTAAACTAAAGCTTACAGAATATGCATATGAGCATGTCCATAAAATTTAACGTAAATAAATGAATGTGATTTCTTTTGTTTTTAAAATTTTAAGAAAATAATGATAAATAATATGTTATTCATTTTATTTTTTGTTGCAAAATTTTTGAACAGGAAGTCACAAATATATTCTTTTTCAGATTTCCCACCCTAAAGTGCTGTTTTCCCCTGATATTATTCATCAATTTCAATCAAGATCCTTGCACCAATAACAATCTAGAAACAAAATAGGAACAAAATAGAAACAGAAATAAAACAAACATCGCATTATTGTACAAATTTTCTCAAACTTGTAGAAATTTGGTCACTATAATCAACAAAATTTTAAAATTAATTAAGCGATAGCAATACTACAAAATAAAACTACTACTCTTAGAAATGACTGAAAATGTCCATATAAATAATTAAGGCATTGTCTTAATTTCTATAAACATACATTGATGTAAAGTTCTCGATTTTCTTACCGTTTTCAATTGTCTCTTTGGCACAGGATATTAATTTGCCTTTGCGACGTCTCAAATTCGATTCAAAATTGTTGTCATCGGTAAAATCATCATCTCGCGTTATAACCTCACTAGCTCCAGAGGTGCCATCCTCACCAGCTGTTGTTGTTGACTCCGACACTTCCTCTGAGAACTGACGGACTGCATAGCTATGAAAGACATTACCTTTGCCTCCACCACCGCCACGCATCGTACCCTCAAAATGTTGGCTCATTTTGTGCCAAATAAAAATAACAAATCTTTCTTGTTATTTAATTTTTCTTCGATTTCCGTATCTTCGATTTTTTCTTATAATTTTAGTTTCATTGCTTAAAATGTTATAATTTTTATATTGGACAATATCACGTGATTACCAACACAATTATTAAATCCTGCGGAATATTGTTCATTATTTATTATTTTTTTCAGTAGTACAAATATAAAATGTCGATTACAATTTATAGGAAGAGAACGCAATCATAAAAGTACCATATGTAAAGAAATGGTGTAATAAGAAAAAAGCTAAAAACACGCAACAGAAAATTTTAATAAGAGAGTTTATTAGGTTTGTATTCCTTCTACCGGCTAGAAAAAGGGTGGCTTTTTGTGAATTTTGCTCAGAAATATTGAGTCCAGTTACTGTTCAACGATAGTCAAGGGTTCAATGTGCGTGGGAGTCACTTAACTAGTTTTTTTTTAATAGTATTTCAAAGTAAAAACGACTACAAAAACGGAAGCACCAGAAATTGTCTACTTATTTCATAATCGCAACGACCCATTTAGGTTAATCCGTTTCACTCAGATAAAAACGAACCATTCAGGTAGGCATTTTCTTAAAAAAGAAGTATTGCATACCTCTAAGGGCGTCATTAAAAATTAAGCTTGAGCCCCGCTGCCTGCTCGTGCAAATTGCAGTAGAATTTAATTATTAAATTACCAACAATTCTATAACAATTATCTGACGGACACAAATTGTACACGTTTCCACTTTGGAAAATGCCACTACAGACTGAAATGTAGCAAAGTTGCTGCGCCCAGCTCATCATAGGAAAGAGCGCGCTCGTGGTGAGTTTCTAACTTATCGATTTTGTTCTGTGAGTTCTCGTGAGGTCGCTACATGCGTGCGAGACAAAATAAAAACAGAGAAACACATATTCGCATTGCCTTTTTGTTTTCATACACAACTTTTGTCGAGAGCTAAATAAGACGCTTGCAGAAAGCTAGCAGAAAATAGGAAGAAGCCAGATAAGAATACCGACTCCATGACTCATTTCGCAATATCAACTCACTTGAATATATTAATCTATGTTATTATCTTTAGGTTAATTCAAAATCATTTAGTACTGTTAATATATCATTAAAGTACAATTTTTAAAGACAAAATTACATTTATCTTAAGGATTCTCGCAACTTAATAATTCAACAATTTAAAAAATTATGAAATTAAATAGTAGACAAATATTCTTTAAATCGATTTTAGAGGTGTGAGCACAAAACATTTTTGGTTGGCGGTGAAAAATTGAAGCTGACAAAAGGACGCGTTCTATTGTTTAGCTTCTTAATGTCGGTTAACACTCGTGCAAAAAATACTTAAAATTCATTGGTGTAGGGTAGTGTGACCAAATTCTGTGAGAACAAAAAACTTTAGGCTTTCTAATTTTGACCCGATGAGAATATTGTGAATGGCAATTTTTCTCAGCGCTAAATAAATGTAACTCCAAATGTTTGAAGTTTACACCTGCTGTAGTCCTTATTACATTGTTAACTCATTTTAATACTACATAGACGAAATCTAAGCTGTCTATACATCTTATTTTACTTTTAAGCAAAAATGGCACAGCACAAACAGGACCAAGAATTTTACGCTTAGAACTTGTAATAATGTCAAAAGAGGCCGAGTGCTCAGATTTAGGTAATAAAAGTCATTCGCGATATTTTTATAAAAAAAAACTTTCAAGCCCGCCTCCTTAATTTACAATAATAATGAGTTTAAAAATGGTTACTTTTTTGTCTTTAAAAAAAAGTATTGAGTTTCTTAAGCCTCTCACGCACTATGCAAACAATTTTCAGCAAGTTGAAAATAATTTGCAATTTTTTTGTTTTGCAAGTTCTTTTTTAGCAGCCAAATGTTTTCACTAGTGTTTATGCGTGTAAATTTGATGGCAGCAGTCAAGTTGCTGCCAATTTTTTCGCATCGTGTGCACCTAACTTCAGATAATTAAGAAAAAATTAATTTAAAAACCCTTATTACTAGCTATCAATTTAAAAATCAATGCTGCCCAATTGTGAGACTTAGAATTGACCAAATTGGGGTTTTAATAAATAAATTTTTGTCCTTTTTTTAGATAGAGCAACTCAGGATCAACTTTCGAATAGTTGCAACAACTTAGGATATCAATGATTTCGTGACCCATAGCGCAATTTTAAAGCTACCCATAGCTTAATTTTAAAGCTAGAGCTGCGAATTTGTGTATACAATAATAACAATAGTAATTGTGATAGCTGAATTGATTTGGTTGCGATAAAAATTCTAGAAGTCATACTTTTGTATCTACATGCTCGCCTATATTGGCATGTGTAGTTTTGCAACAAGGATGAACACGATAACAATTGATCGTGTCGTAGATATTTAGATGACCATAGAGAAAGGCCACTGTAAGATACAATATATCAGCTAAAAAAGTTAAATATTTGGAAAGAATGGGCCGATATGTTTTAAGGCAAAAGCATTATCAGGTAACCTAACAAATTCTTTAAAATATTCAGTAACTGATGGAAATAATTGTTGTATTTATTTTTTAACGATTTGAAATAAAAATTCATAATATTATTGAATGAAATGGACGAATAATACATTTTTCATTTGCATTAGTGATATATAAGGGCTTGTGATTCATATTAATGGTAAAAATAATGGTTCGTTGTCGTTACATAGTTTATAAACTAAGCTATCATATACATATACTACTGTCAACAAACATAAAACTGGGTCTGAATTTTTAATTTGGTATTACCAATTTTCTTCATCCTCCAAATTGTCAGCAGGTGTATTGAAAGCCTGTAACATTAACTTGTTTTATCCATTGAACGAAAGCAAATTTCATTAAACTTACCCCCTCCTCCACGAACATCAACTGTGTTGAAGTTTGAGCGATGGGAACTGCTACCGCCACCGATTTCATTTAGAAAATCCGGAACATCTTGACCGGAACCCTTCAGAATTTTAATCAAATCGCCAGCGATAGGACGATCCTGATCAGGATCAAAAAATGAAGTGGCACGTCCACTGTTGCCCACACGACCCGTGCGTCCAATACGATGCACGTAATCATCAATGTTTGTAGGCATATCATAGTTAATTACATGCTTCACATTTTTAATATCTGAAAAAAAAAATACCATAATTATATGGTGAATCAGGAATAAATTGGTAGCTATCACCAACTACTTACCAAGCCCACGGGAGGCAACAGAGGTAGCGATAAGAACTTTCATGGTGCCATTTTTGAAATCACGCAAAGCCTGTTCGCGTTGACTCTGTAAGCGATCGCCATGAATAGATGTAGTTGGAAACTCAGTTTCAGAGAAAAATGAGGCTAGAAAGTCTGCTCCACGTTTTGTCTCTACGAAAACAATGGTACCTTCAGCACCCTCACGCAAGATTTCCTATAAACAATATTGTGTTTACTTTTAGAACAAACAGAAATATGATTTGACTTACCATCAATTTGGAGCGCTTGCTAAACTTGTTAACCTCAAATATGTCTTGTTTTACATCTGAGCAGGCACCTCCCACTACGCCAATAGTAACAAAAATATAATTCTTAAGAAACTCGCCAGCCAATCGCTGAATTTGCTCTGGAAATGTAGCAGAGAACATCAAAGTCTGATGATCTGGGTGCATAGTTTGATGACGCATGATTTTGCGCATACTCTCCGAAAAGCCCATGTCCAACATACGATCAGCCTCGTCAAGAACAATGTATCGAATGTTGTCGAACATTATAAATGTGCGTTCAACAAAATCAAGCAAACGACCTGGAGTGGCAATCAGCAAATGACAACCCTTGTTAATTGCCTCATTTTGATGCTTAACCGATGTCCCTCCATAAACCAAACTAATCTTGAGATAAGTTGTATAAGCAAACTTTCTTGCTTCATTAAAAATTTGGATCGCGAGCTCTCGAGTTGGTGACACCACTACCGCAAGCGGTTTGCCAATTTCTAGATCAGAAGGCTCATCAAGAATGTTTGTCAGTATGGGTAGCAAGAATGCAGCTGTCTTTCCAGATCCAGTCTGGGCGCAAGCCATCAGATCGCGTTTTCCAGCAATCACTGGTATTGAAACCTTTTGTATGGGAGTGGGAACTTTGTAACCAGCTTTAGTCACATTTTCCACCAAAATTTCACGAAGTCCGGCTTGGTCAAATCGTTTAATCGAGGTTGGCACATTCTCACCAGTCACCTTTAACAACATTAGTTTTAGTTTAGAAAATAATTTGTATCTTATTAGATCACCTTAACGGGAATATTATCGTATTTAGAGAAGTTAATCCCAGACATAATTCCAGTGCTAAACATCTCCGTTTCATCGTTAGTCGGTTCAGGAGGGATATAAAATTCTCTAGCCTTCTTTTCACCTTCCTCGCCATTATCAGCATGATTGTTATTCATGTCACCAGCCCCTTCGCGACGACGACGCTCACCTATTGGTTTAAATTTACAAAACGATTTTAAAAATCAGGCTAGCAGAAATTAACACCTTGGATCTATGCTCATTCTATATTTAAAACAAAAAAATACAAATATGTTCAAACCTTTCAAGTAGATCCTACGATACTTGTATGATTTCTTGTTACCTGCCTAATAACTTATCAAATTTAAATAGGACAACGACGAGTTGATGCTGATGAAAAATGTTTTCAATGAAATCAAGTTGTTGGTTTTAAAGAATATTTGTGCAACCGATATTTTTTATGGTTTTAATGAAAGTTTCATTGCGCAATATTGAATTTTTCATACATATAAATTGTATTCTAAAAAATAAATCAAATTTGGAAATTAAAAAATTTGTCACAATTATAAATTTAGATTCCTTAGAGACCATTTTGATTACGATAGATAAAACAAAAACTATTTTTGTTTAGAGAACCTTAATTATATTCAAATAAAAATATGTAAATGAATAAGTGCTAAGAATAATTAAGTTATTACACTTTAATTATCATTTAAAAAAAAAACGCATAAGGAATTTAACATAAGGATGAAGTGTATCCGTCTTTGCTGATATTAATGAGGTTCGCAGCTTTAAGCTCCAATAAGATTCGAAAAGCAATAGCTGCCTCCATCCTCGTTTTGATGAATGCCACCGAACGCATGTCGACCCTTGGTTGCATGACGAGCGCACAGATCAAACTGTGTGCAACGCTCCTCTTCAATGCTGGCATATCTTTAACAATAATCGGATCGTATGTGTACAAGGCAGGTATTGAGACATAATGTGGTCTGCCTCCCTCTTTGGGTTTCGCAAGTTCAGTTCCATTTCTCGGATTGCCATCAATTATTAGATTGGCCTGTACTTGTTCAGCAACCACTTGTCTATAATTGTCTACCATCAAACGAAGTAAATTATCATGCTTGATAATAAACTTTAAGTCTTCTATGTTGTTGCCATATAAACGTTCTTGGATGCACTCCTGTTTCTGCTGTGGCTGTTGTGGAGTATCATTGGCATTCGACATCGAATCATCTATGAGTCGCGTTGATGGGGTGATCATTGCTTGCGTTACGTTGGAAGTGCTGCTCTCAATTGTATGATTTTCTTGTCCGCCACACAGGCTCACACTTTCTGGTGGTCGAATTATTTCAATTGATGTCACTATCGGTCTATCTGGCAAATTGTCTGAACAGAAAGTAGGAAGATTCATTTGTATGAGTTCTGGTGGAGTATTATCCATGACTTGTGGTGTTATCAATGGAGTTTCATCTGTAATATGTTGCTGGGTAACATTTGCAGTTGACATATCTTCTCCATCCCTAACTGCTGCCTGCAGCAACTCAGTTACAAAAGCAGTTGTAATCTCTTGATTACTTCTTGATTGTACCGGCTCATTGACGTTAAGAGTATTTCTTTCATATATGCGGCGTCTGCGTTTTACTTTGGGCACAGGGACATTATCTTCCAGATAATTTGGAGCAAAAGTTCGTGGACGAAATATTGAGGACCAATCGCGTTGGGACGGAGTAGTGTACGGAACAGCAAAATCTGGCAAGGTCGTGTTCGGTGTTTGTAGCAGAGGTGGTTCAGACATTTCCAGAACACGGCCAGCCGAAGAACGCATCTGAAGTTCTTCATTTATTGCTGGCAGTTGATGACGATATGATTGTAATGGCGTGGGAGGTTTCGCAATACGTGATCGAACTATCGTCGACGCCGAGATATTGTCATCCAAACTTAGCTCATTCGATGAGGAATGTACGGCACTGTCTGTTTCTAATTCCAGTGGGAGATGCGGCGGGGGCATTAAATAAGCATCCTCTTGCGATAAATTTCCCTGAGCTAAAGTAATTAATGGTTGTGATGGTACACTGTGATTAGGAGTAGTCGCAATGGCACCACTTGGGGTTGTCTCATTCTCCTGCACGGTAGAATGCTGGTTGTCCATGGCCAATCCGACATAGTCCGGCGTAACAAGATTTTCAGACAGCTCCTGACGCGGAAAATTAATTTGACCGCTGGTTCCGACATCAACCTGCTCCATTTGCAAATGTTTCACACCGTCAACTAATTTAATCAACAAGTGCGGTTTACACATCATATTAGAAAACCAAATTGAGTTGTGTTTAACAATGGGCCAGACCTTTATCTCCCTTAATTGTTGATGTGGCAAACAGCTCATTTTACGCATTGAGTGCAAATTTGTAACCTCTTCGGAAATGCAGCGGTGAAATACGAATGACACTTGTTGATTTAAAGACACTTCTAAATCCTCGAGTTCCCGTATAATTTCGGGTACTTCAGAAGAATCATACGTTTCTTCGTAATTTAGTCCGACTTTCCTTAAAAGACGTCTCAATCGATCTATATCCTGTTCTGAAGGCGCATTTCTTATTGATGCAACTCTTTGCGGTTGTGCTGGCGTTCTTGTTACTCTTGCTGCCGCTGCAGTTGGGTTCGATTCTTCTTGCGCAAGGTGCCCATTAGGCGTACCTGGTACCACAAACGAATCAGTAAAGTAACTAGAAATCAACCAATTTACATTTGGCTGTTGCTCATCATCCCTTTCGAATATCAATTGGTTTATTTCCGATATGATGCGATCAGACTTTAAAACTGCATCGCGTAAATCAATTGCCTTCTGCTTTCGTTTCGCTCGTTGCGAGGTCTCCTGTATCTCCCACACGTTGTCAACCAGCTTTTTAAAAGCAGCCTGTAAAAAGTCGCGCTGCTTTCGCAATTTTGCCAATGCCATATTAAGATCATTTATATTAGGCAGCTTAATAAACGCCTCGACCGATTCTTTGTCATAGGTTAACGGCAGTTGCAAGCCTGTGCTGAATCTGGAGAACAATTCTGGCACTGTTTTTAAAACAAATATTCGAAATACAGCAATATAGAAGTAGTATTTTTCGAAAATGGTTTTGTGCATAGGACAATAAAAAAATGCTTAGATAAGATTTCTTACCGCCTTCGTTGTCCTTATGGCGATGTCCTCGGAAGCCTGCCTCTCCGTTATTACGACGTTCACGAACGCCGTTTCCACCATCATCACGTCGAGCACGGTAGCAGGTTTTATTGTCACCTTTATCATCGCCGCCGTTGTCATTATTCTCTTCACAATCGCTCCATTCGCCAACATCATTGGACTTTGGTTGCGCACCATCAAATTTATCCACTTGAGATGCAACGGCATTTGAAGGCTAAATTACAAATGTTTATATCAATTTCAAATTAAAAAATAAAATTCGATATACCTCATCTTCCCAGTCAGACATGATTTTTTTTAGATTTATACCTAATGAAAAGAAAATATATTTTATATATGTTAATTACACAGATTAAACAAGTAAGAAAGCTACAGTCGAGTACACTAGACTGTGAGATACCCGCTACCCATTTTGAATAAAAGCAATTCAATATATACCATAGACGGCACAATATACCAGATTGTCAGCCAAAGCAACTAAGACCCCTAGTAAGTAGGCGTTTTTGCCCATACAAAAGTATTTCTTTAATAACTTCCACAACTTTTATGTGATCGCAACCAAATTTTCAGGAATCATAATTCGCAGCTCTAGCTTTATTATAGGGCTGGAAGTGGCCGTGGCAAAAATTTGAAACAAACTTGATCTGCATGCAAACATAACAAATGCTGTCGAAAAAAAATTAAAGCTCTATCTCTTATAGTCTCTGAGATCTAGGCGTTCATATGGACAGACGAACAGACAGACGGACATGACTAGATCGTCTCGGCTGTTGATATGGCTAGATCGTCTCGACATGACGCTGATCAAGAATATATACTTTATAGGGTCGGAGATGCCTCCTTCTACCTGTTACATACATTTCTTGTCGGCACAAAGTTATAATACCCTTCACCCTTCTACCCTATGGGTAGCAGGTATAAAAACTAAAGTAACGACATCAGAGATATGCATTTTAGATATTTTAAAATGGCGTTCTGTTCCTACCACAAATTAAGAAGATCAATTCATTTCAAAGTTATTCAGAGGTGAATTTTCTAATTCAAATTGGGATCCTAATATTAGATTAGCACCTTACCGTAGAATGCTAATACTAAACCTTTCTTCGCTTCTGACCGTAGTAGCATGTAAACGGTACCTTTTTACCAAATCTCATTAATGATGAAATCGATTTGGAGCTACTGGCACAAATTAGTTCTAGTGTACCTGTCTAGACCACTAGGAAATTTCATTTTTTCTTGACTTCTATTATTGTATTAGTCAATTGTATATGGAAATGAGTTTAAACATGCTGTTTAATATATGTATATTATTTTCGTCCGACCGTAATCAATCCCGTGCTTTCTATTTCTGAGTCGTTACGCTAAAAAGATAATCAGGTTTTAGTTAGTGTCCCATTTATTAAAATCAAAAACAATTTCTCATCCCAATTCGTTTTGTTTTGTTTTTGGGGTGACGTTAGCGTTTCGTCAAAAAAATTCGTTTTAGGTTAATATAAACAAATTTTTCAATGAAAAAATGAAATATTTGAATTTAAGAAAATATGAGATGAAAATTGAGTGAGAAGCCTGCAAACAAAACCACCAACAAATTTAATTTGTTTTACTCATTTACATTGAATTAAATGTTTATTATATACATATGTAAATACTTTTTCAATTAAAGAAAAAAACACAAAATATGTATTACTCGTCTCTCAAGAGATACAGAAGAATTACAACAGCTTCAAAATCTAGAAAATGAATTACTTGCCCAATACAACATTTTTTACTGTAGTTTGTACTCACTTTCGCTAAGTTAAAAAACATTAATTTAAAATATACATCGATTTCTGGGAAAAAACTTTGATCATAACAAAAATCTTTCACTATAAAAAATATTTTTATAGTAAATAGTAAAACGCAAAATCTAATACGTGTTCTACAATAAAAATTGTATGCAACCTTCTTCCAAATGCATTAAAATCCACCGTACTTAAAAGATTTAATTTTCAGTGACTATAGCAATCGAACAAATCTTAAATTAATACAATTTTTTTTTTTTAAATAAAACCTATTCAATGTGCGTTTTAGATACATCACAATAATTTAATTTAATTTTTGACTATGTAGAGCTATTAGTTTAATAGCTTAACACATTTGAAACATAACGTACAGAAAGCGAACGCAACAGCTGTTAACTCAACAAAAAAGTCAACCATAATTTTGCCATTCACCGTACGACAGAAAAATACGAGCATTCATGTTAGAATGAGGCGCAACTCTGTTAATGTGAAAAATGTGAGTTGCTCTGTTCTGTGTATGTATACACAGCATGCTTTTTTCCCTTTGCCTCCTATATTAGAACACATGTGCGCTTGACTAATATATATGTGTATGTTCGAGTATCAGCCAAAGTAGAAACGCAAAAAATTAAGGTTAGAGCGCAGCCAGGCAACCAACCACACGACGAAACGAAAAAATAGCAAAAAGCAAAGACTACAAAAAACGAATTTCATCTATTTCAACATATATACACACACACACACATATAGAAACAGCAACTAAACCAAACACATACGAACATTTTTTCTGACAGAAACTGAAATCTCGTGTGATTTTTGAATAAAATCTGTAGTGAGTGGAAAATCAGTTGAGATAAAAATCGTCGCAGAGCAGCAGCAGCAGTCAGCCCCCAAAACAATCATGGATAACGCCGGGAAAAATCGTTATGAACTTTTGTTCATGGACGACGATGTTAGCGATCCATTAGATAATCTTGTCGCGGCCAAGAAGAAGCAGCAGCAGTCATCAACGGTTGCAGCAGTAGCACCGACTGCGAAAACGGCGCCATCTGTTAAGGCACCCAAAACGTCAGCAACCAAGAAGCCAAATCAAGCCGAAAAGGAAAACAAACCAGGCGCGCTTAATAAGAATGATGGCAAAAAAACTACGACTGGCAACAACAATGACAAAACCAGCAACAACGGCAAGCAAGGTGGGGCTGTCGCTGCTCGTAACGCTGGCGCTGGTGGCGCTGCTGCGGCCAAAACACGTGAAACTGGTCAAGGGCAGCAGCAACAACAGCGAAATGTCAATTTTCGTCAGAACGGTGGGGAAGTGACTCGAGAGCAACGCAATAATCGCAGAAATGTGCGTGAAAATGGTGCACCCAGTGGCAACTCTGGCGGCAGTGCTGAAGGCAATCCTCGTCCTTATCGCGGCTCCGGAGGCGCCTTTTGTAACGGCGGTGATCGCCAAAATCGCCCCCCTCGCAACTTTGAGGGTGGCAATCGTAAGCGCGAATTTGATCGTCAATCAGGCTCTGACAAAACAGGTAAGTTTTAAATATTAAATATGTTTTATAAGGGATTTCAAGAGATTTAGTATATTAAAATATTTCAGAATTATTTTCATTAATAAACAAACTGAGGAGAGTTCAAAAATAAGATTAACTAAAAAAACACAAAAAACTAACCAAAATTGAATATGGGGACGGACTCTGAGAAGTCGACGCACATTTCGATTTCATTTTGTTGTGTATATGAAAATATGTGTTTAAAAATAGTTTGGTTCTTCTTCTGTCCGTTTTTCCCCCTAAATTCCCCCATCATCATATCGATCACATATTACAGTGTGAATGTAGGAGAGACCCACACAGTTTTCCACACCATGGAAGATTATGAGGACGGGCAGCGTCATAAGTATTTTTTTGATACAAATTAATGGTGGGGGGGGGGTTTATTACCACGAGCAGCAAGAGAACTTTGGCTGACGACTAGCTATCCTCTTATCTACAACAGTTCCTTGACAATTTGCTAACTTGCCGAATACATACATATTATTAATCACAATCATAATTCCAATATATTTTTTTTGGACAAATGGTCATTCCACTGTAGGAATTGATAGTTTATTACTATTATTATATTTACCAGTAGCTAAGTAGTCAAGTCCAGAGAATATTGCTGCTAGCGCTCAGTTTCTGAAATTAAGATAATACGTAATTAAAGTCTATTATTATTCCTAATTAATATCAAGATCATAAATTTCTCTCAATACTAGGGGTAAAGGCAATTGATAAACGTGATGGAGCTGGCGCACACAACTGGGGATCAGTAAAGGAAGCCATCGATGATGTTAACAAAAACAATGAAGGCGAAACGAGTGCGACAAACAATGCAGAAGGAAAGACCGATGAATCTGGCAATGAACAGCAGAACGAGCAGCAGCTACCAGCTGAAGAGGAAACCAAAGAGCTGACCTTGGATGAATGGAAGGCTCAGCAGCAACAGCGTATTAAGCCCAAGTTCAATATACGCAAGGCAGGCGAAGGTTGGTGCGAAACATTATAAAAAAGATATATATGATATATATGAAATGCAAATTCCTGCAAGTGTAATTGAACCAAATATTATTTTTGTTTTCCTCGCTCGATTTGCAGGAGAGGACACCTCGCAATGGAAGAAGATGATTGTGCTCACTAATAACAAAAAAAAGGAGAACGAAAGCGAAGAAGAACTCGAATATGATCCTGCCATGTATCCGCAACGAGTTGGACGACAGCAACGTGTCCTTGATATTCAATTTAATTTCAATGACGGACGACGCGGCGGAGGTGGCGGTTTCGGTGGTCGTGGACGTGGTGGCCCACGCCCCGGTGGACCGCGCAATGAGGGCAATCGTGGTCCTCAAAATGGTCCGCAAGGTGCCGCAGGAGGTGCTCATAGCAATACCGAGGGCGGCGGCAACACTATTGGCGCAGCGCAATCCCGTCCAGAGGGTGGCAATCGACCACCAATTGAGCGTCGTGGTCTTGGCGGTGGTATTGGAGGTGGCCATGCTGGCAAACGCTTTGGCAACGACCGGCAACAGAATGCCGCACCCAAGGTCAACGATGAACGTCAGTTCCCCACCCTGGCCTAAGGGATTAAATAAACTGCGATTTGGAATTGGAAGAATTGATGGAAATTGGGAGGCGCTTGCTGCTGCTGATGTTACTTGCGCCGGGAGTGCATTCATATTTGGGTGTCTGTGTATTAGTTTGAGGAAAGACAGAACGCCAGTATCACACCAATGCAAAATCACACATCCACACCCACAACACAGACAAACACATTAAAATTGCAAAAAAAAATTAGTTGCAGCCGCAGCGCAAAGCCAAAAGTAACAAAAAAAAATAAAATATTTGAAAACAATAAACACACTGAATGCAAGTAATAAGAGATATTCGCAAAATCTATACTTATAATAAATAATTTAAACAAACCCTAAACTGTAAACTTAAGCAAAAGCAATTTAGAGAAAACTGAAGAGCAAAAAGATTAAATTTCTAATACATATTGTAAATTAATTTGATTTTGCCTCCTACGATTTTGTCACGTCAATCAAAATATACCACAAAAAAACCTTTCATATATTCACATTCATACATCTATAGAGTACAGTCTGCTATCCAATCAAACTATTAGACATACAAGGAATTTTAGAAAACAAAAAAAAAAACAAAAAAACATCACATACATCATTTACATACAATTCATACACATATATTTTTGTTAAACATTTTTATATGCCCTCATATAAAAATGCATTTTTTAATTTTTACTGTGTTACAATTATATTTTAAAAATGAATAAATGAACAACTGAAAAAACAATTTAAAAATATTTACCTAAAAACTCAGTACGCGGAAAAAATAAGAGGAAAAAAAATTATTAAGTGTTGAACTCTTATAATAGTGTTTCTTAAAACGATACAAATACAAATATATATTACCACTCTACTATAATATTAACTATAAAAGTATGTGCATCATATAAACTACATTTAATGAAATTAAACACAACACGCTGAAAAATATATATGAACTTAAGCATGATTAAACAATAAAAACAAACTATTGGAACAAACATAGAAAATCCCTTTATAAGTAGTTACACTTTAGCACTCGCGCGCGACTAACGATATAAATCAATTAAAAATCGTTTGAAAGCAACATAAAAACGGAAACTCATCTAAAGAAAAAAAAAGATCAAATACCCTGTACAATTGTATGCTTTTACAAATAGAAATTGTATAAATTATATAAATGTTTATGTATGTCCATGTGTATAAGTACACATACATGCACATGTTGGAAACGAACAAAAAATACACAAAATGGCAACCAAATTTTAAAAGTAAACCACGTAGAGATGAAAAACATCAAATTAAAACGATAAATACATTTTTTGATTAATATTGTATTGTATTTTGACCCCAAAGAAAATCAATTTCAACTGAGTGTTGAGAAGTCGTTTAATATATATATAAAAAAAAAAAACATATTTGATAAAAATAAAGAAAAACAGAAAAATTTTCAATTGTTTTTTTTCTGAAATTCATATATAAAAATTGGATCAGTTTATACCAATACTTGAGTAATAATGTTTATTGCGTGTTGAATGGAAGCAAAATTTGAGATAAAATGATGCAGGGTAATCGGTCACAATATATAAAATCAACTTGTTGTGGCCACTTTAAAGAGCGATACTTCAGTTTTTATATATGAGACATTCTTCAGTTTCTCCCGCCAGAATTCGCGCTTTGTTCGAAAAACGTATTTTACCTTTTTATCTACATACGTATGCCAATATGAGAATTCATATTTTGAACGTAAATTATCAAGCAAGTGAAAATAATTACTGTTGAAACTACAGGACCGCACGGTACAACTGAACGAAACAAAACGAAAGGAAACTAAAGAAAAAAAAAAAACAGATCAGAAGCTACACTTTTTTCTTCGCTTGCTTTGTATTTAGAGTTGCCACTATGGGACAACTTTTCAATAATGAGTAACGGCAAAACTATTGCATGCTGGCAATACTAACGTGAACATAACGGTGAACAAAAAAGCAAGAGGCTCCGAAGGCAACCGAAAAGAAGAATAAGATGTGAAATTCCTTAATAAGTACATATCTTTGTACATGTATTATTATATAGCCATAAAATTGGTCGAAAATATAAGCAACTTAATGAATGAAGCAAATTCTATGTATTAAACATCCAATTAAATTAAATGTTTAGTTTTGGATTTTTTTTTCTGAAAGTTTCTTTTTTTCTCAGAAAAATTTCCAAAAATTACTGTAATGGTTGAGTTACATGCTTTTTTAAATTTATTTAAACACATTTCTAATATTTTTCATTATTTCTTACTCACCAATGAATTTTTGATATTAAAACTTCTATGTTAAGGGAGCACGTGAAAATTTTTTCAATGGTACACAATTTTACCGCTTATTTTAAATGCTTCTACGACTTCCTTCCAAGTACGCCAAAGTTTAAAAGTGATGTATATGTGGTGATGAATCGATATATTATTTTGGCAAACATCGATATATGCTTAAGATAGCTTCGCCACTTTTTAGGGCAAGATAGCTTCGCAACTTTGGGGTCACATATCCATACAAAAATATCGGATGTGAAAACATTTCTATTTTTGCCTTTTTCGTCATATATCAAAAAAATTTAATGAAATTCAATGGAAAATAAAATAATATTTCATTAGAAATAACGATAAATAAGGGCAACATTATTGCCAATATCTCGTTTCAGACGAGTTGGCCTAATCGGCTTATGAGAAGTTATAGAAAGTTTTAAGAAAAGATCCCCGAAAAATTATCAATTTCTCGATAGTCGTTTTCGAGATATTTGGGGAAAAGTTCAATAACGTCAGCTCCAGCCCCATACAAAATGTATGCTGCTAATTAATGACAAGCTTAGCTTTATTGTCGGCAAGAGTGTGAATTTTTCGTTCGTAAAAATATATATAAAAAAAGATATAGGGCAATTTTGGAGGTACCCGTGAAATAATGGATTATGTATCTGGGGAATTTGTAAATTTGTCATGGCTATAAAATCGCATTAAAATTCGATGATGAAAAAAAAAATAATATGACTCAGTTCCTAAATGGCTTTTGATAGCTTTATAGCTCTTATATCCATAGCTCTTATATATATAGCTCTTATATCTATAGCTCTTATATCTCACATAATGCTATTGAGCCATTAAAGAAACGAAAATATTTTTATATGTCAGAACTTTGAAAAATGGGCCGTTATCGTATCTTGGTGTTAGTCAATAGCATCTTCTTGAATAATGCGAATCTATGTGTTTACTCAAAAGCGCATCATTGAAACAGTCATTTGGCGATGCAAAACTAATAGACTAAGGAAATACAAAACTGAATATCCAGGGCAATACTCTATATTAGTGCATCTGTGTCAAATGCGGTTCTTAATACTAGTGTTCGCACCAAAGTTGCATCACGCATTTAAGAGTGAAATGGTAAACAAACTCAGACAGGAAGAAGAAACTATCAAATAAAATAGAATTCACAAAAATCATATGTTTACACAAATTAAATTTTTATTTTTATTTCCGTTTTACTTCAAAATAAGTAACTCGTATAGAACGAGTTGTAGAATTGATCATATTGGCGATTTTCTTTAGAGGTTAACATAAAAAAATATTATATTTTAGTTTATATAAAACTTGCATTAAAATAAAAAAAAAAATAAAAATGATTTTTATTTATTTTAGTAATATTTGAAATTATTAAATTAAAAGATAAAATCTTTAGTCGTTAATATTGTGGGGCGTATGAGCTTTCTAAGAATTAGAAAAGGAGTAAAACCTATATATATCGGAAACTCATTTCCCGGGATGTATTGGAATGGAGAACAGTGTCTAGCAGCTCCTTCCTAGTCTCCCAGTTATGAGACCCCCTGCCGGTCTAATTACATTTAATAGAATAATTTGGGATATCGACTCCTTTGCGAAGGTCAGGTCGCCAGGTCTCGATGGACTTTCGCCAGCAATGCTGCAAGCTAGCAAGCTCACGATTGTTCCGTGGCTATCGGGCATCTATTCGGCGTGCCTCGCATGGGGTCATATCCCCACTCTTTGGAGGACCTCGAAAGTCATTTTCCTGCCCAAGGCAGTCATGTGGTTCCTAATGACTTCCGGCCTATCACCCTGACCTCTTTCCTGCTAAAGACATTTGAAAAGCTACTTGATTTGCACATCAGAAGCAACTCAATGCATCTGTTGTCCCCAAATCAGCATGCGTACACAAAGGGCAAGTCCATTAAGACAGCTCGCCATGCTTTAGTAGCCTCCATCGAAAAAGCAGACCACTATAAAGAATATGCCTTGGGTGCATTTCTTGACATTTCAGGCGCCTTCAATAACGTCACCACTGACGCTATTATGAAGGGCCTTACCTCAGTCAACACGGCACCAGCGATCCACAGGTGGGTCAACCACCTTCTTTGCGACAGGCGGGTGGTGGCTACATGGGACGATGCGGCCATTACAAAGGTAGTGCGAGGTGGCACTCCCCAGAGTGGGGTTCTCTCGCCTCTCCTTTGGAATTTGGTCGTAAATATCCTACTTCTAAAATTTACTAGACGGGCCCCCAAGTTAATTGCCTATGCCGACGACATAAGCATTTTGATAACTGGGAAATGCCCAACCACCCTTAGTTCCGTAATGGAACTTACTTTGCGGGAAGTTAACGCGGACAAAACGGACCTTATCCTCTTCACGAAGAGGTATAAGGTACCTGCGTGGTCCCCCCAAAAATAGGCTGCACCATACTAAAGCCGAGCCTAGCAGTAAAATACCTAGGTGTGGTCCTGGACAGCAAACTGTCATGGAAGGTGTTAGAAAGGGTGAAGAAAGCCACCAGAGCCTTGTACATGTCGAAAAGATGCTAAGTTGCACTTGGGGCCTATCTCCTAATCTAATGCGGTGGATATACATCTCAGTTGTTCGTCCTATCCTCACCTATGGTGTTATAGTGTGGTGGCAGGCCACGGAAAAAAGGACGTACCTATCCATCATGGAAAGGACACAGCGTCAAGCGCTACTGTGTATCACAGGCGCTATCAGGTCGACGCCAACTAAAGCCCTCGAGGTAATAGCTGGCGTCGAACCGTTAAACCCATACGCGCAATCCATAGCCGCAAAATCGTCCCTAAGGATTGCCGCAAGAGGCAATCTGGGTCTGTTAGGCTATGGTCACAGCGCCGTTGGTAGGGCGACTAGTAGAGACTTGGACTATACTATCCCCCTTACCAGTACCGACCATATTAAAACAATATTCTTGGAACCGGACTGCTGGCGGGAAGGGTTATGCATTCCCGAAGCCCTCAACCTCTTCACCGACGGGTCGAAGATGGATGATGGTGTCGGAGCCGCCGTATACTGTCCAGACCCGGTCTCCAAACATTCCTATAAACTCCCAGACCACTGCAACATCTTCCAGGCGGAAGTTTTTGCCATTGGCAAGGCTGCCGATTTGGCTCGGGGGTTACAGCGTAATCACAACTCAATTAACATCTTTGTTGACAGCCAGGCTGCAATAAGATCAATATACTCTGATGTGGTCAAGTCCAAAGTTGTCCTGGACAGCAGAAGAGCAATAGAGTCGCTGAACGCATCTGCGGACGTGCGTATCTATTGGATCCCAAGCCACCAGGGCATCGATGGAAACGAGATCGCAGACTCTCTCGCCAAAGAGGAGTGGGACTCGATGCCGGTAACATGTGAAATGTTCCGATATCCCTGCGAACTCTAGGCAGAGAAATTGAGGTGTGCTCTAGACTTCAGTGGGACGCTAGCTGGCGCAATGCCAACTCGTGCAAAACTGCAAGGCTGATGTGTGCCTCCACTAACAAAAACTTAACCAATTTCGTCATTCAGCTTTCAAGGAAAGACTGCAGACTAATGCTAGGCATTTTAACTAGTCACTGTCTGTAGGCTGTCCAAGCTGTAAAGCTGGGTATCACGAACAGTGATCAGTGCAGGAAATGCAACGAGCCCGGGGTTAAGGAAACACTCGAGCATCTTCTCTGTAGATGCCCAGCGTTATCCCGACTCCGGTTGAAATACCTTAATTTGCCGTGCCACAACGATCTTCGGGACGTTTCACGGCTACCCCCTAGGATGCTGCTGGCTTTTGCCAAAAATGCATCCATACTGCGCGATTTCTGAGACGTAGATAAGCTACCGGTACAGCTACGGACCTCCACTGGTCTATGCTTTGCCCCGTACAGGGGCAGCCGGTCCTACCTAAACCTATAAATCGGAGTAAAATACTGTAAATTACTAAATTATTTTCGAATAGATGTAGTAGTAGTAGTAGTAGCAGTAGTCTAAAAACAACTTTTAGAAACGTAAATGTAATGAAATTCAATGGAAAATAAAATAATATTTCATTAGAAATAACGATAAATAAGGGCAACATTATTGCCAATATCTCGTTTCAGACGAGTTGGCCTAATCGGCTTATGAGAAGTTATAGAAAGTTTTAAGAAAAGATCCCCGAAAAATTATCAATTTCTCGATAGTCGTTTTCGAGATATTTGGGGAAAAGTTCAATAACGTCAGCTCCAGCCCCATACAAAATGTATGCTGCTAATTAATGACAAGCTTAGCTTTCTTGTCGGCAAGAGTGTGAATTTTTCGTTCGTAAAAATATATATAAAAAAGATATAGGGCAATTTTGGAGGTACCCGTGAAATAATGGATTATGTATCTGGGGAATTTGTAAATTTGTCATGGCTATAAAATCGCATTAAAATTCGATGATGAAAAAAAATAATATGACTCAGTTCCTAAATGGCTTTTGATAGCTTTATAGCTCTTATATCCATAGCTCTTATATATATAGCTCTTATATCTATAGCTCTTATATCTCACATAATGCTATTGAGCCATTAAAGAAACGAAAATATTTTTATATGTAAGAACTTTGAAAAATGGGCCGTTATCGTATCTTGGTGTTAGTCAATAGCATCTTCTTGAATAATGCGAATCTATGTGTTTACTCAAAAGCGCATCATTGAAACAGTCATTTGGCGATGCAAAACTAATAGACTACGGAAATACAAAACTGAATATCCAGGGCAATACTCTATATTAGTGCATCTGTGTCAAATGCGGTTCTTAATACTAGTGTTCGCACCAAAGTTGCATCACGCATTTAAGAGTGAAATGGTAAACAAACTCAGACAGGAAGAAGAAACTATCAAATAAAATAGAATTCACAAAAATCATATGTTTACACAAATTTAATTTTTATTTTTATTTCCGTTTTACTTCAAAATAAGTAACTCGTATAGAACGAGTTGTAGAATTAATCATATTGGCGATTTTCTTTAGAGGTTAACATAAAAAAATATTATATTTTAGTTTATATAAAACTTGCATTAAAATAAAAAAAAAAATAAAAATGATTTTTATTTATTTTAGTAATATTTGAAATTATTAAATTAAAAGATAAAATCTTTAGTCGTTAATATTGTGGGGCGTATGAGCTTTCTAAGAATTAGAAAAGGAGTAAAACCTATATATATCGGAAACTCATTTCCCGGGATGTATTGGAATGGAGAACAGTGTCTAGCAGCTCCTTCCTAGTCTCCCAGTTATGAGACCCCCTGCCGGTCTAATTACATTTAATAGAATAATTTGGGATATCGACTCCTTTGCGAAGGTCAGGTCGCCAGGTCTCGATGGACTTTCGCCAGCAATGCTGCAAGCTAGCAAAATCACGATTGTTCCGTGGCTATCGGGCATCTATTCGGCGTGCCTCGCATGGGGTCATATCCCCACTCTTTGGAGGACCTCGAAAGTCATTTTCCTGCCCAAGGCAGTCATGTGGTTCCTAATGACTTCCGGCCTATCACCCTGACCTCTTTCCTGCTAAAGACATTTGAAAAGCTACTTGATTTGCACATCAGAAGCAACTCAATGCATCTGTTGTCCCCAAATCAGCATGCGTACACAAAGGGCAAGTCCATTAAGACAGCTCGCCATGCTTTAGTAGCCTCCATCGAAAAAGCAGACCACTATAAAGATTAGCCTTGGGTGCATTTCTTGACATTTCAGGCGCCTTCAATAACGTCACCACTGACGCTATTATGAAGGGCCTTACCTCAGTCAACACGGCACCAGCGATCCACAGGTGGGTCAACCACCTTCTTTGCGACAGGCGGGTGGTGGCTACATGGGACGATGCGGCCATTACAAAGGTAGTGCGAGGTGGCACTCCCCAGAGTGGGGTTCTCTCGCCTCTCCTTTGGAATTTGGTCGTAAATATCCTACTTCTAAAATTTACTAGACGGGCCCCCAAGTTAATTGCCTATGCCGACGACATAAGCATTTTGATAACTGGGAAATGCCCAACCACCCTTAGTTCCGTAATGGAACTTACTTTGCGGGAAGTTAACGCGGACAAAACGGACCTTATCCTCTTCACGAAGAGGTATAAGGTACCTGCGTGGTCCCCCCCAAAAATAGGCTGCACCATACTAAAGCCGAGCCTAGCAGTAAAATACCTAGGTGTGGTCCTGGACAGCAAACTGTCATGGAAGCTTAACGTGTTAGAAAGGGTGAAGAAAGCCACCAGAGCCTTGTACATGTCGAAAAAGATGCTAAGTTGCACTTGGGGCCTATCTCCTAATCTAATGCGGTGGATATACATCTCAGTTGTTCGTCCTATCCTCACCTATGGTGTTATAGTGTGGTGGCAGGCCACGGAAAAAAGGACGTACCTATCCATCATGGAAAGGACACAGCGTCAAGCGCTACTGTGTATCACAGGCGCTATCAGGTCGACGCCAACTAAAGCCCTCGAGGTAATAGCTGGCGTCGAACCGTTAAACCTATACGCGCAATCCATAGCCGCAAAATCGTCCCTAAGGATTGCCGCAAGAGGCAATCTGGGTCTGTTAGGCTATGGTCACAGCGCCGTTGGTAGGGCGACTAGTAGAGACTTGGACTATACTATCCCCCCTTACCAGTACCGACCATATTAAAACAATATTCTTGGAACCGGACTGCTGGCGGGAAGGGTTATGCATTCCCGAAGCCCTCAACCTCTTCACCGACGGGTCGAAGATGGATGATGGTGTCGGAGCCGCCGTATACTGTCCAGACCCGGTCTCCAAACATTCCTATAAACTCCCAGACCACTGCAACATTTTCCAGGCGGAAGTTTTTTGCCATTGGCAAGGCTGCCGATTTGGCTCGGGGGTTACAGCGTAATCACAACTCAATTAACATCTTTGTTGACAGCCAGGCTGCAATAAGATCAATATACTCTGATGTGGTCAAGTCCAAAGTTGTCCTGGACAGCAGAAGAGCAATAGAGTCGCTGAACGCATCTGCGGACGTGCGTATCTATTGGATCCCAAGCCACCAGGGCATCGATGGAAACGAGATCGCAGACTCTCTCGCCAAAGAGGGAGTGGGACTCGATGCCGGTAACATGTGAAATGTTCCGATATCCCTGCGAACTCTAGGCAGAGAAATTGAGGTGTGCTCTAGACTTCAGTGGGACGCTAGCTGGCGCAATGCCAACTCGTGCAAAACTGCAAGGCTGATGTGTGCCTCCACTAACAAAAACTTAACCAATTTCGTCATTCAGCTTTCAAGGAAAGACTGCAGACTAATGCTAGGCATTTTAACTAGTCACTGTCTGTAGGCTGTCCAAGCTGTAAAGCTGGGTATCACGAACAGTGATCAGTGCAGGAAATGCAACGAGCCCGGGGTTAAGGAAACACTCGAGCATCTTCTCTGTAGATGCCCAGCGTTATCCCGACTCCGGTTGAAATACCTTAATTTGCCGTGCCACAACGATCTTCGGGACGTTTCACGGCTACCCCCCTAGGATGCTGCTGGCTTTTGCCAAAAATGCATCCATACTGCGCGATTTCTGAGACGTAGATAAGCTACCGGTACAGCTACGGACCTCCACTGGTCTATGCTTTGCCCCGTACAGGGGCAGCCGGTCCTACCTAAACCTATAAATCGGAGTAAAATACTGTAAATTACTAAATTATTTTCGAATAGATGTAGTAGTAGTAGTAGTAGCAGTAGTCTAAAAAACAACTTTTAGAAACGTAAATGTAAAGAGATGGTAAAGCGCACCGCTCTCTTAATTTGACATGCTGCTTTCGTTGGCCACTCTAGTTTGCTGCAGTTTGAAAATTGTAATTTCGACCAATTGCCTAATGTATTTCGTTCGTACCGCTCCCGCTGCTGTAATTATTAGTGCTTTAATTGTCACTAGTTCCAAGAACATAACGTTTTGAACAATATACATAGAACATATTTTAAGTGAAATTTGTGGTGTTTTTATTTGCTACTCATAGCTATATAAAATATGTGTCAAAAGAGCATCGCAAATTCAGTGTCAATTATTGACACAAGAATATCGGTTGTGAAAGCATTTTTATGTTTGCCATCATAAATAAAATGCAATCTTAAATATACGAATTTAAATATATGTGTGACGCCAACAGAATTAAAAGATGTGCTGGAATCCATAATTTGTGAGGATTTTATTCTGTGTGATAATTAATTATAATACATGTTAAATCTATGACTTATAGCCTATTTCCACTGCACTCAGTTTTTTTTACGTTTTTCAAAGTCCCGTTTCGTGGTTTCCATTGGCACGAACCGAAAAATATGGGTAACGGTAAATTTCTCAATATGGTCGCTCTGAAATCTCAGCTGTTCAAATGTAAACACGAGTTGGCGAATTCAAAAAAAGGCATGCGCATTTAAAAATGGAAAATTTTCTTAATTTGCAAGATTTTGATGAGGATTTTGACGAAGTGGAGGGAAAATTAACGGAGTATAGAGTATAGGCCATTGCCAATAGTAAAGAAATCGCCATCAGTTTGGGCTTATGTACATAAGTAGATTTGCTAGCAGCAATGGAATATTTACATAAATACATTTACTTTTTACCAACGGCAGGGGTGTTTTTGGGAGCGCGATGCTCCTGGAAACAGCAAATCATTTTGAAGATAATTTTCGAATTAATAGGAAGGAGTTTGACACCCTAGTGGAGCGCCTTTGTGGATTGGTCAAAAAAGGCACTACATTTCACCTCCCATAACTCGAACAACATAGCCTCGTGGATGCCACTCCACGACATTGATGGCTTGCGAGTTTTTTGGCTCATCTAAAATATAAAAATTTGCTTTAAAAAGCAAAATAAAATTTTTATTTTTCTATTATTATAGCTTGGCGCTTTTAAATATCAGCTGTTTGTTTAGTGGTGAGCTTTTTTTCGTTGTCATGTCGATAAAAATATTGCGTGATTACCCGAAAAGTGCGTTCGCTTTTTCTACGTAGCTCGCGAACGTAGAAAAACCGACTTTTTTCTTATGGGTTTTTACATGTGGCGAACGTAACATTCGGCCTGAACGGAAAAAAACCAAAGAAAACCAAGGTTTTGGGTGCAGTGGAAATAGGCTATTACTTCTTACTGCGGTGACTTCCTCTAATTCTATACAAGATCGCGCACTTTTCAATTATCTGCTTAAATACTATACGGTTGACCATTGCAATAGTCACTCAATTACGACTTATCATTCATTGAACTATCGATTACAAAACACTAAAAATTACTAATTGAAATTAAATCTTATTTACATCGCTTCGCAACATATGTTTCTAATTCTATTTATGTTTAAAGCGATTTTGTGGCAATTTTCATCGAAATTAAACAAAACAAGTTAATTTCTTAGGTGCATCGAGTAGCTGGAACTAGTTTGGAACCAGTTAGACCAGAACCATCACAAATCAGAGCCCACTAGTGTTAAATAATGCACTTTGTGTTTTGGCGGAACATTTAAAGTTTAAATACTTGCTGAAAACAGGCAATTTCCTAATAGAAGACTTCCTTGAGGCACTCATCATATAATCCGAGTTATCTAAAAAACGACAGGCTCTAAAGTCATTTAAATTATTATAGCTGTCAAACTCGCGTTTTTTTTAAATAATGCAAATAATATAATGATAATATTTTCAAGGCACTCTTGAGCATTAGATGATTAAGCTACATTTAAATTTATATTAAATTGTTTGTCTCGCATAAACAATGAATTTCGCAAATCATATACATACATATATAATTATGTGTTCTTATTTAATACATTCTTTTTTAGTTTAGTTTTCAGCAATATTAAGTTTTAGTAATAGTTACCAAAATTACTAATTGAATTAAGCATAGTGGCAACTACCACTATTTATAAAAAGTAGATAATTAATATATTCCCAAGTAAAATCACATAAGAAATTATCATAATATAGCGAAAATCCCAAATACATTTAATTTTACGATTATACGCTTTCTTTGACTTTGTCGAGAATGCATTCTCGACATTCCAATGGCGCGCATTGATGCGCTTTGGTGTAAGGCTTTGGCATCACGATCCTCATCATATGTATTTTAAAAAGCAATATAACGTTTAGTAAAATTAGAAGCATTAATATTTTGGAATGAACGATTCACAGATTGAACTAGTTAAATATCTTTTGAAGATACTTCAAGGCGGAAATGGTATATTTTAGTATACAACCTCAGCTCATGATGGTATGTATTGAAATTAAAATAGCGGTCACACTTGTCTTCAGAATACATCAAAGAAAATTTAGTAAACAACATTTATTGGAGGGAAATAATGTAATAAGTCGTATTTATCACCTTTTAAATCGTCAGACATTCGACATTTGTGAACTGTTTGACTGTAACAGAACTATAACCTGCAATCATTTCTTTTAATACAGATTGTACGCCAGCGGCTTTTAAAATGAGCGTCGAGGACGAAGTGTTCCGAATCCAAAAAAAAATTGGCAAAATATCGACAGCAAGCGATGGCGCGGTAAGAACACAATGTTTATACCATTAAAATTGTGTGAAATGTTTTTTATTGCAGGGACAAGAACAAGCACTCGATCTATTAAAGGCGCTGCAAACCTTAAATATTAATCTGGAAATATTGACAAAGACACGCATTGGAATGACTGTGAATGAATTGCGCAAAAGCAGCAAGGACGACGAGGTGATTGCACTGGCCAAGACACTCATCAAGAACTGGAAACGTTTCCTCGCAAGTCCGGCGCCAGGCACCCCCAAGGAGAGCTCTGCGAACAAGGATAACTCAAGCAGTGCACCGAAATCATCGAGTGCCTCCAAGTCGAATTTATCGTCAGGCAAGGAAAAATCTAGCAGCACCAGCAACTCAGCGAAGGAAAAACGTGAAGATAAGAAACCATCGTCATCATTAGCGCAAACATCATCTTTTCCATCGAGCGGCGGGATGACTGATGCCGTCCGCTTGAAGTGTCGCGAGATGCTAACGAATGCACTAAGGATTGGCGAAGTGCCTGAAGGTTGCGCTGAGCCGGAGGAAATGGCCGCCGAGTTGGAGGACGCCATTTATATGGAGTTCAAAAATACTGATATGAAGTACAAGAACCGCATTCGATCGCGCGTTGCAAATCTGAAAGATGTGAAGAATCCGGGACTTCGTGGCAATTTCATGTGCGGCGCCGTATCGGCAAAACAGTTAGCCAAGATGACACCTGAAGAGATGGCCAGCGATGAAATGAAGAAGCTGCGTGAGAAGTTTGTCAAAGAGGCCATCAACGATGCCCAACTCGCGACTGTCCAAGGCACTAAGACGGATTTGCTGAAATGTGGCAAGTGCAAAAAGCGCAACTGCACCTACAACCAGCTTCAAACGCGCTCCGCCGATGAACCTATGACCACGTTCGTCATGTGCAACGAGTGCGGCAACCGATGGAAATTTTGCTAAACGTCCTTTAATCCAACCAAAATAACCTTTAAACTTAATTCAAATTATTACATACATATACGCAAACCCATATACAGACACAGACATACAGATCCAATACCTTTTGTATTGAGGCGCATTCAATGACCACCTAAAATAAAAATGTCAATAAAAAATTATTGAAAGCGATTTTGCACTTTATTTCTGGTAACGTTTTTAATATGTTGAAAGTCCGGTGTTGCCAACACATTTAATCTCATCTAACTGTAATATGCAACTAACGAGTAGATGGAAAACATTATTATTAAATTAAATACATTTATTAGCAGCAAATCACGAGAAATCTAATACAAGTTTTGACTAAAACCATTTATACAAAAGTTGCATTTGCTATAGAAATAGAATTATAATTTTATGAGGTTATTAAAAATGAAGTCCCGTATGGTGTTGTTTTAGGTGCTTATGTTTATGTACACACAGCCACACTACAAATATTTTATATGGCTTTATCACACCTGCCTGTTTTGGTCACACTGGCAGCAGTGCAGAGTTTTTGCTTGCAACGATCTGTTGTGTTCGGCTTGCGTTCGGTTATTTTGTTATAAAGGTAACTCCAGATTTAAAAAAGGAAAAAGTACTTAAGCTATTTATCTATTAGCTAAATAAAAACATATGTATTAAACGTATATACATTTAACTTTTAACAGGCTGAAAGTGATTAAAGTTAATTAATTGTAAATTTAATGTTTTCTTGTTAACCTGTTGAGCGTTGCACTCGATGGTGCGTGACCTATTTATGTAACCTGTTTTAAAGAATATACCGCTTTAACTTTAACTAAACTCCCATCCCAAGCAACAAGTTGGACTGGACTTTAGAGTGGGACTTGGGACTGGTAATGATGAGTAGAAGTGGACAAAGTGTTAATTGTTTTTACTAGTTTATTGTTACTGACATTTCATTTTGAGAATTATTTATTATTGAGCGATGCCTTAAAGGTAAAAGCTCTTCCCCTTTACCTCTCTAGCTTAAGAATGAAGAAGAAAAGAGTGCATTCACCCTGTATTTCTGTGTGTATAACTAGAAAAGTGCGTCAAAAAATTCACAAAAAAATAATACAATATTTAAGAAAAGCCGTAGTTGTTTGTTTGTTGAAAGCTTCTGCACTTGATTTTCCTAAAGATGTACTGCAAATGTGAGTATATGTACGTGTGGCTGAGACGTGGCTGCACTACGCCTAAGCCTCTGACCAAATTATGCTACGCTTCAGGTTTTGTTTGTCTAGAACGGTACTAACTTGCTCATACTCACATACGTACCTAGCCATACACAGATAGTGAACGAAAGAGTACATTCACATTTACACACATGCCGTGCGTACCTGTAAAAGAGCCCCTAAAAGAGAGAGCCGATTTCAAAGAGTCAGCTCACTTTGCAGCTACGAACGGCCAATGGGTGCCCCTCTCCTTCGCTCTTTCTCTTTTCTTCTATATGCGCAGTCACTTAATTTCAATTCACAGAAAAGCAGGCATCTCGCTCTCATGCTCTGCTTGAGCTTACACCGGGGTTAGAATTTCTATGCATAGCAGTGACAATAATAACACTTGTTTGGTCGGTTTGTTGCACAACGGGATACTTTGTAGGTTGCTGCGCAGCCTGGGGGAGAATAAAGAACCTTTTTTCGATTAACGTGCTTAAAAGCTCGGATCTGTATAGTTTTGTTGTTTCTGTCTGACTTGAAAACATCTTCACAAAATGTGCTTATTATTTTTGTTGTGCAGCTTTCGCGACTTTATACTATGAGCTGTGCGCGCAGCAAGCGTAGACTGCGACTTTCTGTTTGTTTGGTGAAACTTTTTTTTTTAAGGTCGGCATTCGCACAATAAACTAAAAGTTAAAACTTATAACGCGGAATTGACGCGTTTGTTAGGAGATTTCAAAAGAGTTTATTGTAACTGATCTTTCTCTTATCTATTTCTGCACTTGCATAAGAAATGCTAAAAATGTCAAAGTGACAAACAGTCGTTCTTTACCTATGAGTATGTGTATGAAGATGCACATACAGGTGCACATTATATACATAGTATGTGTATATTTACATAAAACGTATTGGACGTGGCAACCTCGAACGAACTTTCACTAATGACTGTGAACCCACACACACACACGCACAATACATGCAGACGACGTACACATACCACTGCACGTGCGTTTTCCATACGTGCTAAAATGCTTCAGGGGATTGTAATACCTTTGACATCAGTCTTTAGCTTTAAACTTTATAGATTCTTGATGTTGCAGTTCTGTTTTTGTTTTAAATGTAAATTAGCAAAATGGAACGTGTCTAAAATTGAGAATTTTAAAGAATTTCACTCATTGATATTGGTAATTTACTATTTGTTAATTTTTGGTCATGATCAGCTGAGACCCCCTACACCAAAACTACAGAACTGATATCATTACCAACGCTAAGTGATAACGTTATTAAGCAACAATCATTTTGAATATAGCACAGGCATCAACAACCATTTGTACATTCTGCTACTGAGTCACATGTATACATACATATGTATGTGCATACTTGTGTGTGTGCGTAAAATTCTCTTTCTCTCTCCCACTCTCACTCCCTGAGTGTGTGCGGATAGATGAATTGTGTGTATTTTGATCGCCAGAGCGTAACCGAACCAGGTATATACAACATACATATGTATATGTTTCTGTATACATACATATGTACATACTAAGTACAATCATTTAAAGCCGCCCAACATTTGTGTGCCGCTAAAATGCTTTGGATTTTCGTATGTCTGCTATTCCATACAATCAGTGCTGCCAACTTCTATTAGTAGCCAAATGACAGAAATGGCTAAAAACTAGCTATTTTGCTAATGACTACCAAAAAACAATTGATGCGTTTTTACCACAATGAATATTTTGCATCACTAAGTTAACTATATATCTACATATGTATGTATGTGTACATATGATAAAAATAATGTTATACATTAGGCTGCATCTTGATAATTCTGAGCTGTCGCATCCACGTAAAACTATATATATATATTTCAAATTAGCTGATTATTGATTTTATAAAAATCCAGAAAAACAATAATCTTCTAAAATTTTAAATTTAAATTTCAGTATTCTCAGTAATTTATAATTAAAAATAGTTAGATTTTACATAAATAGCTAAATTGGCAACCCTGCAAGTTAGTTGAATTTAAATATAAATAAACATTTCTTAAAGTTCCTGTTAATTGTGTCATTTGTATCATAATCATTTTATGTATGTATATATTGCAAATTACTAATTTGTTTGATATACAATACATAAAGTGCCACATGCCACTTTTAAATTATCGGATTGGTGCACAGACCTAGTACCATTTTTGGCCGAAAGTTTCTATCTCTAAACTCAGCGTTATTTTCACCGAAAATGTAATGAAAGTAAATTTTTAATATGCCATTAAATTGAATCTCAAAAAAAAAAAAATTTGAATAACAAACGCAATACAGTTGTTGTCTTGTCGTCGTTTATTAAATGGCTAGTTCTGAAATCGAACGAAACGATGTCACAATGCAAAGTTTTGGCTAAGGTATTATGAAAAGTGAAAATGGGAGATTGCCTGGCCTTTTTTTGTATGTCGAAAAGTATGATTTTCTTTGATTCGGGTTTTGAGTTATATTTGGATTGTCGTCAAAACACTGAAGCTCTATAAAACAATTTATTGTTGTTTGAATTAACGAAAACGCTTTGAGTCGAATGTTAAATATATACAGAAAGGTAAATTTTAACACCTTGACAAAAATAAATAAATATTGGCGACGACAGACACAAATTAGGAACAATGACAACTTATAAAAAAAACTTTTAAATTCTTTTAATTTACGGTTAACTTCATCTTAATAGAATCTTATACTAAATCGGTGAAATATAGTTAAATTTAATATATTTTTCATAATACACCTGATATTTCTTAGTTAATTATTTATTTTTAGATGTCGCTTTCTTACTTGCTTATAGCAGGTTTTAATCACTGTGATTCTTTGACTTTGTTGTTATTCAATGTTGTTGTTATTCTATTTGCGTTTGCCAATTACCAAGAGTAATATGTTTTTCTCTTCTTTCTCACAGAAAACGGGCTGTGGTATTGGATGCCAGGACCAGGAACAGTAAATGAAGGACGACGAATATGGTCATAGTAACACGTGTAAGTTAATAGAATAAATACCTCAAGAAATCAGTGTTATTTGTTAGCGATGCTAGATCAATAAACAACACATCTGAACCGGAATTACGCATATACACGTACATAGACATTGCCTTGCCGGGCTTTGGTTGTGTTTAAGTTTTTGAGTTACGCTCAAGTGATTCTACACATTTTGTTGATGGCCATCGTTAAACGCCCATGGTAACTCCATGGCTCGTAAAGTGTAATGTTAAATTTAAAGCACTTCAATAATTTGTACAGGGTGACTACATCTGGATAGAACCCGCATCTGGGCGAGAATTCGATGTGGCCATTGGAGCACGTGTCATATCCGCAGAGGGCCGTCGCATACAAGTGCGAGACGATGATGGCGACGAAGTTTGGCTTGCGCCAGAGCGTCGAATCAAAGCAATGCACGCCTCATCTGTACAGGGTGTCGAGGATATGATATCCTTGGGCGATCTGCATGAAGCTGGAATACTGCGAAATCTGCTTATACGCTACAAAGAGAATCTAATATACGTAAGACGATAGTATCTATTAATTGACATAAAATTAGTACTAATCAATTAATTTTTTTTTTTAGACTTACACTGGCTCCATTTTGGTCGCTGTCAATCCGTATCAGATACTACCCATCTACACGGGGGATCAGATTAAGCTGTATAAGGAACGCAAAATTGGCGAATTGCCGCCTCACATTTTCGCAATTGGAGACAATGCCTATGCACATATGAAACGCTATCGCCAGGACCAGTGTATAGTAATCTCTGGTGAATCCGGTGCTGGCAAAACAGAGAGCACAAAACTGATATTACAATACCTGGCTGCAATAAGCGGAAAGCACTCGTGGATTGAACAGCAGATACTAGAGGCAAATCCTATACTTGAAGCTTTTGGAAATGCTAAAACAATACGCAACGATAATTCTTCAAGGTCAGCGGTTTGATGGTCATATCAATGCTCTTTTAACTGATCCTTATTTATTAAATCAATTTAGGTTCGGAAAATATATTGACATCCATTTTAGCGCAAACGGAGTTATTGAGGGGGCTAAGATCGAACAATATTTGTTGGAAAAATCGCGCATTGTATCGCAGAATCACAGCGAACGTAATTATCATGTGTTCTACTGTATATTGGCGGGTCTGTCCAGTGATGAGAAGAGCCGTTTGGATCTGGGCGTGGCGTCCGACTATAAGTGAGCTCAAGTAATTCGCATACTGTAATTTACGTGATTAAAGTATTCTATTGTTGCAGATATTTAACTGGGGGTAACAGCATTACCTGTGAGGGACGTGATGATACTGCTGAGTTCTCAGATATAAGATCTGCAATGAAAGTACTACTTTTTTCGGATCAGGAGATCTGGGAGATAATTAAACTGCTGGCCGCGTTACTGCATTGTGGAAACATCAAATATAAGGCAACAGTTGTCGATAATCTAGATGCAACAGAAATACCTGAACACATAAATGTTGAACGTGTTGCCGGACTACTTGGACTTCCAATACAACCGTTGATCGATGCTTTAACTCGACGCACTTTGTTCGCTCATGGCGAAACTGTCATCTCGACTCTGTCCCGTGATCAGTCGGTTGATGTGCGCGATGCCTTTGTAAAAGGCATCTATGGGCGCCTATTTGTGCATATTGTGCGCAAGATCAATACGGCCATATTTAAACCGAGAGCCACATCGCGCAATGCTATCGGTGTGTTGGACATATTTGGATTCGAAAACTTCGATCAAAACAGTTTCGAACAGTTTTGCATCAATTATGCGAACGAAAATTTACAGCAGTTCTTTGTGCAGCATATTTTCAAGTTAGAACAAGAGGAATATAATCATGAAGCTATTAACTGGCAACATATTGAGTTCGTGGACAATCAGGACGCATTAGATTTAATTGCTATAAAACAGTTAAACATTATGGCTCTGATCGATGAGGAGGCTAGGTTCCCCAAAGGCACTGATCAAACGATGCTCGCAAAGTTACACAAGACGCATGGAGCCCATAAGAACTATCTGAAACCGAAGTCGGATATCAATACAAGCTTTGGTCTCAATCATTTTGCTGGTGTTGTGTTTTATGACACACGCGGTTTTCTGGACAAGAATCGAGACACTTTCAGCCCTGATCTCTTGCACTTAGTTAGCCAGAGCGGAAACAAGTTCTTACGTCAAATCTTTGCGCAGGATATTGAAATGGGTGCGGAAACTCGAAAACGCACGCCAACACTTTCCACACAATTCCGGAAGAGTCTTGACGCGCTCATGAAGACACTTAGCAGTTGCCAGCCGTTCTTTATTCGCTGTATTAAGCCCAACGAGCTGAAGAAACCCATGATGTTTGATCGAGGTCTCTGCTGCCGTCAACTTCGATACTCCGGCATGATGGAGACGATTCGAATACGTAGAGCTGGTTATCCTATAAGGCATGGATTCAGGGAATTTGTGGAACGCTATCGTTTTCTTATACCGGGCGTGCCGCCAGCACACCGAACAGACTGTCAGGCAGCTACGTCGCGCATTTGCTCCATGGTTCTGGGCAAGTCCGACTATCAACTGGGCCACACAAAGGTCTTTTTAAAAGACGCACACGATCTGTTCCTCGAGCAAGAGCGTGACCGTGTCCTAACCCGAAAAATTCTCATATTGCAACGCAGTATTCGGGGATGGGTCTACAGGCGACGCTACCTGCGATTACGAGCTGCCGCTATTAGTGTGCAACGCCTCTGGAAGGGTTACGCTCAGCGCAAACGTTACAGGAACATGCGAGTGGGATACATGCGACTGCAGGCCTTGATTCGTTCACGTGTTCTGTCTCATCGCTTCAGGCATTTGCGTGGACATATTGTGGGCCTACAAGCACACGCTAGGGGCTACTTGGTGCGTCGCGAGTATGGTCACAAAATGTGGGCTGTGATTAAAATTCAGTCGCATGTGCGTCGTATGATTGCTGTTCGAAGATATCGAAAGATGCGCTTTGAGCATAAACAGTTCGCTGAAGTGCTGCAGCTGCGCAAGTTGGAGGAACAGGAGTTGCTGCATCGCGGTAATAAACATGCCCGTGAAATTGCTGAGCAGCATTATCGGGATCGATTGCACGAACTGGAAAGACGGGAGCTGCAAGAGCAGTTGGAGGATCGTCGACGTGTTGAAGTTAAAATGAATATTATCAATGATGCTGCCCGAAAACAGGAGGAGCCCGTTGACGATAGCAAACTGGTGGAGGCCATGTTTGACTTTTTGCCCGACTCAAGTAGCGATGCTCCAACACCACATGGAGGTCGCGAGACTTCGGTCTTCAATGATTTGCCTCATGCGCAGACGGTTAATCAGGAGGATATAATTGCACCAATTCATATTTCGGAGGATGAGGAGGACTTGTCTGAGTATAAGTTCCAGAAATTTGCGGCTACGTATTTTCAGGGCAATGTGAATCATCAATACGCAAAGAAAGCGCTGAAGCATCCTCTCCTGCCACTCCATACTCAAGGTGATCAACTTGCGGCTCAAGCTCTTTGGGTTACCATACTTCGTTTCACGGGCGATATGCAAGAGCCCAAATATCATACCATGGATCGCATGGATACCACATCGGTTATGTCCAAAGTAACAGCAACTCTAGGTCGCAATTTTATCAGAAGCAAGGTAAGTCTTAAAATAAGAAGCAAAATAGGTATGAAAATATTAAAGAAACGTCATGATTGCAGGAATTCCAAGAGGCACAACTAATGGGCCTGGATCCTGAGGCCTTTCTTAAACAGAAACCTCGCTCAATACGGCACAAGCTCGTCTCCTTGACGCTCAAGAGAAAAAACAAATTGGGAGAAGATGTACGCCGTCGCCTGCAGGATGACGAGTACACTGCAGATAGCTATCAGTCTTGGCTTCAATCACGTCCCACATCAAACCTAGAGAAGCTGCATTTCATCATTGGCCATGGTATATTGCGTGCCGAGCTTCGTGATGAAATTTATTGCCAAATTTGCAAGCAGCTAACCAACAACCCACTCAAATCATCCCATGCCCGTGGCTGGATATTGTTGTCGCTTTGCGTGGGATGTTTTGCGCCATCAGAGAAATTTGTTAATTATTTAAGGGCGTTCATAAGAGAGGGTCCGCCCGGGTATGCTCCATACTGCGAAGAGCGTCTGAAACGCACATTCAACAATGGCACTCGCAATCAGCCGCCTTCGTGGTTGGAACTTCAGGCTACCAAGTCAAAGAAACCTATCATGCTGCCCATAACTTTTATGGATGGCAACACAAAGACACTTCTGGCAGATTCGGCTACAACGGCTCGTGAGCTGTGCAATCAATTGTCTGACAAAATAACGTTAAAGGATCAATTCGGATTCTCCTTATATATTGCACTATTTGACAAGGTTAGCTCATTAGGCAGCGGAGGCGATCATGTAATGGACGCTATATCACAGTGCGAACAGTATGCCAAGGAGCAGGGTGCCCAGGAGCGTAACGCGCCGTGGCGTCTCTTTTTCCGCAAGGAGATATTTGCGCCATGGCATGAACCAACTCATGATCAGGTGGCTACGAATCTAATTTACCAACAGGTCGTCCGAGGCGTTAAATTCGGTGAGTACCGTTGCGATAAAGAGGAGGACTTGGCCATGATAGCTGCTCAACAATATTTCATCGAATACGGTACTGATATGTCTATGGAGCGTTTGTTCACGTTGCTGCCAAACTTTATACCTGATTTTTGTCTAAGCGGTGTCGATAAGGCAATTGAACGCTGGGCTGCCTTAGTGTTGCAGGCATATAAAAAGTCTTACTATGTCAAGGACAAGATTGCACCACTGAAGATCAAAGAAGACATCGTTAGCTATGCCAAATACAAATGGCCGCTACTCTTTTCACGTTTTTACGAGGCGTATCGAAACTCTGGACCAAATTTGCCAAAAAATGATGTCATCATAGCGGTCAACTGGACTGGTGTTTATGTCGTGGATGATCAGGAGCAAGTGCTATTAGAGCTCAGCTTTCCAGAAATCACGGCCGTCTCCAGCCAGAAGACAAATAAGGTATTTACGCAAACCTTCAGTCTGTCCACGGTTCGTGGCGAAGAGTTCACATTCCAATCTCCCAATGCCGAGGATATACGCGATCTAGTCGTGTATTTTTTGGATGGTCTAAAAAAGCGGTAAGAGTTTAGATTCTGTAACTATAACATTTAGATTTTTGAATTATATTTGCTTGCAGCTCAAAATATGTAATTGCTTTACAAGATTATCGTGCTCCCTCCGACGGAACTAGTTTTCTGTCATTTTTCAAGGGCGATTTAATTATCCTAGAAGATGAGTCGTGTGGTGAGTCGGTTCTAAATAATGGATGGTGCATAGGTCGATGTGATCGGACGCAAGAACGCGGAGATTTCCCTGCTGAGACGGTATATGTGTTACCCACTTTAAGCAAGCCTCCCCAGGATATTTTAGCACTGTTTAACATTGAAGAGGCGCATCATGGTCGGCGTCTAAGTATGGTCTCCAATGGTGGAGTGGTCGAACCTCGCGACCGACCGCATACACTGATGGAATATGCATTAGATCATTTCCGTTTGCCTCCAAAGCGCACTATGTCCAAGACATTGACGCTGAGCTCAAAGCGCAGCGAAGAACTTTGGCGGTATGCCCGGGATCCCATCAAAGCGCCATTATTACGTAAGCTGCAGAGCAAGGAGGAACTAGTAGAGGAGGCATGTTTTGCGTTTGCTGCTATACTTAAATATATGGGTGATCTCCCATCAAAACGGCCACGTATGGGCAACGAGATTACCGATCACATCTTCGATGGTCCTCTAAAGCATGAGATATTGCGCGATGAGATATATTGCCAGTTAATGAAACAGCTTACGGACAATCGGAATCGTATGTCTGAAGAACGAGGTTGGGAGCTGATGTGGCTAGCAACCGGTTTGTTTGCCTGCTCGCAGGGTCTGCTCAAGGAGTTGTTACTATTTCTGCGTTCACGACGACATCCCATCTCGCAGGATTCAATGCATCGCCTTCAGAAGACCATACGTCATGGTCAGCGTAAATATCCTCCTCATCAGGTGGAGGTCGAGGCCATACAGCACAAAACAACACAAATCTTCCACAAGGTCTACTTTCCTGATGACACGGATGAGGCATTCGAAGTGGACTCCTCAACACGCGCCAAGGACTTTTGCAACAACATCTCACAGCGGCTCTCATTGCGCACTAGCGAGGGTTTCTCACTGTTTGTCAAAATCGCGGACAAGGTCATCTCTGTTCCGGAGGGCGATTTCTTCTTTGATTTTGTACGCCATCTGACCGATTGGATAAAAAAAGCACGACCGATACGTGATGGAGCCAATCCACAGTTTACATACCAGGTCTTCTTTATGAAAAAACTGTGGACGAACACTGTGCCAGGCAAGGATCGTAATGCCGATCTTATCTTCCATTACCACCAGGAGCTGCCCAAACTCTTGCGTGGCTACCATAAATGCTCTCGAGAGGAAGCTGCCAAGTTAGCTGCCCTTGTGTTCCGTGTACGATTCGGGGAAAACAAACAAGAGCTGCAGGCCATACCGTACGTCATATTATAATAATCTTTGAATCTAAGTAATCCTCACTTTTATAATTTATGTACTTGCAGACAAATGCTGAGGGAATTAATACCTTCCGATATTATGAAAATGCAAAGTACGAGCGAATGGAAGCGATCCATTGTTGCATCTTACAATCAAGATGGCGGCATGAGTTCTGAAGATGCCAAGGTTGCCTTCCTAAAAATTGTCTATAGGTATGTGAAATCTTTTAATTAAAGATAATGAGTCCATCTAGCCTTCCACATTCTACGTTCATTTTAGATGGCCAACGTTTGGCTCTGCTTTCTTCGAGGTAAAGCAGACAACCGAGCCAAACTATCCTGAAATGTTGCTGATTGCCATCAATAAACACGGTGTAAGCCTTATACATCCAGTAACAAAGGTATGATAAATATTTTGTATATATATGTATACATTTTATTTATATTTTGTTTTATAATTAATTGATAATGAATCATTGCAGGATATACTCGTTACACATCCGTTCACACGCATCTCAAACTGGTCGTCAGGCAATACATACTTCCATATGACTATTGGTAATTTGGTACGGGGTTCTAAGTTGCTTTGCGAGACTTCGCTGGGTTATAAAATGGACGATCTCCTGACTTCATATATATCATTGATGCTGACCAACATGAACAAAAACCGAACAATACGAGCCAATTAGGAAACTGATTACTTTAACCTAACCATTACCATATTTATAATAATTACAAATTATAAATGCAATAATTTACACGAGTAGAACTTATAAGATCTAAGCTACCATGAATCCTCCCCTAAACTTATTTCGCCTCTTTTAGTTAGCTATATATAAAATACGTTTATTCTGTTTGGTACTTATATTATCAATTATGTTGTATAAATTCGCAAACTGTTTATGTAGTATTTTATTACTTATTCCGTTACCTTAAATTATTGCTTAAAAATAACTATTCACTTAAAAGTACGAGTAATATCCGATAAGGATTTGTATCTATGTATTTTTGCATTCTGTAAAACTATCTGTATATTTTAACTTATGTCTCATAAGGAGACATTTTGTATCAAATACATAGCAATAATCAGAAACTATTTAATAAATTATATGCAACTAATTTTATTTAACAATGTCTATACTTATTTTTTGAAAATAAGTGTGAATGCCATTTATTGTTAATTTATTGCTTAATTTGTAAAAACTTCAATCACCACATTTGCAAAAATTTATAATCGGGTGCAAACATAGAATGAAAGAAGGCACTAATTAATAGTGATGTGACCAATGTAATTTCTCAATGTGAGACTAAAGACTAGAGACTAAAGTTTTATTTTAAATAGTATTCTTACTATAACATGAGGGTAATATTTATTTTATAGACCCGAAATTTAAAGGGGGCATAAGGCATAACAACATTTTAAGCACAATACTTAGTCTCTGATTTCGAAATCAGTATTTATAAATATAAAGTTGATGGTCGGATTTGCCTAATAAGAGCTATGGTGCTGAAATTATTCCACAACATTTGATAGGTCAATAATTTAATGTTTTTTAAAAAAAAACTTGGACATTGAAATTTTATCACAACACAGTTTACGAAATTTTATCACGTTCCGTTACCTAGTGTTTCTCCCATTCCAATTATTTTGAATAACACAAAGTTAATAGTATAATGAGTATTTGTTTTTGAAATCAAGTAGGCACATCACAATTAAAAAAAAAATTCATTAAACGAAAAAATTGTTAGAAAGCCCATTAGAAAATATATATATTACTGTCTATGGCTAGAAGGCACAGCCGCCGCTGTCCAAGAGAAGTCAAATAAATTCTATGCACTCAATGAGGTTGAAAATTAATTGGGATTAAAGAAATTAATGGCTGTATTTCATATTGGGACAGTCATGGCTATATATTCTCGACTGTTTTGTTTACTTATTTTATGGGCTCAGAGAAGGCTCCTTCTGCCTATTACATACTATATATAGTATGTACATATATGTACATTTCCTGCCAGCACAAAGTTATAATATCCCTCTACCTTATGTGTAAAACTTCAGTCGAATGCTAAGAAAAAGCTAACATCATAGCATTTATTAAATTGTTTATTCATTAATTAATTAGCATTTTAATTTCAATTTGAAACTATCAAAATATAATAATATACATATGTATATATATGTATATAAATATATATTTTTTTTTTTGGAGTGTAATTTTTAGACTGACATATTTTTCTACCCGCTACCCATAGGGTAGAAGGGTATTATAAATTTGTGCCGGCAGGAAATGTATGTAACATGTAGGATGAGGCATCTCCGACCCTTTAAAGTATATATATTCTTGATCAGCGTCAACAGCCGAGACGATCTAGCCATGTACGTCTGTCTGTCTGTCCATATGAACACCTAGATCTCAGAGACTATAAGAGATAGAGCTGCAAATTTCCGGTTTTTCGACAGCACATTTTTATACCAAAAATAGTTGACTTATTTCGCTACCCATAGGGCATTGATAGAAGGGTTCATTTTCATTTAGTAAAAGAGTATTTGCTATATTTTTTGGCCCACTGAGTGGCATATTTGATATTTACTATTTCATTTTTAATACCCGCTACCCATAGGGTAGAAGGGTATTATTTATGTTTGTTTCAAATTTTCGTCACGCCCACTTCCGCCTCCGCAAATCAACAAAAATCGAATAACAAGCGTAATTTTAGAGCTAGAGCTTTGGTTGCGATCAGATAAAAATTGTCGAAGTACATATACGCATCTACATGCTCGCCTGTATTGGTATGTGTATGCATGTGTAGTTTTGCAACGAAGATGAACACGACAAAAATTGCTAGTGTCTTAGATGCTTATAGTTAAAGAGAACATGCTTAAGGACTGCGTTGGCTCGAGTGATAGGTTGCAAGCCCGACATGTTGTGGTGCTCAAGTTAAAATCCCAATCAAGAATACATGTATACTTTTTTTTTGTTTAATACTTTGAGAATATTACCGCAATATTTGGCATTTATTCAAAATGGGTAGCGTGCAGCTCACAGTCGAGCACACTCGACTGTAGCTTCTTTATACAATTCCAATCCAATTGTAAATATCTTTTTAAAATTAATTTTAATATTGTTTCCCGTTTCACACAAAATAGAAAGATATGGCCATGTCTGCTCGTTTAAAAAATTGAGCCATTCATTTTTCAACAGAACTTTAATTTAGTTTTTTGCTGTCTGTCCGTCGGCCCACATGAACATCTAGATCTTAGCATCAATAAGAGATAGATAGAGATAGTGATCTTGTTGACTAAATGATTTTTGACACCACATTGGATACTGATAGAACTTGGAATATACAGGGTGTCGGTTGATGTTCTTATTGTTGCTTGTACCTTGGTTGTGTAGGTCAGTTTTTGATTTGGATTGGCGAAGAGGTTTGGAAATTTTTTTAAGAGTTGGTTTAGATTTGTTTTCTGTGTTTTCCTTATTTGTTGCACGCATATCAAAATTATTTTATTATTATTTTTTTTTTGTCTGCGCTCACTTCCGCCTCGTAAACCGAAATCAAAAAATGAATTGCAATCGTAATTTGAAAATTTTATTTTTGGTATATACATATAATAATAACAAGTCTTTCTAAATGCTGTTTTAATTGCAATGTTTAAAAGTTATTTAAGAAATAATTGGTCGGGTCTTAGTTGAGAATTTGGTATATTTTCAACTCTATGGTTTATTTTGAATGTAATAAAGCTTTCAATATTTTAGCATTTTATGATATAGGTCGGAATAATTGTTTTAACCCCTCTGGTTTTGAGGATATTAGGAATATATATATATAAGTAGAATCATCAATATTATCAATTTGTTAGAAGTGTCAATTTAAATTTAATTAGTTAATTTAAATTATTACGCATTTGTGTTCCTAATCGCTTGAATTATGAATACAAATATTAAAAGCTTAACTAAATAATTTCATACATATGCATATGTATATTAGAGGTATTTTATACATTTATATATTATACTTTGGTTGCATGCAACCCCTTTTAGCTCCCACACAACCGGCTGCCAATTCCCACGCATTGTGTGACTTGAATTTTCACAGCGTGTGAAAAACGGCAGCCGGTTTTAAAGTCAAGACTCAGATTTTCAAGATAATTAGTGCAGTGGAAGCTCCTGAGAACTTTTAGAGAATGTTTTCCCCTACATTTTATAGACCACAAGCTAACAAATTAAGTTGCTCAACGTTCATATTTCCAACCAGAAGAAGTGCTGTCGGCCGTCACAACGCAGGGCGCAAAATTATGCACTAGAAATGTGAATGTTCATTAAAAAGTTCAACTAATTTCATATTCAGCTCTTCTTATAAGAGTCCAGCCGACAAAAACCTTAAGACGTTGCATTTCGTATTACTAAGTTGGTGGTGGATTTTCTTATATGTTCCCCTTCTACTCTTTCTCGTTCTCTCTCTCTCTCTGCTTATTATTTTTATCTCACACGCAATAACACAACGTGGTTGTATTTGCAGTTTGTCGTTTGAGTCTTTCGTTTATGATTAAGAAATTCACACACTACGGGGGGTAAGTTCCACTATGTACTCGTAGAAATGCTGATTCTGATAAGACGATTGTAGTAACAGTCAGTTAGGCAGCAAGAGGGAGAATATCTTACAGTTACTTCCTATTTAAGCTAATACAAAAACTGTCAAGTTCAAAGCAATGATTTTGTTTGGCAATAAGAACGGAAGAGCGATAATTAATGCAAAACTGCTAATGTTAATTTGTAAATGTGTAAAGCAGTAGTAGCAACAAGCTAGACTAACGATTAATGCATAAATATTATGGAGAAAAAATTGTAGAAAAGATTCTCAGGTCTGTTGTGGTTGTTGCTGCTTTTTGGGGCTGTGAGAAAATTCTGTTCCCTTTTGTATTACAAACGGAAACAATGCGGCGTTATATGTATACTATTTCTTGACATTGCGTTTTTTTTAATAGCAGTTAAAAATTCAAATCGACCAACCAGGTGTAATTAAAGTTGAAGAGGTAGCCCACCGTGGGAAGTGCTGCACTTGTTTCGTTTGTCTTAAAGTGTTCACACGGCAAGGCAATTTTTCCCATGCCGATTTAAATCAACGACTTTGAGGGCTGCTGTGGGAGGACGGTTCACGGTGGGGACAAAGTTGGGTACAGGAGTTAGGTCAATTTAACAAAAAAGATAAAACGAACATTTCAGTTGACTTTACAGCAAAACATAAAGTCTTTGAAGTTTTTCTATTTTTTGTTTAATATATTTATTAAGTTTACGACTTTCTTTTAGATCTTAAAGCTATTGTTTTTCAGTTTTTTTTTTTTACAAAATTAGATTATTTGCCGTTTGCAAATATATATATAAAGCCGGATTTACATTGCTCTCAACTTAAGTTAATTATTGAAATTATTCTTTCATGTGTGGAATGTGATATAAGAGTCATTTTATATTAAATTGTTTATTATTTTCGGCTACAGTTTAGTTTTAATAAACTAAATGTGTACTTAATTAATGCGCAAAATAAACCCAACTTAATCATACATATATTATCGAATGTCCTCACTATAGTATATAAATGGAAATTTAATTAACGTTACAGTTCATTTTGCATGTTTGTAAGGTCTTTACAACTACGTATTATTTACAATTATGTTTCGCATTTACACATCTATTGGTACCAAAAGGCCATAGTAAATAAAATTCGTCAAATTTAAAGGAGAATATCGAAACGATGCGCATTATACTATACTAGGAATGCTTATACAAAATAAATATCTGCTACAAGATGATTAAATAAGTAGACATAAATAAATGTATGTTGAATTGAAAGTGATAGCAATAATGCAGGACTCAAGACAAGCCACTCCCATGACTATTCCATTGCACTTCCGAGATAGAGGGTAAAGTTTGATGAGACTGCTGCTGCTGTTGTTGATGTTGCATTCCCTGTTGCAGACTAGAACTGCTTGCTGGTGAACTGCTAGTGTTGTTATTATTGTTGCTGATACCTGTGATGTTGTTGTTATTATGACGCGTTCGCATTACATCCTCAGCCTGATTACAGTGTGATCGTGGACCCGGCTCCGGGGTATAGGTGAATGTGAGGCCAGTGGCATATATTATGCCATCATTGCGAACCAACGAAATAGGCACCTGTGTTGGCTGTCGCACCTGTAATATACGAGTGATTTTGTAACAAAAACTTCATTGTTAGATTCCTATAAATCTCACCCAGAGCCATTCGCCACGAAACTGTGAGATTTCTGGAACTACGCAAAGCAATGTTTCCGTACATCGATACATTGTTTCTGCCTCGACATCGCCAAACCAAACCTGCAAATGTGGCGTGAAATTGTCTCCACTTAGTTCTAACATGGCGACATCGCCACCTCCATTGAGATTCAGCGAGTTAACAATTGGGACAGGTGTAACTGGAGATCTGATTATTGATCAAAATAAAAGCATTTAATATTTTCTCGTAAATATAAATTAATTTGTGATACTCACGCAACTGGGCCCATGCCCTCGTAGAACTGATATTCCGCCTTATCGGTAGATATAATTGTCCAGCAGGCACCGTCGTTGATCATTTCTTTGTTAGGCTCCTTTGGACACGGCGTTGCCTGAAATTGAATGATCTTCTCTTGCGAAAGGCACAAATACATCCGATCCGTATCCTTCATGTAGAATGCGCACTTATGCAGCTGCGAGACGGGATCATCAGCCTCAAGCAGCGCCATTTGCTTGTCCACTTTGCGAATAATCAAGCGGGGCAGGGCCATGCCAGTTACAGAACACACTAGCTTTACAGTAGCGCCGTAGTGAATGTAGCCATCACGCACCTGAAACTCCTCCGATTCTGACTCATTGTCATCCAGAAGATGTATCGTAAATGCGCCCCATTGTGTTGATGATGCATGAAAGTGCCCATTCTCAACATGAAGATAGCGGGTTGATACTGTCTGCGAACGAAGGCGATTGAAGAGGGCTACATTTGTGCCACTTGCTATGCATAGGTCGGCGTTCTTCAGTGATTGCTTCTTCTTGGACGGCTTTGAAATGACCTTAATGCGTTTCGAGTTGAAGACTCCAATGTCGTGGCCGTTGCCATAGAACATTTTAACGGAAAGCATGAAATGCTTTCGCTTGTCTGAGTCCGATATAAATAGTGTCTTGGCGGCACAGTACTGCTTGCCATTGAGATCCAACTGTTGCATATCCTGATCACTGCTACCAATGCCGATAAACGCGCAAAGTTGTGCACCCTGCTCTCCTTCGCCCTGTTGGAGCATTTCTTCATATCGTCGACGCCACCCACTGCCAAATAGATAAATGCAAGGCGGTGGGCAAAAGAATCGCTTCTCATTGCCATAGGATTTTTGAGCCACCTGCAAAGGTAACAACCATAAATTAGTCAAACAACTTAATGGAGGCAACAAAACAAAATTTTAATCAGCACTTCGATTATCAACAGAGACAAATCGTAACAAATCAGAAATTGTAACCACAGCAATGCAGTTGTTAAATTTACGTATAATTAATTTCAATTATTTTATTGTGGCCGCCGTTTGAAAAATTTGCGTGCAGTCAAGTGTGAAGGATGCGAGGCCTGGACGGCGGCCGCTGCGCTTGAAGATAGCCGCGACAACCGCAAAAATGGCCCACTGTAGTAGTAATTGGAAGTAGAATTCACACCGCAAACCCCCACACACTTTGTCGCTATTTTGAGCATGTAAGGTATGGATTTTTAACTTCGTGGGGTAAAAATACTATTTAACTGTAACTTTCTTATTTTTTTTTTTAATAGTTTATCTCAATTAAAAATCTATGTAACACGTTACAGTTACCAATTTTCTCTTGGCTAGCGTCAACAGAGCAGATGATACTTAAACTCAAGAATAAACTAGGACAACATAAGCTGCAGCTTCTTTTGTAGCAATTTCATTTCAAGAAACCCTATTTTACTATTTACTATCATTAATTATTTATATTATCTGCACTAGAATTGTGGGGCCGATAAAATATTTGATTTTTCTCTCTTAAACCAAACAAAGTTAATCCTTAACGTACCTTGGCGTGAAGTATGACTATTACCATGTCATTCCGTTCTCGCATGTATTTCTCCATGGCGTCGCGTGTCAGCTTCTTCTCCTCAATATGAGATCTATATGGACCTGGAACAGCCACCGGCAGCATAGAAAGCTGCATTTGCTGTTGTTGTTGTTGCTGCTGTTGTTGTTGTTGATGATGCACTTGTAGTTGCTGTTGCTGCTGTTGTGGCGGCGGCGCATTACCCAATCCAAAGTGCGGCATATCCTGACTGTGGTGGTTGTGGCTGTGCAGCTGACTCTGTTGCAAGGAATTTGTATCGCTGCTGGTTGCGGCTGCGTGCTCGTAGGCAATGGCGGGCGGTGCGGCGACAACGTCGTTTAAATTAAATTGGTTGTAGCTCTTCATTTATGCTCATGCTGTTTAAATACGTATATGTCGTCTTTTCTTTTTTGGCAACTTCTTTTACACTTTGGCACTTATTCTAGTTGTATTTTGTTCGTGTACTCGTATCCTTATTTGCTTTCACACAACAGAACAGAACAGCACACAACACACGCAGCAGCAGCTGTCGTTTCTCACGGTTTCACTTTCGATGTTGATGCTTTATAGAATGTTGTTTGCTTGGCCTATGGCCACAATTAATATGTTAAGATTAAAGAGGGCGACTATGGTTGCGACTCAAGCGCGTTGTGGCTGCCTGCTGTTTAAACTTGTAACTAAACAGTGGAAACTGATTTGTAATAAATAAAAAGAACCGACCTAACAACCAGCAGCAACTACTAAACAAACTAGGGTTGTTGTTAGCGTGACCGCAACAAAAAATGTAAAATATACCAAAAATTCTCAGATTCTGGTGCTTTTATACCGAAAAATCTTACACTAGTTATCGTTATCGGTCCGCCTATTGAAATCATCGTTATGATAAAAATAGAAAAACTTTTAGCTAAAAATGGTGCAAGAAACTTAAAATTTAATTATTATGAATAATATTTAATAGAAATTTCGTATGAGCAAATCAGGAATGTTAACTAATTTATTTTTTAACGTACCCAAAAACTGTCTATATATAGAAATTCAAAAATTGAGTTGGCGCTTGAAATTAAATATTTTCGATAGTTAGTGAAGCATTAGTTCAATGACAAGAAATATCGCAATATCTACTTGACAAAAGCAAATTAATGTTTTGCTCTTAAAACAAGTTGGCATCCCAGTTTGTGCAGTAAAGAATTTGTAAAATTCTATAATAAACAGCAACAATGGATATATTCAAAGGGCTTAAAAAATCATTATACATATGGACAGACAGCGCTGATTTGGATCTGCGTGTGGAAATCTTTAAGAATTCAACTGGCGGCGAGGTAGCTTTGGAAAATGTGCATCGTCTTTCTTTTTTGTAAGTGTTAACTTCAGTGACTCAGCTTGTTTCTTGCCAATAGTTAGTAAATTGCTTACCTCTTTTAGCCTCTTACGCCAACTCAAGCTTCGACTTAATTGTTATAGAATGCGCACAGCTGACTGACAATTATGTAAAGCTACTGCATATGCTCAAGCCGAGTGGAAAACTTCACTTGATTGCATACATTGGCACTGCAGCAAGTTTGTTGCAGGAAATTAAGTTGTCCGGATTTATCAATTGCAGCGAGGATTCCGAGGCCAATACGCTGACCGCTGAAAAGCCTGGGTATGAGACTGGTTCTTCTGCTCGACTATCATTTGCCAAAAAGAGCAGCAGCGTGAATGTCTGGAAAATTAGTGGCGACGACGAGGAACTAATCGATGAGGAAGGTCTACTAGATGAGGAGGATAAACAGAAGCCAGATCCTGCTGGTCTCCGAGTGTGCAGCACCACGGGCAAGCGTAAGGCATGTAAGAATTGCTCGTGCGGACTGGCCGAGGAGTTGGAAAGCGAAAAGTCCGCGAAAGCAGCAACAGAGAATGTTAAGTCCAGTTGTGGCAACGTGAGTAAAGAACCATTTGCAATCCGAAGAACCATTAACAATATTTTTTTTGACTATATAGTGCTATTTGGGCGATGCATTTAGATGCTCCACTTGCCCCTATCTAGGCATGCCGGCATTCAAGCCTGGAGAGAAAGTGCAACTGGCCGACAACTTACTGAAATCGGATATTTAGATAATACAAAACAGAATGCAGCATGTGGATTTTTAGTTTTATTAAGAAAAACGAAAAAAATGCTTGTAAATAAAAGAAAACTTTGTAAATGGAGCGCCTAACCATTCGCTTATTCGCATGGAGTGCCTTTAATTAGATCCTTATTCTTACCAGTGAGTATGCGATAGTTGACTGCTGAATGATCCAGTTCTTTGTATAAATAAGTGGGCATTCTGTCTGAGAGCACCCATAATGAACCATCCTGGTCGACCTTAAGATCATTGGGAAACACTAAGGTATGCGAATCGGAATCTATGAGACCCTGGTTATCGGATGTATAAGGACGATTAATATTCCAGCAAGCGATGGCATCCTTGTTCACTTGTGTGTAAAAAAATGATGCCCGTATTTTTGTCATAAACCTCCGATGTGGATTGTCCATTCATTCCGCGATCGCCGACAAATTGGAAATCATAGTAGGAGTCACCACCATTGACATGAGATTCGTTTTGAAGGACGCGATTCGAGACCTTAAACTCTTTCGTGCTGGCAAGCGCATGGAAATATACGTCTTTGGTATGGTCAGCCTTCAACGGACCGACTGCCATGCCGAACACACCATCGGTCCACTGGAAGTTCACGCCTCCCACATTAAAGTCGCCGTGCAGTGGATCGAAATGGAAGTAGTTGTGCTTAACACGGTATGATTTGTTGTCGCGCAGGGAATATACAATGACGCCATAGGCGCCCAAGTCCGGAACATAAGCAAACGCATCTTCGCACTGATCGCGCTCAGCATCAACAATCTAAGATAGATGCGGGGAAGAGAGGAATAAAATTAACTATAATGTTTTACGAAGTCTGACTTATGGATACGTACAATATTGGCAAAGAAGGTGTCTTCCTTCGTCTGGTCGGATGGTAAGGCAAAGCGACGCAGCAATTTATCTGTCTTCAGATCAAACACCAAAATTGTGTTGGGCGTGATTTGCTTAGGATTACCCAAGATGTCAGCGAGACCAGTGTCCAATATCCACAAACGATCACAGACGTCCACCTGAATGCGAAAGGTGGAAATAATAGTAGAATTGTTCTCTAATTGTATCTCAGCATGCTGCGCCTTGTCGGCATCGAGTCGACCTCCAGACGGTGTATTCTGTATCTGGGGCGCCACTTCAATTGGCAGCTTATTGGCTTCCCAGCTTGGATATGGTCGCAGTTTGGGCGACTTCTCGTTCGTCGATAGATCAATGTAGTTTAATGTGGCTGCAACTCCGGCTTTCCATCTGAAAAACAAAATGACAAATAGTAATATATGTATTTTGAGACAGGGTGAATCGAATTTTGATCAAAAGTCGTGTTAATATTAAATAGGTAAATCCCCGTTGACGTCATAAGAAGAAACTTAATGGTTAGTGTAGAAAATGATGCACATGTTACCTGTTATTTATCCATGTAACCATTGTGTCTAGTAATTTATTTATATGTTCTCATATTTTCATAACCATATACATAATTAATTTAAAATTCAAAGTGCTTTGTCAGTGTATACTAGTGTGTTGTTTATTTGCAGATCGACACACATACATACACGCATACATTATATCACATACATATGTATGCATAGTATGCTGTTTGTATTTGTGGGCTCAGCCAGTGAGTAACCATCGACATGGTAACCGGTTTTCCAAACCAAGTACCTTTCGCAAAAGCCCGATTGAGGCGACCAATTACAATAACGATTAAAGCCAAAAACAAGAAGTTGCAATTGGCAATGCATGTTTATTGCTTGCTGTTGCCTCTCTTACCTTGGCACGGTGACAAAGATTTTGTTTTCCCAACGCTCTAAGCCGAGTGGCAAATTGTTCTCCTCAATGTAATGGCCAGTTCGTTTGGCCTCTGCCTCGGCTTCTGGGCTTGGCCAATCGAAGGTCAATTGTTTCCATGAGAAGCGTTCCTCCAACTTAGCATTGACGGCCCAAGAACAGCCAATGCTGATAAGGCACAATGTTAGCAGTTTTGGTGAAAACATTGCTTTTCGTTTCTGGTCGTCGTCGCTGGAGCCGATATCAAAGTCTATCACGTTCAAGTCGAGAGCGCTTACTGCATCACTTGAGGTCTGTTCGCAGCTTAATATGTTATCGAAAGCTTAAAGCTTTTGCCCAAAGCTCTTGTAAAGTAAGCGATGGCGAATCCCGAGCTCAGTAGCTTGTGTAACGACAAATGCAGGGAGAGCCGGTAAAATTAGCATAGCCGGAAAGAAAAAGTAAAAATAAATACAATCGAATGTAAATCTGTAAATATAATTTGTTTTCAAGCTCGAGTATTTGTAATGATTTAACTTTAGCACTTTGCTATTACAAGCTGTTAGAATAATTGTAAATAAAATTAAAAACTAGATCTGTATTCTAATTCAATAAAGATATATGTTAATTTAAAAATTTTCGATATTTACATAAAAATATATGGATACCTGTTACCCCTTGAGAACAATAATTTTATATCGTTGAGATGAAGTTTGATCAATTTGTCAAAGAACTGACTTTCGCCAAAAACATTTCTCTTATTAAGGTCGTAGTCGGAGAAAACATGCAACATTTGACATTCGTTGCTTTTAATATAAGACAATTATCTGCAATCTGGTTTTACTTTTTATTGGTTTTGTTTTGTGTTTATTCAGTAAAATTTTCATATATTTATAATCTTTAAATTAATTCGTTAATGTTACTTTCATAAGAACATACCGAGTTTTCTTGCTTCATATTGCTACAATTGTTTGCTGCCATTATTTTGTTTGTTGTCACTAAATAAATAAATAAATATTAATCCGGTTTTCTTTACTCATACATATATACGACAGTTAGCTTTGCTAAAGTGTTATTTATTTTACATTTAACCATTCGGATTTTGTGTTGTAGTTGTAATTCTGACTTCTGGTAGTTTTTTGTGACTGAGCTTAACATAAGAATAAATAACCAAAAATATTAAAAAATTGTTTGACTTATGTGTTTCGTGTTTAACTTTGAGTAAAAATTACAATTGTAGCTTTGATCGCTTCCAATTTCGTCGGAAGAGATTGTAAATTAGCTTAACATGCTATATACAATATACATGAACATGTTTAAAAATACAGCTACCCTAACAGCGTTCCCCTATATGAATTACGATCAAATTAATCTACAAATTCCAACGATTCTTAACAATATTAACTAGAGATGTCGTTTTTGCATTGTATAAATTTCCTTTTGCTCTTTAATTTTCATATAAATGTATATGTGTATATTTTTATTAGCTTAAGTACTCGTAGAATGTGTGTGTCTATAATTATCCATTATTTGGTGTGTATAGTTCTATTGTATTTTATTTAACGGCTTATAGTTTAAAGTCTTTCATTTCGTAGGAATTTGATGTTGTCTATTAATGTGTGTTTCATGATAATTTGTTTATTTTATTACAGCTCTTTTCGTGGTGAATTAGAGTAATTGAATAAAAAGGGATCCAATTGGATTTATTACATTTTTGAGAATTCTTTTCAGTAGGTTTTAGGTTTTGCTTTTGTTTTTTACCTTTTAAAATAATGTCAATTCCTATTATATTATATAATGATGCATTTAATTCACATACGTAATTTTATAAATGCAATTTTAGAACTTACAGTGTGTTCAAAAATTTCCTTTGCTTTTAAATTCCTTTCGTCCATTTTCTATATATATAACAGTAGATAAAAATCATAATGTTGTACTAGCACATAACACCCCCTCCCCCAAATATAATTTATGCATTTATTACATTATGATTACACTAAACTATGCCATTATGTATTTCATTATCTAAGGTTTGCTATGTGTTCGTTTCCTGGTAGTGCTACCTGTGACTCCCAAAAATGTAAGCTACTAAAACATTGTATTTGAGTGCATAAAGAGTACATGTAGTATGTAAGTACGAGAGTTTTTGGACACGCCCTAAATTTACACACACATATTCGGACACATGATCTATACAAAATCTAACACTAACCTAAGCTAAGTAAATACACCAAACTTTCTAGAAGTCCGGTTCTAGAGTCTAAGAGCTCGTATTGGTGCGGCTGAACATAAATATAATATGTTTGTATTTAAATACGAAATGGAAAAGGCCGCCTTGGGAAAAGTTGTGTGCGAATGTGTGTATAGCTCTAGGAGATAGCACTGAGCAAAAGAGGTTTATGGGAAAATACTCACTAAACAAGACCATATGTATGTATCTAACACAACAATTTGCTTGCTCTCGCAATTTAAAAATGACTAAAGTTTAACATGATTCAATTTATTAATAGTTTGGTATGACTTGACTTAGTCTTTGTGAAGGATTTAACTTAACAGACTAACGATTTTAGTAAATTTTCCATATCGTTAATATTAGGTTCCGTAAGTTTATAAGAATTTTTTTTATAAGTAGTTTCTAAACACATTTAAGGTACAATACATATTTCAGTTATTTCTAAAAATTGCTGCTACCAATTTTCTTATTTAGCTCAGCTTAAAGTTGATACAAAGTTTTTCAAGTTCATACATGTACATGCATACATACATATTTATTAAATGTACTTTAGAAGCTTCTTTGTATAATTCACCTATCACGCAAAGGAAATTGACAAGTTTTTTCATGTACGGTGCTCGTGAGTATCTGCAAGAAATATGTAAAGATTGTGTATAAAAATTTGTTCAAACTTAATTATCATATTTTAAGTAGGTTTGCTTGAAAAACAAAACACGAAGGCGAGCTAACAATGCATTTAAACAAACAATTATGTTATTATTATTCAAGGATAAGTAATAGGAATTATTTGTATGACAACTAGTACTTTTTTGTATCAAAAGCCGAGACGAAAGAGCCATGTCTGTCTCTATTACCTAGATCTCAGAGACTATTAGTGATATATACATACATACATATTATATATAGTTGTAGGTTACTGCTTAGACGTTTTAAATTGCAAAATAAATAAATATAATAATAATTAAAATAAATAAAAGACAATAACAACAAATAAGAAAGTTACAGTCGAGTGTGCTCGACTGTGAGATACCCGCTACCCATTTTTAATAAAGCAAAATATTGCGGTATCATTTTCAAAATATACCGAAAATACTAAAAAATACCAAAAATATACCAAATGGTATATATGGTATATCGGTATAGTACTGCATTCAAAATATACCATAGGCGGCTCAATATACCAGATTGTCAGCCAAAGCAACTAAGACCCCTAGTAAGTAGGCGTTTTTGCCCATACAAAAGTATTTCTTTAATAACTTCCACAATTTTTATCTGATCGCAACCAAATTTTCAGGAATCATAACTATTACAGTAATTATTGCATATACCAGCTTTAAAATTACGCTTGTTATTCGATTTTTTTGATTTGCGGGGGCGGAAGTGGGCGTGGCAAAAATTTGAAACAAACTTGATCTGCGTGCAAACATAACAAATGCTGTCGAAAAAAAATTATAGCTCTATCTCTTATAGTCTCTGAGATACAGTGTTTCATACGGACGGACGGACAGACGGACATGGCTATATCGTCTCGGCTGTTGACGCTGATCAAGAATATATATACTTTAAAGGGTCGGAGATGCCTCGTTCTACCTGTTACATACATTTCCTGCCGGCACAAAGGTATAATACCCTTCTAACCTATGGGTAGCGGGTATAAAAACTGAAAATTATACTAATTTATAGTGAATTAAATGTATAACTGGCATATATATGTTTACAATTTAATTTCTTAAATTATTTTATTATTTTTTGGGGATACTCCCTTTAAATATTCCCTTTTATATAAGAGAAATATTATACGTTCTCGCAGCTCAAAAATTTTTAAAAATTGTCCTTAAACTTTAAGTACCTTTAATGGTTTATGAAAGTTTAGATAACATGAGCTTGCTAAATAAAAGAACTAATTTTCAGTAGAATCTTCAATATTTTGAATGTCGAAATACATAATTTTGGTATACTGTAGGTACTCTAAGTTACCATTTTTAAATGGTGATGCCACTTTCTTTTTGTTTTTATTAAAAATGGGTAGCTGGTCTAGTGTTCTTGACAGTTATACCCGCTACCCAAAGAGTAGAAGAGTATTATAACTTCCAGCTTCCAGCAAATGTATGTAACACGCAGAAGGTGTCATTTCCGAGAAGTGCTATGTTAAGTTGAAGACTAAGACTAAGTCTATTACACGCCCAATTTAAAGCTAGAGTCACATACAATTAGTATTATATTGTTTATGACTTGGGTTCGAGCAGATAAAGATGGTAGAAGTTATTTAGAAGCCATAGCTGACAATTTGGTATATTTTGTGTTATATTTTAATAATAATATCGCACGGTTTTGCTTTTACTGCAAAGAGGACAGTCGAGCAGTGATTATTCTCTTTTAAAAACCTCCGAATATAGTGTGGAACGATGCATTCTTGCACGATGCATTCTGCATGCTGAATTAAAGTCTTTTATTGAAAGACGACACTTACCTTGTGTGATCGCGAGCGTAGCTGAGGGCGTTGCATGGGCGGATGCAGTTGTGTTGATGATTGAAGCTGATTGAGGCTGCATTGCAAGCGATGTTGTTGTCGTGCCACCACAGGCACCCGATGTGGGATTCAGTTCTGTGCTCTTCGTATTGACGTCACGTTCGACAAGCCGTTGCCGTAGTACTCGTATCTTTTCCTCTTTCTGCAAAACGGACATCAATTTGTAAAAGATCCGCACTTAATAGCATTGATATCGACTTTTACCTGGGTTATTAATCGTTGCAATTCCTCGTTTTCGGTTACTAATTTTTGATAGCGTTCCTCGTCTTCTTTCGATATGGCCGAGTCTGGATTGTACTTTGATTCTGCCTTATCTTTCGGATGTCGTATGACCTCAATAACCTGTCGAAGGTGTTTTTCAAATTTGGTTTGCGTTGTGATCTTTTTTTGAAGAAAGTCAAGGTCTTACTTACTTTTGGCACAAATATCAGCAGCATGCTTAGGAAACAACAGAATATCACAGCTAGTGCAACAAAGGCGAATGAGGCGTCCTGTTGCGATGCAATGACCATGCCCACGGGAGCTGTTATCAGGCACAACACGACCACATTGTAAATGCTCATACCCACATAGCGCGAGTCGTTGATCTGCTTCACTTTAATGGATCGCGTCTCGTAGGCCAAGAATAAGCCAAATACGAGTATTAGACCCTTAAAGCCATAGACTAGTCCTGATCGGTGGAATGACGCATACCATTAGTATAATCAAGTGATTTATAAATCGCGACATTTTTATCATACCTAACCACATGGAATTACGTTCACTTTCACAATGCTCCAGCTCTGGACGTATTTTAATATCATCAGTTGTAGATACTGGATCTTCGAGTGGGAATGTTTCAAGTATTCGCTGCAGCGGATCAAAGATCTGCCAAGACAGTAATATCACTAAATCTATTGATAAGAGCCCCGAAACCATGGTGTATAGCTTCCAAGGTTCCACTTTTTTCTATGCATAAGGGAAAATATTTATTAATAGTCAATATGTATTTGTAAAGTTGAAGACGTTTGTTACCTTCGGGTCAGTTTTTGCTTTTGTTGTAAATCGATGCACTCGCCATACTTTGCTGAACATTGCGCCATACGCAAGTGTAAAACCGGTGGATAATAGCCAAGCTCGAGCTTGACAAATCTGGGAAATATTTTGCATTTTAGTCTGTGTGTATGTTATTAATATCTTTGAATGTTTGTTCACCTTTGGATATTCGTGAGGGCTGACAAAACGGCCATCTATGCCCAGTAATATGACTGATATTAGACAAATGATAACGCCAAAGAGCATTATGGTATTGCAGACCGGATGTGAAGATTGTATAACTCTGAATGCAGAATATGTATAAGAGGTACATTTAATGAATAAACATATCACTTTGAATTAATTACCTGCGATGCTTATTCCATATGTTGAAGATGATCAGAGCAAAAGCTACAAAGATGCCACAACTAGAGATTGTCCCCATGCAAACGAATAATGGCAAAGAAACCGTTCGCAGCACATGGGTAACAATTGTGCGATCTTGAGGAACCTATAGAATGTTAGAAAAAATAATAATTGGTAATGATTTGCCATTCTTTAAGGAATAAGAAGAGTATTTTGAAAACATTTGTGCATACGGGAAATGTGTAAAACAGACAGAAGATGTCTTGTGTATATTCTTGAACAACAAAATTCCAGAATACGTTTGTCTTACATTTTATCCACTTCTGCTCACTCAAGTCGGCTGAATCAAAGAATAAACTAGAATCCTGAGCTACTAGTACTTATGAGTACTACAAATTTGGTTGTAAGAAAAATATCTATTCTGGATCGGGGCATTTAAATCAAAATCAAAATTAGGCATAAGCCACCAGCAAGAACAACTAACTTTATATTTCGATATTTTTTCCTTTTGATATGTTTTTTCTTTAGAACCTTAAGCAACTATTCGAATGAATTGAGGCATTTGCAAATGGATTAGGTATGAGTAGTGTATGGTATTTTACATTTTCTCCAAGATAAATTCCATAATGCCTCGTTTTCTCAGCACAGCAACTCGTCTTTTCTCGCCTCGTTTCTATTTCTTTCAAATGATCGCAGATCAAGTTAGGTTCAAATTTTTGCCACGCCCACTTCATCCCCCGCAAATCAACAAAAATCGAATAACAAGCGTAATTTTAAAGCTAGAGCTGCGAATTTTGGTATATATAATAATAGCAATAGTAGTTATGATCCCTGAAAATTTGGTTGCGATCAGATAAAAATTGAAGTTATTAAAGAAATACTTTTGTATAGACAAAAGCACCTACTTAGTAGGGGTCTTAGTTGTTTCGATTGTTGTATCGATATACCAAATATACCATTTGGTATAATTTTAGTATTCTTGTAGTATTTTTGGTATATTTTGAGAATAATCCCGCAATATTTTGCTTCTATGTAAAATGGGTAGCTAATATCCCGATATCTCACAGCACACTCGACTGTAGCTTTCTTACTTGTTTCCATTTATTGCTGTGGAAACGCCAAAACGGGAAAGAACTGAAAGTTTAATAAACGCGAGTGACTGTCGAAACGGGGCATGAGAAAAAAACGCAAGATACTTGAGAAATGTGAAAATATAGGACAATATTCTTCCGCATCAATTATCACTAAACGGAGCTCACCACGGTATAAAGATTACTACAAAATGTTGATTATGATTTTACATGCGCCAAGCAATGCAAATTGCTCTACTGATTTTCATACAATAAATTGCTTCAATTTTTTTATAATTTTATTGCTCACTTTTTATAGTTTAGTGGCAAAAGCTTATTTACATTCGGAGTAGGTGTCTTGCGTTAGAACCGACGCACTGCAATTTTAACTTTGTCTAAATTATTGCAGAGGAAGCAGAAGAGTCCTGTTTCAATTACAAATCGTTATCATCATTATATCGACCTTTATAACTTCACTTATCACTGAAGAGTATTTCTGAGTTTACGTTTTCCCAATAGTTTTTGTATTCGTGTTTGTATTTAACTTCACAAGATGACTTGTTAGTTTTGCATTATTATTTATTATTACTTTTTTGTAAAGTAATATATAATATATAGTTAAAGCTCACCTTGCCACCAATCCATTGTTCCATATTTAGCCAAGTAAGATTATCCAGCTGGGTGTCGTAATATCCTAGCTTCTCATATTTCCCATTTACCATCTGTTCGATTTGAGTGAGGGCTATACGATCGCCCTGTGAGCTGAAGGCAACCACTCCCTGGAATTATAGTCGTATGTTTATGTTTAGAAACTCAGTTTGATCTCAGCACATTTACCGATACGCCTAAAAACTGGGTTGAGTTCATGGCCGCATAGATGTCATCGGCGATTTCCTTGTCCGTGTACGTGAAATCTCTTAGCGATTTCTTTCTCGAAGTTAACCGTTCCATTGTTTTGTTGAAAGCTAATGCCACACTCCAGACAGCGTCGTAAGCCAGCGGCGCCTCCTGGTAGCCTTCTGGATAGCGGTCATGGTTAATGTCATAGCCCTCATCAATAAGGGCTTGATTCAGTCGATGTCTGCAAAAAAAAAATATATATACATATATATAAATGCACAATAAAATGTTGATAATAATCTACCGAAATTCCTCGGCAGTCATGCCGGAAATCGTTGTCTGATTGTTCTGATTCCACATGAGCGCCTCAGTTGTAAGATGTCCCTCTGCGGCGATTCTCATTTGCTCCACAGTGCAGGTAATGCCCTCGTTCTCCAAGTTTGCCTCGTACCAATTGTCCTCGTACCAACCTGAAAGAGGTGAATTTAAAGTGAATACAATCATGTGCAATTTGTTCCTTCAAAAATCTTGTTCGTCTCACCAATAAAAAACCAAACGTGTGCACGTCCGTAAAGCTGTTGTTTGTATATCTCGCAGAGAACTCGTCTCGCTGCCACCACATAAAAAAGACCCACAATGATGCGGGCATCTTGACGTCTAAGATTACGCACGGCGTCTGTTGGATCGGATAGAAATGATTGTCTAGTTACGATTTCGACGCCAGCTTCCATGCAACGATTCTCGAGATCCTCTACAGTCTATCAACGAAGGAAGAGAAGTCAATAAGTTCAAAATTGGATAGTTAGCTTCCCTACCGATATGAATACTTCTTCGGCCTGTTGTAAGATTGCCACACGGGACCAGCCGAACTTTTTCATTAGCTTGATGCGCGTGGGATTGTGTACCGTTGCCGAGGGATGCGTTCGGAACAGTGTTGGAAAACGCTTGCGATCGGATAGGGCAGGACTTGAGGCTCCATAACAAAGCTGCAATAATACCGCGATAAAATGTGTAATTTGACGTACATATGTAGGTATTAAATGATTTGAACACCGTATTGTTGGTAATGTACTCACAACAATTAAATTCCACATTTTGGCTGCCTCTGCCACAGTGGTGCACACAGTGCTGCATCCTGCCAGCAACATCAGCTTTTGCGGCTTGTTGTAAAGTAGATTATACATCACACTGGCGCCCAAACCAGGTTCACACTAGAGGTAAAGTTTAATTTGAATTTCCAGCTCCGTTATATTGCCAAAGTATGATTTTTATATTGATCTAAGTACTTAGCTTACTCTACTAGCCATAGAAATAGTTATTCATGTATTAAGTTTAATAATAAATAAGTAGAAATGAATAATTTCAACGTTGATCTATATAAGGCTGCAGTCTCATGTTATCGACTGTGAGATACCCCTTAGTAGACTAACTAAACTTCCTATGCTAACTTCATAAAGAATATTATATACATACATATGTCGGCAATTACGATACTTGATTAACTTCTAAGTTTTCATTTCATCGCAATTCAACAATCAGGAATCAAAAGGCTATAGTTGTTATTCTGTGTACCTAGCTTTAAAACACGCCTACTATTCGTTTGTTTTCGATTTACGTGGGCGGAGTTGGGAGTTAAAACAAAATCTAAGAAGTGATGTACAAAACGTTGCTCTATCAATTAATATCTTTGAGATACAGTAATTCATACGAACGGGCGTCACACAGACGGACAGATATGGCTATATCGAATCAAATCGTCTGTTGGCGATGATTAATACAATGTGAATGTGCATAAGTAATTTATGGGGTCGAAGATGTATAGTACAAAGTTATTGTCATAAATAAAAAATTTTAATGTTGTAATTATCCACTATTTTAACCTAAAATTTGCATATGCGTGATTCAGATTTATCATTTTTGTTTTTAAAACAAGTATATAAGTTATGATAATAATAAAATTAAAATATAAAGAATCACTTTTTAAAAAAATAATCTAACTTCAATATCGTGGATAATTTGTAAGCTTTGATAATAATACATTCCATTCAAAAATGAATCCTTTTAAGCTAATATATTTTTTTTAATTAATGGATTTTCTTGAATTATTATAGAATTTTATTTTCTTTCTGTGCAGCGCAGAGTAAACTTATCTTTCCTTCCTCCTTTTCATTCAATCAGCTTGCTCCATACAGAATGACAAATCTTTATCTGATTCGTATTAACGGTTTACACAATTCTTAATTGATTTTTGATGTTGTCTACCATTAATTAGATATGGAAAATGGAAAATGCACTCATTTGCATTCGCAATAGCGGAAGTGTTATTCACTCATTTGCGACAAAAATGAAATACTCATTTTCGCTTTGTTTTCAGTATATTAAGTTTCGGATTGCGTGTAAAAAAACGTTGTAATTGTTGGGACTCGTGTCTGCTTAGTGGATCAACTTTTTATGTACGCATTTCATGTTGTTCTGAATGAGGGCGACATCGAGTAGGAGAAGGGAGAGTGGGGGATAGAGGAAAAGAGAAGAATGTGTACATATTCCAGGACATGAATAAATCCTAGGCTTGCCGCATTATGAGCTCTTGTTTAATAATTTTAGTAACATACAGACGTGTGTTTTTCTGCGTTGGGACATTTCACACATTAAAGTAGGTCAAGCAAAGGGAAATAGCGACTGTGAGTGCGACTGCGAACGCAAAAGTAAAAGTAAAAGCCACAGCCAAAGCTAAGCTAAAGCTAAAGCCGCTGTCAAAGCGTGCGGCCTTTGCCGCTTGTCGCATTATGATGGCATGTGATGGGTTTGGCAATGATGATGGTGCTGTGACACGTAGAGGGCACAGCTCGGAGATGCCAACTAATTATGCAGCATTTAACGGAAGCTGTTTGCTAAGCTATATATTAGCAGAGTAGTCAGTCGACAGTCGGCAGTCGACAGTCGTAAGTCCTGAGTCGACAGTCAGAAAAGTCTCTGTTGAGCGTGAAGCGCAGCGAAGTGAACCGAACTGAACTCAACTTACTATGTACATACACTTTGTATGTGTTTGTGAGTGAGTAACAGTGTCGGTATATAATACATGCTATGTACATATATGTATATGATAATGTGTGTTTGGTCAGGTTTGACTGTCAACCTTGAATAAAAATAGCTCAAATGATGGGCTCAACGCAACGAAGTGACCTCATATAGTATAAAACTCAAAACAAGTTGTTAAGATTTCGTTCACTTAAAACTAATGAGGTCCGCCTATAAATAAAGATACATAAGGCTCTGTTATTGTAACTGTAAATGTAAATGTAAATGTATGATAACTTTAACTGTAACTGTAACTATAACTGTATAGCAGTTCCAAATTTACTTTCGCTCTATTCGTAAGAGCTTACGAGTGCTGGCCACAAAGCGGAGCACCGACAAAATATCGTGCAAGCTTGCGACTAACAAACTATCCATTAATTATGACATATGACATTTATGCCAGTAAATACACTTACACAGGCAAGCATATACAGAAGGAGAACGTTCACATTGAAAAGACCACATAAGTGAGTTGCGTTCCTGAAATCAACTACTACATAAAACCGTTCAAATTTTGTATACTTTGAAAAATCCAAATCAGCGGAAAAACATTCAGAGGGAACCTTATTATAGTTTAGTGGTAATAAGAAGATACGCTTCTGATAATAATGTACATATGTATATATCTCAGGTATATAAAAATGGAAATCATAATGATTACGATACTAAACTGCTTCTCAAATAACTTGGTAGCTATTCATTCCAGTGCAACTAATATTTTTGGAATCATTAAGTTATGAATTTGTGTACAAAATAAATATTTCTGTGGTAATTATATTATATTTTTCGATTTGTGCGATGAAGGACATTAAAATCTAAAATAAACTTCATCTGCTTTCAATATAAAATGAAGTCATCAAAATAAATACTGTTAATAATTGATTCACAATTTTACATGTTTTCGCTTATCGGTTTAACCTACACATTAACAAGCTTTTATAAAAAATTCATTTTAACTATAATAAACTTAATTTTAATCCTTTGCTTTTTCCACAATCTGAGTGACTAATGTTGAATAAATGAATCGCAAGTTTGTGCTCCAGTTAATACTGAGATTACAACGAAGACACTTTACTTTATTTTACTATTATGCTTTGCGTTCATGTAAATTTATATTAATAAAACAATTATTATACATAAAAAATATGAACATACAGTTTACACAGTCCAATTAAGACTTTGATCAAAATTAGGAGAATTTGATTTTGAGAAAACCCTCGTCGAACACCCTTTATGCGCAATATAACAAAAGCATAATAAAACGCTCGCTGCTGTGTCTTCCCCTAGAGAAATATGCTAATGAATGCCAAGTTGCCCCTCCTCTGACTACGCACCCTCGGTGCTTTCTCGGCGGAACCATTCGAGAAGTGACAAAACGGAAATGGTCACAAAAACAAAACAGAAAAACTATGTTAAGCAACATACTTAGGTCGCACCCAAGGGATCCCAACTAGTCGCACATACATACATATATACTTTCAGATACTCATATCTACGGATTTAAATATTGTGAGTATAAATGGTGATCTGTGGCAGCTTATTTCAAGGGTATTGTGTTATGTAGTACATAGTGGGATGGTTGAATATATAGTAAGTAATGTTACATGCAGACTCACCTCGCTGTCGTTGCTGTGCAGGATGAGCTTGAAACCTGGCAGCAGATTTGGCTCCTTGTTGACATCATCCAATGCCAGTCTTGCGGCCGGCATGCATGCCTGCCCACCCTGCCATCCTCCTTTGCCCGCAATGGGAAAGATGCCGCCGATATGCAGCTCATCCGGCCTACCCGCCTCGCTGCCCTCCAAATGCGGCGAGCCGATCAAACAAAGCAAAAATATCCAAAACGTAACAGCACCATCACTTGTCATATCCTGTTGAAATGCTCAAATGTGATTACCGCATCCGAATACCAGAACCAAACAAAACGACATTGGATAAGGGCAATCAAGAAACGGGAAACGGGGAACGGGGAACGGTCAACGGTCAACCAGAAATGAGAAATCACAAATGTGAAATGAGAAACCGAAGAAGGCCTCAAGCTATGTTTTATGTGACTCTTTGCTTTGGTCTTGCTTACATCGAACCAACCCAATTTTTACGCGATATCCAATTTGTTATAAAGCTTACTTGTCATGCCCTTTAACATTATATTTCTTCCATATTTTTAAAAATCCATTTGCGATTTTGGTACAGAATGGAAAAATACTTCATAGTATACGAAGTGTTGATTCTGTGGCTCTATCATATAATTTGATAAACTATATGTGCTTAACGAAAATCAAATCTTATCCTAACGTATCAATATGTACATTATGTATCATATATTTCATAACCCAGCGGGTACTTTTTTAATATAAATCCCAAGTATGTATAACATATTTATAGTATTATGTTACACGATTACATTTCGTATATATTTTTACACGGCTAATTCGGTGAAAGGTCAACATGAACTAAAAGCAGTTGTTGCAAGTCGACTATATTCGTAGTGTTTCGTTTTGCTTATGTGGTTTTTAAGGCTTTTAGGCTGATATTTGTGGAAACCAATAAATAAATAATTAGATTCTATTTTCTGCTGATTTTGTTGTTTCTTTCTTTTTGTTTTTAGTGTTGCAAGGTCACTTTTTGTTGATTTTTTGGGTGCTTTGGCAATTCGTTTTATAGCTTTACGACTAACCATACACGCTTCGTCTTTCTCTTGTTTTTTAACCCCTCTCTCCATCTCACGCACTCTACACGCTTTTGTCGAACCGCAAAACGTCTTCTTCTATACTTTGGCAAGCAATTGCTGTTTTATATGTGAAGACCAAAACGAAGACGAAGACGAACAAGAAAAAGAAGCAGAAGCAGAAAAAAACAACAAAATACATATATTCGCCCTTCTCCATCGTGGAGCAGGCTGCTGCTTGTGCTCCTGCTATCGAAATCTGTTTCGCGGCGGTTTTCTCCCCGCTACTCTCATTGCGCGCTTGTCTCTAACAGTGTGAGTCCGTGTATGTATTTGCGTGTGTGTGTTTGTGTTGGACTGTGAGGCACAGTAGATACACACAGCCACTCTAAACACGCCGCACGCGTGCACAGAATATGACCGTTGTGGTTATTGAATGACAGTGCTCTCGAAGGTAGGCAAAAATATATAATATAATATTTTGGCCCCTATTGGTAGGCAACATTACTTGTTCGGAATTGTTTTGATACGCGCGCTCGCTCGATTATCGACACCTTTCGACAGACGACAACGACAACGACATCGACTCTGTAATCGGTAATCAGATGTTCCACGATTTCTAAGTACTACTTGGTACGTTGTCACCTGGCCTAAGGGCTGTGCTTAGTTTTGTTTTTGATATTGTCGCAGGTTTCGTTGCAATTTACTCCTTGTGGCGGCTGCTGGTTGATGGCCAACTTCCGCTGACCTAGTTTCAGGTATACGGGTTCAATAATTACGCGAGAAGTGCGAATGGCACTTTACCACGCTTCACTACCTCAATCCTCAATTTGGCATGCCTTAACGCTTTGACACTGCTCTGGTTTGCTCAGTGCAGCTCAGCTCATCTCACTTCATTTCACTTCAATTCACTTCACGTTACACTTAACTTCATTTCATTTCACTTACTTTGCGTATGCCGTTTAAAAATGTGTTGCGATTTTGTTGGTTGCTGCTGCTGATGCTGCCTTGGCCGGCACGTCAATTGTTTCATAAGATACAAAACTTTTTGTGAAGGCCCAAAAACTAAAACTCAAGCTCAGTGGTTGTTGTTGGTATTATTCTTTGCACTATGTTGCTGTTGGATTGTTTGATGACTGCGCACTACAATCGATAATCCGTTGCACAAATGCAGCTTAGCGCGTTGGTATTGGCGCAAATCCATTTTAATGAAATGCCGTAAGCCGAACAGATCATCCTTAAATGATGATTATTAGTTTGCTTTCCGCTGCAGTTGCAGCTGCATTTGTTGCTACTTCTGCAACACACGGCACCCACGACAACAACAACAACAACAATAGCCGACGGGGCGTGGAGCTTTGCAAAAGCTTTAAATTGAATTTTAAATTTTTTATCAGCTACGGTTTTTTTCTTGCTTTCTATTTTTTCCCAATCTAGATTTTTTAACGATAATCAAATGCTGTAATGTACGACATTTATGTTGAATTTTTCACACTTTTATTATTTCATTAAATTTTAAATAAAACTTTTTGCGTCACTTGTCGAGTTTAGAATTTCTATCATATTTGGCAAACATATTAATTTATATATTAATTCACACTCATATATACACATATAAATGTATATATATATACAGAGGTTGCAGTTACTTCACTTGTTTTATACACAACTTTTGTAAAAAATTTTTTCGCATTGTATTTCGGGGCGAGGCGCGTTGTTTTGTGTTCGCTGCGTTCCACATGTATCCGACGACTGGAACTCCATGACTGACATTCACACCGCCAACTTTAGCTTGGCAAGCGAAAAGAGACTTCGCGTAGGCATCGCTGGCAGCAGGCGGAAAGGCAGCGCTTAAAGCTTTGCATAAGCTTTTCGTTCGGCGTGCCTTTATTGCTGAGCGACTGGAAGTAAACGTCGCTCCGTAGCTTCCAGTTAGGCAAATGTGTCTAAGTGTTGGTAAAGTTTGATTTTAGTGGGCGCGAAGTTGATAACAGTCAATTGTGAGCACCATAATTATGACCAGAGGCCACTTGGCCAGGCGCTCACCAGACCAGACTTCAGGGTGTCAGGACTTTGCTTGTGTTTCGTGTTCCAAAAACAAAATAAAAAAAACAAATATGGGCTTGCTTTGGAGTTGTGGAAAGAAGAGCTTGTGACCGGCTTTTCGTTTTTGAATTGTCAAACAGCAGCGAAGGACGACGATTGGCTTTAACTTATGGCCAATGTCAGCGCCGTGCTTGGCGTTTGTTTTGAAAGTGAAAGCCATTATTATTGGCCTAGCTTAGCCTAGCTGGCCCCATCCAAGCCTGGCGTGGCATTGCATGCCAAAGTTTTGAGGTCGTAAGACATCCAAACATGCAAACACGCACAGCTAGGCAGCAAGACCCGCGGTAATATCCATGGGCACGGACACGGACACGAACACGAACACAGGCACGAGCAGGAGCACGGACATGACCAAGGTGAGGTCCTTGTCATTTAACTTACTTGCCGAGTTGACCTTTTGTCGTGTGTGTGCACTTCACAACAAGGCAGCCAAATAACAACACAAAACACAACAACAGACCAAGAAAACAACTGCATGGTGGCCAGTTATTTCCCAAATGCCACGCCTTAAGCTAATGTCCCTTGTAGCACACACACACACACACACACACCCATACGCACACATACCGAAGCATTATAATAGTCCTCGCCGTAACCCTAATGCTGTCCTGGCTCGTGCATGTTTGATGAGCTTATCAAGGCTCAAGCTTATTGAATTTTAAATCGATATATTTCCGGTTTAGCCAATTAGTTTGCTATTTGGAATGAATAAATCAGGATTGCAACTGCAAAATAATACTCAACGGCAAGGATTCAATTTGCGTATTATGTAGCCAAAGAGTAAGTACACGCATTTGAATGTAAAATCAATGATAGTCAAATTATAGTTGACTCACTTTTGAGTTCGGGTTACATTGCTGACAGAGTTAAAGGATTCAATAGGGCCAAGACCCGACTATGTTTTCAGTTCTGATGATCCACAGTTAAAACTTTATTCAAGATTAAAACCTTTGTTGATATTCATATTAATCATGAATAAAATGAATCACTCAAACATTAAAGACAAAGTTCAAGTTTTTCTATTGGACAAGAACCACAAAAGATTAACATACTCTAAGCAGGGCTCTGTTCTCTGCTCGACACATCCTGCAAGTCCTGACACACATCCCTCTGCAGAGGGACGTGCTGACATGCATACACACACACACACACACAGATCCTTTTAAATTGTTGCACGCCTCGTGCTTGCCCATCACCCCTTGAGCTCGCCCTGGGGCCAATCCTTATAAAAAGTTTAGCACACACAGGGAGAACAAGGAGCTGGCGCCAAAGCCACCGGGGGAGGCAAATAGCGTAAGAGGAGCACAACAAAGGCAAATGCCTGGCATGCGTTTTTCACATTGTTCTATGCGGTTGAATAAACACAAGTCGTTACAAAACACACTCATACACCACTCTCCATACACATTCACATCCAGTTATGCATTTCACGAGGTGCACACACAGAGACGCACACAACACACTGACACATATACTGACTGGCGCATAGACACTTATTCGCTCGCTTGCCTCGACAGGCTTACAGAATAAACATTGCGGTGTGTATTTTGTTTGTACCCATTGCGTATACGTAACGTAAGGCCACTCATCTTCCTATCTTTCCCGACTGTCAGTGGCCCACGTTGACACATACACACACACATACACATACGCTCAGACTCACTGCATAATATGTGATTGTGTATGCTGAAAACTCAGCTGCCCGACAAGCCATTGTGCAAAAAAGATTTAACCCTCTTCGTACTTCAGGATTGACCAAAAACGTGAAACTTGTAACCGAGATAAGTCCGTATCTAGTGACTATTGTAGTTAAATACTTTTTGTCAATGTGGCCGATAACTGAATAACATCTAAAGGAAATCGTCTCTAAGTAAATTACGTAATGAAGTTTCTGAATTCAATTCTATTCTTCTATTGATAAAAGCAAATAAAAAGTAAGAAAGTAGAATATTCATATGTTACATATGTAACTTTTTTAATTTAGTTTAGTTTACTTTATTTGTAATGGCCTTTTTTTTATTACGTGCAACGAATAAGTAGCCTAGAAATGTAAACAACAATAAAGTACTATATGAATAGAACAGTTATAAACAAAGTTTATATCATTAAATTTAGTAATGCAATTGAAGACAACCTTCTGTCCTTAAAAGCTTAAGCGCTCGCACATTTAGGGCCTGAAAATACTGTGTGCTGCATATGGGTTAAAAGTGAACTAATTTGCATAGACCGCACAGAACAATGCGCAGGCGGCTGCATGAGGTAACAAAAAGATTCATTAGGGCCAATCAGTGCAAAGCGTGCACTGCCAAGCAGGACGAGCAGAGAGAGGAGAGAGTGAGATGAGGCGTCAGGGCTCAGCGAAAGCGACAAGGGACAAAGCTGGTTCACGAGCCAGTACGAGTCGTGTGTGTGTAAACAGTTTTGTTGTTTGCCTTCTAAATACGCACGTTCTACTTTAAACAAAGCGTACTATACACATGCACACAACGTGCACAAACACACACACATGGACTGGACTGTTGTAAACAATTCCTCTCCTCTTCTCTGAACTTGTGTGTGAGCGTGTGTGGGTGCGTGTGTGCAAAACAAATTTAAACTTTACGCCCAAAGTTTATTTTTATGAGCAAAACTTTAAATAATGAAATTATCTGACAAGAACTTGCAGATGAGAAAAGCATTACAAAAAAGCAGCATACACGGAGAGAGAAAGGCAAAGAGTCCAGAATACAGAGAGAGATAGAGAGAGAGAGAGAGAGAGAGAGAGAGAGAGAGAGAGAGAGAGAGAGAGAGAGAGAGAGAGAGAGAGAGAGCGAAAGTGACTGGGAGAGACAGAGAGGAAAAGTGAGGGAAAGCGAGAGAGCTGCATGCGTGTGAGTCAGACACAAGAAGAAAAAAAAAACCAAACGATTATCCGTTTTGCTGTCATGCCGTGTTCGCCATCCAATCAATGGAGTAATTTATGCCTTTTTCCCCACTCTCCTTCGTACCTTCGCTGTGATATCAAATATTTATTTACACTTGAGCTATAATAATTCATTGATGCATTGAATGCCAGGCACAGGCCCGCACTTGGTAAACGGTCTCGGTCTCGGGCACGACCCGGCAACGTAAACGTCAGGACTAACCTTTGCCCGATGTCCTTCAAAGGCGCCGTCGCTGTGAAAGCAACAGCTGTGCGCGCGCTCTCCTTGTATGCTCATGCTCGTGTCTTGGTCCGTGTCCATGTCGACGTCCTTCCAATGAGCTTCTCGAAAGCGGTGTGAACTTCCAATTTTCGAGTTCGTTGGTAGAAAGCTTCGTTATCAAAGCTTTCGTATTAGAGATTGTCACTGTTTGTATGGCGAGGGTTGATTTACAATAATTCTTTTAAATAAAATTTGGGTCCCTTTCAACTAGAAGTAAAGAAATGAGAGAGAGAGCAAGGCCGTAGGCTGATACTGAACAGAATAAAGCGTTTAATAAATAATCATCAGTAGTTCTATAAAAATTAAAGAAAAAGCATAGACATATGTATATGTATTCACTGATTAAATATTAACGACAAGTAAAAACGGCAAATGCTGGGAGAACCCGTTTATCATAGTTAGACCTACAAGTTCAAGTGCATCTAATTAACGTTTTAATTGACACAACTATTGCAAAGCTAACGTGCCCTATAGCAAATCAAAAATGAACAATATTTTCCATTTTTGCCATCAAATAATACCTCATGGTTTCATCTAACCGATAAGTTTATAAAACCATAACTTATTTGCGTTCATCGAATAATCAAACAGATCAAACTTACAAAAAGTTTAGAACGGTAATTTATTATAAAAACGAAGTAAAAAGAACATTTAATTTGTGTTACGAAGAAGGGTTGCTCTAACTTTGTGCCTACAGGTAGTGTATGTAACAGGTAGAAGGAATTGTCTCCGACCCCATTAAGTTTATATATTCTTGATCAGCGTCAATAGCCGTGGTGATACAACCATATCCGACCATTTGTAAGTTCGGACCTCAGGAACTCTAAGAGATAGATCAATAGTTTTTTTCGATAGCACTTAGTACTTTTTTATACGCAGACCAAATTCATTCAGCCCTTAAAACTTGCTTACGATCAGATTAATAGAATAATAGGGAAACTTCACTACACACTTTACGTTTAAAATAATAAATTAAAACTTAACTTTTTATACCCGCTACCCATAGGGTAAACGAGTATTATAACAATTTTTTCGACAGCAATTGTTGCCTGCAAAAAAAGAAAATCCAATAACCAGCGAAATTTTGAAGATAGAATCGATTTTTGACGCATACAATAATACTTACAGTATTTATGATTCCTGATGTGTTCAGAGAAATTTTTTAGAAGTTTATACCAATAAAACTAAAGTATATCATACGCTGTTTTTCGTAAATCATCTACTTTGTGCCGGGAGGAAATGTAAATATGTAATAGGCAGAATGAGGCATCTCCGACCCTATAAAGTATATATATTCTTGATCAGCATCAACAGCCGAGACGATCTAGCCATATCCGCCTGTCTGTCTGTCAATATAAAACACTGGATCTCAGAGACTATAAGAGATAGAGCTATAATTTTTCGACAGCATTTGTTATGTTTGCACGCGGATTAAGTTTGTTTCAAAATGTTGCCACACCCACTTCCGCCCTCGAAAATCAACAAAAATCGAATAACAAGCGTAATTTTAAAGCTAAAGCTGGTATATATAATAATAACAATAGTAGTTATGATTCCTGAAAATTTGGTTGCGATCAGATAAAAATTATGGAAGTTATTAAAGAAATACTTTTGTATGGGCAAAAACGCCTACTTACTAGGGGTCTTAGTTGCTTTGGATGACTATGATATATTTTAAATGTGGTACTATATCGATATACCAAATATATTATTTGGTATATTTTTTAGTATTTTCGGTATATTTATTCAAAATGGGTAGCGGGTATCTCACTGCGTGCACACTCGACTGTAGCTTTCTGACTTGTTTTTTATTTGAAGGCTGCAAATAGGTGATCATTTGTCAGTGCCATTAAAATCGAATTGGTATAAATATAATATTATTATAATCTGATTACGTTCATAATAAAATTAGTTACTGATCTTAATTGTTTTATATGTATTATTAATGGAGTAATGAAAAAAGGTAAATGCCGCTAAGTTCCAGTTCATAATATGTATATATAAAATCAACGCAGGCTCAGCTGTGTAAATTTCTTTGTTTATATTCAGCAAACTTAGTTTTATTGTAATAGTAAAAATTATGAATTATGTTTAAAAGCATTGAAATACCGAACTAAAATATATTCTTAAACTTTGTCTGCAATTAAATAACTCGTCAAAAAAACTTTAGAAACTTTAAACTATTAAAAATGAGTAAAGTTATAGTTATAAAAACATCGAAGAGTTAATTTTAATAAGTTTACTAATGCATACGCTTAATTTAAGGAGTACGTCAGTCGTCAAACTCAAATAAGGGCTTTCCATTGGCATCCCAGCTGTTCTTGCATTTCTTGAAGGCACACACCAAATACAGAGCTACAACATAAGAGGAATTAAAGCGAGTTTAAGAGTCGCATTTTGTCACTTACTTGTTGCTTCCCATTCGGATTTGGATAATGTGCCAACAGCTCGTCCACGTTGTGTGCCAACAGTTTTCCGCACATGAGCGAATTGTTCATCGTTGCCACAACGTTGCGGTTGCACAGACTCCAGTCCGGACATTCGCTGGAGAAGGTGGCGCCCTTGAGGTAATGTCTCCTTATAGTATTCAGCAAACGTGCTGCGTCTGATAAGTTGAAGTCCGTACTTACGGCCGAGCTTTACCAACGTGGGAAAGTGTACAAGAAATTCAGGACAGTCAACAACGCCCTCCAAATGGAATTGGTACTTGGCCCCAAACAAGGGCAGCTCATTCGCATTACCCTCAAATTCTATGCTATAGACATCGTTCCCAAAGCTTCGAGCATCGGGACCTGCTGCCTTCAATCTTCTAATAATCTCATAGGCATCCGGCATGGTTGCTATAAAGTAACCTCCAGGTTGCAGACATTCGGCAGCGTTGCGCATCATGCAATCAGCCTGCACCAGAGACTCAAAGCAGTAGTGGAAAGCAAACTGACACGACACCAAATTCAATTGCAGAGAAGCATCCTTATAACGCTCGCGCAGCCTGACCATCGTTGAATCACAGGCGAAAAACTCTGCTGTGAATTTGTTGCCAAACTTGGATTTATCGGCACGTTGCGCTATATCCTGATAACGACGTTTACACTGCTCCACAGATACTTCGGCAATGTCTGTGCAAATTAAATGTGAAATCGCCGCTTTGTCCCACTTAAGCAGATCGCCTCCCTTTCCACAACACATGTCCAGGACCCGCAATGCGTCACCAATGCGCTTCTGTTGTTTGATTAGCGCCATGTACTCGTTGATCAACTGACTTTTGATCCAGTTGTTGAAGTTGCGCATGAAATAGATTTTCGATTTGTGCCTTTCCTTGCGTCCCGCCTCCTTCAGCTCGTTGTAGTGATGGGCTACCACATGTGTGTTGGCGGCACCACTTGCCTCCTCTTCGTCGTTGATAGAGGTACTCGCTGGCAGATTTGTGTCTGTTGCCTCATTGTCATCATCACTTGCGCCGTCGTCGGAAAGCTGTACAGCTTGATGTGCTTCCAAAAATTCGTTATCCGCTGCATTTTGTCCATAATTCACACTCATCTTGCACACACACAAATTAATTAAACACAGCTACTGTGAAAGCCGGAACAGCTGTTTTCGAAACAATACTTGGTTATCGATAACAGTAAGCAACCCTGCAACGTACTAGACGAATAATAATAAAAAGATCAAGGGTGTCCAGCACATTGAGCTACACAGCTACTCTAACGTGAAAGTGCTGCGTATGTGTAGATTATTGTGTACAACCAACATTGTGCATTTCATGTGCATGCAGAAGAAAACATTTGTTTGACTGCATTAAGCCCAACTAAATGCAATTTTATGCTCTTAAAAGGACAGTTCTCAAGGTGTTGTGCAGCAGAATTAACCTAGCGCCAATTTGTAAACGCAACATGGCGTGTAGCAGATATGAGTACGTTAAATCCTACGAGCTGGACGACAGAATATTGCCCAACGTGTGGATCGTGATACGTATCGATGGCAAGAATTTTCACAAGTTTTCGAACGCGCATAAATTTGAAAAACCTAATGATGTCAACGGTAAGCCTGCATTTTGAGCATCATAAAGTTTACTATTCTGATCAATGTTCTCCATATACATAGCGCTAAATTTGATGAATGCAGCGGGAATTGCTGTGATGAAGGAATTTCGTGACATTGTCCTCGCCTACGGCCAAAGTGATGAATACTCCTTTGTATTCCGCAAGGATACGACAGCCTATAAACGGCGTGCCTCAAAGCTGCTCACCTATGTTACCAGTCTTTTTTCCAGCAGCTACGTCATGAGCTGGCCACAATGGATGGATCGCCAATTATCGTATGCCCCCTGTTTTGACGGTCGCATCGTTTTGTATCCGACAGATGAAAATCTACGCGATTATCTAAGCTGGCGTCAGGCGGACGTGCATGTAAACAATCTATATAACACAGCGTTTTGGAAACTTGTGTTACAATCGGGTCTAACTAATCAGCAGGCTGAGAAGCGCCTGCGTGGCACATTCTCAGCAGATAAGAATGAGCTGTTGTTCCAAGAGTTCGGCATTAACTACAACTGTTTACCGGCCATGTTTCGTAAGGGCACAATTCTGTTGCGCAAGCGAGTTGTGCAATCTGAGGGTGACGATCAGGAGAAAGGTAGTCAGGCTATTGTGCCTATGCACGATGATTTAATACGTGAACAGTTCTGGCGAGAGCATACAGAAATCCTGAGCAAATACGTACCAGGCAAGTATGTGAGTCCCTCAGTCGTGCCCAGACTGCTTAAGATGCAGTTGTCCGAGGAGTCTCAATTGGTCAAGGCGACTATGAGCTGAGGGTTTGACTTATGGCAATAGTTTAATTACAGTTTACAATTACATTAGGGCGAAAAGCAAATAAACTCGTTGAACTAATCGAATCAGTTTAGTAGTCATCGTCGTCGTCATCATCGTCATCTTCACTGGGTTTTCGGACGTCCGACTGCTGTTGTCGCTGTATTAAAGCATTGTTGCTCTGCTGAACAGCGGCTGCCTGCATGCTAATCCATTGTTGTTGCTCTTCGCGTGCCTGCTCCTCGCGCGCTTTGGCAAACAACTCCTGCTGTTGACGCAGTAGCTCCTCTTCGGGAATGCCAAGATTCTCGAGTCGCGTGCTCTGGCGACGTCGCTTTGCAGCTACTTCCTTGCAATCGTGGAGCACAGCCTCGGCCTCTTGCTTGTAATCGCGGAAGCCCAGACGATCTAGTGCTTCTAGCACGTGTTCCGCATTAATAGTTTTTTTGCTGCGCTGATTGCAAACTTCGTTCGCCTCCGAACTGATCAGGTGTATGAACTCGGAACAACAATTTAAAATCAATTCGCGACTTTCGTTGGCTACTCGCACTGTGGGCACCAGCTCCTTTATTATTTTGTTGATGCTGGCACGTGGTAGTGTCAACTCATCGTCCTCAGCACTGGGCGGCAGAAGCTCCTCCTGGGGATTTGACATAGCGCGAATGAAAACGTAAACAAAACTTCCAAATGAAAAAACAACAAAGATGCTAATGCTTATTGCTGCTATCGCTTAAAGTGTTGCAAAACGGGATAAAAAACTGTATCGATAACATTAGTATGTCTAACCAAAAGCAACATATTTGTATGGTATATTTGTATGTGAAATTTACGGTCACTCAACCAAAGAAGATTTGTTTGTTTCATATCGAAAAGCCGCATTAAAAAGCAAGTTTATTTTCAATTATGGGTGATTACGATTCAGATGATGAAAAATCGCAAATTGAAAAGCTGCGCAATGTCAAGGTACCGAAAGGAATGTTTGTTAGCGGTTGGGATGATGACTCCGACGAGCTGATCCAGGAAGACAAAAATCCTCAAGGTAAATATAAGTAAGCAAACGCATCCTTAAAATAAATTATCACATCTTAGTTTATGGACATAGCAAGCATTGATCGCATGATACTTTGGGCTGTCAATGAAAATCGCATAAGTGAGGTGCGCGAAATCCTGGAACTAGATGGTGACACCGTTAATGCCCGGGACGATGACGGCTACACGCCGTTGCATCGGGCTTGCTACAACAACTTTGTTGATATTGCCAAATTGCTGTTGCAATATCAGGCAAATCCTAACGCCCGCACAGAGCTGGGCTGGACGCCATTGCATTCGGCATGCAAATGGAACAATGCTGATTGTGCACAACTGCTGTTACAATTTGGTGCCGATGTTAACGCAGAGTCGGATGGTCAGCAGACGCCTTTACACATCACTTCAACTGTGTCCAACTGCCGCAATACAGCAACCGTGCTATTGCTTGATCGCAATATCGAGGCTCGCAAGGAAAACAACAGCGAGGAGACGGCCGCTGTCATAGCACGCAGGAATGGCATGAGCTATGTCATCTTTGAGAGTAGTCATGAGGCCTACGACTGCAACACGGGACTACTCGACTAGATAATAGTTTTATAAATAATATATATAGTTCTACGATTAAAAATTAAACGTCTTAAAGAAATTACAATCACTGTGAGCTACAAACTGTATATAAAACATTCAGAAATAACGGATAATACAAAGACTTGCAGTACTCTTTATAAATAAACGCAAATAATACTATCATGAAGTCGTACCTAGAGTTAGCTTTATTATTATAGTTCACTTTTTAAGTCTTTATACTCGCAGGCAACGGAGTACGCACAAAGTGCTCATAAAATGACTTCGTATAGTTGGCCATTTCATCCTGCATGGCTGCGGGCACAAAATATGGATTGCCTTGACCTCCCTCAATGGTACCTTTGGATGTATATCGCATGTAACTGGAAACTGTCGTCTCCGGTGGCAAAACTGCACCATCTTCAATCACACAACAGTCCTTCAACGTACAACGGCGTCCCTATAAGATACAAATGTTGCAATGCATTGCTAAGTGTTTATAGTTTGTGGTACTCACAATAATGGCATTTTTACCAATATACACAAAGGAGCCAATAATTGCCGCAGACACCACGGCACCTTCACCAATGAAAACATGATCTCCAATGTGCATTGGAAAGAATGCGATGCCCTTGCTAAACTGCTTGTATGGTGGTCGTATCACAGAGTTTTTGCTTATTACACAGTATCGCCCAGTACGAACGTTTGCCAAGTCACCTCGTATGATGGCACCGCTTTGAACAATCACTTTGCCGTTGAGCACAATGTTCTGGGAGCCGCAGAGCACTGTATGACGACTAACTTTATTTCCAGAGGCCTGTTAATAACAATTTGTACAACGGAACGGTTGATGAGATCATCCATTAAGAGAAAGTAGAAGTAGGAATCTCTTCATCTCAAATGAATTATTCTTAACGTTACACACCGTTTCAACGTATTCATCTTTACTATAATAAGTGTCTGCGATTTCCATAGTTAAACTATTTCTAAATTAAATAAATACTTTAGTAAATTAACAGAGTGTAACAGTGAGACCGTAAATTGAAATGCAATACTTGGATTGTTGATAGTATATTAATATATCGATAATTTTGAACTAACATAATATTTTTTTTTATTTTTGCGTTTGTCGCTTCAAATTTTTAAGCGGATCCAAGCAGCAAAAATTAGCATAAAATCTAATTACAGTGATTTAAGAAACGACACAGTAAAGTGCAAAAACTATGTATAACAACGAGAGGTAACTCAACAAAGTATTGTCCTTTTTTCATGTATGCGTTTGGCGCCACATTTTTATTTCAAATATTTCAACGAAAAATTTTATTGTATTTCTTAATAATCAGCAGTAAAAGAAAATAAAACTATAAATTATTTAGAGAATGTATTCTTTGAGAGGTCCTGGTAATAAATACCTGTCTAATTCTTTTTATATTTTATGTGTGGAGTATATTTATTAAAAATTAAAAAAAAACATCAAACATATGTAAATAGTCGGTATTTAATAATTTAATTTTTTTTCAAATAAGATACATACGACAAAATATTTTTAAAAATATTCCGTTCCTTATATTCATAAAACTGCATTGTTTGGAATATATGTATATTGGTTACCTTTTCATAGATTAATTTATATTTTTTGCATTAAAGAAAATACATTTAAATTCAGATAGCCTCTTAATAGACTATTTACTTTTTTCTCAACGCGCTAGGAGCTTTGAGAAAGTATTTTTTCTTATTTTGGTATATATGCTTTTTAATGTGATATAGCAAACCATTTTTTATACCACTTTGTCTTGTCATATTTGGCAATATAATTGTTATTAAAAACGGGCTCACTGAATATACATATGTATGTACATATATTAGCATGCACTAGGGTTGCATGATATTTAAAAAATATCGTATCAGTGATATATCGTTTTTCAAAAATATATCAAATTGATAAAAATATTTATCACCCAAAAATATCGATATATCAAGTATTTTTGATATTTAATTTTTATATATTAATTTGTTTTTCATTAACCAAAATTTAACTCCAAAATTATATATATGTATAATAAATACATAATTATATCTTTTTGTGTATATCAACATATGCATCTGCATAAAAACATATATAATCCTGATTTTATTTCGCCTATTAAATCTCTTACACGGAATACACGAATTCCCCAGAAAAACATCAGACACACGCATGTGTGTATTTCCCCGAAATTGTGAACCCTTGGCACAATTTCGGCGAAATACACACATGCCGATGCCTGTTTTTAAGGTGAGACAGTAAGTTCGACGAGTTGCCGCTCGTTTTGATAATTTTACTGCAAATGTTGCAGGTTGCAGAATGATTTTTAACTTTACTTCTTTACAGGAAGTTAGGTCAAATCAAAGTGACCAATTAGGAAATATCAAAAATATATAAAAAAAAATCGCGATATTCTATATATCAGGGGAAAAAATATCATGATATAAATATTTATTTTTATAAAAAAATATCGATATATTGATATTTTGATATATTATCAACAACCCTAGCATGCACGTGCATATATATAAATAAAAAAAAATGCCACAGCAGCTGTGCAACGATCAGTTCCTATGAAAATAACGACTCTTCGTTGATATATTGTGTATAATATTCGAAATGATTAGAAGTTGAATTTTTGTCATTTCACGAGACACGCATAATTTGTAAAATGGGTACGCGAAACACAGTTGAGAATCGAAAAGACGTCGAAGCACATTTTAAGAATGGGAATTCCTGTCGAAAAATAGCAAAAATAGTGTATCTGAGTGATTTATTTCATGGTTTGGTTTGTTCGCCAAAATAGATTGAATGACAAGGATAAAGTCGGAAAAATTCTAAACTTTCGGCACCAAAAATGGCTGTGAGGTAGAGGCGGAACTGTGTAAGGCATGACACCCAGAAACAATTCGATGAGTACTGCGGGAAGGCAACTTTAATGGCAGAATTGCGCGCAAGATGCCGTTTATAAGTAGCGAGAATCAAAAGGCCTGTTTAAAATTCGCCAGGAGCATGTGAGGAGGGATGAACACTTTTGGAACTCATATACATATTAGCAGCCGAGTCCACATTCAATATTTTTGGCTTGAATGGAGCCGCATGTATGTCTGGCGGAAGCCAAATATCGACCTCAAAAAAATTAATTTAAAACCTACAGTCATGCATGGCGGTGACAGTGTCATGGTTTGGGACTGTATGTCGACTGAATCGGGCACGACTCAATATCTGGAGGTATACATACAGTGGCGTGCAAGACTGAGTACATGTTTGCAACTACTGACTTTGGGTTCGCATAAAAAAGTTATTAGTGAAGTAAATGAGCCCAAATTTTTTGTGTTTATTCTTTGAATATTTATTAACAAAATCTTATACAAAATATACCAAAAAATACTAATTGGTTTATTTAAGAAATAAAAATAAAAAAAAACTCGCATGTACTCAGTTATGCTCATTTTGAACACTTTTCAACAAACGCTTTTTTTTTAATACTTGGTCCAAAGACCGATATTTGTAATTGTGATATTTAATAATTCTGGTATATTTTCTACCAAATTTGGTATTATTTATTTTAGAATAGCTCTCCATTCTTGCTGGATTCGTTGCTGCATGTCGCGCTAGCTTGCTGGTACTGATTCGTAGAGTCCTAATAGTCTTCTCAATATCGACCTCAAATTTTCGATCGGATTAGGATCAGGACTCTGTGCTGGCCACTCCTTTACCTTAAAATGTTGTTTTGCGATCCATTCCTTGAAGTTTTTGACGTGTGTTTTGGATCTCCATCTTGTTGAAATGTGATGTCTCTCCCCTTATATGCACATTTGTCAACAAAATCGCAAAGATGGGTCTGCAAAATATCTAGAAAGTCTTCCTTTTGCATAGTATCATCTATTTTCTTAATTGGTCCAACGCTCCACCAAGTAGAATAGCTCCAGACCATGACAATTCCTCACCAGTGTTTCGCAGTTCCTTGTACGTGGCCTATCTGCAACGGCTGTTCTACTTGGTGGAGCGTTGGACCAATTAAGAAAATAGATGATACTATGCAAAAGGAAGACTTTCTAGATATTTTGCAGATCCATCTTTGCGATTTTGTTGACAAATGGGCATCTAAGGGGAGAGACATCACATTTCAACAAGATGGAGATCCAAAACACACGTCCAAAATCTTCAAGGAATGGATCGCAAAACAACATTTTAAGTTAAAGGAGTGGCCAGCACAGAGTCCTGATCTCAATCCGATCGAAAATTTTGGTCGATAATGAAAAACCGATTGGGACTCTACGAATCAGTACCAGCAAGCTAGCGCGACATGCAGCAACGAATCCAGCAAGAATGGAGAGCTATTCTAAAATAAATAATACCAAATTTGGTAGAAAATATACCAGAATTATTAAATATCACAATTACAAATATCGGTCTTTGGACCAAGTATTAAAAAAAAGCGTTTGTTGAAAAGTGTTCAAAATGAACATAACTGAGTACATGCGAGTTTTTTTTGATTTTTATTTCTTAAATAAACCAATTAGTATTTTTTGGTATATTTTGTATAAGATTTTGTTAATAAATATTCAAAGAATAAACACAAAAAATTTGGGCTGATTTACTTCACTAATAACTTTTTTATGCGAACCCAAAGTCAGTAGTTGCAAACATGTACTCAGTCTTGCACGCCACTGTATATCTGAAGACCAATTTGCTCCATAGTGCGGATAAATTAGGCATTAGGGATGAATTTCGCATCTTTCAAGACAATAACCCAGAACAACGCAGAAATTATGCAGTCTTGGTTGTCCTCATGCTCTGCAACCATCAGCTCAGTGCCCTGACATGAATGTTATTAACAATTTGTGAGCAATTTTGGACCAAAACATTCGAAAAGACCAAATTACAACAAATCTGATGTTAAAAAGGTTTTAGTGAAAGATTGGGAGAAAATTAGTCCGGATATCGGAAAATTGATAGAATCTATTCCAAAGCGTCTTGAAATAGATATTAAACAACAGTAATTTAAAGTTTACGCTGGGGTATTTTTTTGTTATATTCTTGGTTTTCAATTATTTTATATATATATAAAATATTTATATATATATTATATAAATGAAGTAATATGCTTAATGCTAAAACATAAAACTAAAATTATGCGTTTAAATGAATTCAATTTCAGGTTGATATAAACTATGATCCACTGTACACTTTTCTTGTTTACTAATTAGCATTTATAATATATAATATATACATATGTATACGAAACTATTAAGTATTTATTTATTTATTTATTTATATCATTTAATTTATATATTAAAATGCATAAATGATTTTATATGCCATACATATGTTATATGTATACCTGTATACATAAAATAAAATTTTAAAACTTAAAAGATTTATTAAGGTAAAATGGAAGAGGCAGATGGGCATCGTTATAGTACTTTTACTCTCTGTCGAGAACATGTGAATATAATGCTTAAATTTAAACAAGTCATTAATAACATTGTAGCATGGGGCGTAGTTGGAAGTAACCATGGAGATTTAAGAGAGCAGCGAATGCGCTTCAGTGATATTCCAGTTAAATACTCTTTTATTATTGGAGCTGCCCGGCCCCAATGGCCTTCAAATTGGACTGTATGCTCGACTGCCCAATGCCCTCAGCAGGAGGTTGACTCTCTTGACCACATTCGCTAATAAGTAATCAGCTTTGGAAACTAAGTTCTGCACAGCAAAGAATCCATGAATTCAAAGTAATGTTAGTGGCAATTCATTATAACATGCCCAGGCAACTCTATTATTATTGCTTGGTAATTTCGTTGTATGTTCTGGCGGCATACATATAAATGATTTTGTTTAGCTACGAGTATTTTTGTTTTCGACTTTATATTATGTAGTTAACTTTATTCGTTAGCACGACCTTACCAATAATTCATTTACAGAGCGGTCAGTTGACTGTTTGAACTTTAGGCTAATTAATTTCCAAAAAAGCAATTGTCAGCTCACTTGGTAAACTTAAATTGAAAATGAATCTTTGGCTGGGCTGTGAATAGAGCGCCATGTGAAGGCTTTGAGGTTTCCACCTCTGTTATAAGGTTAATAAACTTCAACTTGAATCTAAAGGTTGTTAAAGGTTAGGAGCTCCTCATGATCAGTTATTAATTGAAATACGAGTTGGCAAATGCAAAAAACTAATGAACATTTGTTACCAAGCAATCAAGCAAAAAAATAAACAAATAGTCTAAAGAAGTGTGTCAATTTGGAACATAATGTGCGTTTACTGCACTTCACCCTCATCATGAGGCTCTTTACGGATTATTAGAATTCGAAAACGAATGGGAACTTAAAAGAATATTTCTCAAATTTTAAATATGTCTTAATTTTCAAAACTGTATCTTTGGTTTGTAAATATGTATTGTCAAGTTGATCAGTAAAAGGCAATTCATATTTATAAATATGTAATTCATATTTTTACTAAAATGTACATGCATAACGTTTTACGAACGTATCTATGTATCTATTTATTGATTATAGTCTTAGCCTAAATCGAAAGAGTTGAGCAAAAAACTTGTTTCCATGCATGCAAAAAGGTGAAATTATTTAGCAATTGTTGTCTGCTTTGTTGCATGTTGCCAATTGCCTGCAGTTGTCTCTTCTCACCTTGTGCGCAATAAAATTCAATGAAACAGTATTCTTAATTTTTAATGGCAATTGCGAGTTAATTTATTTACTCGTTTTTCCAAACACTTTTTTTGTATTGTTTGTAATTTAAGTCTATATTAATTACTTATATATGATGTTATTGCTTGTTGTTATTTTTGTAGTTTATTTTGCCTCTGGGAGCACTTCACTTTTTGCCTTGCAGCATTTTAAAAGCAACTCGAAAACGATTAAAACGCTCAAAATATCAAAAACTGAAACAATAACAACTTAAAAACTGAAGCTACTACAGCAACATATCGATAGTAATAACAATCAATTTAAATGGCAAATAGATCGTGAGTATGGAAAAATTGTATGCTTCCTAATTTCTCGGGTTCTTATTTATCCGGTGTCTTTTGATTACTGTCTGTGGAAGGGAATATTCAGAGCGTGTATTTCACTTTTCGATCTCGATTAGCTTGCTCATTAAATAATTTTAATTTTTTTAAATTTTCACTACAACACAAATAATGTCGATACGAACAGCAACAACAACTACATTAAATAATGATATCCTCAAGGCCATCAATGAGGTATGTAGCTTTGTAAATATTTTCAAGCATGCTACCTTAGGATTGCCAACATTCATTATATACATCGGCATGGTCAAGGTCACTTTGTTACAGGTTTGCAGTAGGTTTCAATAGATTTCATTGACGCTGAACGCACATGAAAATGCAAAGAGAACCCACTTGACTTGAAAATATTATATTTATAATGAATGTTATAGCAGTGGTTAAATTACTTGTCACAAATCCAGAAACGAATATTTTATTTATAATGAATATAATGAATGAAATGTAGAAATGCGTGAATGAGATTGAGCGTAGAATTATTACAAAGTAGATTACCAAAATATTGGTTACTTATGCTTTAGTCAGCTAGTGATCTAAAGTTGTCTTATACGGCATTCATTTTTGATTGGAATAACTGGCTTAGCTATGCGTCACCATCTCACGGAGCCGCCAAATAAGGAAGTAATCAGAGTGAATGTCAATTACACGCAACGCACAACGTCATTAATAAAAGAGACTACGCAATACATATATGTATACATTATGTAAGTCAGAAAATGCCTTGGTATCAACTTATGAAAAAAAAACTAGTCGGAAAGCTTCAGTCGATTCTGCCCGACTTTAAGATACCCGCTTCCGATTTTCAATAAATGCAAAATATTGCGGTATTATTGATTAAATATACTATTTAAATATACCCAAAAATACTGAAAGATACCAGCGGCTTTAATTGGTATTCTGATATACTAATACGATTAGAATATACCGTAGAGTACCTTATGGGTATAAACAATAAATAAGACAGCGTGCCAAAAAAAAAGTTTCTTCAAAAATTTGCCAATACGATTTCGATTAACTTAATAGACCCTACTTATTTGAAAAGTAATGGATCTACAAAATACTAACAATTCGTGAAGTAATTGAAGCTTGAAATCGAGTCAACATCACAATCCAAATCCAAATCAAAATCAAAATCAAATTCAAGTGTAGCCAACGAATTACGTGGCATGCATGCGACGAGGACAGGCCCCCCTCTCATTTCGGTGAGACGGAAATCTCCGCAGAGACCTGTTGCTTGTGGCTTGGTACACTTTAACGGATATGCAATATTATCTATGTGACATACACATTAAAAAGGCGAAAGAGCATAATCCATTCGGTGCGACTACTAGTGTTCATTGTTTTGGTTTGGTTTGCTTTTCGCTTATTTTGGTCAGTCCCCTCAACGAAACACGAAGGTCAAGTACACGACGCTAAATGTGTTTTATATTGTTTCTTACATTAGTAGCAACTTTTTGTTTAATTAATTTTTAATATTTTCGCCGCGCAAGTCACTGGCTCTACTGTTTACGGTGTGTTGTTTTTTGACGATCTGACAAGCGGCACGCAACTTGGGCGGTTCTCAGCTAATTGGTTGACTTGAGCTTTTGCTGAGATGGGACTTGAGAGGTGTCAGGAGCCCACGACCTTGATCATTATTCGGCATTGTACATATATAATAAGTAAGTTATTTCTTTTGGTTTCTTTTTTTTGTGGTTTTGCTAAACATAAATAGTTCTGAAATTGAGATATTGTTATAATTACTTTACTAAATTCTTCAATTAACCAAAGAATTGTTAAAAGCAAATGTTTTATATACATATTTGAATGAGTATTATAGTAATATGTATTATAACTACTTTTTTGGCGGTTACGGTTTAAGAGGCTCACAATTTTGCCAGTACTTCGATAACAGATTATGATGGTTTAAGAATTAAAGCCGTCTCTATAAAAATAAATGAATATAGAGAGTACGATTAAACTGTTTGTTGTTGACAATTTAATTTGTGCGGGTAAGCTTAGGACTGATTGGTTAATATAATATATATATAATATTGGCTTTTTCAGAAAAATAATCTACTAATTTTTTATAATTATTTTATTTTTTTTACAATAAAAAAAAAAAAATGTAGTAAATATCGCTTTTGGATTATTGCTAAAGAAAACTTTAATTCTAAAATTGTAGCTCATTTCCCAGAGTTTTTCGATTTTCTGAGAAAACCTTAGAGCGTCAAAACTCACATCAGCTTTGCATTTGTATCAATATTTTGAAGTACAAAATTAACTTGGCACCAGTTTGGAAATGCCCATATCACAATAAACTTAAAAATGAATAATCTATTGCAGCTTTCGTACATGTTAATGATCGTTCAACTCATTGCTTATTCGAATATCAAATATCGCGCCCGATCGCTAAATTGTTTTCCAATTAAGCACCCCCAACCGTCGACTAACAACTTCCTATCGCATTGCGAAATGCGGTGCATACTATATTTCAACCTTCGGATTGTTAGCCATAATAAGCTCTGCCAATGAACTACATAAATGGTAGCTACTCGTATTTTATAAGACAGCTGCTAAATCGTCGGCTGAAGCGCGTGCGGCCAAGCACACCTGACATTTTTTGATCTTAATTGTCAATCATTGTCAATCTAGCGAGGCGGCCACCCAGAGTCTGGGTCCCAGACCCAGTCAATGAGACAGACAATCGCTGTCTTTTGACAATGACACTGAGAGTGGCAAAGTAACCTTTAAAGTTCACTCAACTTGGCAATTTAACTCAAGAAGTTTAATTGGTCTCATATTATACATAAATGCATTTATTTATTAAACGTTTTTATGTAATGAATTGGAGTTCAAAAATGTAATAAGAAGAGAAAACACAAGCGAATTCCTTGCGAACAAAGCTAAAAACTAAAATAATTGTATTCACTGTTGTAGTAGTATAGTACGAGAGCTTACACAGACACATATTCACTTTACGCTCTCTCGGCTATTCTATGTTAACAACTCTCTTGCGTTGTTAGTTATGCTCTCTTTTATTACTCTCTCATCACTGTTTCGACTCTGTACATCCGAATATACAATTTTGACAAAATAAACGGTCGCTTGTAAAAGGAAAAGGCATTTCACAACGCGTGTTAGTGTTATTTATATGGTTTTATATATAGAATAACATAAATGCGAAGGAAAACTGGATGCTCGACTCATTTAACAGACTATATCTATAAATTCCAGATTTTCTATGAACTTAATAGTTTTTTATTTCAATTTTGAAAACCATAACTTGCTATGCGTCGTTGACAAAACTTCTCTTCACACTTTTGTTTCAAAACAAGCTTGGTTAGTGATCCTATAGACGTACGATAATAATTAAAAACTGGCATTAAATGTGTTTGGGAATGGATCAACTAACTTTCTGCTTCACTCAAACCTAGAACAAACTATTGTCAATCGATCGAGGGATCAATAACGATTGAGGTTATGTTATATTTGGCATGCCAAAGAGAAGAGACGCCAGTAAAAATCAACTCTAATTAAGGTGCGTAAAGACATCGCACCTTTTATTACTGAAAACTACTAAAATGAATAGTTTATGTGATACTTCATTTCTAAGTGACATCTACTATAAAAAATGCCAAAACAATCGGTTGAAAATCAAAACCGTCGAAATGGCCTAGTCAAAGTAGTCAATATATATGTTTAATCATTAATTAGGGAAATTGTATAATTGACACCTGCCAATACAATAAAGTGACCCTACTCAGAAGGCGGTAGCTCAATCTTTATCTCCATCTCGATGTTTAGTTCAGTCATCGCCTCCGTCTCGAGGCTTTGCAGCCTTGCCCCTGGCCTGCAATGCCAAAACTACCGAAGGGAGAAGAGAAAAATAAAAAAAAGCGATTTCATGTTCAAAACTATTAGCGTCTGCATGCAAAGGCGATAAAGCGATCAAAATTGGAACAATCTGCGGCACGTTAAATAAATAACAAATAACAAATAATATAATCATAGTCAATTGAGTAGCTTATTGTTTTTGTTGCACTTATTCGATGTATTTCATTGTACGTATTCCACCAGTGATTTATTTATTTAAATTTTTTCCTATTTTTATGACAGCTGACAGCTGTTACCTACCGTTTTATAAAGTTTTGCGGCACTTGGCTGTCGATTTTGGCTTCTATCGATTCGCAATTTGGCCCAGCCCCGAGGCATAGTTAGCAGTAATAATGTTTTAATTAGCAGTGTGAACAGAGCTGAGGTCAAGTTGGAGTCAGTTCTACAATGTCTGTACACGTGTACACATTTGTGTGAAATGGCCACGCCCTTTCTAAATATGATAAGAGTATTTATTATGTCGTTGTTATTGTCATTATAATCATTTTTATAATTACAATAACTGTCCTATTGATGTACATTTATTCCTTTAAAATTCACACAATACAAGTTTGTTTTGTTTATTATTAATTTGTCGTTACCCAAGAAAAATACTAACTCGTAACCGCCAAAAGCAGTCGATTCGCTTCAGTGAGCAGGCAGTTGATGTTGGTGATGGTCTCGTGACTTCACAAATTTATTTCAATGTTTCGATTTAGCAGAGCTCACGAGTCACATGCTACTAGTAGTTCTTAAAATCCTTGCAAACAAATTATAAATTTAAAAATAGATTTTATTCATGTATTACTCAGGGGAAAGTTTAAAAAATGATAGAGCTTAAAGTATAAAGTATAAATTTGTCATTAAAATTGTATGTACAATTATAAAAGTACCACATAAACTTTGTGTCATCACAAATTTATATCAAATATCCGCAATGTATTGCCAATCTATGATGATGAGAATCTTAGTCACAGCTTTTTCAACAGCAGTTATTTAATAGTTCTTAATTCCGAGTGAACCGGGCTCGTGCGCAGGTTTTACTAAATCTGAAGCTATTGAGGAAGCTATTTTGAGCCTCTTTTATGTAATAGCCGTAATTAGTCACAAAAGGAGCTTGAGATTTCCTAGTGTTATTTTATGGAATCGCCAATTTAGCGGTCTTGAAAATGAAATATTCCTATTTTAAGTTAGGAAATTATAACAATATATACATATGTATATGAAGCATGTAAAAATAAAACCCATTTAATGATTTATCGCAATTTCAATCCCATTTATTTGAACGAAAAGTTTACTTTGGAAAATAATAGCAGGCATCTTGGAGTAGCCTTCCTACTTGAATGTTTTCAGTAAACGTGATTTCTGGATAAAAGAAATCTAAGTAACTGGAATAAGTCGAGTGTCGACAAGCTGAGAACGTGTTTTGCATTCACTTATATATTCACTTAGTATCTCGATATGCATATACAGACATACATACAAATATACTGACTAATTACGTTTATACTTTTTATTTATATTCTTTGTTCGCTGGCTGTCATTTAAAAGGGGGAGGGAGGGGTGTTTCATGGGGTTCACACGGACCAACGACCGTCCTCGAAATCTCTTGTGCGCATTCCAACTCACAAAGTAGTGGCGACACATCCGTATTAGTATTTATTTTTATACTTTATTTAGTTTTGTGTTTTGTCTTAAGCAATTTATTGCGTAGTGCACTTTATGTATTAGAGGTCTACTAATGAAATCAAAACGATTGCTGTTTGTTATGTAGCACAAAAGCTTCAAACATTTCTTGCTTATTTATCTTATTTTGGCGAACAGTTTAAAAAGACATTTGGCAACTAGACCGCAATTTCTTCCAGCTAAATTTATTGATGTTAGACGTCATCACTACTATTATAAGAGCCCAATAAGTTTTATGCTCTTCAATGTAATAATTAAGCATTTAAATAATGTCAGAACAAAAGACTTAAGCAACAAACTGGGAAGCTATTCCTCCATTCGGTTTTTTTTATTTATCTAATAAATTGCGGAAAATGCATTTTATTCAGCATCAATAATACAAATTTTTTTTTTTATTTGCATATCATGTAAATAGAAAAACTACTAAAAATAATTATTAATATAAAATAGCAAACAAATATTTCACAGGAGACTTTTAACGCAAACCATTGTTGCATTTTTATATTAGTTCCCGAAGCGATATTTTTTTGAGATGAAGTTCTAAATCCCATCCTTCAGTATCGGCCAGAAACTATCTTGTTTCGTGACTCCTGAACTGGCATCTACGCCATTCTTATGCCCGCTACCCGTAGTGTAAAAGGGTGTTTTATTTGAATGCCTTAATCAGCGTCAACGGCCGACTGCGAGCGTACTTTTGACGCTACATAGAATATAATAATAACTAAAGTGATTCCTGAAAATTTGGTTTCAATCACCATTTTTTATTCTAGTGGGGGGTATTATCTGCTTCGGTCGACAATCCGGTATATTTAGTACTCTATGATATTTTGTTTTTGTTTTTTTCTTTTCAAATTGTAACGGTTTACTAATTATACATTTTGGACTGAGTTGCGCGTCTGGTCTAGTGCTGAAAAATATCGTTGCACTGTTGAAATTTGTTTTTAAAAACTTTGATGAATCATTTGTAAATTTTCGATGTCAAATCTAAATGCGTTATAGATTGCAATAATTTTTAATTGATCAGCATTGTTGTCGGTTCGACACTATTGGTAAGTCAAATGATAGGCAATTCTACACAAAGAGCAAGAAAAGCAAAACAGAGTTAATGAAATGGATAATATTAAGAAATATCTCTGACTTATCGCCAGGGCCCAATATTTTCTGTTTTATATATAATATTAAGGTAATAAAATTGAAAGTGTACATTTATTTTTAAGAAAATATTTTAAATTTGAAGAACGGCGATAAGTATTTCGTAAGTGGAGTGATCACCAAATATCTACCTCTGAATAACTGAATTCTCAAAATCTTAATAAAAGATTTTTGGTCTTAAAACTATACGATTATTTCTTCTTTTTAATATGAACTTGGACTTTATCAAACGTTTTTGAAATCAAGTGTTTTTCTCTTGTTCTTAAATCACTCATTAGACCAAAATTCTTAGACCTAAGACCAAAATATTAATAAAATAATAAAGGTAATTAATAAATGGTTGTTTTGTAATTATTTGTTGCAGATTGTTTTTCGTGTCGAAATCAATAAGTGTATTGATATGCCATGCACATGTGTCTATGATAATTTAATTAGAAGACGTTTCAAAGCATTCAAGTCATTATCTTTACTAATTTTGTAATCTTTTATATTTTGTGACAGCTGCAGTAAGCTTTTATATTTAATTAATTAAGAGTTTTGGTCTTGATCACTAATTTTGAATTCTGTGGAAGGTTGACTCAAAGCTAGCGAGTTTTACTAGCAATCACAAAATATAATTTTTTGCTAATAGTCTGGCAAGGTTCCAGCAGGAGGAGGCCCCACGCTAGGCCTGTATTTGTTCGAGTTTATTAGACTAAACTAAGGCTATGCTATGTATAAATTGACGCTCGCCGAGCAACTCTAAAAGCTCCCAAATCGCGTAAAACGCCAGAGCTTTTCTCGCTCTCCACATGGTACCACTTTGTGCGCTCTCTTCGCGTCTTTTTTTATCCGTGTCAACGGCATACATTACAAAATGTCATTTTGTACAACGATCAGTGGCGCTCAGTTTGCTAACGACAGGCGTTTGATGCGGACGCGACTAAGCAAGTAAAGAATACGTAAAATCTCGCGGGCAGCAAACTAACATAACTTACAGTGAAAAATATTGTTTTAACCAGCCTGATTATGTTTTTTGTGTTTCAATTTGTAATATGCGCCGGATACCGAGTTGAATTTTGAAAAGCTCAAAAACTAAATCTCAAAAATTGACCAAAAAGTCTGTCAAAATAAAACCACAAAACTTATTTGGGATAAAAAAAAAAAGAAAAAATCGACATTAAGAAAACGGTAAAATTGATGCTCGCCTTTCCAATTATTTACATTTGTGTCTTGTGTGTCTTTCTTTCCTATCTTTCGGGCTTACCACATTAGTTATGTTGATTAAATTAAATAAACGGGTGTAAAAAGATGAGCTCAAAATACATACATATGTACAAAGTCAATTAACGACCATAAAATTAAATATACATAATTAAAGCTAATAAAAAATATTGAGCAAATTTTGCATACGACTTGAGTGCTATAATAAACGAGATAAACACTAAATGCAGTGAAGCGCGGTTCGTTGTTGTTGATGTTGTAGTTTGTGTGATGTAATTGTATTTGCACAAGTTGTGCGAACAAAATGGAAAAGATTTAAACTGTGGTAGAAATAATTTTATTACATGTGCCTTTTGGAATGTTTATAGGATTTATCTCTTCACTTCTTCAAAGAGAAATTATTATTCAAGTGAGAGCATATTTTTTCGTTTCTCTATGTATGACTCTCGAGAGGTTTCTCTTTATGTTTATTGTGTTATATGCATGCATATTTATTTGCTCACGTCGGTGTTTTGTCTTTGTCTCAGAGGCACTTACTCAACGCTCTTTATTGTATTGTGTTATTGTCATTTACCGGACAACATACATACTGTAGTTGCTTTGCAGGGTAATCTGATCACTACTGTAAATTTTTTTTCGTATTCTCCTGCAATTTCGTCAAAAAAAATAATTTTTGTGTTTATTCTCTACAATATGTATATTTAACTGATCCTCGCCAAAACTGACCTGCGTAAACCTAAACAAAGCTAAAACAAAACTTGGCGCAAACAGCAACGAAACAAAAATCGCGCAAAAAGCCGGTTGAAGGCGCGGTTGACACGCACCAGCGCTCATTGAATACACACTTGCAGGCGTACTCATACTCTTATTCGTACTTGTAGTCGTTTATGTATTTGTAGTAGAGCCCGCAATGAGCAATAAAAAGCAAAAGCGACACGATACAAAAAACCTGTAACGCAGCAATGGTTGCGCGACGTTGCGACGTAGTCAGAGCTTTTGAAAACATTTTGAGTCCACGCTGTCTTGATTATGTCAATTTCTTGTTTACTTCATTTCCTCAACAAGACTCGGCAACCCAGAAGTGTAACCAAACCAGTGGTCGACCAGCAGTTGGGGAGAGCAAGAGAAACAGCAAGCAGCAACAGCAATTTCACTTTCGTTGGACTTGAAATTTGCTGCTGCATGTTAAAAAAGAGAGTGAAAGAGAGGGCACGTCAGTTGCAATGGATGCTGTGTGTTGCTGCTAGCTTGCTGGGGCGTTGCTGATATTGCTGCTGCGTTTTTTTTAATTTTTTATTTTCTCATTTTTTTGCTTTGCATTGTTTTGGTTTCATTTTGTAACTGTAATGTCGGTGCCATTGTTGCTGTCTGCTACTTGACAGACGGACGTATGTATATATGAACAGCTTTTTTGTTGTTTTTGTTTCGTGTTGTTGTGTAGTGAGTAACAAAATGCGCTTTAAGATTTCTACATGCAGTGCGGCAATAGCGCACGATATGTTTTGGTGCCAAGTCCAGCGTCGACGCCACCGGCAGCTGCATTGTTGTTAGGTAATCACGCAAATAATGCGCTCACGACAATGTAAAGTCTGAGAGAGTGTCAACGAGTCAGCTCAGCTCCTGTGGCAGCTATGCGAAGGTCACTGCAGTGGATCGCGGTCCAATGAGATCTTTATACCCTTTATACTAAAAGAGTATTATAATTCGTGCTCCATAAAGAGTACTTGTTTTTGATCAGCGTCAACAGGTGCTATGATGAAGACATGTCTGTGTAGCAAATTTTTTTTTTTTAAAGCCAATTTTATAATCGATTTTTCTTTTGTTGTCTAGTCGTAGTTCATGATCCCAAAGTCATACATAGTTTCTAACCCTTACTTTTTGTACAATATGTATATAATTATTAATTAATACGATATTTTATTAGATGTATGTTATCTGACCTGGTAAGATTTCCATCGATATCTAGAACCTGTTTATAGTAATGCAATATATTATATATACGTATGTATATAAATATATTTAAAATAAAATAATTGAACCTGTTTTTCTCAATGCAATTCTAAAAAAAAACATTTAATTATATTTATGACAAGGCAATGTCATAAGCGCCAATATTTTAAATTTCGACAAACTCGATAAGTTCATTTTAAAACTAAATAAAACTTTAAGAACTATATAATATAGTAGTATCTAAAAATCAAAAAATTGTGATTTTAAATAATCGTTTTAATTAAAATGATCGTCAAATTTGTTATTTGTTGGTTTGAAGTTTGGACCATCAGCATTTTCCCTTGGGGCACATGACTTTCTCATTTCAAAGAACTTGTATTGAAAGTTAGGGGAAACCCCAATTCGATTACAGCCTTGTAGGCTTCCTTAATTATTTGAATGTTACCATTAAAAAGGCATAACTTTTATTACTTGTCTTTGCATATTTGTGCTGTCAAATATTTTTTTGTTACAAATGAATATCATGTGATTCGAAACATTGCTTTAAAGCAGTATTCACAAAATAGCCGAATAGTGATCAATGAGTAATGAATTATTATTAAGCTAATGTTTCTTGTATATTTATATGAAAGTTAGCTAGGGCATTTAAATATTCGTTATGCTTTAGCCATTATTATTAATTCTCATTTTTGCAGTTCAATTTCATCAGCACTTAATTATCATTTTTGCCTACGTCATTCGAAACAACAGTTGATGGATTCTGTTTCTGCTGCTTGTTCTCTAGTTGTTGTTGTTTTCCGACGAGTTTGATTGTTAAATTGCTTGTCGTCGAATCCGGTTCTTAAGTATTTCTGGTTTATTTTGTGTTTGTACGATAAATTTCCAAAAGCCGCAATCAAAATAAAGTAGTGGAGTGCTGGAAATAAAATTCCTTTGTCTGCCTTTAGTAACATATTTTTTCTTGGTTATTAATTTTATATTCACGTTGATGGTGTTTTCACATTTCCGGTAGTTCGGTTTGAATATTGACTTTCGTGGTCCCTTAGTTTATATTGCTCAGTTTGATCAACTACTTGTACTTGGATTACTGCAATATGCCTTCTGCCGCCTCCAAATTACCTGCTGCCAATCAGTCTCCATTTTAATTTTCGATTTGTATCTGTAGCTTAATCGCTAAGTCACGAATCGATACGCTAAAGTGCAAATCCATCTGACACTTGGCAACTTTAGCAAATTTTATCTGGCAGCTGCTTGTTGGCAGCTGAAATATGTAGGATAGTAATTGTGTATTGAAAACTACTGATAGAGACTACCGACTATGAATTCGGCTTTTAAACTTGAGCTAATTAATTCTCGTTTTTGAACGAGCTTAGAGAGAACGCAATAGAATGCAAGGCTATCAATATAAATCTTCACAGATGTTTTAACTTTAAATTAATTAGCTATATTTATGTATTCCTCTTCCTACTTGTTCATAGAATTCTGCAGTAGGAGTTTACAATGAAGGGCTGGTTCGACGCATTTCGGGATGACGGCGGTCCAACGCTTTATTCCTTCTCCAATCGTACCCCAGTTACAGGCGACGTATCGATTGTGGCCGTATCTGTACTTTTTGCCACATTCTATGTGGCATTTCTGGTCATATTTCCTGGCGTAAGAAAACAGGTAAGTAATGCGGGATTTTTCCATTAAAAGTAATTATTTACTTAGGCTTCATTGAATAATCGGTCTAATCTTTTTGAAAAAGTTTAGGCTAAGCTTTAAGTTATTAAAAAATAAGTAAAAAAGCTATAGTCAAGTGTGGTTGACTGGTTCTTTACCCATTTTCAATAAAAGCAAAATAGTACGGTATTCATCTTAAAATATACCAAATTAGTATACCGCAAAAATAGTAAAAATATTTCAATCGTTATTTGGTATACTGGTATACAAAATATACCATGGAGTGCTCAATATACCAGACTGTCAGCCAAAGCAACTAAGACCCATAGTAAATAGGAGATTTTGCCCATAAGAATATATGTATGTATATATCATACTATATATGGTCGGAGATGCCTCCTTGTGCTTGTTACATACATTTTCTGGAAAAACAATGTTTTAATTCCCATCTACCCTATAGGTAGCGGATATAAAAACGCAATTCCATCAATATTACAATATATATTCGTTGCTTTAATTTCGGTCTTTCTTGCACCATGTCAAGGATTCGATATTATTGTTTGAAAAACCAATGCCAAGCAACCAGTTCTATGTCAATAATACTACTTTATGTACATAATAGTGGTGT